>NC_137198.1:27133891-27733891 GCF_960531495.2 Zeus faber | reverse complement strand
ACATGATTTTTACAGCGAAACATCCAATCATTAATGCTAACCCCCCCCCACCCAAAAAAAAACCCCACTTTTATTAACACTTTTATTTCTATCGATTTTTACTATAATCTTTTGATTGCGGTTGTGTTCCAGAACTTTTTTTTATGCTGATGATCAAATCAATTATAATTATTTATTTATTTTATTGTGCTGGAGAATATTATATATTCAGTACTGTATACATAACAATATGTATTGCTTAAATGCTTGCCTTTTTTCATTCTGAACTTTACCTCTAACCTTTAAACAAGGACTAGATGTCATTCAGTTGTTCAGCTCAATAACTCCAAACATTAAACCCGTTTTTTTTTTAGAGAGCAGTGGTCAATGGACCTTTGCTCCACTTAGTTTGTGATTTTGGTAGGATGTTGTTTGCAACGAGTGGGGGCTGTGATTTGAACACTACAGTCCAAAGGTTTGCAGACAACCAATGATGTGGAGGGTTCACTGAGACCTCAGGGTGGGATGACAGGAATAGAATATTTCTCATCATGATCATTATCATAAAGGCCGGTCAATAGCTGGATCGACTTGACCGGCATTTATACATTTGATATGAACTCTTTTATTTGCAGATTTTTTTTTTTACTTGATTTAACTTTTATTTAATGCTCTACAAATAAGGGTTATACAAGGGTTATATTATTATTATTATTATTATTATAAGGGATCCCTATTATCTCTGGGATTTTTTCATTTTTAATCTCCTCAGTATTTTTCCAGCTAAAAGTATCTGGAACATGACAACCACAGTATGCACATGATTGAGGTCCTGTTAAAACCGGGACATTTAAGACGACTTGTCGTTCGAGTTTGATCAATGTACATTTGGTGCAGGAATTAGTGAAAACTGACCTAATTGTACTTGAAGTAGAAGAACGTTGAGACGATTTGATTAGTTTCAGGAGCGTGCCGCTTCGTGACATCATGTACAGATGTGAGGTCCGGTTTCTGTCTCTGGGGTTGTGCTGTGTAGACCGCATAGTGGTTGGTCCGCAAGATGAGCAACCAGGAGATGACAGACCGGGGGAGCCAATGCGGCATTCAATAAACTCGAAAAAGAAATGTATGCTATGTTTCAGAGAACCCGGAAAACTATATTAGGTACAGTACCTAACACGACTAAACTCACCCAGTGTATTGCTGCCTGCAGCTGTTTTTGTTGTTGTTATTATTATTATTATTATTATTATTTTCATACATAAGTACACTGAGGCTGAAATTGAAAACATATTTTATTTTAAAGAGGTTGTAAATATCTGTGCTGCATTTATTATAAAGAAGAAACTGAACTATTAAAAAAGGCATCTTCCGGTTCCTATATGTTCTTTGTCCACCATAAAAAAAGCACACCAGGGAATAACCCTCACTAAATTTTGTTCATTAATCCTGCATGCCAATTTTCTTCTTTTGTTTTTAAGTGTCGAACAGATTCAAGGCCCATAAAAAATATGTCTACCAGTACGCCACTGAGAGCAGGAATGGAGTGGTGGGCGCCGCGAACCTCAGGAACGGCCCCAAGGTTACTTGCCAGGTATGTGACTTTGTTTAGCTGGACCAGCTAAATGAATGTAAATTAAATGTAAATCTCTCATGTTTTGATGCCCAACAAACCTCCCAGCCCTCAAGCCATTTTTACACTGAATCCGAAAATGGATCCAGACAATCGATAGCTTGTCATACACGGCAACTATCCAATAGAAATGTTGGCGCAAAAGTTGGATATTTTCAACTACAGAATCAGAAATCTCTGCACCGCAGAGGGGCGGAGCTTTCTGTGGGGTTTCCAGTTCTCCATATAAATTAATGAAACTTCCCGTCATTTGTCGGATTTAGTGAAAAGTCAGCTTCACCCCGTTGCGTTAGCCCTACCACAACCAACAGACAGACAAATTAATACACAGATGAATAGGCAGAAACCCACATGATAAGACCAGATGTAATAGTTAGCCTATACGACTATAGTATGTTTAGCTGGAACCCTGGAGATTTACAGTATGTTATTACTGTGGGAAAGACAACAGCATATAATGCATGCATTGGTCCCATGCATGTGTCCGGCCCTCACGCTGTCATTGGTTGCTCTTGCAGGTAGAGATCGAAGTCCCGCAAACTTGCAGCTTCATCGTGCACACCAGGGACTGTGCTCTCAGCGAGGTCTCTTATATGGATCCGCAAGGCCGGCCCGTCTACACGCCTGCCACCGGCTCTGATGCCTTCGCAGTAGCCATGGAGAAGTGAGTAAAGTAGTCAGAAAGCTCCAAGGCCAAAGTATCCAAAGCTCCCGTCCTTGTTTTTTCCCTTAAAAGAGGGGCAAAAACCGACTGAGCCTCTTGCTCCATTTTTCCAGGAACCCTCTGAAGTTCACCGTGGAGCAGGTCACTAATGTGCAGTTGTACCCAGAGCAGAACGAGCCAGTCAACATCCTCAATGTCAAGAGAGGAATCGTCTCCGCTCTCATGGTGCCAGTCATGGAGGAGGAACAGAACAGCCTCATGGTAATAATGTTATAGGTCATCTTCAGATGATTCTGTATAAGATATGTACAGTCTCTAGAGCTGCCTGTTTTTTAGTGTTAATATTCACAACCTTACCTTTCTTCTCAGAGCACAGTGCATGGCGTGTGCGTAACGGATCACAGAGTCAACGTGTGGAACGACATTGCTACTGATGTTTCCCTGTACAGAGACCTGTCCCAGTGCGATGAGTTCTACGGCAGGCCACTTGCCAACAGCCCCCTGGCCCTGATCCAAAAGATGGTAAGAAACGTTCCATAATAAGTCCCTCCTAATTTTCAAACAGACATTTTGGCTAAAGGTATATTCACAATGGACAAGTTGTGTTTTCCTCAAAACTCAATCCATATGTATCTCCAATGATTGTTGACTCAATACACCAAAGCTTACAAAAATAATGTTGTATTTCTGCAGCATAAGCCCATGTCCAAGCTCATCAAAAGCACACAGGAATGTAACTATCAGTTTGACAACAAGAAGAAGCACGTGACAACAGCTGAGTGCACAGAAACCCACGTGTACCTGCCCTTCTCTAACAAGTAAGTCACCCACTCTGTCAGTGTCAGTGTCAGTATCCTGGGGTTGATAAAAATCCAGTCCAGATCAGTCTTCCATCTAACAGGTTAAACTTCAGCTTGTTGGTGCCTCTACAAGGTTTCCCCCAGTGTATTGCAACCCCGGGCCGTCGGCTTAATGTATTTTTTAAAATGTATTATTAAGGTTGTTTTATTTAATCAAAATATCAACATTGACTGCCACATATTGATTTTAATTTTTTTTGTTCTATATAAAATGGGTAAAATCTTTTTTCATTGTAGCGCACAGTGCATGGATTCTCTCGCTCTCTCTCGTTCACTCGCTCCCAGACCCGTCTATAGGATCTGTATCTACTGGACCAGAGGTTGAGACCTTGAAATCCTCTGTATGACGCGTTGCTGATTTCCACAACTCTTTTGGTCGAGAGCCAAACAGCAGCGGCACTCGTCAATGTCACATTATGTTCGATTAGCCAATCAGATAAAAGAGGCGGGCTGTAAAATTGTTAACATCCGGTTCATACAAACCGTCAGTTATTTATTGATGTGAAAATGTGAAAAGTATATGAAAAGTAATGGACAGATGGGGTTAGTTCATAAAAGATCTCTAAAAAAGCCCCAATGTAATTTTTTTTTTGACAAAAATAAGAGTAATAAAAAAATAGCGATCGATCTATTCATCTGTCATTCCAATCATGCATTAAGGCCCTAGAAAATTATATGATATCGTTGATCAAAAATGCAAGTAAGTTTGGGATTGTGTGTCCTCTGTGGGAGCGATCTGGGCACAATTTGTGGCCCTGTCTCCCTCATTGGAGAGGTAGCAATCGCATGTCCCATTCCTCTAAATAAAAACAATAAAATCATTGTGTTTTTATTTAAGATGTATTTTCTCAATGTCCTTATTTTAAAAAACAAAGCACCTCGCAGGACGGGGACACTCTTAACCACTCCCACCCGTGCTTGCCACTGGGCTTTTTCTGGGGGAAACCATCTACTAACAAAATGTAGTAACACCTCCAAGCCTCATGACAGTGAAGGCTACTTAAATAAACACTTTATCTGCCAACAGAATGCGCACTGCAGGTTACGTTCAGTCTTACCGTGATTCCAATAATACTTAAGGCTTAAGCTTTTCGAACTTGCCCTCCAGGAACAACGGGATGTCGTCAGTAGTCACACAGAGTTTGATGTTGCAAGATTCTGTGAAGATCAACAACCGATACTTGGGTGAGTACTCCACTGTGGAGTTTCGAAAAAAATTTAGACATGGGTGCTGGGCTGACTTAAGTCCCATGAAATGTTGTTTTAGCGACAAACAGATCGCAAAAGCCTTTAGCCAATGATTAGTTGAGCTGAGAAAAGTACTTGAATTGAATTCAGTAGTACTTGAGACACTTGCTGTGATAGAGATGACACCAGGAAATTTGAGGCTTGGCCTCAGAAGTAGTGCGATAACATTACAGAAACCACCATACGCTTAATGAGTGGACTAATCTGTACATCTGTAACAACAGAACATTTTGGCTGTCTTAACAAAAGAACATTACAATTTAATGAATTGTTGTTCAAAGCTCAGTTCAAAGAATAGTTTGTTAGTGTTGACAGTTAATTAGGGGTCCCTCCAATGTGGGTTTTGCTGCTGCTCCATCTAGCGGATACAAGTACTGCACAGTCTTTTAATAATTTGTCATGCCTACAACTGTGCGGTACAGAAGTGATGCCCGGACTCGGCCGACCCCTCTCCTTGGAAGAGCCTGAAGACAAAGCTCCTGTTCAGACCAAGGACGCTGTCCTGGACACCCTGCGAGAGCTGGAAGCTCTGGCCGGTACAGGCCAGGGCCAGAGGAGAGCGGGCCTCTTCCACAGGCTGGTGTCCGGCCTGCGGGGCCTGCGCAATGAGACCCTGAGCCCGACGGTAGTCGAGATGATGAAGGTGTCAGCCGTGCTCACCTGGCAGGCACTTTTCCAGTGCGGCACGGCAGAGTGCACCAGCTCCATCCTGCAGGGCATCTGGGCCATCAAAGGGGTGTCACTGGAGGTCGACGCCCTCGTCTATGGGCTGAGTCTCCAGGGCAACCCTGACAACCACCGCCTCCGAGACATGCTCAGCATGGCCCAGTACAAGCAGAGTAAGGCCATCATGTATGCGCTCGCTAACACTGTCAGAGAGTAAGTAAAAACGTACATTATTTTCCCCTTTAAATAAATTCACTCAGCATTTAATAAAAATAAATTAAAGATTCATAAAAATACTGCAATTGAGTTTTAAAACCACAAAATAGAGTTGACCATTAGGAGCTTCATTAAGTTAGCATCAATTTTATAACCCAAAGTATTGTATTCAGGACAGTAGCGTGTGCTCATATTTTCCAGCTTCTTTAGAGCCAATGAAAGACAAGTTACCCCAGAAATCACAGAAGTGTCAGAGTTCATGCAGAACCTGTTGCAAGACTGCTCAAAGGACCCTGAAGTGTCCTTCCTAGCACTACGGGTATGTCTTGAATATTCATAACATTGAAAGGACTTTAGAAAAGCATTGTTAGATTGCCCTTGTTGGTAAATACTGATTCATAGATCATTGTCATCTAGTGGTAATACAGAACCAGGATTATCACAAACACAATATCCTGTAAACGGAATTTGCATGCTTAGAGTATGCTTGATCATACTTTAAGCATACATTTCAAACCATTTGGAGGAATAATATCTAAATCGGTTGATACATTTCTGCATTTGCAATGTCCAATTTGCAGTGCAGTGTAATTCATTCTGAATCTCAACTTTAGGTTGTTGGTGTGATGGGCCGCGTCATGCAACCCACACTCATTTCCTCCATCCTTCGCTGTGTCAAGAGTGCTGATGTTCCTATGTCAAACCAGAAGGCGGCCATTCAGTCCCTCAGGTTGATGAACATTGATGACGAGGTACAATAGCTCATACTCATGTGATTTGTTTTAGTAATAGTAGTAGGAATAATAATAACTGGGATTTATATAGCGCCTTTCACAAACCCAAGGAAAATTTACAATGGAAAAACAAGAAACAAAACAAGACAGGGTAGATAAATCAAAATAAATTACAAACAGAAGAAGGAAACCAAAAATGGTCAGGGGCAGTAGGCGTCATTGAACAGGTAGGTTTTGAGGAGGTTTTTGAAGGTGGCCAGGGATGGAGAATTTTGAATGTCAGTGGGGAGAGAGTTCCAGAGGGTGGGGGCTGCCACACTGAAGGCTCTGTACCCAAATGTTTGTAGCCTCAGGCGGGGAGTGGAGAGCAGTAGGAGAACCGTAGCTTCTGGGATGGGGTGTAGGGGTGGAGGAGGTCTGTTAGATACTGTGGGGCAAGGGCGTGGAGGGATTTGTAGGTTAATAGTAGGGTTTTTTAGGAAAAATGGTATTTGACAGGGAGCCAGTGGAGATGGATAGGGGTGGGGGTAATGTGCTGCCAGGGCTTGGTGCGGGTGAGAACTCTAGCAGCAGAGTTTTGAACGTACTGGAGCCTGTCCAGGACTTTACTTGGAACCCCGGACAGGAGTACTGCAATGGAGTCCTGTCTGGGAGGTGATGAAAGCGTAGATTAGTGTTTCTGCCACAGACTCAGACAGTGATTGGCAGAGTCTGGAGATGTTCTTGAGGTGGAAGAAGGCAGATTTGGTTATGGATTTGATGTGTGAGTGAAATGAAAGGGTTGAATTGAAGATGACGCCTAGGTTGCGTACTTCGGGTGATGGGAAAATAAAGCAGCCATCAACAACCAGGAGCAGATCTCCAACCTTCCTGAGCAGTGCCTTGGAGTGCCACAACCATGAGTTTGGTTTTGTTATTGTTGAATTTGAGCAGGTTTGATGACATCCAGACTTTGATGTTGTGGAGGCAGTTGAGTAGAGGCTGAGGGGGGAGCTGGGTGGATGGTTTTGTGCTGAGGTATAACTGGGTGTCATCGGCGTAGGTGTGGAAGCATAGACCGTGGTGGCGTATGATCTGATCAAGGGGGAGCATGTAGATAGTGAAAAGGAGGGGCCCAAGCACGGAGCCCTGAGGCATGCCTTGGTCAACTGGGCCAGGGGAGGAGCAGGAATCTCTGATAGAGACAAACTGCTTCCTGTTGGTGAGATAGGATTGGAACCAGGAGAGTGCTGTACTGGAGAGGCCAAGGTAGCCCGATAGACGGTTGAGGAGGATAGTGTGGGAGACTTTGTCAAAGGCAGCTGAGAGGTCGAGGGGGATAAGGATACTGATGTAGCCTGCGTCAGCAGCAATGAGGAGGTCGTTAGTTATTTTAATGAGGGCCGTCTCCATGCTGTGGTAAGTTCTGAATGCAGATTTAAGTGGTTTGTGAAGCTCATGGTTGGACATGTGCTGTTGGAGTTGGGTGGCAACTTCTTGTTCCAGGATTTTGCTTAGGAACGAAACGTTGGAGATCGGGCGGTAGTTGTTAGGGTTGTCCAGGTCGAGACCAGGCTTCTTTATGATCGGTGTGACTGAGGCCATATTGAAGCTGGTGGGAACTGGCGGGATTTCAGGGAGGCGTTAGATATGGCCACCATGATAGGGAAGAGGGTGGGTAGGCATACCTTGACCAGGGCTGTGGGCATGGGGTCCAGAGAGCAGGTGGAGGCCTAGGCCTTGGTGACAGGTAATAGTAATTTGCGGCACATCCACAGGGGAGGAGGAGGATAGACAGCACTGGGGTGGGCAGGCAGCTGGGGGTGCAACACCCTGTGGTTTGGGTGTGTGTGGGAGGGCAGGCGATTGGAGATGCTGGGAGATGGTGTCCACTTTCACCTGGAAAAACTCCTGGAACATGGAGCAGTGGTCAGAGGGGTTGGGGGATTGAGGGGGATCAGGGGGGCGGAGCTGCGGGTTAATGGTTGAGAACAGCATTCTGTTTGTGGTTTTGCTGATTGCCAATGAGAGTGGAGTAATATTGGGTCTTGGTTCTGGAGAGAGCGTCTTTGTAGGAACTCACATGCTGTTTGAAGGCCTCAAGGTGGACAGTGAGGCCAGATCTTCTGTAGAGCCTCTCCAGCTGACGGCCGCTGGCCTTCATGGTGCGGAGTTCAGAGATGTACCAGGGGCTGAGCGAGTGAAGGAGACAGTCCGGGTTTTTAGGGGGGCCGGAGCACTGAGCTGACCTTGAACGTGCTCTGTAATGTTAAAACAGTCCAACAGTGACAGATGAGGACAACCTGGAGATGTGCATTGAGAGAGAATGCAATACATTCAAAAGAGGTGGTGTTTGGCACAGAGAGTTTTTTGACCAGGATGTCTCCTCGGTGTATTACAGGCAGCCCACCACCACAACCTATGGAGCAAGGCTTCTGTATGTACACATATCCGGGGGGGTGGCTTGGTTGAGTGTAATAAAGTCCTGTTGATCTTGCCAAGTTTCTGTTAAACAGAGAAAGTCAATTTTCCGTTCCGTGATGATGTCGGAAATGTGTAGTGATTTATTGCTGAGAGATCGTGCATTCTGTAGCATGAATGTTGCAGTTTTTCACTATGGAAGGCGAGGCAGGCAAGTTGGGAGGAATGAGTCTGTCAACACAAATCAGGGGCTGCAGTACAGAGTGCACACGGGATTTGTTGTGATGACGTTGCGGATTCGACATTATGGATGGAATATTGCAATCCGAATAAACAGACTTACAGCGAGCAGCCCTGTGGACATAGCGAGGGTGGCGCAGGCATCCGATGTATTTAATGCCGACGAGTAGATGAGTATTTACTTTTTCAAGTTTTCAACATTTTGTTTAGTCAAATGCTTATCAGTCATGTTAGCAATGAAAGGCTTAAAGGATAGGTTCACTTTTTCAACCCAGACCTAATTTAAATGCTGCTACCCATTAATTATATAACAATTCAATGCTTAACTATTGAGACTACACTACTACACATCTAGTCCAATGGGGCAAATGTTGAAGCCTTAAAAATATGTTAAATGTCATTTTCACTGTTTTTAATGCCGGAAAATGAAATTCTAAGTACGTATTCTAAGTTGATGTATTTCCCCAAGCGCCATTCTAGTCTTCAGCGCATTAAAAAAAACCAATGAGGCAACCGTGCCAAAATAAAATGTAATGACGTTTCAGGCACCACATAATGGAATGCAAAAAAAAATACACGTCTATTGCATTTCTAGGTGGATTTAATATAATTCCGACACAAATCCAGAAATCCTTTTTAGACATTTTTAGTTTTTTCTCTTTATCTGTTGTTTTTTCTCCAAATATGTGTATAGATTTATTCTTCTTCTTCCATGGCCCAGTCATAAGAAAGTGGGCAGGAACTAAACTCCCATTAGGGAAAGGAAGAAGGCGTCCGAAATCCTTGTTGCAGAGACAAACACAAACTTGTAGGTTCGTGTAATTGATTTAATCCTGAGCAAAGACAGGCCAACGGACTGGAATTGTTTTCGCTCATCCACAGGTCAAGGATGTCCTCCTGGAAGTGTACAATGACGTGGGCGCCCCTTTGGAGAAGCGCGTGGCTGCCTACCTCATTCTGATGAAGCGCCCAGACCAGACGCTGATAGCAGAGCTGCTCAACTCTTTGGAGGACCAAGGAGACCCTCAGCTCAAGGACTTTGTGGCATCACACCTTCACAATATCCGCTACTCCAACGACCCCGAGATGAAGAGGTGAGAAATTTATGTTATGAATGTGCGGTCCATAACATCCAAATTGAACACTGCTACATACTCCATATACTATCGTCCAGCATACTTTAGTATGAGAGTAAAAAGAATGACTGTTTCTTGGACCTATCACAGTCAAGTCAAGTCATTTTTGTCCCCCTCAAAAATAATTGTTGATGTTTTAGACCACACTGCAATGCGCATTTATGGTGAAGTAAAGAATGTTACAGCCTAGAATTTTTACTCTGGTGTACTGTGTACTGCTCAGCACTCAGAGTGGGGAACGTGTGTGTGACTATTAGCAAAAATCACAGTTAATCCTATTTAACTACACAGCACACACATACTATACCTTACCAAATTTGTTTGCAAGTGTAAAATGGACTGGTTGATACAGCACATTTTTCAAGAAATGTATTGCATGCTTTCAAAAACACACCACCCTACACACTCCATCAACTCAAAACCATTGTAATGCTACTTGACCAAAATTTTTATTTGTAATTTCAGCCAATCTATAATTAAAGAGATGTTGTATAATGTGGATGCATTTTGTGCCACACATCTGGCCATGTTTCCTTTTTTATACATTTATTAGTGAAACCAAAACTTTCCTCTCTCTCGTTTATATTGTGATATGTCCGAATGCATCATATCATCATGCACATCATACACAGTATCAACACAAAAAAAAACCCAACTACTGTCTGTAGTCTGTAGCCTTGTCCGCCATCTTGGGTGTGCTGTAAAACTCTGCTGCGTTATTGCATCATGTCCTACCTCCTGTACGCACTACCCAGACTCCACCCATCGTCCTAACCAAACAGCATTTCCAGGTGGTGTAAATGTGTCTGACAGACAATCTCCATTTTTTTGCTACAAGTGTGAAAGGGTTACGCTGGACAATTTACTGATAATCAGGATATTATCTGGAGTGCATGTGTGAAAGCAGCTCAAGGGAGCTTAGAGTCTAAGCTTCTGGAAGAACCATTTTTTCTTGCCTGTCTTGTTCCTCTCCTCAAACTTAACCTTGGGCTCCCGCCTGGCTTTGCGCTTCAGGGCCGTGTCCCTGAAGACGTCCTTGTTGACGTTTTTTTTTTCCAGAATATCAGGTGGGCATAAGGTGATTGTAGTTGTACACCTTGACAAACGCCTAGACCTCTCTGCAATCTTCTTGCCCATGGTTGTGGTCACCTTACCAGGGTAGCGGTCGATGCCAGTAGTTCCATCATCAATGTTCTTGGCGATGACTGCCTTACACTGCCTAACACATAGAATCCAGCAAGGACCATCACCACCTGCCCAGGTTTTATGAACTTGCCCATATTAGTGCGGTTCTGGCCATGTTTCCAAACAGTTGCATTTTATAAACTAAGCATTAAATTTCTTGAAAAATATTAATTGTATATAAACTTAATACAACAATTTGGCACATGAGTTCAATGTTTGATTGTTGTCAGAACAAATGTTCTCCAACATCTATTTTGTTTACTGTTTGAAAATGCACAATATGTGATAAGTCATTGACTTTTTGGGCTTGGAACAAAACATTTCACCTTAACCTTTGTAGAAGGGCAATATACTTCATATTAAAATGTATCGCGGCAGTTTCACCCCATGCCAGGGACCTCCGCCACAGAGACAGACAACAGGAGGTTGTGAACACCAGTTTATTGTAGAGATAAGGCTAGGCGGCATTAGCAAGGAACAGCTGGAACATGTCACGCCAGGTCTCCTATCCTGAGTGTGTGTGGGGATGGGGTTTTTAAACCTGTTGCTCGTTAGCCCAACCAACGAGTGTCAGGTGTGGCTGCTCAAGCCATCCCATCCACCGTATTTATTATTATTTATTTATATTGAGCAAAAATTTCAGAAGCTTTCCTAAAATGAATTTAAGAAAATAAGGAAATTTAAATATATCAACATAACAATAACAATATAACAATATAACAATCTATGGGCCTTACAGGTGTCAGGTGTAATTAAAACATGCTTTTAAAAAACAGTTTGAGAGACAAACAACAATTTGAGAGAAGGTAGAGTTATAATGCGTACAACAATGATGGTGTGGGGGGAGAGAAAATATGATTAAATGTATCCCAATAATTTCACATGGTGGAAGGAGGTGGAAGGAGGTCGGTTGACCTTGCTGCTCCGGGGAATTCAGGTCCTCTGGGAGGAAACCTGTTAATTTATTTTTTATTTTTTGGACTTTTGTTTGTATGAGGTATGGGAACCCTGTTTCAGAGTCCAGTGTTTTATTTATTTAAGGAATCCTGGGTCAGAGTCTGTATTTTCAGGTATAGCAACCCTGCATCAGTCTGTTTTGAACATTTTGCTTTTTTCGTTTTTGTTCTCTGCTTGGTGTGGGGGGGCAGTAGGCTTTGGCCAGGAATTCTTCCTGGCCTCAGTTTGGTGTTGGGGGTATGGGGTGGCTTAAGTAACCACACCTGATGCGTGTTGGTTGGGCTAACTAGCATTAGGTTTAAAAACCCTGTCCACACACTCAGTCAGGATGGGAGCCCTATGTCATGACATGTTCCATCTGCTCCTGGCTAATTCCACCTAGCCTCATCTCTACAATAAACTGTTGTTTAGTGTCTCTGTGCCAGAGGTCCCTGGAAACGCCACTTGGGTGGCGAATCTGCCACAGTGTGTCTGTGTGAAAAGTATGTCTATTTATTTCTCCTGTCATTTCTGAAGGATCAGAGAATATGTTAATATGGCCTGGCCAGACAGGATGTCCCCCGGACCAGATTCCATTGGTGCATCCCGTAACTACAAGTTCGAAACTGGCCTAGGCTCGATGAAAGGCAACCTAATCTTTGATTCTGCCAATACCCTGCCAAAGGAGGTGATGTTGGAGACCACACTTAGAGTGTTTGACTCCAGTTATGATGTATTTGAGGTACGTCTTTATCTTAGATCTGCTGATGTGAAATTAGTTATGTTTTTTTTTGTTTAAAAGATCGTAATCTCTTCCTTTGCAAGGTCGGTGTTGAGGGAGATGGATTTCAGCCAACCTTGGATGCTCTGTTTGGAGAAAAAGGCTTCTTCCCTGATTCCATCTCCAGGGCTTTGTACTTAGCAGATGACAACGCCCCCGAGGTGCTCCGTCAGGTTTTGGAGAGAATTGCCCCCAACAGAGGCAAAAGGAGAAGACAGGTCACATGCTGTTTTAGAATTTTGTCACACATTGTGCCTTAAAGTCCAAGAAACTGCATTATTGTTAAATTATATATTTTTCATATAGTTATGTTGGTCAAAATTTGCATTAACAAAAATAGGAAATGTATTACCTTTCTGCAATAATAGCTGTGCTTATATTGGCGTCTTCAAGTAAGTGTATTTTGGTACCGACTGATGCTTTTGGGTACTAATGACCTTATTGGTCATGTTTACCATTCAGATGATTTCACATCCACAAATCTCATGACCGGTGCTTTTAGATGATGAGAGGTTTAGTGGGATTGAGAGTTCACTACGTAAGTGGCAGAAATCTAGGCTTGAGGGGTAATAACCTGTATCTGTTGCCTCGGAGGAAGGACCTAGCATAAGCGATTAGCATCAACTTAGTTGACTGTCTCCTGGCAATGCCTACTTTCATCTGCCACTCAAACTAAGTGATGCCAAACGGAGACCCCCCTAGAACTAATTTTCTCCTAGTTAGGCCTTTTTGAAATATAAGTAGTAAAATGTCATTGAGATTCACTTGGACTTGAACACATATATATATATATCACATCTTTAGTCTGACATGATCGTCCTGACTCAAATGCAACTCTTCATTGTTCAGGTCCAACAGGACCTCCTGATGGACATCAAAGATGCTGTTAACAGGCTCATTGAGGACGTGCGCTCCTCACCGGCCCCAGAGGCAACAGCCTATCTTAGGCTCTTAGGAAGGGAGATCGGCTACATCAAGACCAGCGAACTGAGGCAGATGGCAGAAAGTCTGTTCATGTACTATCACATTTTTTTCAGGATTCTGCCAGCAGAGGTGAAATCTTTGTTTTCCAGAAACTGTTCTAAGAAAATGTTTTTAATGTCAATTAACGCCCATTTAACTTCTCTTCTCATAACTTCAACATTTTCCCTTCACTCAACAGGCATTTATTAAGCTGACCTCTAGTAATGAAAATGACTTCTTTGCACACTACATCTTCTTGGAGAATGCCTTCACTTTGCCCACGGCTTCTGGCCTACCTCTTAAATTCTCGCTTTCTGGGATAATCGCCCCTGGTGCCAGAGGTGGAATTAAGTTTACTCCTGCCTTGGTAAGTTAAAGGAAATCTTACATTTTTTTGTGGTTTTGGACAATTCAAATGATATAGTGAGAAACCTACCTTAAAATTATGTCATGATTTGTTTACACATATTTTTGTAAATTTAATTAGGCATCATTGCTTTGACAAATAAAAAATAGGGCAACAATATGTAATTGAAATCACTCAAGATGTTTAGGTGAGTTGTACTTTTTATTAACATATTTAAAAATGTCACGACTTAATCCAATTAAATAACTTAATTACAATAACATTCACCGTTTTAAGAATGCAATGTCATACGGACTGTTTTCCAAGGCGTTTACAATTATTTCTATGTGAAGCAATTGAACAAATAATTAATTAATAATTAATTAAAAAAATGTGTGTGTACAGCCATCTTATTTCATGTGTGACGATAGCTTGACGTTGGAAGGTTCCTGAAAACGGTCACTGTGCTCTAGAAAAGCTTTAGGTGCATCTTTGTTGTAAGTAATGTTCAGTCATAATGTCCGGTCAGCTGCTCATTATCACAAAGAAATCCCCTGACAGGGTTATCAGAACTGCTAAGCAGAGGGGTCTTGCATCACCCTGAAGGAGGTTATTTTGGAATAATGTCTGGTTATACATGATCCTGCTTATTACACAGAAACTTACCAAATAAATTAATACATTGACACAGTAATGTGAGGGACATGAAATCAGACAAAGAAGTCATTATCAACAGATCGGTCATTATTCAGACCACAGTATGGAGTATTAGTTATCATTGACTATTCCACAGAGCCGTGTAATAATAGTTAATAATGTCTACGCTGAAATCCCAGTAAGCATTTCCCTATAAAGAAAAATGAATGCCATTGTGTATGTTAATTCTCTTACCCTAACGTACGTCTTTACAGAAGCAGTTGTCTTTCATGCCCTCGGCCAGTGTGGAATTCATTACTCAGATGGGGGTGCACTTTCCAGACTTTGTAGCGGCTGGATTGGAGATGCACACAAACATGTACCATGAGACTTCCCTCAATGCTAAAGTCAAGATCACCCGAAACCAGGTCAAACTGTTCATCCCCGCCCCAAAGGCCAACACTCAGCTATTCAGTCTCAGGTGAGTGGCTCATCATCAGCAAGACATCAAACCTGTTCCAGGAAGCCATACAAGATTCTGCACATTTTTAAAAGGTTAATTTGATGTAAAAGTTCCTTCCACTCCATAATTCGTGGCATATTTCCCTTTACACATCTCGTTTTGAAATGCAGCAACAGGATACTATCAGTCTCCTCCAGTCAGACGATGATTGTCCCCCCCATGGTGGAAGACAGGACTGACTCCACCGACTGCCAGCCCATTTTCGCTGGTCTGAAATACTGCACTGTTCTGCGTTACTCCAATGCCAGCTCCACAGACCAGGCTCCTTATTATCCTCTGACAGGAGAGACCAGGTAAGGCCTTTTGAAACTCGTTGATGTAATTCATGAGGTAAAACATTTCAAGTTTTCCCCATTTGCAGAGTCCAAATTGGGATGTGAACTTTAAAGCCATTATTTCCCATAATTTAGACTGTTCATAGCAAAACCAAAAACAATACCACTCTGCTGCAGTTTGTTACTGTGCTTGAATGCGGTGCAATGGGGTACATATTAAGTATTAAGCTTTAAAAAACATGTTGAATCTCCTTTTCATCTTATTAAGTTATACCAAAGAACAAAATGGGTTCAAACTGTGCATTTTCATCAGGAGTCACCTCCGCAAAATAGATTGTTTGGCTATATCTGTTCTCAAGACAAGAGACTAGAAACCGGAAGTTCTGCTGCTTCCTACTGGCAACCTACTGTAGCCAACATTACACACTAGATGTGCAACTATTCAAAACATGATAAAAAAAACCCAAAACAATTGGATTACATGTTAGCACAGTGGGAAGCTGCAGCAGAGCGGTAAGTTTCTCAATATAAAAGCCTTCAGTGATCAGTTTGCTTTGAAAAATTATAAATGATGAGAACCATTTAAATCAAGCCTTCATTGAAAAATAATTGCCCTTTACTATTATCCTCTCTGAATTTTCCTATCACGATGAGTAAAATGTTAATGAATCTTAATTAAGTCTGATTTATTATTTTTCTTTTTTAGATTTTCAGTAGAAATCCAACCCACAGGGGAGGTTTCAGAATATGCTGCCACCATTGCTGCTGAAACACATCATAAAGAGGACTCTCTGAAACTCACTTTGAAGGCAGAAGGTATGGTAATGGAGTAATGGAAGACGTCTCCACATCCGGCGCTATTGTAATGAATGTAAGAACTACATGGGAAACAATTCGTGGAGAACGATTCGTGGAGAACTAGGAAAAAAGATGTTTGCCCATCCGTGATTTTTCTGGAGACTACAAGTAGCAGTCTTTCTACTCTGGTACATGTACCACTAGTTGCATTCCGGCAGGGTGGACTTGAATCTGGCACACCGGGCATTTCCCGGTGTGCCTACGCACGTTTGGGCCGATATAATTAAAAATAAATCAATAAATATTTAATATAGTATAATATAAACTGGGCTGTCTGGGCCAAAAATGACAGGGCCAATTTTTGTCCCAGTCCAGCCGAAAAACAATGAAAATATGTATGATATACTTCTTTATAAATTACGGTTACTAATTAAATTACATCTTGATTTAAATATGAATTTGTATACATACTTCTATTTAAACTTTATTCATTTATTCAGACCCAAATCCTAAAATCAATCTGACTGTCATACACTTTCAGGCTTTCAGTAGTCCGTAAGCTGCAGACAGATTGCTACTGTAAATGCCAAAATGGACAGTACATCATGGCTCAAAACTGGGACCATATCAAAATGAAATGAGTGTCAAGATGACAATAATATTTTGAGGTGTATTGTGTATTTTGAGAGTATGTATTGGTGGTAGGTGAAGACTGATACGAAAAAAATAGACGAGGTAATTTTGCGTCCCACCAGGCATTGAGTCAGCCGAGGCGACTGCATCCATAAAGTACAACTTCCAAAAAAACACACTGACCACGGAGGTCAGCATTCCCGATTTTGACATCGAGGCAGGCATCAAGCTAGCAGTCACTGACACTAATGCAATGGGGAAGAGGGTGAAAGGCATTACCATCGACGTAACAAACCAGAACATCCCGCAGCTTACCCTGGTAGGACGTACCAGGTAAGACAACCAAGCTTGCAATCAATACTTGACATGTTAATTGTTTTTAAAAGTACACATAAATTCCATGTTGACTGTATTCTACTGTAATCTATTTGCCCTCAGGGTCTATAATATTGATTTGGATTATAAAGCCACAAAGGGAGGAGTAATGATTCTGACTCTTCAAAAGGGTGTAGCTGCAGCAACTGTAATGACGCCAAATTATCCCATCTAACACCTCATCTCAATATAGATTTGAGATGATGAAGGATGCCATGGTGGAGGTCCAGATGGTCGCCCCCTCCCTGAAAGCCGATGCGTCTTTCACCGCAACCTTGAAGAAGGACAACGGCATGATTATAGGAGTAGAGACTGCCATTAACCTTCCAGAAACATCCTCCCTACAGAGAGCCAGCCTAAAATATGGTAACCGTTCAGTATCTCTGCTTTTTAAATCACTGAGAATCAAAGCCAGCCACGCAATTCATTGGATTTGTTTCATTGGAATGTCCCTTTACAGATAATGACAAGATTGAGGTAGAGGTTAATTCTGACCTAAACTCAGAAATCCAGAAACTGATTCCAAACATGGACAATTACCAAAGGCAGTTGCAGCAGCTCATTGATGAGATTCTTGACCAAAGGGTGGCCAAGACCGATATGAAACTCCGTCACATTGTCACCAAAGGAATTGAGGTAAAGAACTATTGTCACAATTTTTATTTTTTTTTCATAACCAGTGATAACTGAATCCACATTGTGCAACTCCATGTAGGCGGGTAATATTTGGCTCAACAAGCTGTCTGCAGGTATCCCCTATGTAGAGACCCTGCGAAGCAAGAGAAGCATCTCAGACCTCACCCTACCAGTCTTGCCTGAAAAACTGTTCTTGCAATCGTAAGTCTTCAGTACAGTATAATGTTTGTTAAGAGTTTTACCAGACATTTCTTTTATTTCAGAGAACAGTTGGACTCCTAATCGTTCCCATGAGGAGAGAGGGTCTTCAGGAACTGTTCAGATATGAATACAATTCTCATCTCCTCTTGCATCTTTTGGCCATGGTTTATTGCATGTTTGCTTTTTATGGCATTGGCGGGGCATGAAACTGTACAAATCAATATGAATACATCCAGTCCCACATTAGGTTTCCATCAACTACTCTCAAAAAAAAAAGAATAAGGAGAGCAAGGTTTCATGATTAGACCCATTGAAATTGCATTGATTGTTCATGTTTGATTTTTGTATGCCGTAAATGTTATTTTTAATAAAATACCTAAAACCAAACAGTATGTGTGTTTCTGCCCCTTTAACAGAGACAGTTTATTTAGATACCAGTTCAACAAGGACAAGATGGATGTGCTGCTTTCCCTACCACTGGGAGGAAAGACCTCAGATGACCTGAAAATCCCTTCAACGCTGTCTATTCCTGCCATTGACCTATCAACAATGGGCCTTTTTATTCCTGCCAAAAACTATCCAATACCAGCATTCACCATACCAACGTCATTGGACTTCTCAGCACCACTCCTTGGTCTTGTTGAGGCATCTACCAAGATCAACAGCAACTTTTACAACTGGGAAGGCTCCTTCTCCGGTGGTAACAACACCCTAGATATTCTCAACTATGTTGCACAGTACAAAATCATCGCCCAGTCGCCTTTCAACCCATTGTCGTATGAAATTGAAGGTAAGCTGAAACTTAAAATAACAGACCTCCTGATTATGTACATTTTAAGAACATATACATTCACATATAACTAGTTTGAGTCTAGTTATATATGTGCTTTTGAGTCAAAAGCAGTTAACTCGACATTTTATAACTTTCTGTTCTTGACACAAGCGTTATTTTCTATCTGCTTAGGTACTGGAATGATATCAGGAAACGTTGAAGAAAATCTAAAGTATCTTGTGAATGGGTCTTTTAGCCATAGCCTCGTCGATGCAAGCTTCAGTGTCTCTGAAGGCTTATGGTCATCCACGCTGGATGACCATACCCTTGCTGCAAGGGCTAACTACAAGCTTATAGTCTCAAGTCCCCTAGGCTTTCACAGCTCTCTTCACCACTCTGCTAAATCAACATCAAACTCAAATAAAGTCACAGCAGATGGCAGCTGGGATGGATCCTTAAGAGTAGGTCCTTTGCACACCAGCTTTGCATACACCAATAGCTACATTCTTCACCCTCACCTGAGAGAAGGCAGAGGAGAGTCTAACCTGCAAATCAACTTGCCACTCATCCAAGTTCACAATGAGATCAAGGGAGTTTATGCAAACACAGAGTTGAACATTGTGTCCAAAACCAACGTGCAGAATGAGGTCGTAAAGCATGAGGCAGAACTGAAGTACAAAGACTCCCAGTTGACCCTAAAGAGTAATGCTGTTGCAACAGTTTTGGGGGAAAAGCTCACTAACAAAGCTGAGCTTGGTTTGTCAAGTCAGGTGGCTACTTTTAGGATAGAGTCACTGACAGATGATGCAATGAATAGGGCATACTCCCTTGTAACAGGATCTCTAAATTCAAATAGACTTGAAGTCAACTCTGAAGGTTCACTCACCTGGGAGATAGCTCGTGCACTGCACAAAGCTTCTCTGACCATTGACAGGAATGGTCTCACCACTAGTGGAACTAATAATATTCGATGTAGCCCTGTGACATTTGACAACATTTTTAATGGCGTTATAGATAGCAGTGGAGCATCCCTGTCCTCCAAGTCCAAGGCAATGGTTGAGGAAGGAAGAGGAGAACTGAACATTGAGGGTAAAGTGACAACTACAGAGGTATCTGTGAATGGCGTCCTCAATGGCCATGCACATGATGCAAGCACCAGAAACACCATCAATGTCTTATTGAATAAAAGAGCCTTGACCATTTCTGGCAATATGATGGGATCTTTAAAGCAAATGAAAACTGAGAACAGCAATACACTGACCCTCACTCTATGGACCCTAGCTCTACGCTCCAAGACCAACAACATCATCTGTGAAGATGTTCACTACAAACATGATATCAAGGTTAATATGGAGCCCTTTGTCACCTCAATTGATGTCACCAATGACTTTATGCTCTATGATTTAAATTTGAATAATGAAGGCCACATGGAACTTAAGCCAATCAAGATGGACCTGACTGGAAATCTGAAGGGAGCTTATGGAGAAGACGAGCAGATTAAACATACATATGAAATCAAATATGCAGATATGGCCGGGACTGTTAAGTGCAGTACGTCTGGAAATATAATGGATTCCCAGCTGAGTCAGAACTGTGAACTTGAATTTGCTGGACTTTCCTCCAGATCCAGCTGTGAAGCCAAGGTAAACTCAAAGCCTTTTCGTTTCGATGCCAGCTTACGCACCATGGCTGTTCCATTCAGCCTCAACCTAGATGCCATAGTCAACAGTGATGGAGAAATTAATCTACTCGGAAAACACACCGGACAGCTCTACAGCAAGCTGCTGGTCAAAGCTGAACCCCTGGGCCTGGCACACTCTCACGAGTGTCGGGCATCAACCAAGCATATGCTTGAAAGTGGGGAGTACTCTACAAATATAGACAACAAATTTGACAGTCTCTTAACACCCAGGGAACAATCATTGACTTGGAAATCGAATTCCAAACTGAACAGCCATGCTTACAACCAGGATATCCGTGCTTACAATAATCCCGAAAAGATTGGATTGGAGTTTTCTGGTGCAGTTGTAACGGACCTTTTTAGCAATTTCAATTCCAATAGAAAACGATCTCTACCACAAACTCAACAGTTTGGTGTCTCTAGTTTTCTCAAGTATGACAAGAACAGTGACTGTCATATCATTGAGATTCCTTTCATTGAAAGCTTGGCTGTTGCATTTGAGATGTTCAAAGACACTCTTGTAACTGCCCTAGAATCTCTACAACAATTCATCAATGGCCTTGACATTAATAAATTAGTAAGAAAATTTAGAGCAACATTGGATCAGCTACCAACAGAAGTTAGTAATTTCATAACAGAAATGAACCTCGAGAATAAAGTCAGCAAGATCAAAGAAAATATTGCTTATTTGACAAATGAATTCTCTGTAACAATGGACGACCTGGAGCTTGCCATGGAAAATATTAAAACAGACTTGGAAAAAACAATAATGGATATTGCAACAAAAATCCGAAGCCAAATTCTGACACTCAAAGACTTTGTTAAAAACAATTTTTCTGACACCATATCAAATTTTCTCTCACAAGTTGCAAAAAAGCTCACAGAATTAGATGAGGAGTACGGAATCAAGCACTCACTTGTCAAAGCAATCAATGTTATTGAGGATGTCATCAGACAAGTAGATTTGCGGAAACTAAGAGAAAGCAATGTTGCATGGCTGCAAGATCTTGACAACAAGTATAGTGTCCTGGAAACAATCAAAGAAAAAATGTCTCAATTCAAAAAGGCCATTGAGATCTTTAATCTCAAAATTTTCCTCCAGGATTTAAAGGACTACATCCTTTCAACTGACATAGTAAAATATATTGGGCAGCTATCCTTTAAGATACCCGCCGCAGAAATTACAAGAGTGATAGAATCTATGAAGGACGTTATTGTTAATTGGATTGATGAATATGAAATACCCAACAAACTCAATGCAGTGTACTTCTACATCAGGGATCAATTTATTAAATATGATGTTGATGTAAAGTTTAAGGAAATATTAGATAAATCAATTGTTCTCATCAATGAATTTAAAATTGAAGAGACAGTGCAGTCAATGGTTGAAACTCTGAGAGTTATAAACTTTAATTATGCCTATGATAAACTGATGCAATTTCTGGATAGTGTTACAAATCAGCTAAAAGCAATTGACTTCAAGCAAAGTATTGAGGAGCTCAATAAAAGCATTTCCTCAACACTGAAGTCATTAAAAGAATTTGACTACAATGCATTTGTTGATGAGGCCAACAAGAAAATGATTGTTCTAATGAACTATGTTAATGAGCAGATTAAATTATATGGAATAGTGGAAAAAATTGAGGCTTTTAGAGAGTTCTTTAGAGGGATACAAACTTCAATTATCAAGCACATAGAGGTGATGGAAAACACCAAAGTGGCTGAGGTTGTGAAAAAATTGTACAATGTGATTGACGCCACAGTATACAACGACATCAAGATGAAAGTGCAGGAAATTTTAGGGGACATGAAACAAAGGGTTCTTGACATGGATATCAGAGATGAAATGTATGTCTATCTCCAAAGGGCGAGTGAATTTTACTCCAACATGATCCAATACATTTCTGTCCAGTTTAACCATCTGATAGAAGAGATCCGCAAAGTAGTGAAGGAGCACGATGCCGTCGACCAGATTGAGCATGCTATACTGTCTATTCTTGAGGAGCTGAAAACAGCTGAGATCATAGTGCCTTCTTTTGTAGTGCCACTCACTGACCTTTCTATTCCTGAATTACAGATAAACTTGAACAAATTGCAGGCAATCAGCATCCCTGCTACAATTTCAGTGCCTGAATTCACTATCTTGAATTTCTACACAATCCCTGCATTTTCCATAGACTTTGAGGATATTAAAGCAAACATAGTTGCAATCATAGACCGCATCAGAGAGATTGAAATACCAATCCCTCAACCTGAGAAAATCTTTGGTGATCTCAAAGTTCTGTATTTGGTACAACTACCCGATTTGACCTTCCCACAAATAACTCTTTCAGAAATCAAATTTCCTGCTATCAGCATCCCCAAATTGAGTTCAAAAGACTTTCAGATTGCAATTCTTCTCATTCCAGAGATAAAAATGCCAGAGATTCCCAGTGAAGTTTGCCTTCCAGTTTTTGGTAAACTCTATGGTGAGTTTAGGCTGAAATCCCCCTATTACAATCTTGTAACAGAAGGAGTAATTGAGAATTCAACAACTACAATAAAAAACCCAGAGTTCACAGCCACATTGACTTCCCAGGGAAAGTCAAATGTGAACTTACTTGACTACTCCCTAGATATTATGGCTCGGCTACGAGCTCCCAGAATGAAGAAGTTGCTTTTTACAGAGACTGTTAAAGCCACACATGCAGCATTTTCCATTGATCATCAGGGATTATTGACTATAACTGGCTCTTCTGCTGAGGCAGTTGCCACAACTAATGCGAAGGCAACAACTCAAATGTACACATGTGACTTGGTCAACAAGGTCACACTAACACTGAGAAATGGAGTCCATGCAATAATAAATACAACCTATAACCATAACCTGAACATCCCAACAGCTGATACCTCAAGTCAGGGAACAATGACACAAAATGTTGCAGCCAAGATTGAATCTGGTACAGTTTCTGTGACTGCAGAAAACATTGGAAATGGAAAATGGTCGATTCAGGATTACGTTGATGAAGGCACTCACAAAAGCAATCTTGAATTTGTCATCACTTTTGGCATGGCCAAGTTAACATTTGGAGGAGAAACAGACAGCAAGGCTGTGAAAATGAAACAATCTATTACTGCTGAATCGGTAATCTTAAGACACATCATTGTTGATGCAAGAACTGAGACTGAACTTCCGTTTGTAAAGAGCAGTGTCCTGACTCTAAATGGTGAGGCACATGTTGGAGACTTGAAAGCCATATTGATGGCTAAGCATGATGCTGAACTCATTGGAAGGCTGAGTGGATCAGTTTCTAACTCCTTGGAATTCTTGGCCCGTCCATTTGAGATTGTGCTGGACTGTAAGAATAAAGGAAACTCGAAGATTATGCTTCCTCTGAAACTCACTGGGAAGGTTGACCTTCAGCACGACTTTGGTTATATATTCAACTCAGAGATGCAGCGGGCTTGTTGGGTTGCTCTAGCTAGATTCAACCAGTACAATTACAATCACAATCTCACCATTGAAAACAATGTAATGGAAATTTTCTTCCATACATCAGCGAATGGAGGGGCTAATTTGGATTTTTTGACCGTTCCCCTCAGTGTCCCCGAGATTATGGTACCATATCTAGAAATGAAAACACCAGAGGTGAAAGAACTCTCTCTTTGGGAACATGCAGGATTAAAATCCTTGCTAACCACTCCTCAACAAACATTTGATATGAACCTTAAACTTAGCTACTATAAGAACCCAGAAATGCACAGCTTTGAAGTGGATCTTGTTCCCATTTACAATGCAATCAATGACAATGTTAATGCTCTTCGGCCAAAATTTGAACAGTATAGAGACAAAATAGTTGCTCTCCTGAAGGATTCCTATGACCAAGCAAAGATTCAATATGTCAGGCACAAGATCGACTCTTCAAGCCAACCTCCTCAAATCTTCAAGGTCCCTGGATATAATGTACCAATCATGAATATTGAAGTTTCTGCCTTTAGTGCAGAGCTGCCAGCTTTTAGTTACTTTGTTCCAAAGGAGGTCAGTACACCAAGCTTTAAAATTCCAGCAATGGGTTTTTCTGTGCCATCCTATACACTTGTTCTGCCATCGCTGGACTTGCCTGTCATCTATCTCCCAGAAACACTGAGTGAACTAACCCTTCCCACTTTCAAACTGCCTGCCATTCAAAACAATATTTTGATTCCGGCCATGGGTAATTTGTCATATGATTTTTCATTCAAGTCCTCTGTAATTGCTGTGAGTGCTAATGCTGAGCTTCACAACCAGTCTGACTTTGTTGCCCGATTTGGAGTGTCCACAACCTCTGTGTTTGACATTTTGAATGGTAAAATCGATGGAACTACTAGCTTAACGAGGAAGAGAGGAATTAAACTGGCAACAACAGTTTCTGTGGAGCACCGCAATGTGGAAGCGAACCATGACTGCACTGTTAGTCTCACAAAACGGAGCATGGAAGCTTCAGTGACCAATACTGCAAAACTTAATTTGCCCATTCTCAATCTTGAAGTCAAGCAGGAACTCCTTGGAAACACAAAAACCAAGCCTAATGTTGCCTCCAAGATGAAACTGAAATACATGTTTAACATGCCACTGATTAACTGTGTGGGCAAGGGTAACATTGACCAGAACCTGGCCCTGGAAGCGCTTACATCTTATGTTTCAGTGGAGACCTCTACCAATGGAAAGACAGACACATCACTTATGGACACTTACTATGTTGTGGAAAATCTAGAGAATAAGGCCCATTTCTACCTCAATGCTAATGGCCTGCGTTCAACTGTGAACACTGCTTTCATCTCAAGTGTTGACCACAAACAGGTTAAACAGAAAAGGAGCACAGACAGTAATGTCTTCCATCTTGATGTAAACAAGAACCTTGCTCTAGAAGTTTCTCTGCGGCGTGTGTATGCAACAGTGGACTACGCCATTTCGAACAATGTCCACTTTGCATACGTAAACACAGAAGGAAAACACAGTGTTAAAGGATCACTTGATTTTGTTCCACTAACAACCCTAAAGTCTACAATGGACATGAACACCACTCAGCTATATGGTTTGGATCATATTAGACTTCTTCAGAATGTCGACTTTGCCATTACTTCAGAGAAACAGTCCTTCACCTTGAGTGGCAGGGAACAATTGGCCTCTGTCATCCATGCATATGATTTACTTATGTCAAATGATGAGG
Source organism: Zeus faber (assembly GCF_960531495.2). Lineage (NCBI taxonomy): Eukaryota > Metazoa > Chordata > Actinopteri > Zeiformes > Zeidae > Zeus > Zeus faber. The sequence continues at coordinate 27,708,185 of NC_137198.1, read as the reverse complement.
CTGAAGTTCGCATGGAGTTTACTGGATCAGTGGAAGGCTATTTAGCTTTCTTGAAGTCAATTAAGCTCCCTGTATACCAGAGGACATTCTGGGATGTGTTGAAATTTGAGCAGGTCACAAATATGGACAATAAACAATACTTAAATGTCTCCTCCAGCATAGTGTACACAAAGACGATGGATGGAATAGAGTTTGTCATACCATCAAAGATATTAGAGAATGGTGTCACTTTCAACATCCCTGAGATTACCCTTGCAGTGCCCAGTTGGGTAAAACAGATCCCACCCTCCATAAGGAATATTGATATGCGATTTGAAAACGTTGATGTCCCTGATCATGTCACGCTACCTCCAGCAATCTCAGTTCCTGCCTTTGATGTGCCTTTCACCACTTTACATGTGGAACCTTTTAGAATTGATCTAAAGAATCTTAATATTCCCAAGGTGATTACAACGACAGCTTTTGATATTATGCTGCCAGGCTTGCCAAAGGTGGTCGTCCCCAGTTACAACATAGACACAATGTTTCTGCAGGGAAAAATGTCATTCCTCTCATTCAAGATGCCCCAACATGAAATTACCATCTCATCTTTCACCCTACCAAAATCCTTCACTATCGGCAAGCACACCATTGGCATGGATGAAATTGCAAGTCGAGTTTCAAACTTTGAAATTCCAGCCATCACCATTCCCGAGCAAAAGATGGAAATTCCGGAAATTGTCCTCAATCTGCCATCGAGTGTGTTTATCCCAGTGTTTGGTGCCCTTGCTGCTACACTGAAGGTTTCCTCACCAATCTATAAAGTGACTACAACTGCCAAAGTGGAAAATAAAGATTCCAGCCTTGTCACAGCAATGAAGTCTACCTGCACTTCAACATTCATCTTTCTGGAGTATGATCTAGATGGTAAGACTTGCCTTGGTTTATTAAAAGACACATTTTTTTACTTCCAAGATGATTTTAAAAATTTCAAAAGATTGAAATGCCTTGAATCAATTTTTGTTATTTCCTTACAGCAACTGCAACCCTTGGATTTGAGAACAGCGTCATGAACCTGAATGGAAAATGCAACTTTATTCACAGTGATGTAAATGTTGACTGGCAGCATGTCTTTGCTCAGAATATGAGGTAAAATTAAGCTATAGATAGTATTTTCGGTCCTTACTTGAACGGAAAAAAGTCTACAATAAGTAGAGAACCGTAGTTTTGCATTCATACTGTATGCTTTGGTATACATTTTTCTGTAATTTCATTGAATCTTGTTCTGATTGTGGCATTCTGTTTTTTAGGATGAAGCGTAGTTTGAATGCAGCTGATGCAGTGTAAGTTCTTAAAAAGGATACCCGTTTTCAAGAATTTACATGATATAAAATCAGTATTAATATAAGTCAAATTTTGAGGGACATAAAGCTTGCAATTACATCGGAATGTATCTTAAGAAACATGTATCTATCTGTTTTTAGGGCACCTCGTCATACACTGAATGTTGACATCACCAGCCCAACTTTTGTGGATGTAAGCTTCCGCTTTGCCTCCCGCAAAGATGGAATCACGGCATCCATGTCTTCTCCATCATCAGGCTTCCTTGGATTGCTTCTTCAGCGAAGGTCTCCCTCACAGCTTTATGTAAAAGTGTTCAGTCGTTATCTGGTACGATGAATTTTTTTAATTGTTTTTAGAAAAAAAAAAAAATAAGTTTGCTATTTTATCACAATGTAGATGTAACTAATGTCTTTACATATTGTTCTCTCATCTTTCAGTCTACCCCTGGAAAGGACACAGACATTCTGACTGTCAAAGCCACTCTTAGGAAGTCAAAGAAGCTGAGCCTGCTGTCCTCATGGAATTTGGAAGTTCTTCATGATGGTATTGAGGGGTTGAAGGATAGGATGCCTGCCATTACTGAAGCTGTGCTCAAATTCATCAATAAATATCACACCGCCCACTTCAGCTTTGACCTAAATCGTGGCGGAATGAAGTTGAGGAACTCTGTCTCTAGTATGGTCGACCAAGCCAGCCAAGAGGTCCAGGTATGTCTCAGCGTTCTGCAGGATTCAATCCAACAGCTTAGTGATCAGGGGAAGCATGTGTATGTGACGTCCATGAATGTGCAGGAGGTCAAAGACAGTATTGTCAACAAGACTAGAGTAATTGTGAGACACAGCCAACAGAATGTTCAAGTCCTGTTGGATGCAATTATGAGGTTCCTGAGTGACACCAAGTTCACTCTGCCGGGATCAGACCAGAAGCTGACAGGCCTGGAGATCTACAAGCAAGCCCGTCACTCTGTGTCGATGGGTGTTGACAGGGCAATCCAAAGGTTCGCCAGACTCATGAAGGACATTTGCAACCACATCAGGGGAATTAGGTTTACCATTCCCGGAACTGATACAGTTGTTGAAGGAAACAAAATCATGGACAACCTGATGCCTGCCTGGGATTCCATACTTGATCAGCAAAGAGAGACCATGCGTGTCTGGAGGAACATGAGTTTGGAAAAGTTCTTGAGGAAAGTTACTGAAGTCTGGCAGATGTTCGTCAACAAAACAGAAGAACTATTTGCCTCTCTAAGGGCTGAAAACCCGGAGTTTGCCTCCCAGATTGATGCCATCTACGCACAAGCTCAGAACACTTTTCGTTCTTCAAAACAACAGGTTGAAAAGGCAAAGAAACGCATCACCCAATTTAAAGACCTTTGCAAAGTGAGAGTACAAGAAATGTATAGTGTTGTGAATGTGGAGAGTCTGATCATTGACCTCAAGGCACTCATCAGTGTTCTACAATCACATTATTACAGCACAATAAATGAAAGTATAGATTTATTAAAGAGTGCATCTCACAATACAGCACCATATGTAAATGTCAGTAACAAGCAGATGGACGTAGACATTCCTCTTCCTTTCTACTGGAAATCCTTCAGTGAATGGCCGACACCATCCAAGTAATGAGTAGTGCTCCCTACACCAAGAGAAATTAAGAAAGAGGAGAAAATGTTTAAATATTGCAAATGTCAACATGCGTGATGCATTTTATGTTACTGTTTAGTTGCATGCAATTATTCAAATGTTTTATTTAATTGTATTATTATTTTGAATTATTGGTAATTAATTGACACTGAAAAATACACTGAACTTGCAATACGTTACAATTCATGTTTTCATCTCAAATGAGACTGAAATAAAGGAATTCCTCTGGGGTTTGTTGTACTTTTCTTATCAACGTTGGCTTTAAATCTTTAGGCGATGATTAATGTAAAAAATTACTGAAGATTAATTTGAGACTGCACCACAAATGTCAGGAATTATCACTCCTAGGAAAGAAAATATTTGCATCCATTATTTAATCATTCTGGAAGATTTTAATTTAGCTAAAACTAAAAGGAATAATTACAATTTATTCCATTTTTTAAAACAGATTTCCCCTAAGTGCTTTAGACAGAATTTTATAGGATATACATTGCCTTCAGCATTAATGTTAGGACACTAAAAGCTGCGTGAAGCGATATTTCTGCTAAATAAATTATTGTAAAAGAGCGCTTTATTTCAAGTGTACATGTGAAATATGTATACTCCTAATCCTTCAGTCTTTTCATTTTTTTTTGATCAGTCATTCAACCTCCCTACTTAACCATGCGAGACCCCTGAACTGAACACCAGCTTCCTACTGCTAAAGACAATTGCATCGGCAAATCAATGGTTCCACACCACTCACTGTCAATCAGAGCAATTTCCTTCAAAAGGCGTAAATGCATGACTTGTATTTTGAAAGAAATGCCTTTATTTAAAATGAATCTACCAAAACTGTGATTGGAACAAACTGAATCCTGTATTTATCCCTGACAAGCAGGCCTGATGAGGCACCCAGCAAATTCCCCCAACTTAAAATCCAAGTTAAAGTAAAATACATTCTTGTCAAAAACAAATGTAATAAAAAATTGTATAGACGTCTGCTCTGTATATGGTCTGAGCTGTGTAGCAATTGTGTTCACAATCTACATGACCAAAAAGAAGATATTTACATTTATTTGAACTTACTGGAATTTGGTACCGACCGACACTTTGGGTACTAATGACCTTATTGGTCAAATATTGACCGATCAGATTATTCCATCATATCCATGAGAACCTGCTTTCATCTGTCACTAAGACTAAGTGACCTCCCCTCAGCAGCTTGAGCATAGGTGCCTTTATCACGTGTTAGGCCTTTTTTGAAAGATGAATGTTCAAATTCTTCACATTCTTCACATTAACAATATCATTTTGATCATCCAAATTATATTATATTCATATAATATATAATATTATAATGATAATGTTATATTTCATTAAATTAATATTATAAAAAGAAAATCCGAAAACACGACGATAAATGCAAATCATTATTGTTTTTAGTTTTTATTTGGTTCCTTATTCCATTTGAACCGCTTCACTTTAAAACTGTAGCACACATGGGATATATAACGCAAAGGTGTATGCATTTTTCTGGTTTCCTTCCCTTTTCTATTATTATTATTGTAATCATTCGACCATACAAAAATATTCAACAAAGCGCCAAAATGATTATGACATTAAATAAAAGCTACAATAAATCGTGAATAAATAGTCTTGGAATTAATGAACACAGGTGGCATTTAAATCAAACACGACATTGCCTTATTTGTTTAAATTAAAATATTGTAAATTACTTCTATTGGAGCTGGCTAGTGATCTCACAATAGGAGCAATCGACCAGCACGATCCGCCGTGGCGACCCCCCCCACGGGAGCAGCCGAAAGACGAAGAAGAAATTCGAGCTGGCTAGTGGTCGAGCTCCGTGTCTGTTAGTAGAGTGAACCAATGGAAATCAGAAACGTCAGCACAGTAGGCGGGCCCAAATGGAACGCACCCGGAAGTCAAGCATCCTCAGCTCATGCTGTCGTGCTCGATGCGGTACGTGGTGTTTGTATGTTTCTATGAGGTCCGCGTTGTTTGACAATGAATCTTTAACTACTCTATGATTATTTTAATCAGAAAAACAACAACAACAAATCTTACATTCAATCACAAATAAAACAAGTTATTAAAAGTAAGTGTACATCTTACATTGCACATTTACATTACAGTTGCATTAGAGATGATTATGGTTACTGTATTGTTATAATTCATAAATATGAATTCATAGTATTATTATTGATTATATTAATTTTTATATTTATATAATAGATAATTTTTCAGACATGCTAAAAAACAAACCAGTGAAACGCATTGTGTAATTATCCAAAGGTCCAGGGTCCAACGTCAATGTAATCCATGAAGTTCAAAAGAGCCAAGCACTTTTATATATATATATATATATATATATATATATATATATATATATATATATATAAGATGCATGCATACATGTATGCATCTTACATTTTAAGGCCATATAAGTCAGTGCAAGGGTAGAAGGTTAATATGTTCTGCATGCTTTCATTGTTATCTAAGGTAAATTCTTGAAATACCATTTAAATAGTCTCAAGATCTAATCATTTATTGTCATGTCAACAAGTTGTCTCGATCAACTTGTTGAGAATGGGTTAATTCATTCCCAACAGTAATGGAATTTAAAGTTTTTATTTTTTGGGGGATTTGTCATGGACAATCTATTTTGTCGTAATTGTTGTCAGCTGTTTTTAAACTCACAACAATAATAGATTTGTACATAAAGGGTTCATGTTATTAAGAAACAGCTAAGGAAGAGATAATGCTCAGCCAGCTGGTCATTATCGCAAAATAAACCCAGACGGGATGAACTTTTTTTTTTTTTTAATTTGAATTCTATTCAAATTTGTTCCTGCAGTTTTACAACACAGCTGAATGACTGCTGTGCAGTGACGCTTTGCCCGACTCACACTGCAAGTTCCTTTTCGCTCATTGTGCTTTACAGGTTAATTATTAGCCGAGTTGAATTAGCAAAATAAAATGCTGAGTTCATAGTCCAGCGCAAGCTATGTAATGGAATTTGGATCGGCATGCGGATCGGCGATCTCAGTCCGATATCCAGTGAGTCTGACTGACTGAGTGACGTCAGTATCAGCACCCGATACCGATATTGGATTGGGCGGTTTCGCAGACAGGGTCTAGGTTTCTAAATCAGGACTAAACTAGTCCTACTCAAATTAATCCTGATGTTAAAAATGCTTTTCTGAGACGTTGCTTTTTTTAAGATGAATTTGTTTGAGACTAGGAAGTCTTAGACTAAGGTCATTTAGGACTAGTCAGCTCCTTCTGTCAGGTCTTGGTGCCGGTCTTAGCCAGATAATCCATTTTCTCTATTGTCAAGGTCGACCTGGAGGCCACATTCCTGAATCCAAAGATAAACCTGCCTCTGTCCAGGTATAATCAAAGCCCTCACATAGACCCACAACAGCTCTTCCTTCTGGAAATCAGATTTTTTAAACCAAGACTAGGGCAAGTCTGACACTATTTTAAATCATGACTGAGAAAGTCCATTCAAATTAAACTGGATTAAAAGTGTGATTTAGTCTAAAACTAGGCCTAATCTGCATCCACCAAACCACCTCTTAATTTGATAAATGTTATCTTTGCCTCAAAGCTTGGGAGATGGAATCCACGGCCACAACGGCCAGAAATGAACCACAGACCGACTTCATCTACTGCTGTGGTGCAGCAACAGAGGTTCTCAAATTTGGCCCGACTCACTTGAACCATGGACACAAGGTGCTTTTTCTCATCATTCCTGGTAAGTTGAGCTAATATTCTTGTTTTAGGAGCAATAGACATGGAGCCGTTCTATATTATATATTCACATTTTTTTTGCTTTCAGACAAAAAAAACCCCTCTTCATTCCAGTATTTGTTAATTAATTTGGGTTTTCTTAAGAATTAAGAATGCCTTGAGTTAGAAGCATGCTGGCCTGTTCAATAACAATGACCATCTATCATTATTGTTCTTACATTAGCTAATCCAACAGAGAGTAAAGTAGCAATAAGTAACAGCTGTAATGTAGTCAGTACATCAAACTATTCCCTGAATGATGCACCTTTGATCTGGCAATCCTCCAACATTTATTTTAAACAGTCTTTGAAAATGCTCCACTTTTTTTCTTTTACTTCACTCGATGCAGGTAACCCAGGTGTGGTCGGCTTCTACAGAACCTTCATGCAGACTCTTCACAGTTCCTTTGAGGGCCAACACCCCGTGTGGGCCGTGAGCCACGCAGGCCACTGCGTTCCCCCCGACACCATGGACATGATTGAGGGTATGCTTCTTTTTGAGCTTTCATCATAAAGGCCACCAGCCATTTGGAATTGTCAGAGGTAGGTCGGGTAGGTCACTATGCTTTGGGGACAAGTTGATTTTTTTGAACCAACATTTTAATTAGGCCTGGGTTGGCAAATAGCTAACCAATCCTTGAAAACAAATTAGCTTGAAATGAGGATTTACCATCTGGGAGATATTGTTAAAATGTTGTTGAAGCTGAAAACAGACAGTGCATTAAAGGGAGGTGTGTGGCTGCCATCCATGCAGATGCCTCGTCCGTGGCTGAGGCTGACGTGTTCGGCCTGAACGGACAGATCGAGCACAAGTTGGCCTTCCTCAGGAAGCTCGTTCCCATGGAAATTAGTCTGGTGCTGCTGGGCCACTCCATCGGCTGCTACATAATTTTGGAGATGATGAGGAGGGATCCTGAGCTCAAGGTGGGTAGGGAATCGTAGCGTGGATGTTTGGCTTCCTTTTACATGACACTCATTTCATGGATTATAAATACACTTCAACCCAAGCTGAAATGTAGACAGCACCTCAGGACTGCGAGTTGATCTATTTTTGGTTTATTCATGGACGTCTCTGTGTTATTTTATTTTCTTTGAATAATTGGCTAGTCTTGATTTGTGAGACTAATATTCAACTACCACCGAAAAATCAGCAAATTCTAGTTATTGCTTTGATTGAAATAGGTAGCCTGAGAAATGAAACGGCAGGCTTTTGGTGCCACCTACTCCAAATTAAGAATTTTCATGATGTTTTTCAATCCACAAAGCAATGTTTTATGGACTGTTTTGTACATTCTAAAATACTGTTCTATCACAAGGTTTCTTGCATAATCATATAATTTTATTATATCCAGCAATTTTAGACAATAGTGTCTTTCTAGTTTACTTCCAGGTTTACTGTACATTGCCAAATTTTCCTTCATTGTTTTTATTTGCCAATTTACAGGTTCATATTTAATGTTGTTTCTTTTAATTGCCCAATCTGCTGTTCTTTGCTTATCCATAGGTTTGGTTTTCAGGTTTATTGTTAGGATTATTGTATGGTAACTTTCTAGGGTTATAGCACATGACAATTCAGCTTAAATTAAGCATTTTTTAAAATCTAATCAAGCTCTTTTTTGTTCTATTCTTTTTTAACATTAAATGTTGCAGTATTAAAAATGAGTTTTTGGAGATACTGCCAATATGTCTAAAATGTATAAAAAAAAACCTTGCATTCCATAGGTCAGGGGTCCTCAACCACTGGGCAGCAGATATGGTACCAGGTTGCGAGGTTGGTTCGCACTCCTTGCGAAGAAAAGGTCTGCACAGCACCCCAAGAAAAATGCCGGCAATTGATTTGTTTTCTGTTATTTTTGTTTTTTAGGTTTCGAAGGCTGTAATGCTCTTCCCCACCATAGAGCGCATGGCCCAGAGTCCCCAGGGCCGCGTAATGACGCCCGTTCTGTGCCACATGCGCTACCTGGCCTACCTGCCGGTCTTCCTCCTCTCCCTGCTGCCAGAGAGTTTCAAAACTGCCCTGGTCAGGCTGGTGTTTGGCAGAATCCGCTCCCTGGATGCTGGAATCGTGGCGCCCACGGTTGGCCTCCTCAGTGGCGATTGTGCAGGTTGGCGGGTTCTGTCTTCTAAAATAGAGCAGTTGTATTTGTAGTCACTGTGTATATACTGTACGCAACTCTGGAAGGAAGCTCACTTTGGAAGGTGTGGGTAGGGTGGTGACGGTTATTGAGTCTTTTTATACACATTGGTGAAATTTGGAAAAGTCTATGCAGGAGAAGAATTTTAATACAAAGTACTATGTGACCCATTTTGAGCTGAACAGCTGTATGTGGGAGTTCTGAACTGCTTGTGGTTTTATTGCAGGGGGAGAATAGCCATTTAGCTCTGATGGACCATCAATAATAATAATAATAATAATAATAATAATAATAATAATAATAATAATAATAATAATCAGCTGAAAGTTCCAGACGAAGAGCACCCAACCCGAAAGAGTTGAACAAAGAGCAGAGAACACTGACATTTTCTGTGTGGTTCTCTTTCTAGCCAATGCCATGTACATGGGCGGACAGGAAATGAGGAGGGTTCTGGAAAGGGACAACTTGACGATCGAAAGAAATCTCAAAAAGGTGAGGTAAATACCACTGAAAACCTTGTATCAAATCCCATCACACCTCATTTGACCAATAGTGACTAGTAATGCAAGACTCGCGAACAATTTGTCCATAGCGAGCAAAGCTTATAAATGACTCAGGTGTCGGGAATTACTCCACCAAAAGAGTTTGTTCGCAACTGTAAGTTCAGGAGGATTTAATTAATGTGGGTGTGGCAGTTTCGCCTTATACACGTCACCTGAGTGACCTAAGTAATTTTCAGGGCCCTCCGACACAGAGAGACAGGCAGAGAAGTTGCATACACACCAGTTTATTATAGAGAGTGGGCAGGTGTAACAAGCCAGGAGCAGATGGACACATCATGACAGAGGCTCTCCCTGTGTGTGTGTGTGTGTGTGTGTGTGTGTGTGTGTGTGTGTGTGTGTGTGTGTGTGTGTGTGTGTGTGTGTGTGTGTGTGTGTGTGTGTGTGTGTGTGTGTGTGTGTGTTGGGATGGGTGAGTATGAGTATTACCGGTTGCTCGTTGATTGCTCTGACGGGCAACAGGCGTGCAGCCACCTCTGATCCCGGGCCCAATTGCCTAGACCCAAGACAGGTGTGGCTGCTTAAAACCACCCCACACCACAGTGGGAGAAAGGTGAAGCCATTTGTTTTCATTCACATTGAATGCAACTGATTTATACCTCTATTCCACCGTCGGCACAGGTTGCTGATGTAGTCTACTTTTTTATGTGCTAGAACATCTCGTAATGACAAATGCCGGTTCAGTCGGTTTGAATAAAATCAAACCTCAGGCTTGTACACCGTGACCGGCAAAACCAGAAATTGACCCAACTCTACTGTATCTTTGAACTTCATTCACAAAACTTGTGCACACAGCTCGTGTTTTATTATGGCGCCACGGACAACTGGTGCCCCATGCAGTATTACCACGACCTCAAACAGGACTTCCCCAGCGGAGACATCAGACTCTGCGAAAAGGGCTTCCGCCACGCCTTCGTCCTGGACGCGGCGAGACAAGTTGCCCGGCTGGTCACTGAGTGGCTGTGAGGACATGAATGTTAAATAACTCAAGCAACGGAATGAACAAACAAACAACCAAGGATTAATCGATCGTTCGGCTAATCTGAGTTGGGGGGCAGATCAGTTTTATGCTCGTTGTGGCATCGCCCAAGATCATGTGGAAAGGATGACCTGCTAGTTGGGTTGAAGAGGTGGATACTCCTCTATCTTCCCCTAGTGGGTAGATACTGTGTCTTCTACGGGGCAAACATGGTCAGATTGGCGTGCAATAATACAATATGCAATGACAGTTTAGGATAAGTTTTAAATCAAGCAAAGTTTCAACATCTAATTAATGTTGATAATAATTAACAGTCATATATATAGTATAGTGTGTGTGTGTGTATATATATGTGTGTGTGTGTGTACAGTATATGGTTATATATATATACACACACACACAAATGTAGGTCGTTAAGTGAGCAGTACCTGTATGTATGTGTGTATATATATATATATATGAAGCAAACCAGATGAAATAAACCAATAACAACAAGAAAATAAAACTTTGTACGCTGTAAATCCTTTGTCACCATTGAAACTGTGAGGCTGGGTCAAAAGATGTATCCAGGATTTATTACTATTTATAACTATTATTTATTATGAGGAAGCAGAAATAAAATGCATCCAAAATACTTAATACAGATTATCTGTCTTTATTAGAAGTAATTCCCCTGGAGGTACTATAAACAATACAGAGCAGAGTGAATTTTACACAAACTCTTAAACCTTTTACTTTGGGGACTTGTTTCTGTCAATTTGGAACAAAGTAGCACGGGTTGAGCCTTTTGTGATTGTCTAGTTCCCTAAAATGTTGTGAAAAATGTTGTAAAACTCAAATGTTGTTGAGAAAAATGTTGTAAAACTCAGGTCATGAATGCAGTATGTTAAAGACAGATAGAATAAAATGCCCCCTCGCTGGAAAGTGGAAAGAGAAATAGCTTTTTAAAAGGTGCTCCAACAGTTGGTTAATTTTACAATCAAAGCTTTTATATATGGTAGGTGGAGTGTTTAGGGATTGGAAGTTCTATAGTGAGTGAGAGCTTCTTCAGGTCTGAGCTTCAATTGGTTGGCTTGTCAATTTCCCGTTCCAACTCTTTGATGAGGCCTTCAGCCTGTCGCTCTATGGATTTCTGTGTCTCTTTGACAATCTCACTGTGCTCAGCCTGACAATTGTCAATGCTGAGCCCTAGAGCACTGAAGACCTGCACACCAGAGACTTCCTCTCGGTCCACGTCATCTCTACTGAACTTCACTTAGAGTTTTAGCTCCTCAATCTTTCGCTGTTTCCCTTAGATCCTGGTCTTCCCCAGCTGAGCCTTCCTCACTCCAGTTTTCCTCCTCTACAGGGACAACCAGATGGTGCTTGTGATCTGACTCTGTCCACAACTGACAAACATGTTGGTTCTGTCTTGCAGAACAGCTCCAGAGGTCAACCGTGCTTCCTACACATCCTGTCTTCCAGATTGTGCACAGGGTGGATTAGTTTGTCTTTTCAGGCCTGTTACCCTGTGATGCGACTCAACGTGGGTGTCCCAGTACGAGATGGCAGACTCAGGCAGGGCTTCAGGGCCTTCTGCTTGGTCCCAGGGCAGACGTCACAGATAACTTGTCCAGGTCCAACACACTTAACTCTCGCTTGTTGAGCCACCTCCGATATGAATGTACCTGGTAATGTACCTGTAATTCAGGTCTAGTGTGGAAACGCTCTCTTTACATGGTACATTGGTACCAGTGACGTGCAGTGAGGGTTGGGGTTGGGGAGGCACTGACTCACAAGTCAGATTTACAAACAAACAGTAGGATGCTAATAGGATAGGATGAGAGAATAGGAGAGAACAGGAGCGAATAGGATGCTGAAAACCATTTTAAAACACCAGTGCCACTGTATATTGCAGTATATCTTACCTTTTCTTGTAAATTAAGTCCATTAAGGATTACATCTGCGCCTCCCTCCCCCGCACCTTGGACTCGTTGCAGTTCGCGTACCGGCAAAACAGATCCACGGATGACGCGGTCTCCCAGGTACTGCACACCACGCTCACGCACCTGGATGGCCAGAAGGGGGAATGCTGTTCATCGATTATAGTTCAGCTTTCAACACCATAGTTCCCACCAGACTGGCTGTTAAACTGATGGAGCTCGGATTGAATGCTCCGCTGTGCACCTGGATCCTGGACTTCCTCACAGGCCGCCCCCAGGTGTTCAAGGTGGGGAAGTACATGTCAGGCTCCCTCACCCTGAATACAGGATCCCCCCAGGGCTGCGTCCTCAGCCCCCTACTGTACTCCCTGTACACACATGACTGTGTGGCCAGGTCCAGCTCCAACACCATCATCAAGTTTGCTGACGACACCGTGGTTGTGGGCCTGATCACCAACGGCGATGAGAAGGCCTACCGCGAGGAGGTGGCTGACCTGTCACTCTGGTGCCAGGACAACAGCCTCCACCTGAACGTCAGCAAAACCAAGGAGCTGATTGTGGACTTCAGGCGTGGACCACAATCGAGGACGCACGCGCCCTTGTGGATTAATGGGACTTCTGTCGATAGGGTGAGCAGCTTCAGATATCTGGGAGTCCACATCACAGAGGACTTAACATGGACTGTTCACACAGACACTCTGGTGAGAAAGGCGAGGCAGCGTCTCTACCACCTCAGGCAGCTGAGGAAATTCCGGGTCTCGGTGAGGATCCTCAAGTCCTTCTACTCTGGAGCAGTGGAGAGCATCCTGACAGGCAACATCACTACCTGGTTTGGGAACTGTACTGCCCAGGACAGGTGCGTTCAGCTGAACGTACCACTGGAACTACCCTCCCCCCCTTGCAGGAGCTATACACCAGGAGGTGTAGTAGCAGAGCCCGCAGGATCATGAGGGATCCTCATCACCCCAACAACGGACTGTTTCAGCTGCTGCGGTCAGGCAAGCGCCTCTGCAGTCACACAGCGAGAACAGAGAGACTGAGACTTTTTTCCCGCAAGAGTTTTTTCCCGCAAGCCATTAGAAGCCATGTCAACGCTGACCTCACCAGGGGTCCTAACTGAGCCATACACTAGGCTCCACTACCTACTGTACTGTATGTAGCATACTGTACCGCATACTGTGTCACTGTTCAGGGTTGTTCGTGATGCCGTATTGCTGCGCCGTACTGTTGTATACTGTGCTGTATTATCCCAAACACTACCTCACACTTTTCGCATTCACATGCCACTTTAATTCACATGCCACTTTAAATGCACATATCTGTATATACATACGCATATTCCTTCTATCTATTCCATTTATTCCAATTTTTTTTTATTGTATTTTATTCTATATATTTATATCTTATTCTATAAGTATTCAACTTACTGTATTACGTTTTAGGAGTCAGTTAGTCGGTCTATTAGAAAGGAATTTTCTACTTTTATTTTTTATTTTTTTTCCTAGGACATATTGTGTGCTATCAACGGGTGCGTTGCATTACATTTCACTGCATATATGTATGAAAGTATGTATATGTATGTGACAAATAAAAATCTTGAATCTTGAATCTTGAATCTTCGCCTTTCCTTCTGGACGAAGATCTCCGTGACTTTGTTGTAAAAGTCCTCTTGTTGTCCTCTGGCTCCTTTGAGTTTTAAAAGTCTCTCTGCCTCAATTGAGATAACTGCAAGTGAAGAAAGCCGTCCTTGGTCAGTCCGATTTCGACTGTAGGCTGATTTTAAGTCTTCGTTGTTCATTCAGAGCCAGATCAATGCGCAAAGTTCCAAAGGTTTTTAAAGAAATCTGATTTCGAATGTGAGCAGTTGATCGTTCATGTTTGTCAAGGCTTCTTGGCAAGTTTTTCAAGTCACAAAATCCCGTATGGGTCCACACAGTCTCACTCGTTGAGAATAAAAGGCAGGGAAAGCAGAAAAGTCATAGCACAGCCACAAAGCCAGTCTTTACGTGTATACCAATCCGTTTGAAAAGAACGAGAAGTTTCCCGTCTATTCCCGACTCCCGTCGTTTGAAGCAAACCTCGTAGTTCTGGCGTCGGTCTCCCAGTATTTATGACTTCTTGCTTTGACTGAAAGTCCAGCTTTGAAAAATTTCTTAGTTTAGAAATCAAATCCTCCATTTTCAGGGCGAGAAATGACAGCTTGTCGCTAAGCTCTACAGCGTCGCACAGCACACTTGTTGTGTTTACTTTTTGCACACGGGTTAGAGTTGACCGTGACCTGGCTGGTGGCAGGCTATCAGGCTGCTCACTATCGCCGCCTTCCTTGAGGCAGAGGTACTGCCTGCCTCAAGGCAAGCATTTTCCCTGTGGATTGATGTCATATCAATAAGATGTAAATATTACACACATACGTGAAATACATTACTGAACACCATGGAAAAGAAGACGTATACTTTTATTACATAAAAGTGTCCTCAACCATCATATTGGAAACATACACAGAAATGGGAACAAGCACGCGCCATTTGCACGCGCTCAATCCAGTTTGTGAGTGATTGCGCAATCTGGAGGGAGGCTCGGCTGTCCATGCCTCACCTCTCGTCTCCGAAGGAGACTCCGTTTATTTAAGCAGGAAATACAGAATTTTCTGCGATTTTTACTATAAAAATGGTCAAAATACATTAAGAACCACACCAAAATCATAGTCCAGAGGACAAATATTAATACTTGTGTTATTTTATTATTTTGTTTCTTTTTCCTCTCATGATGACAGGGGAGGCACAGCCTCACCTGCCTCCCCTGACTGCACGTCACTGACTGGTACTCAACATCACCATCGCAGTGTGTTTTAATACAGGCTTTGCAGAGCTTGTGTCCACATGGTGAGGTTACAGGACTAGTCCAGACAGATGGAACATGAGAAATTCTCTTCAGGAGACAGGAGACTGCTGGGAGAGGCCATCCCTAGACAGTGAAGACAATATTTATCTGTAAAAACATGAAGAAAAAAAAGTGGATCAGATTGAGAAAATTATCATGTTCCAGTCACAAACGCCTAAAAGCGTTTAAAAACGAAGTTTATCCTTGTCGTTAAAAACTATAACCTCATGTCATATAATAATAATAATAATAACAATAATAATAATGATAATAATAATAATAATAATTAATAATAACAATGAAGAGAATAGTCTTCACTGCGGCACAGGTGAGGATTTGACCATCTTTGACTTTCAGAATGACTCCTGTCCATCTTCCTGTCAATTCTGGTGTTCTCCGACAGGCCATTATTGCTGTAACTTCCTTTTTATTAACCTATTTTTTCTTTTTTTGATACTTACAACCAGTAGGTGCTGATGGCTGCTGCCATCAAATGTAATCATAATGTTCAAAGAAGCTGAAAGGGAAAACCAAAAGTTTCAGTTGGCTAAACATGAAATAATCCAGTATGGGTTATATTCCTTCTCTTGCTCTTGGAGTGGTAATGATGATTAGTTGTTTGTGGACCAAAACATGGTAAGATCGTTCTCCAACGAGGAGGATTGGTGGTGGTGGTGGTTCTGTGCTCTTGTCATCCTACAGGTTGTCCACAGGACAGAGTCTTATGCAGTTCTTGATGATTAAAGAATGAATAAAGAGTGGCATCGCAGGTTGAGAAATTGAACTCCACTTGCAGACTAACTCTGTCCTTGATGCAGTAGCATAAAATACTGTGTTGAATGCCCAGCATGCTGGCAGTACAGGTAAAAAAAAAAAAAAAAAAATCACAAAAATGAATATATTCTGTAGCACTCACCTTGTGCCTTTTAGGGGCTGTTTGTCTGTGTTTAGTTTCTCTCTCCACCATAACACAGCTCAGGGTTCTTACTTTACCTTACCTCTTCTCCAACCTCGATTCTCCGCCTTCGAGCTTCACTGTCCCTCTTGTCTGAATTAATAAACATAATTTGAGTTAACTTCCACTTTTTCATTTTTTAATGTAATTCACATTAAATAAATGGATATGGTACGGTAAAATACAGGTAGTCCTCACTTAACGACAAACCTGTTTAACGACCGTTCGGACTTAAGACCAGCTCACTGACCAGTCTGTATTGCGCTCTGCGTGTGCGGCGTCTCAGTGTCAAGCATCTCATCGCGCATCACCGTTCTCAGTCTCAGTGTCGTTCTCGCAGTCTGTCAGTATTCACTACACTAGCGTTCGCAATCGGCATGCCCCCTTACCGTGAAATAACGCGGGTCCTCGCTTATCGACCTGGTTGTAGGAACTGATCTTGGTCGTTAAGTGAGAAGTACCTGTAGATAGCAGTTATGACTTCATCGCAGTCTAAATTTAGGGTTAAAACCTTCAACAAGCACGCTTTGTTTCATTATTTCCATGGAGTGTTTTGTGTACTGTCAAAGTAAACACGATAAACATTTAAAGAGGTACTATCAGGTTACATTTTTTTATTTATTTTACATTTAGGACTTAAGGTGGACAAACACTTAAAAAGACGCTAGAACAGAAGACGTTAGAACCAGAGAACATCAAGTTGGGAGTGGCTTTGCTTTAAATAAAAAAGAAAAATAGTGAAACCAACCTCAATATCATCTATTGACAGTATCCATTCTTTCTCTAGTGACCTTGGCTTTTATTTACTTCAACTTCCATCTGGGTTCCGTGCTCCTCAAAATTTAACTGGCATTTTTTTATCCTGAGACACAGAGGTGGACCAGAGATCTCTGTCTTACCATTACGCAATCCACTCTCCTGATCCAAGGCGGAACATCCCTTAGTTTAAAATGTTTGTATCATACATGTAGAAACAAACAAAAAAAATAGATTTGAAATAAAAACCTAGGAGAATTGGAACACGGGAAGCACAGGTTGCGCGGTGCACAAGGAGCGCAGCACAGCCATGGAGGAGAAAAACTCACTCACAGACTCCTATTCAGCCCTATTTACTAGTTTATATTTGAGGAGATACCATAAATATAAAACATGCTTGGAATATTGTAGCTCAGGAGTAAAAACAGGCTTGTTGAACGGGTAAAAAGGGGATTGAACGACCCGGTAAAGGAAATTTAACATGGTAAAGTCCGTCTCCTGCCATGACACCAGGTATTTGGACCCATCGTGACAAGCTCTCAGAGCGAGAGAAAGACAAAAGACAAAGTTCGCCTCAGGGAGACACCCCCAGATCACCACATAATGTTCTTATCTTGTTCTGAAGATGTATTTTTCTCAAAAACTTATGAAAACCCCTTTTTTTTAGGACTTCTGGTAAGCATGTGAGCGGGGAGGACATGGCCTGAGAGGCTCCTGAGACTTTATACTTTTTTGACTATATCAGGCGTTTATTTTATTATATATCTCACCTATTATTCTGAACTTTGGACGCAGGCTTATATTTCTGATGTTGACCACCATGACGAGCCGTTCCAAACACAAGTCTGGGAAAAGTTTGGCTGGTGAAGGAACCAAGCCACCGGTCTGTCATGACACCGATCTACCGTCGGACCTGGAAAAACTCTGCTCAATATTTTGCCAACCTGACAAATACTCTAACTTTTTTACTTAAAACAACTATCTCAGAGGTGATGAAACCCATTTTCACCACTTTGGAGGAGATTCAGTGCACCACAGGGTCCCACACCCGGACGCTGCCTGACATAGTGGCAGCGATGTCGGATCACAGTGACTGGATCGTAGCCCTGGGGGATATTTGCGCTCGCCTGCAGTCAGATAACACAAGGCCAAGGCAGAGGATTTGGAATCACGTTAAAGGCATAACAATCTGCGGGTTTTTGGAATTCCGGATAAAATGGAAGGAGCTGACACAATCACGTTCATGAGTGACTTTTTTGCGGAGGTCCTAGGCCCTAACTTTTTCCCCTCTCCCCCGGTCCTCGAAAGAGCACACCGCATTGGCCCACCCCATGTTACAAGTGGAGAGACCAATGCCATGCAAAGTGTCCTCATTGTCAAGGTTTCACTATTTCCATGTAAAAAAGTGTCTTCTGAGACCAGGGAGGGACCAACGCCAGCTCCAATACTGAGGGCACAACATCTTTCTTTCCCCTGATATGAATACCAGTGTTGCGAAGAAACAAGCTTCCTTTGCTGACGTTAAACGCAGCTTGTATGAGAAGCATGTCAAGTTTTCTCTCACTTTCCCCTCTCACCTGTGTGTGGACCACAACAGGGTGAGGAGGGTTTTTGGGTGTCTGAACGAGGCCAGAAGTTTTACAACCTCCACTTCTCGGACCGGGAAAATGAGGCTAAGGCCTTGCAGTCAGAAGCCAGGCCGATTACCCTCTTTGGAGTTTAACCAGGACAGGACTGTGTTTATTATGGCATGGCCTATGTTACACGTGTTTTTTTTATGCTAGCCCCTGTCGGCTCTATTTCCGGGCTACTAACTTTATTGCTGGATTGACTTCCAAACCGTATTCCTAGGCAGAAGTTAATTCCTCTGGATTTAGCCCTGGATTTAGCCCTGGACGGCTAAATCAGAGATGGTCAATGTAAATGTAAATGCTTTTTTATTTTAGTTTTGCCTGTGTGTTCAAAAGTTGTTGTCTTTGTTCATGTTATAGTTCTAAGGTGATACCATGGCCTTGATTGTTCTCCTAAAGATGTCATAACACGTATTGTGGTGTAGTTTCTGGATGATTTTGATGTGTTGATGAAGAAGGAGTTTCCGCTGACGCTGACTTGATTAAAATAATAGTTTTATTACACAAATCAGCATCAAACCGGACTTGCCATGGACCGCCCAGGAGAGAACAAAGCCGGAAGTATTCTCTGCCGAGCGGCGCTCGGCCCTCGCTTTAATAGCTGTACAGAGATAACATACCACATCTGGTTCCAATCCATAGGTGTCAGCTCAGCCTCTGTCTTACCATAAATCTAAACATTTTCTCTTCTCTCGGTCCTGGGCCTCCAATGTACACACTCTAAAGTTGACTTTCTCTGTTTAACTTTCGAAGTAACATACATTAATATTATTACCGCACTATATCTCTTATTTCTTCGAGCTCAGTGACCTTTTCACCTCAAACCTTCCAGACACCTCAGTGGGGTGGCCTCATTTGGTTCCCGGTCATTGTTCTCTTCGGGTCCTATGCAAAGTGGGCTTTGTGTTGGTCCCGGTGGGGGCAGGAGCCTGTCCAGGGCTAGTTCTTACTCTGCATTGGAGCCTCTCTGCTACAGAAGAGGATTTGTCTTTTTTAGTATGCATCGGAAATCCAACCATGGACTAACCTGCAGTCTTTTGTCCAAAAAATACTGTTCTCCTAATACATGTTCTGCCCCTTTCAGCACTGTGAACCACTCAAAATCCTGTTACTATGGTTTTACTATTTTTTGGGGTAGTTGAATAATGAATCACATTTCTTGTGGGGTTGAGCCAATCACAGCTCATAATCCTATCAGTGGGCATTCTGGGGTGATCTTCCAAACAGCCAATCACAGCCTTGTTCCTGCGTCATATTGTTCCATATATGGGCATATTTACTTCTGCTTCTGTGGGACATAACCTTGAACTGTTTTCTTTGTTTCAACTACATTTTTTTCCTACTGTTTTTTAGAAGACCTGAGTTCCCACTTTTGGTTTTATAGAATACATTTTTTAAATGTTTTTTGATATTTTGTAGAAGACTTAAGTTATTTTTATTATTTCATTATTTCGCTTAGTTTTGGGTTTTATAGCATCCATTTTGAAAGTTTTTTTTCGATACATATATCTTGAGTATCGGTGGTTTAGTATAACATGTAATAGGTTATTTTCATGTGGGGTTACTCATTAACCACAACAGTACCGCTATAAGATTTTTATATTGGAATGTGAAAGGTATAGGGAATCAGGTGAATTGATCTAAGGTTCTGTCACACATCAAACATTTAAAAACCGACACAGCTTTTATTCAACAAACGCATATGCACCTCAAGGATCACCCCAGGCTATGTAATCCAGGATTCTACCAAACCTTCCATTCCATGTTTAACTTCAAGACAAGAGGATGCAATTTACCCCCACTGACACTATCACCGACCCTAAAGGGAAGTATTTAATTGTTGCAGGTTTGTTGTCTCAGACACCAGTTTTGCTAGTGAATGCATATGCCCCAAATTTTGATCATGTGGGTTTTGCAAACAAACTACTGAGTAGCCTTGCCTGTCTGAATACTTAATTATTGGAGGTGACTTCAATTGTGCCATAGTTCCACAGTTAGACCGTTCCAACCCTAAGACAGCATCTTCCTCCGCGATGTCGAGATCATGCTGAGATTTTGTGTTACAGAATGGCTGCGCCGACCCATGGAGACTTCGCAATTCAAATGCAAAAGAGTTCTCCGTTTTCTCACATGTACACCGCTCCTACTCCCGATTGATTATTCTTTTGTTGATAGCAGTCTCCTTCCCCAGGCTGGCTCCCACAGAATATCTTGCTTTAGTCAAAAGTAATCATGCCCCTCTGGCTTTTGATATATCCTTACCCTCTCATGGAAAAATTCGACCCCTATGGAGGTTCAACTCTCTTCTTGTTTCGGACAAAGCCTTTTGTTATTATAACTATTTCCTCCTCTATTGACATATTTCTTGACATTACCAGAACAGAGTCAATTTTGCATTGTCTGATATGGGAGTCACTTCAAGCTTATGTCAGAGGTCAAATGATCTCCTACTCTGCCAACCTAACAAAGCAGTATAAAGCTGAAATCCCTTACTGACTCTACTCTTAGTTTAAACCACCAATACACCACAGGCCCTAGCCCGAACAATATAAGGAACGCATTCCTTTGCAAATTGAATTTTTAATTTGCTCTCAACTAGACAAGCTGAGCTTATGCTTTTACAGTCTCGTGGGAACTATTTTGGATATGGCGATAAGGCTGGTCATCTGCTTGCCCACCAGTTGATTCTCTCTGACATTGTATCAGAGGAACAGATGGGATTTATCAGAGGTTGCTACGCTTTCTTCAATATACGCACCCCTGTGAAAAAAATTTACTCCAAGCAAACCTCAAAACACCCTAGAGTTCCTATATCATTAGACATTAGATGTTTGATAGAATAGAGTGGGAATATCTGTTTGCTTCTCTGAAGAATTTTATATATTCGTCTTCTGTATGCTAATCGACCTTCGAGTATCTGCACTAATAATATGTGATCTGATTATTTTGAGCTGTCATGCGGTTCTCGCTAAGGCTGCCCTTTAAGCCCTCTTTTATTCACTTTGGCAATAGAGCCCCTTTCAGTAGCCCCGCATTACTCCCCCCTATTCCATGGAATTTGCCGGGAGGGTATAGAACATTGGGTTTCATTATGCAGACCACCTGTAACCTCATGTTACAAACCGTACAGCTAATATCCCCATAATACTTTTAATTTTAGAGGAATTTGGCTCTTTTTCTGGTTTTAAGTTGATTTTCAGAAAAACAAATGTTTTCCCATTGTCATAATTATAATTGCTTCACAGCTCCAACAATCAAATTTGCCTTTCCATATAAGCCAAACATGCTTTAAATACCTTGGGTTTAATATAACTCGCTTCCAGGCTGCCCTCCTTATTGCAGACCTCACTGCTCTACATTCTTATGTCATCAAATAATAAATCTGTTGTCAAAGCAAAAGCTGCTTTGGAGAAAGAAATGAATATTGAGCTTTCAGACGATTGGTGGGATAAGGCAATTGAATGGGTAAGCTCTACCACATCATGTGCACGACTGGGTCTTATTGAGTTTAAGGTCCTTCACAGTATCCACTATTCCAAAGCCAAATTTGCAGAATTATACCCAGATTTGACTGGTATAACCACACCCCTACCCTGAGCACCTTCTTTTTAGGCCGAGCCATTATTTGTGTATTATTGAGAGCCCCCCTTTGAGAACCATTGTGCCTGATTGTTAAAAATGCATACAGCCTGTTTTGAAGGAGCAAGTTCACTGAAGAAAACAGGAATCGGTCCTGCTACCTCTCGCATGCAAAGCGAGTGCTCTACCATTCGAGCGAATTCCCCTGCCTGACCCGTGTCCATTTCCATGAGAACCCTAATGACATTGCAAAGCTGTGTGCTCACCTGAAAATGATAGCCCATAAAGGAAAATGCTCACACTGATTTCAGTTTCAACAAATATTTCTGCTTAGTAGTGCAAAGTACCCTTTACAACCTTGTACATTAAGCACTGGGGGCTTAATGTACAAATAGCGCTATGTGCAATGAGTGTTCATGCAAGCATTAGCATCATGGAAGCATGGGAATGCTGAGAATAAGCAAGCAAGGTGTCTAATTTCATCACATCTCAACAAATAGGTTAAAGCTATGCTTTTCTTACACAACAACAGAGGGGAGAGTGCGAACACAGCCCCCTACTACCCCAAATTATGCAGTCGAGATTCCCACATCTGGGGAATTCACAGGGGACAGTTGGTTTGCAATGACATAGCCTCACCCTGGGCCACGTAAGTATACGTACCTAACAGCTGCTTGGATCCCCTGGTCACAATCAGCAGTCTGTCACACCAGTCTCTGGTCTTGTCGCTTGGCTTCAGTCACCCTGTGCCATAACATGGCCAGCAAGGGACATGTTGTGAACAAACTCCATTCAATAGTTTTAAATTGAAAACAAAGTAACTCTTGAACTGAATTGTCAAGCACCTTCTTTCAAATGTTTTCCATTGCAGACGGCGGGCATTGGGGTACCTTGATCCGGTAACGCTCTACCATTTCAGCTAATTCCCCCGGCTTTCTTTGAGAATTCTAATCATGTTATAAATCTGTGCACTCACCTGCAACTGATAGCCCATAAAATAAAGTGCACACACAAATTTTGGTTTCTGTTAAGTCCGTTCTGCTAAGTCTGTTCCATGCAAGCGTTACGGTCATAGAAGCTTGTGAATTCAGAGAAAAAGCAAGCAAGGGGCTCCATTTCATCACATCCCGACAAACAGGGAAAAGCTATGCTTTTCTGACACAACAACACAGGGAAGAGCGCGAACGCAGTTCCCCAAACAGAAATTATGCAGTCGAGATTCCCACATATGGGGATTTTTCAGGGGTCAGCACAGTCGGAGTGCAATGACAGAGCCTCATGTTGTGGTTTAATTAGTAACCTGTTAGGATTACATTTAGTCATCCCACATGAAAACACACAATATGTTATACTAAAATTAATGCAAGAACAAACAAATTGAATACCAAATTTAATATAAAACTATCCCTTTGAAATACCTTTGAAAAGTAGTACACTCTGTAAACCACCAGATGGAACAACGTATGACCAATAGGGGACACGATCTCCCGAGGTCATGTAAGGGACAAGCCCTGACTGAAGAGTCAGCAAAAATCAGTCTTTCAGTTTCTTTAAACTAAGCTTTCTAAACTTTCTTTAAACATCAGAGAACAGCTAAACAAAGAAATGACTATGATCATGTCAAAATACATATCTGATTATTTTTTGACACAAAAAGAGATGACATATGTAAATGAGCAAACGCCTTGTCATTACTATAAATGATATGAGAACAAAGGGACAAATCAGTTCGGGCTTCGCAAAACCCACTCCGAGTTTCGTTGCAGTGTCTGTACTTATCTGATTAGCAAAAAAACTTGTAAGCATCAGCATCTGTTTTGTTCCAGTGATTTTTTCCAAGTTTGAAGGTCTGAGCAAGATAAGCGCCCCTAGCCGAGACCCAGTTTTTTAAACCTCAGGCTGAGTTTTTTTCATGAGCCCGAGGTGCAGAATCTCTCCTGCACGGGCCTTGACTGTAAATCTTCTTGACGAAAATATTTCACAGACCTCGGCTTAAATCTTTTTGACAATGATAATCTACAGGTCTTGACGTGAATCTTTCTGACTAAGCTAAAATCACACATTTCGGCCTGAATCTTTTCAGCGACAACAATTGGTGAGCCAGCCAGGAGAGAACGATGACTAAAACTGAGACCTGGATCCCTGGTGAGGAGCAGACCTGCATATTCGGAGACACAAGCGAATGAAAAAAAAAAATTAAAGGTACGCAGTGCCTTTTCTTTTTCTGCTAATTAGATTTTTCTGCTGAGTGCAGGAGCTCCACCAAGGTCATAAGGTATCAATATCTCTTCTCCAAATGAACCTAGAATATTGACTTTGCAAAATTAAATAAATAATACTAGTGTAATAATGAAATGGAATCTACACAGAAACTGATGCGCACAACCTGTATGCATGCATATTTATAACAGTCCATGGTGTGGAAAAAAATGAGGGAGTCTTTGTTGAATGCCACTATAATTGGTTGGGGTGTTGTTTGTCTCATATACGCCAGAGGGTTGATATGGTTAACATTAACTGCCGCCAAACATATGGAAAAACCATGGAGGAAAAGTGTAAGATAGTACATTTATGGTCCAGTGACCACTGAGCGAGTTTACTGTGTATATTGAGTAGTATATAAAGGTTAGGAAAAAATTTAGATGAATAATTTTAAAAAGGGTTTAATAAATCATCTCTGTGCGTAGACGATCGAGTTTAGTAAATCGCCTCTGTGCATGGACGATCAAGTTTGGTAAATTGTTTCTGTGCATAGATGATCGAGTTTAATTAAACGTCTAAGTGTTTAGACGATCGAGTTTAATAAGTCGTCTAAGTGTATGGATGATCAAGGTTAAGAATTGTTGCAGAGAGTGGACAATTACGCGCATCGCCAGAGAGTCGACACTTGGCCAAGGAATTGTATATAAGCGCTGCAAACATTGCTATTATAAAGTGTACAATAACTTTCGTGTCTATGACCTGACCAAAAAATTGTGTCTAAACGTTTGTAAATATAGCTACAACAAAATGTAAATTAAGATTGTGTGCCTGTGATCTGATTCACAATGGGTATGGTGGCACTGCAGCTGCTACTATAAAGGGGTACAAGCAGGATACACACACACACACACACACACACACACACACACACACACACACACGTATACGTATTTTTGCCTGACTAGAATCAGAACCACATACACATTTTTTCTCGCCAGAGGAGGAGCACACACGCGCACACTATTTGGCTAGAGCAGGCACACAGAGACGAGCAGAGCGCAAAGCATGGGCAAGACGCATGGACTGCTCACATGCGTATCTAGAGCCAAACATGGTCAATACGGCAATACTCACGCGGCATTGTGTGGTATGTGACGGGAAGCTCGTTCAAAGTTTTAAGAATCAGCTGGTCTTCAGGTTCAAGTTCAAGTTGAAGTTCAAGAGATGTTTTGTCACATACATATTGAAGTTTTTTCCATTTCTGTCCACTTGTGTTCAGCTGATTGGTCTGACTGGAGGCAGGGAGTTTTCTTAATGTTTGTCTGTCTTACAGAGGGGATTGGCGCACAGGCTCGTAAGCAGCCCAGCAGTGGAACGTGATTCCTCCTGCGCCCAAGAGGATCATTATTATCTACAATTATTATAATAATCCTCAGTGATACATATAATTGTGGCCTGCATGCCGCATAATGAAATGAACAATAAAACTCTTGTCATGTCGGCACACCACGGCCAGAAAGACTCCATCGCCCTCCCTAAACCCTTACCTGTGGGCAGAGACTCCCACAAGTGACGTATGAGCAGAGACCCGGGAGGGGCAGGGTGTCGAGTAAAAGGCACCCCGGAGTCTTTCTGTGGTCCGTAATCGCTGCTTGACTACGCCCTTTGTCCACCACATTTATATTTTGAATTTTATTTTCAAAATTGTAATTTCTCTTACCTGTTTTACTTTAAAATGACACAGAATAATTATATATTACTTGTTAATTGTGATGAAAAATTTTAGCCCAAAATTGTGTGCGAGCCATATACCGTCATCGAAAGAGCCATAATTGGCTCGCAAGCTATAGGTTCAAGCCATAGGTCAAGACCTTCAACCCCTGTTGTAGGTCGTTGACTTTTATGGTCTTAATATGGTCCTTTTGTGGTACAGTGTTTTCGGGCATTGTGACAGGTGTTGCCGTGGTGTTGCTAGATGGTTGCTGTGACTCTTTGTGGTCTTTGTTTAACTTTTTTTTTGTTTTGTCTTTTCCTGTACTATCTGATGCCATGGTAAGAATATGTCCTCCTTCATTATTGTTTGTTTTTTTATAATTTCTTTGTTGTCGATGATGTGCTGTGATGCAGACACTGACTTGTTATAATTATAAGTTTATTACAAATAAGAACAACAGACTTGCTTACCAGACTTGCCATGGATGTCTGGGAGAGAACAGAAGCCAAATACATTCTCTCTCGAATGGAACAAGAGACTGTCCTTTTATACTTGTACAGAGATAACGTAACACATCTGGTTCCACTCAATAGGTCACAGTTCAGCACCTGTCTGACATGAATCTTAACACTTCCCATTCTCTTCTCTAAGGGCCCCTTCTACTTCCACTTCCCTTCTCACAGGGGTTCCAAAAGAGGCACTCTAATGTAGCCTTCTCCGTGTAACAATAGAAGCACCATATCAGAAGAACAATCTTTATTTGTCACACATTGCTGGTCACACAGCACACCACACGCACGCACACATTTTGGATGGTGGCCGGTGAAATGAGGCCTCTGCATTTAACCCATCCTGGCTTGTCCTTCTTCCGGGGGCACAGCCAGCATTCGTGGATGCGCCCAGGGACCTGATGATGAGTGTCCATCGCTGGTCAGATGATGATATGTGCATGTTTTGGGGGGGGTCCTACCTGACATTAGGTGGAGGAAGCCCCATGTGAGCATTGGCAGAACATGCAAACTTCAAACAGAAAGGCTCCTATTTGGGAGATAACCCGGCGGGAATCAAACGCAGGAACTTCTTGCTGTGAGGCAGCAGTGCAATGCACTGCACCACCGAGTTGTACAGCTACTGGCTTAGTTCCTAGTTCCAAGTTCCTAGCTCCTAGCGCTTTTTCAAGTCCCTAGCTTATGTCTCGTTGTTTCGTCTTCCCCTTACCTGCTTGTCTCCTCTCATCGACCCAGTCTGTGCATCCCTCTCCAGCCAGCCTGGTTAACCTTCTTGTCTCCGCTCATCGACCAAGGCTGTCCGTCCCTCTCCATCCAGCCCGGTTCCCCGTCTCTCCACCCGGATCCTGGACCCGTCTTGCAACGGTCATCATCATCCCTGCCCAGCACTGCTCCATCCCTACCTGACTGGGTCTCCCGGCTAGCTCCACTGTGTGGATCCTTCGTCTGCCTCTCTCTGTGTCCTGCGTTTGGGTCCCTCCAAGCCCCGGTCGTAACAGTCCCTCAAGACCGCAAAAAAAGAAAACACCCAAGGTCCCAATGTATTCACTTGACCCTGTTACAGAAAACTCCAAAGAAAACAATACTAAATCAAAGTAATATGTCTTGCTAAAAATATCTAGTGTAGAGTACAGAATATTAATCAATAATTCAGGTTACATTGTAATAAACAAACTCCAATATTGTAAAAATATGCAAGACACATATGTATGTATTGAACTGTTGCTTTTTAAAACCATCAACTTTTAATGATATTTCACTCGACACCTCTGATCATGATGTCCTCATTCAGGGTGCGCCATCCATTTTCATCCCCCATTTTTGAATGTCCATGTTTGAGTGTTCAGGTCCATTAGGCTGTTAGGATCTCTGAACACAGCCACCCTCAGACTGTTCCTGAAAGAAAAATCACCAGCCAGTATCTTGCACAAACATCAAATACAGTATAATAATTTCCCTTTTGCATTATACTTTAACCTTATTCCAATATATGATTAACATTTTCCATTTCCCCCCTTTGTCCAAGCATTTTCCCAGTCAAAAATAGTATTGAGTCTATGACGGAATCAGATATTTAGAATGGATATTTCTCTTCTAGTGTTAGCTCCTCCTTCATCACTATTTCCTCCTCATCTTCACTGTTGCATTACCACCCAATCAGCGACATCAGGGATCAATGTATAACAGGCATCTCCAGTTAGATTTAAAGCCACGTAGAGGCCACCTTGTTTGGCCAAAATATAATCAAGAGCCATATTGTGTTTCAGCAACGTCAATCGATGACTCCTCATTTGCAAAACCTTGTAGGGTGTATGTGATATTATCTGTATGATCAGCTAGGAATGTGACCCCATACCATGGAAACAATATTATGGCCCATTTTTCTCCGAATGATATCTTCCAATGATAAGACTCTAAATTGTGAAACTGTGCCAAGTCTCTTTTCTTCCTACATTCGGAAGTCTTTGTAGAGTTACCCTCATCTGGCTCCTGTCCCTTCCAGATAACAAAAACATCATAAGGAAGTTTCAGCTGTGCCATATGGCAACATCCAATCCATCCATATGGCAGAAATAAGTATGCTTTATCACCACATACCCACCAAATATCTTTAAATGTTCCTATTGTCACATTACCTGGTAAAGTTTGATTCTTTACGCTTAAAGTTTTACTCTGTCGATGATGTGGTGCATAAAAGCTCACTGTATAGGTGTCATCATCCGTCCTTTGTTCACTTGGTCCAAATTGCATCATGTAGCGATCACATTCTGATATCCCCATAAACATACCATCTCCATCATGAATATCATTTGAACAAAAACAAACTCTACCTTTCGCAGGTGTCACTTCCATAGCATCAGGTATTGCTGTTCTAATATCTTCATACTCATCAAGAAGATTTAAATATGATAATTCTTTCAACCAGGAACACCTACGTCCAGGTCTAAATAGATGGACTGACACAGCCATCCATATTTAATTCGCTGCTTGTTGTTTGAATAGCAGCCATGATAACGCATTACTTTGACATTCAGGCGTCAAAGGTTCCGGTTCCATCTCTAGACTTGAAGGCCATGTGCCTGGAGCTGGAACTCTCACCACACACGGACAATTCAAATTAGTAGTCATTCTAACGGAGTGAGTTATCTGTTGGAACCACAGATTTCTCTTTGCCAACAGGTCTGCTATTTGCAGCACTGAGAAATCAAACCCATATGCTTTCCACTGGGTTTCTCGCTTCTGTAAAGCATGAAGATATTCAGTCATGTCTTTTGATGTCCAGTCAGCATCAAGAAAATCATTGACCACATCTGACATAGTCACCTGAACTCTTTCACCTGAATCCCTATCAATCTCTTCAGCAAATGGCTCTCTAATTACAGAGCTCTCCTTGCTATTGTTCAAATTAATTTCCAACTTCACCATAGGCTTCTGAGTTATATTTACCAACTTCTTAAATGATGGGGATGTAGTGATAGGTGTCAGCGTCTTATCTACAGACTTTCGAGACACCTAAAAAGTCGCCATTGTTTTATTGGTAGTTGATCTCATCTTCACAACCTCACTTGTATGACTACCAGGAGTTTCAGAAGTAGACGTTGTCATCATCGTTGTTGTAACATCCTTTTCTGCCAATGTTGTAGCTAGAGTAGTAACTGACAATGATACGTTAATACTACTAGTTATTCCCCAGGCTAAGGTAATAGATGTCATCGGTCCAACAGTCACCCTTGGTGTGACTAGTTGGTTTTAAATTTCTTTAACAATCGTACTTATTTAATAACCAGACCTTTTACTACGAGAATTATCTTATGAGTTCTGTATCCCGCTTACCAATAATTTTGCCTTGGGATATATTTAAACTTTGGATCCAAATATGTGCAAGTATATTCTCCTTGATCTTCCCATAGGACATTATTTCCGACAAGCGAACAGTCATCTCTAACTTTAACTTTAACTTTATCTCTTCTCATTATACAACATATACTTTCATTGATCGCGAGGCACACTGCTAACATAAGGTCCTGTTTTCACTATGTCTTCACCACGCGCATTTTTCCATTGAGGGGAAATATTTCCACCAGTATTCCTACACATTTACTACATTTACATGGAAGTTAAGCTGCATTTCCTAATTTAGTTCTAATCACAGTATTCGCAGAAATTGGAGTTGTAGAAATCATCTGAGGCACAGCAGTAGTTAACCGCAATACCTCTGCAACATTAATGACTTTCAGAACTAAAGAGGTGGACCTCTGCTTTATTTTTTCAGTTGGTGGGAGATTTGATACTTCAGTTGTCAATTTTCCTACCTCTTTAACAACCCCAAGCTCTACAATTTTACTTTCATTTAGTACCACAAGAGCCACAATTTTGTATCCGTAGTCTGGCCTTGTTTGCACTCCATCCTCTCTCACATTCACTAATTTTGGATCATAATAAGAACACTTGTAGTCTCCTTGATCTTCAAACTGGGATCTACGTAGATAAAGACTACAGTCCTCCTCAATCTTCAGCCTTCTTCGATCATTTAGCAGCACAGACTTCTCTAGTGATGATGTTCCTGACAAGTCAATTGCCTTACCATGGTTATCTTCCCACTGGACTCGGAACTCCCCTTTTTCATCATTTTCTTTTCTACACTGACATGGCAGCTGAACTGACTTTCCCAAAGTCACTTCAACCCTAGTCCTCGTATCGCTTTGGTCTAACCCTTTTTCGGGTTGGCCTTGGACTCCTTGGTCCAACTGGATCTGTGTATTTTCCTGGAGAGGTATCACAGGGACGGTAGCTCAGGAGGTAGAGCTGGTCGTCTCATAATCTAAAGGTTGCTGGTTTGATCCCAGGCTCCTCCTGCTAGCATGCTGTAGTGTCCTTGAGTAAGACACTTAACCCCTAATTGCTCCTGATGACTGCGTCCGTCGGTGTTTGAATAATTGTAAGTCGCTTTGGATAAAAGCGTCTGCTAAATGTAATGTAAAAAGCCCTCTGGAGTCTTTGACGACTCATACTTTCTGGAGTTAGTTCTGTTGTTTCTGGGACATGTTGTAAATCAATGTCACCAAAGTGGCTTTCTTGCTCTGGGACTGACAATTCATCCCTAGGCTCATCAAAAGTGTGCTCAACATCATCATGCACACCCTCATCATCAATTCCTTCTTCTTGGTCTTGACCTTGGAGGTCCTCATGAACCTCTGCTGTGTCTACAGCTTCTGTTGGCTCTCTTGAGCTTTCAACATCCCTGCTCTGTGATTGTGTGCCTCTTCTTTTGGCGCTCTAACACAATGTGATAAATGCTACCACGTAGGAAAACCTTTAACCTGAACCGCAGTTCCCGTACTGTGAACAAACTCAAATGGTCCTTTGCGGCATTCGTTAAACCACTTTTTCCTAAACACCTTCAAGAATACCTTGTCTCCAGGTTGCACCGCGTTCCTCTTTTGCTCATCAAGTCTCTCTAGCACCTCCTCTTGTTTTTGCCTGCCAGAGACATATGTATGTATTCTCTTAGGCAGTGCAACCATATAGTTAACATACACTCACATTTCATCTTCTAAAAGGGCTTAACTTGGACCCTTTCCACTTGTGCGTAAACAAGGTGTTGGCATCCGTCTACCTGTAGCCAACTCATGGGGGGTCATGCGCAAATCACGGAGCCTACTTGAACGACACACCATTAATTCCAGCGGAAGTGCCTCTACCCTTGTAACATGGGCTAACCCATGTGCTTCCTGAATCATCAGATGTCGTATGTCGGGGGATGCTACCATCAGTCCTTCATGATTTCTCCACAGACCAGTAGAATCTTGAGTGGCCCTCGGTCCAACCATAATTGTTTATCTATGGCTGACGCAGCTTCTTGCATCTAAACCAAATCTCTGAGCATGATTTATTCTTCCAAGTCCACTTCATGGGTGACCAGAAGAAAGAACCCTAACCCTAACTCTAACCCTAACCCTAACCCTTGCCTGCTTTGTTTGCGCCTGTAACTGCTTTTGCAGCCTCATCAGCTGCATTACCTTGTGTAACCCTTGACGTGTCCATTTTGTGTGCTGCACACTTAGCTACAGCTATTTCCTTTGGCTTCATCATTGCATGCAACAATTTCATTATCTGAGCATGATGCTGTATCGGAGAACCATCGGTTTTCTTAAATCCTTGATTTTTCCACACTGATCCAAATAAATGACACACATTATGTGCATATGCAGAATCTGTATATATTGTCACTCGCTTGCCCTCGGCCAATAGACAAGCTTCAGTCAGGCCCACAAGCTCAGCAAGCTGTGCAGAAGCAGGTTGTGGTATTACTTCTGCTTTCTCAACGACAAATTCAGTTCCCTGGGCTTTGACTACTGCATAACCAGCACTCAATGTATCTCCTATTCGATAGCAGGACTCATCAGTTCAATATTCCACATCTGACACAGGCAGTGGAAAAGCTTGCAAGTCTGATCTGAGCTTTGCATATCTCTCTACTTCCTGAACACAATCATGTGGCTCCCCATCCTCTGGAGTTGTCAAATTCTCAGCTGGATTTACCGTGACACACCTTACTAAGGTGACATCATCCTGCTCTAATAGCCTATGATAGTCTCTCAGCCTAGACATAATCAATGTACATTTACCAAAATTCAAAGATTTCTGAAACTATGATGGGTAAGAATTTTCACTGGGTAACCCATAGTTACGGATGATGCTTTATCATACATTAGAAAAACTCCCACCATTGCTCTTTAGCACAGTGGTAGCCCCAATTCTACCTCTGAATAGGCAGTAGAATAATACGAAACAGGTTGAGGACTTGTCCCTGTACCGGTGGGCTGACAAAGAACTGCACATGCATATTTACCACCAGTGGACGTAGCCACATACAGCAAAAAGTTCTTAGAATAGTCTGGCAACGCTCGCGCTGGAGCTTCTTGTAACCTCTGTTTAATCATCTCAAATGCCATAAGACCTTCCTGCGTCCAGGTGAGTTTACAATGGAGTTGAGCATTCCCAGTCTCTTTTATCATGGCTCTCAAAGGCTCTGTTAGGCAGGCATAATCTTCTACCCAGGCTGAAGAATATCCCGCAATACCAAGAAACGTCATAATCTCTCTGACTCTTCTAGGCTTTGGTGCCGTTCGAATGGCTTCCAAATGACTCTCAGAGATGCTTCTGTTTCCATGGGTTATTGTTTGACCCAAATAAGCTACTTTTTTTCTTGACAATACTGCACCTTCTTCTGAGAGTCCTTGTGTCCTTTGTCTGCCAATAGCTGCAACAGTTTGATTGAGTCCTCATGGCACGTTTCCTTATCTGGTGAACAGATGACGATGTCATCCACATACTGAATTACAGTACTTTTCAAGATCTGATCAATCCCAGCCAAGTCATCCTGCAACACTTTATTGAAAATGTGAGGGCTATGTTTTAATCCTTGAGGGAGCCTCTTGTACTTGAAGGGTTGTCCTTTCTATGTGAATCCAAACAACCCTTGACTTTCTTCGCTCAGTGGAACACTGTAAAATGCTCCACACAAATCCAACACTGTGAAGTGTGTAGCCTCTGGAGGAATTTGGGCTAACAAGGTATGTGGATCTGGTACATCTGCTGGAAAATCCACCACCACTTCATTTACCGCTCTTAAATCATGTACCAAGCGGTAGGACTCATCTGGTTTCGTTAGAGGCAATATAGCCCGATTACTCTGAGGATCCAAACATATTTCCACGACACCTGCTTTTAACAGTCTTTCAATTTGTGGTTCAAACCCTTTGATTGCCTTCTCCTTTAGTGGGTACTGGTTCTTCCAAGGAGGTTTGGTTCCCGGTCGCAGTTCAACTCTCACCGGTTGGGCTGTATATATCAGTACGATGTCGTGACCACAAACATTCTGGAATTTGTTGCAGCATCTCCTCTCTCTTACGGTCTGAGTCCAATTTAGCGCTGAACATTGACTCATGTGTCATCTGTACCACTTGTGGTTGTCCTTGTCCTTGAGCTGAGATCACGATTTACATGAACTTATGTTCTTCAATCATCCAGATAGCAAGATTCTCCTTTATTGGTGCAAAAATGGCTTCCTCAGCTTCTGCCATTATTTCTCCTATATGTTTATGCTCAAATCCTTCATCCACCATTAAAGTCACATGTGGCACACTTTTCTCAATGTCATGCTCATTCTCAAGATACTCATCAGTGTTTATCTTCATAGCTGCTCCTTGTGGTCCCAAAATTATACAGCACAAGGTCAGCTGAACATGCTTGGGTTGACTACTCAACCTTTTCCTCCGGATCCAGTTGGCCAGCTTTCTTAAAATATTTAAGCGTTCAATGATGTGCATACTCAAGGGGCTTAGCATCAGGCATATTTGCCACAATGAACTTCTCCCACGGCTTGGCTGGCTCTAATAGCTCTGGACTAAGATTTCCAATCCAATATACTGAAGAAATCTTGATCTCTGGTGCCATAAATAATTGGTGGTCGACATCAGGTGGCACATTAACCAGACAGCTGGTGTACACCGTATTTTACAATTTAGTTTGCACATAGCATCTCTTCCCAAGAGTGCAATATGCGTGCAAATGTTATGACACCAATATAGGTAGTGTGATTTTCCGATTTTTATAGCGGAGCTCAATTGGTTTTGTGAGAGGAATCAGCTGTTTCACAACCTCAAACTCGATTGTCCCTATCAATTGGTCAGACATAATCTGCCATTACTTCCAATGGTTTATCATTTATTTTCACCTCTATTTTTGGATCTTGCTCTGGCCCTTTCACTGCCAGCTGACACCTCCCTTTCGAGTCTTCCGGGCACACCTAGAAACCAGGTTCCAGATCCCTGGAGGGGTTCGCCGGTCCCCTGGGTTGCCGTGGTTGTCCTCTGAAACCTCCTCTGAAGCCTCCTCTGAAGCCTCCTCTGAACCTGTAACAGTCACGAGCAAAGTGGCCTAGTTGTCCACAATTATGAGACTGTTGGAAATTTCCTCCTCTACCTCTTCCTAAATTTCCTTGACCTCCTCTCCATATTTGTGGTTGATCAAAAACTGGCTGTGGAAAGGAGACAGTGGGGACTACAGGTGGTTGAACCTGAATATGCCCTTGCTGTGGTTGTGGTGGTATGACCCTCTTATTTTCCTTTTTTGAAAATCAAATTGAATTATTTAAAAATTATTTCAAGCACTGTGTAATCACACTCAACCAAAAACAACTGAATTTACCAACCCCAAAGGAGACCAATAGCTTCCCACTTATGAAACTAAATTCACTTGTTCATCATCTGATGCATCTGATCACACACATTTATCTTAAATTATAAAAATTATATCAATGTTCAATCTCAAAACAGCCTCAATCAAGGTAAACCATACTCAGATAATGAAACCAATATTCACAGCACTCATTATTTAAACCAGCTTTTCCACAAGTGATCAATCAAATCAATAATACTCCATTAATTAGTCAGTCCGTTGCCAAGTCTCCCACGAAATAATTTGAAATACAATATATGAAAAATAACTACTGTAAGCAAGCTAAACATGTGTCAATTATGTAGGTTATAACTAAATGTATACACATATAGGTAAATGCAGGTGTCTATTGAAAGAGTTTGTGGATGAAACCGCACTGGCCTTGTTTAAACTGGATTCAGGATTCCTAGGCGCTATCATCCGCAAGCTCCAGTGCCTGTGACGCACTGCCAGATGTCTTGTCATCTGCCCCTTGGATGATCCAATTCAGACACATTCCATCTTCTCTGTCTTTCCCCCAGCTCTAACACAGCACAGTAAATGAGAGGAAGAAAGAAAAAAGAAAAAGAACAACATAAGAGTTCAGTGTCTTAGGATCACTCTAAATTCTTATACATACTGTAATATAATTCAGTGAGACATGCATTATCAGCTTTCTTATTTCTCGCACATTTGAAATAAAGCAATGTTTACTTTTATTCATACGATACGATTTAAAATCTAAAGAGTATATTAGTCAATCTGATATCACCTTAAATTAATTATTTTTTTTATATTCATCATTTTTATTTTATTTTATCTTTATTTTTTCTTCTATCATACTGAGAGAAAAGAGGAGGGGGGGGGGGGTTCTTTAAAGCTCCTCTTGTCAGGAGGAGTTAACTAATTTCCCACTCTGTATGAAGCACCACCCCTTGCTCCACTTCTTAAATTTAGCCAAAACTTCCAGTATGGACTGGTCGTCAGTGAGTGAACATCCTGTTTTAGCTCCCTTGGGAACAGCCCAACCCAATGCAGTTGCGTACAGAGTCAAAAAGCACACACAACAGTCAGAGCTGCTTTCTCTCACCCAGCTGCCGAGACACAAAACCTATCCTCTGGCAGCCAAAACCAGCTTCTCCTTCTATTTCAACAAGACTATCTGATCGTTCAACCAGCCAAAACTCTCAGCAAGTACAGTCACACACATAACAAGCATGAAAAAGACAAAGAAAGAATCCACACACCAATCAAACAATCCACAAATCCTACTTACAAAATCAGAGCAGGAGATTTTTCTTTCTTTTTCTGAATGTGTACATGCATGTGTAAGCAAACTGTTGCTGGTTGCTCTACTCCTTCTCTCAGAAGGCTCATAATTTTATCAAATGTACAAACATCCTCAAAAAAGGCTAATATCTTTTTTATCAAATGTATAAACGTGAAACATATGAATGGAGCCAGAGTCTGTCCTTTATACCTGTACAGATACAATGCAACATATCTGGTTCCAATCTCAGCACAGCCCCTGTCTGACATGAATCTAAACATGTTCCACTTCTCTACTCACAGGGCCCCCAATGTTAACACTCTAATGTTGATGTTCTCCGTGTCACTTTAGAAGCAACATATGTTAATCTTTCATGGGAGCCCAGTCCCCTTCTTCACCCCAAACATTCCAGACACCTCAATATTGAATTAACCCCCGGCCAAGGGAAGACATATTGTCTGGTAATCACTGATGTTTTCTCTAGATGGGTCAAGGTTTTTCCAATGGCTAAACCTGAGGCTTTAACGCTAGCAAATGCTCATCTACGAGATTTTTTACAAGATATGGGATTCCTGAGAAATTATATAGCGAGAACGGCAGTCATTTCTTAAATGAAATGACACATCACTTAAATAAGGCATGATGAATACAATGTTAAAATCATTGTTCCTACTATCCATAATCTGCAGGCCTAGCAGAGAGAACTAATGGAACAAGAAAAAATGAATTGAGAAAAACAGAAAATAAAGTGCTTTCACTGATTTAGGTTTCCATTAAGTCCGTTGGGCTAAGTACACCAGGACCTGGATAGCTCAGCCAGCAGAGCATCAGACTTTAGTTGAAGTCTCTGCTCAGGTGCATTTCTCTGCTGATGAAGTTTGATTTACTCATACGGGGAAAAGTTGGAGAGCAATCCAAGTGTCATTCGGCACTCTGATTAACAACTCCCATTTTGTAATACACAACAAGGTCTTCAATTAGTATGAGTGTGCATGCTTGCATTAGTGTGTTAGAAGCTTGGGAATTCCAGAATGAGCAAGCACAGTGCAGCATTTCATCACATCCCAATAAGCCTATGCCTTTCTTACACCACAACTCAGGGGAGTACTTGAACGCAATCCCCCACAACCACAAACTATGCAGTTAAGTTAAATTAATGTCCTGAATTAGTATGAGGGGTGATGCAAGCATTAAAGTCGTAAAATCTTGGGAATGCCAAGAATAAGAAAGCAAGGTGACCCGTTTGATCACAGTTTAAATCTAGAGCTGAAACTAGAGCACAAACGCAGTCCGCCATTACCGCATACTATGCTGTCAAGATTCCCACAATAGGAGAATTTGCAGTAGTCAACACAATCAGAGTGCATGTTCTCCAAGTCCGGGATAATATCAGATTCAGCGTCGCAGTCGTTCTCCCGGTTGATGTCGGAGAACTGACTATCATCGCGGAAAATGAAGTACTGTACGCGCTGCTAACACTGACTTGGATCTATCGCACTGGTCAGATTCAGGTCCGCAATATGATTTCGATCTTCCTCCACCCGCTTCTCGTAATCCATAACAACACAGGGAAATGAAAGTTTTAACAGACAAGTGAATCCGGATCCTTGTCTTGTTTGGAAGTGATGTCAGTGACGTCAGCAATTCTTACTTGATGAAATGG
Source organism: Zeus faber (assembly GCF_960531495.2). Classification (NCBI taxonomy): domain Eukaryota; kingdom Metazoa; phylum Chordata; class Actinopteri; order Zeiformes; family Zeidae; genus Zeus; species Zeus faber. The sequence continues at coordinate 27,669,949 of NC_137198.1, read as the reverse complement.
GTTGGTACATGGCCCTACACAACATTGTCTCTGTGTGTTTGTAAAAGTAGTACGATTTAAAGTTACTACTCTGTCAAAATGGTTTCACATTGTGACTTCACATCACATATGGTTGAATGATCTTCACCTGAACCATCGCTATAAAGGAAATGATCCATCGGCGTGGTTCAGCGCTATTCAGCGTCCCGGTAAGTGAACTGTGCTTTCCTATGTAATCTCACGGGAACATTAAATTTTTAGAAGAATCTTTATTTGTCACATCACTGCACAACAACACTTGCATATACTGTATATATATATGCATGCACACACACATTCTATTTGGGGTAGTGGCCAGTGAAATGTAGCCTCTGCATTTAACTCATCCTGGCTTGTCCTTCCTCTTGAGGGGAAGCCAGGAGCAGTGGGCAGCATTCGTCAACGCGCCCGGGTATCTGGTACCAAGTGTCAATCGCTGGTCTGACGATGATGTGTGCATGTTTTTGGTGGGGGTCTTTACCAATTTGAAGAGGTATGGTGTTGCTGAGTTGGTCAAATCACCTGTCGAGTAAAGAGGAGATCCTGGGTTCAAGTCCCAGAAGTACCTTTTGGACTTGAATGCCATTCAGTGGAAGAAGTATACATACGACAATAGTATTTCTCAGTGAAAAACTGAGATTGTGACTTCTAGACCTAATACCAAGGAAGTTAAAAGTTGTGGTTTCCCACCAGTGTCATTTGTCAGTCTTATCTTTTCTTTTCTTTTCTAAAGTCCACAATTCTAATCATGAAAGTCCCATGTCCTTGGCAATGTAGTCTGACTGTAAAAAAAACCTATGTACTTTAGATTGATTTTACTCAAGCTTTAACCACTTTTTTTTCACTTTAAGCAAAATGATGAATTATGTTACCCACACATGTCTTTGTTGAGGTGATCTAGAGGTTAAGGCTATGGACTGTGTATCTGTCATGCTCTGCATGCAAGGGTTCAAGACCCATCCACATCGTGGCATGTAAATTAACATATGGATAAAGATTTTAAATCCCTGCAGTGCCGTTTTGGTCAATATGGATTTTTAACAGAGTTGTATATTTATTGTTTGTTGTAGCATGGTGCTGTGGCTTAGTTGGTCCAAGGGCCTGTCTTGTAAACAGGAGGTCTTGGGTACATGTCCCAGCAGTGCCTTTCAAAATTGAATGCCGTTCAGTAGTGACAGTATACATACAACAAAAACGCTCATTGAATCAAAATGGCTGTTTTGGACTTCAAGGCCTCATAAGAAAGGAATTCCAAGGCTGAACGTTCATGCAAATCCATGATCTCTTTATCAAATGTTGAATCACCAGCCACAATGGAGATGCAGCTTGAACCAATGAATGCAGAGCACAATGGCTGAGTAGCCCATCGCTTTAATCACGAGGCCACCTCATCTGAAGAGGTGTCGATTTGCTGAGTTGGTCAATGCACCTGTCTAGTAAATAGGGTATCCTGGGGTCAAGTCCAAGAAGTACCTTTTGGATTTGAATGCCATTCAGTGGAGGCAGTATACATACGACAATAATATATCTTGATGAGAGCATGCTAAACTTCTTGACATAATAAGCAAGGAATTCAGAAGTTGTGCGTTTGAGTCCCACCAGCGTCATGTGTCCGTCATGTTTCTTTTACACAATTCTAACCATGAAAATCCCATGTCCTTGGCAATGTGGTATGACTGTCAAAATACCTCTGTACTTTAAATTGATTTTACTCATAACCTACGCAAAATGATGAAGTATGTTAAACATGGATGTTTTTGATGAGGTGGTCTAGAGGATAAGGCCATGAGCTGCTTATCATTTGTGCTCTGCATGCAAGGGTTCAGGTCCTTAATGTATCGCACTCTGTCATTTAGCATTTGGTAAATGGTTAAAGGATTTAAATCCCTGCAGTGTCCCTCTGCTATAAGCTTTTTTACAGACTTGTATCTTTATCGGCAGTTGTAGCGCCTCTAGTAAACAGGAGATCCTCGGAGATATCTAGGTGAAAACTCAGCAAGCAATGGGCCTAAAGCGCTGAGGAGAGCGCCTTAGACTTCAAGTCCTCATTCACAAGGGCTTTAGATGTGGTCAGTTCAAGTCCCACCAGCATCATATCTTGTTTTCTTTTACACAATTCTAATCATGAAAGTCCCATGTCCTTAGCGCTGTAGTCTGACTGTAAAAAAAACTCTGTACTTTAAAGTGATTTTACTCAGAACTTAAGCAAAATGGAGTGTTACAAACAGATGTTTTTGGTAATTTACAAGCCGCATCGTGGCTTGTAAATTAACATTTGGATTTAAACTCCTGTATTGTCCCTATGCTATTTCAGTCAATATGCAATTTTAATAGAGCTGTATCTCTATTGCCGGCTGTAGCACATGGTGCTGTGGCTTAGTTGGTCAAAGTGCCTGTCTAGTAAACAGGCACTTTGTGCGTGGTTCAAGTCCCTGCAGCGCCTTTTGAACTTGAATGCCGTTTAGTAGTGGCTGCATACATACAACAATAATGCTCAGCGCTACATTGAATAGAAATGGCTCTATTGGACTTCCAGGAATCTGAAAGGAATTCTGTGGCTTTAGGTTCAGGCTAATCCATGATCTCTTTACCAAATGCTGAATCACCAGCCACTAGTTGGATGCGACTTGAACCCATGTATGCAGAGCACAAAGGATTAGTAGTCCATCGCCTTAATCACAATGCTATCATCCAAGAAGGCGTGGATTTCAGAAGTTGGCACCGGTCTCATGAATAGGAGGTCCTGGGTTCATGTCACAGAAGTGCCTTTTGCACTTGAATGCCATTCAGTGGAGGCAGTATACATACAACAACAATAACACTCAGTGAAACATTGAATGAAAGTATCTCTATTGGACTTATAACCCTCATCAGCAAGGAATTCCAAGTCTGTGGGTTTGGGGAAATCCATCATCTCTCTAATTTTAGCATATGGTGCTTTGGCTTAGCTGTTCAAAGTGCTTGTCTAGTGAACAGGACATCCTGCGTTCAAGTCCCTGCATTTTGGACTTAATTGCCATTCAGTGTTGGCAGTATACATATGACAATAACTCTCAGTGAAACGTTGAATAGAAATGGATCTATTAGACTTCCAGGCCTCATAAGAAAGGAATTCCAAGGCTGTGGGCTCTCGCATATTCATGATCTCTTCCCCAAATGATGAGTCACTAGCCACAATGTGGATGTGACTTCAACCAATGTATGCAGATCGCAACGGCTTAATTGTCCATCGCCTTAATCACTTGGCCACCTCATCTGAAAAGGGGCGTTGACAGAAATAACAATGGAGAAATTGAAATCCCTTCATCAAATGTTAAGGATGGGACTCAAACCCACAGGTGCAGAGCACAATAGATTAGTAGCCCATCATCTTAAACCACTCTGCCACCTCATCCAGAGAGTCTTGGCATATCCTTAACAACAACCATGTCTAACATCCTTCATCATTTCGAGTAATTCAGAGGAAAGGCAATTTAACGTACAGAGTTCTTTTCACAGTCTGACTACCTTGCCAAGGGCTTACACACTACATGTTTTGGTCTTGTACTGACTTAACTGAATGATATTTAGGAACTGCTCCAACCAGATTTGAGCAACACACATTGCTGGCAAATAAACAAGATTAACATCGGGGTAACTGTTCCACCCCCAGAAGCCCCTCCCCCAGTCTGGGTTGCGACATCAGAGCACTGTGATAATAGGATGACATCAGAGCAGACATAGACAGGTGGACAATCACGCAGCCACACAATCCATCTGATCACGTCTCAGGATGGTTATCCTTTCCAGCAGCCTCGGCCACTGCCCTTGAGAAAGCACAATCCGTGAGTTCATACGTATACAATGACAATGTAAGACACGGCAATCCACGTAACCCTCATGTGTTTCCCAATATAGGCATTGGTGGTATAGTGGTGAGCATAGCTGTCTTCCAAGCAGTTGAGCTGGGTTGATTCCCAGCCAATGCAAATTGTGATCATGTTGTTTATTGAACACTGGCATTACAACCATTTTTATATTAAGTTATTCTGGTTCATTTATCGCCATCACAGTTTTCAATTCAAAGAGCGTTCAGGAGGCACTTCTGCATCTCGAACTCAGGATCTGCTTTTTATTTGACAGGCTTTGCCCGAGTCAGCAGGAGCACAAGGAGATCAAGCACAATCTGAGCAATTCGTATAGGAAGGGCTTTTCTAACCGTATGAGGTAGGAGGTACTGTAGATGGGACAAGGGTTGCACAGAATACACTGTTTCACTTCAAGCTCTTCGCTTTATGAATTGTGTAAACGATGACAAGACAGACACCTGACTCCAGTGGGAGTCAAACAAGCAACTTTTGAATTCCTTGCTTATGAGGCCTTGATATCCAATGCGCTCTCCATTAAGCTACAGAGACACTCTCTGAGTGTGTTGGAATGACACGTTGACAGAAATAAAAAAGTAACACTGTAAATCCATCACCTGGGACTCAAACCCATGCGTGCAGAGTGCAACAGATTAGCAGATTAGCCTTAACCCCTCCCGCAGGTCATTGGAGAAGAATCAGCACATCCATGTGTAACATCCTTCATCATTTTGCAAAAGTTCTGGATAAAACATATTCAAACTGCAGAGTTTTTTTTACACTCAGACAACATTGACAAGGACATAGAACTTTCATGATAAGAATTGTGTAAAAGGAAGCTAGACAGACGCATGACTCTGGAGGGACTTGAATGCACAGCTTCTGAATCCCTTGCTAATTAGGTCTAAGAGTCCAGTGTGTTCTTCATTGCGCTTCAGGCTCACTTTTGACAAACTTTCCACTGAGATTAATTTCTTCTCATGTAAACTGCCTCAATGGAAATGCATCCAAGTGCAAAAGGTACTGCTGGAACTTAAACCCAACACCTTTCGTTCATGAGACACACACTTTGACCAACTCAGCCACAACACCTCAGGCGTGTGGGCCATGGCATTAACCTCTAGACAATCTCACCTGAAGGGGCGTGGCAGATACTCAAATCAACCATGTTTAACATCCGTCGTCAACTAGATAGTTCTGAGGAAAAACAATTTAAAACGCAGAGTAAATTTTATAGTCTAACTACCTTCCACAGGACTTGTGACTTTCATTTTAAGAATCGTGTAAAATTGAACAAGACAGACATGTGACTCTGGTGGACTCCATCTCACATTTACATTTAGTCATTTAGCAGACGCTTTTACCCAAAGCGGCTTACAAGGGAGAATAACATTCAGCTACATTGCGACGTTCACAACCTTGAATGCTTTGCTTAGGAGTCCCAGAAGCCCAATGTCCACTCCACAGCCACTTTTGGGGATTCTTTCAGTGAGGTATATTATTGTCGCATATATACTGTCTCCACTGAAGGACATTCAAGTCCAAATGGCATGGCTGAGGCTTGAACTTAGGATCTCCTGTTTAGTAGACAGGCACTTTGACCAGATAAGGCACAGCACCATGCACCACATCCAGAAATAAAGATTCAACTCTGTTTAAAATGCATGTTGACAGAAATAACATAGGAGCACTGCAGGGATTTGAGTTGTCTTGGAATGTGTGGCATCCCACGCAGCCCCATCGTATAAGATAATTATTACCAGATGGTGCCAGGGGTCTTAAGAGAGAGAGAGAGAGCCCATTGTCAGGGGTCCCGGTGATAAGGCAGGTGAAATGTGAACGGTGACCTATGTAGGGGAACCAAATGGTCAACCATAAAAGACTCGCCCGAGTTTCATTTGGCAGAGAATCCATCCAGCTCTGTTCTCTCCTGGGTGAACCATGGAAAGTCTGGGCTGATGCTGTTCTTTTGTAATAAATCAATTATTTTACTCAAGTCAGCGTCAGCGGTCACTCCTTCTTCATCAACAAATCAAATTCATCATTCATCATTCATTCATGATTATCTTGATACAGAGCATGACATTGAGAAAAGTGTGCCACATATGACTTTAATGGTGGCTGAAGGATTTGAGCAGAAGCATATAGGAGGAATGATGGAAGAGGCTGCAGTATTGTCAAGAAAAAGTAGTTTATTGGGGTCAAACAATAACCCATGGACACAGAAGCATGACACTCAGAAAATGAAATTGTTGCATGCAATGATGAAGCCAAAGGAAATAGCTGTAGCTAAGTGTGCAGCACACAAAATGGACACGTCAAGGGTTACTCAAGGTAACACAGCAGCGGATGAGGCTGCAAAAGCAAATTACAGGAGGAAACAAGGCAGGCAAAGTTCTTCTTGACACCCATGAAGTGGACTTGGAAGATAAAATCACGTTCAGAGATGTGATCTCGATGCAAGAAGCTGCGTCAGCCATAGATGAACAATTATGGTTGGACCGAGGGGCCATACAAAATTCTACTGTTCTGTGGAGAGATCATGAAGGACTGATGGTAGCATCCCCCGACCTGCTAGATCTGATGATTCAGGAAGCACATGGGTTAGCCCATGTTGCAAGGGGGGAGGTAAGAAGAAAAATCACGAAAGAGTATGGTTTTCAGGCATCGTACTTGCTTGAGCAAATTGATTATGTCATAGGCAAATGTACAATCTGTCTTAAAAACAATGTTCGGAGGGTTGTGAAGAGTCCACCCGGTCACATTCCAACTCCGTCATATGCGTGAGTTGGTTGTGGATTTTGTTGACATGATAAGACCAGTAGGAGGTAAAAGATACATGTTAGTCGTTGTGGATAGATTTTCACGGTGTACCAACAAAGCGTAAAGATGCTCAGTCAGTTGCCAAGTTTTTGTGTCGTGAGGTCATTAGCAGGTGGGGACTTCCAGATCGCATATCCTCAGATAATGGGAAAAAGTTCGTAGATAGAACAGTAAAATTAATTCTGCAAAAATTGGGAATAAAATAACATCTAGGAGATGTTTATAATCCGCAAAGCCAAGGTGTTTGTGAAAAAATGAATGGTGTGCTGAAAAATTGCATTGTTGAAATCTGTCACCACATAGCTCTGAATTGGGTAGAGTTGGCATTAATGGTGTGTAGTTAGAAGCTAACACTAGTAGAGAAATATCCATTCTGAATATCTGAGTCCATCATATGCTCAAATATTTTTTTAACTGAGAAAATGCACGGACAATGGAGGTAAAAGGAAAATGTTAATCATATATTGGAATAATGTTAAAGTGTAATGCAAAAGTGAAATTATTATACTGTATTTGATGTGTGTGCAAGATACTGGCTGGTGAATTTTTCTTTCAGGACCAGTCGGATGGTGGCTGTGTCCACAAATCCTAACAGCCTAATGGACTTGAACACTCAAACATGGGCATTCAAAAATGGAGGATAAAAATGGACGACGGACCCTGAATGAGGACATCATGATCAGGAGTGTCGGGTTGAATATCATTAAATGTTGATGGTGTTAAAAAGCAACAGTTCAATACATACATATGTGTTATGCATGTTTTATAATATTGGAGGTTGTTTATTACAATGTAACCTGCATTATGGATGAAAAGTCTGTACTCTACAGTAGATATTTTTGGCAAGACATATTACTTTGATTTAGTGATGTTTTCTTTATAGTTTTCTGTAACAGGGTGAAATGAATATATTGGGACCTCAGGTGTTTTCTTTTTTTGCGGGTTTTGAGGGTCATTGATGATAGGCAGGGAAAGGTTCACTGGAAGGTCCGATGGGTCGACCAGCCTGACTTTGGACAAAATTTTTGATTTATTTCTGTGGTTCTGAATGTATGCATTTATATGTAACATCCTGTACAGTTTTCTAAACCCTACTTCTTTGCAATAAATTTATTTGGAGGGCAATAGGTGGTTGCCTGGGGCAGAGGGACTGTGAGAGAATTTTCCTGTCTTGATTGTTGATGAAAGACAAGACAGCCCATTCATATGAGATAATTATTAACAGATGGTGCCAGGGGTCTCAGGAGAGAGAGCGAGCCCATTGTCACGGGTCCCGGTGATAAGGGAGGTGAAATGTGAACGGTGACCTATGTGGGGGAACCAAATGGTCAATGTCATCTTTGGGTTAGCATAAAAGACTCGCCCGAGTTTCATTCGGCAAAGAATCCATCCGGCTCTGTTCTCTCCCAGGCGAACCATGGAAAGTCTGGTCTGATTCTGTGTATGTGTGGTAATGCAAATGTAAATCAGTGTATGCACTTTCCTTTAAGTGCTATTACTTGTCGGTGCCCACCCATGGTAAACTTTGTGATGAGCTTTCTCAAGGAATTGTCATCGTGGTGGGGGAATTAGCTTAAATGGTAGCACGCTTGCTTAGCAGGTGAGCGGTAGCTCGATCAATGCTTGCATTTTCCAGTGAACTTGCTCTTTCAACACAGATGGCTTGGCTTTTTAAAAATCAGGAACAATGACTCTCAAAGGGGGAATCTCAATTCCAAACCAAAGACATGGCCAAGCCCATGTCATTGTGCTTAAGGATGTATAAGACTTGTGAAAGTAGGTGATTCACAATTGTATTTCAAAGTTGTGTTGTCTTCAATTAAAACTTCATGTTAAAAATATTACCAGGACTTTGTTCACAGCTGTTTCTTGCTGGCAATGCAATGAAGGTAAGGAAGAGGCTTCACAGGCTGACTGAAGCAAAGTGACAAGACCTCAGACTGGTGGGACAGCTTGCTAAGTGTGAGCAGAGGATCCAAGCAGCTGTTAGGTATACTTGCCTAGCTTGGGTGATACATTGTTCAGGAAGGAAGTATGGCCAGGGTGAGGTTATATCATTGCACTCCCACTCTACTCACCCCTGCAAATTCCCCAAATGTGGGCATCCTGACTGCAGAGTTTCTGTTTATGGGGGACCGCATTCACACTCTCCCCTGAGTTGTTGTGTCAGAAGGGCAGAGGTTTGACCTGCTTATTGGGATGTGATGAAATGCTGCACCGTGCTTATTCCAGAATTCCAAGCTTCTAAGACGCTAATGCTAACATGCACACTCATACAAGACCTTTTTTGACCTTGATTTTGTAGTGTATTACAAATTATGAGAATTACATGTCTAGCAATATATGTAAGTAACTACATTAATTTTAAACCTCCAGTGCAGAATGACACTTGGACTGCTCTCCAACCTTTACCTGTTTGAGAAGGAACTTCCTCAGTAAATGAATGTCATGTGGGGATGGTCGTCTAGTAATCTAAAAGTTTCTGGTTCGGTCCCAGGCTCCTCCTGCTAGCATGCTGTAGTTTCCTTGAGCAAAACACTAATTGCTCCTGATGGCTGTGTTTGAATAATTGTAAGTCGCTTTGGATAAAAACGTCTGCTAAATGTAATGAATGTGTCTGAACAGAGACTTTATACCTGGACTACTTGCTGAAACCAAAATTGTTATGTACACTTTCCTTTTTTGGCTATCACTTGTCAGTGAGAACCCAGGTATATTAAGTGATGAGGTTTCTCAAGGAAATGTTTAAGCACAATGGTAAACAACATGATAACTGTCCTCATGGAAATCATCACTACATTGGCAGGGGGATTGGGTAAAATGGTAGAGCTCTCGCTTTGCATGGTGGCGCTCAGGGGATTGTTAACTCCGTTCTCAGTTTAACTTGGTCCTTTAAAGTGAACTGTTTTATGCTGAGTGTGACCAGAGTATGCAAGCACCTGTTTGGTAATCTTACCTGGCAGGGGTCATATGTTGATCAGGAAGGAAGTTTGACCCGGGTGAGGTTATGTCATTGCACTCCACTCTGCCGAACCCTGTAAAATTCCCATGTATGGGCATCTCAACTGGAGTTTCTGTTCGTGGGGGACTGCGTTCACCCTCTCCCCTGAGTTGCTGTGTAAGAAAGGCATAGCTTTTACCTGCTTATTGGGATGTGACAAAATGCTGCACTGTGCTTATTCCAGAAGTCCCAGGCTTCTACGACGCTAATGCTAGCATGCACACTCATACTTATTCAAGAACTTTTTTTTACCTTGATTTTGTAGTGTATTACAAATAATTAGAATTGCATGTCTCGCATTATATGTAAGGAACTACATTAATCATAAACCTCCAGTGCAGAAATACACTCGGACTGCTCTCCAACTTTTACCTGTATGAGAAGTGTCAACTTCCTCAGTAAATGAATGTGTCTGAACAGAGATTTGAAACCTGGACTACTTGTTGAAACCAAAATCAGTACTGTATGTACACTTTCCTTTTTGGGCTATCACTTGTAGGTGAACACCCAGATATACTAACAACACTAGACATGTTTATGCACAAAGGTTAACATGATAACTGTTCCCAAGGAAATTATCAATACATTGGCTTAAATTGCAGAGCTCTCACTTTGCGTGGTATAGGTCGGGGCATCAATAACTCCATTCTGAGTCTAACTTGGTCCTTCAAAGCGAACTGTTTGCGTTTGTTTTCTACTGAGTGTGACGAGAATATGCAAGCACCTGTTTGGTAATCTTACCTGGCAGGGGTGATATGTTGATCAGGCAGGACGTTTGCCCAGGGTGAGGCTATGTTATTGCTCCCCCATTTCCGTTGACCCCTTCAAATTCCCAAACTGTGGGAATCTCAACTGCATAGTATGCGGTAGTGGAGGACTGCGTTTGCTCTCTCCTCTGAGTGGTTGTGTAAGAAAAGCATAGCTTTAACCAGGGATGAAACGGGGCACCTTGCTTCCTTATTCTCAGCATTCCCAAGATTTTACAACTTTAATGCTTGCATGAACTCTCACACTAACTCAAGACATTTATTTCGACCTGTACTGGTGAAGTGTATTACAAATAATGAAAATTCAAAACGTAAACTGCCTGTCAATCATTATTTTTAAAGGACCACATGAACCATAACGCACCTCCAGTTAGGAATGACACTCGCACCGCTCTCTAATGTTTACCTGTACGAATTTCCGCAGAAAATGTTTGTGTTCGAAGAGGGACTTGAACCTCGGAGTGGAAATGTGGCACGGTGCAGTCTGAGCTGCTGAGATTTCAACCCACCACAGATGTAGCAGAGCTGTTTGTTGAAATCAAAATAAGTGTGCGCACTTTCCTTTAGGTGTTATCACTTGTAGGTGAGCACCCAGGTAAACTTAGTGATGAGCTTTCTCAGGGAAATGTTAAATATAGTGGGTGTGTTACAATATAATGTCACAATATAGCTAAATCTATGTAATCACATAAACATATATGCACACACATAATGAAGAACACAACCTCATATAACCCCAGTCACATATCTTCATTTTCAGCACATAGTGTAAATTCCCAGAGACAGTCCAGATGCAACTATCGGTGTTCAGGCCTCACTGTGACGCAGCTGCGGAGAGGGAGAACAACATCCACTCTTTTCCCCTATCACAGAGTTTACCCTTTCTTAAACACGGATGAATCTGTGACGCCAAACTGACCGTATATTGTTTCTGACTTCCCAAAATTTACTGTTAGACTCAGAGAGCTGCTCGAGAGTATATCTCTGATCTGAGACTTGTACAAGTCACACCAGCAACTGTCTGCCTCTTTAAGACCACCGATTGACAAACTGCAGATTAAAGCAACCCTTCACTTTAGTGAAATGGGAATTAGCTCAAATGGTAGCGTGTTTGCTTAGCATGCAAGAGGCAGCAGGGTTGATGCCTGCATTCTCTAGTGAGCTTGCTATTTCAAAGGAAATGGCTTGGCTTTTTAACAATCAGGCACAATGGCTCTCAAAGGGGGAATCTCAATACGTAACAAAAGACATGGCCAAGCCTATATCGTTGTGCAAGACTTGTGAAAGTAGGTTCTTTACAATTCGGTTGTCTTCAATTAAAACTTCAAGTTAAAAATATTGTCAGGAATTTGTTCACACCTGTATCTTGCTGGCCATGCAATGGGGTTAAGGAAGAATCTTCACAGGCTGACTGAAGCCAAGTGACAAGACCACAGACTGGTGGGACAGCTTGCTAAGTGTGAGCAGAGGATCAAAGCAGCTGTTAGGTATACTTGCCGAGCAGGGGTGATACATTTTTCAGGAAGGAAGTTTTGCCAGGGGGAGGTTATGTCATTGCACTCCGACTCTACTGACCCCTGCAATTTCCTCAAATGTAGGCATCTTGACTGCATAGTTAGTGGATGTGGGAGACTGCCTTCGCACTCTCCCCTGAGTTGTGGTGTAAGAAAGGCATAGCTTTTACCTGGTTATTGGGATGTGATGAAATGCTGCACAGTGCATGCTTACCCTAGAATTTCCAAGCTTCTAAGACACTAATGCTAGCATGCACACTCATACTTATTGAAGACCTTCATATTGACATTGATTTTGTAGTGTATTACAAATAATGAGAATTGCATGTCTCGCATTATATGTAACTACATGAACAATAATGAGTTCTGGCTTCCACTGCCCTGGCGCACCTTATATACCTTGGACCCCGAGGGATAAACTACCGCTAATGAAGGACAATATGGTTCAACCAAAAGGGCTGAGGAACAAAACATGGAGGCGTCATCTCTGAAGAAACCCGAGACAGGAAGGCAATAAGAAGAATGAGCCAGTTCCTGTGAAAGAATCAGCACCAAGTAAAAGTGCTGATAATCCAAAGAAGAAAGAGATCGGCAAGAAAAGGCCAAAGACCAGGGCTCAGACAAGGGAAGAAAGGGAGAATAAGAACAAAACATTTGCTGGGACCAGAAGGGGAGAACGACATCGGCTACCACCAAAGTTGACACGAGAACCGGACACAGTGAAGAGAGACACACCGGGATGGATGAAAGGATTAGATGACATTTCGCCAGTGGAATCTTCACTCTGGGTAAAGGAGGTGGAGGAGGGAAGTAGCGAAGACCTTTCAGGCCTATGTGAAGAAATGGCCAGAGTTCTGGAGTGGGAGCTATTGGATCAGCTGATTGACTTGCCCATACTTGTGGAGGTAGAAGAAGAGGATGAATGAGATGAATCTTTAAAGAAAGATCTCTTATAATAATCATAATAACCTCTAACAATGATTAAATTATTTAAGTATTTACAAGAATCTAACAAATGAGAAATGGATGATTTTTTTTGACAAGTAATATTGAAAGACAATTTTCGGCCAGTCATGATGTCCCCATGTAAAGCAAATGGTTTTATATGAGAAAGAAATGTTGTTGATGTTGATGAGAAATATTGTGATTTATGTGATAATAGTGTGTAAGATTTAGGGAAAGAAAAAGAAAAAATGAATTTATACTCTGGAAAAATCCGAAAAACTGAGTTAATTTATTTTCTGTAAAAACGGTTTTACATGTAATCTGGGGTTTTATGTGGGATGACCTGGAATGGCTATCTTCGGAAAAACCTAAGATGTCACCGAAGAAAGACCTAAGAAATCACGGGGGGGGTGAATCATGTTGTGAAAAACACCAAATCGCGTTATCTTTCCAGACGTACAAGAAAAATTAAAGTTAGTAACTAACGTCAGCAAGAGAGGTCAGTAAGGCAGCTGTTATCCAGAAAGACACAAATAGCCGAAAGATGATTACAACGCTGGTCCAAGAAGCAAACTTGGACTTTTGGACTTTGTCACGCAAACCCTTCTCTGGATTATTCAGACACTTGAACCCCCCCCGGCGAACAGAGGTCGTTTGACTGTAGTGAGGTCTGGGCTCCTTGTACTGGGAGGTGGGCTGTTCTGCAGGACATCGCGACTTCCATCGCCACTGGTAGAGCCAGTTTGGAGGTTCCTGATCAGATCCCTTGCCTAACTCCCACAAAATTGAAATTACGCCAAAATTGGATAGCGTAGGAAAAGCATTAGGGTATGGTTTTATTCTTTTCTTTTCTTTCTCTTTTTACTGATTTTGATCAGATTGATTTTTTGATTATATTTAAACCGATAATTACGGTGTGTCTGTATCATGTATTGATTATTTACCCCATTGCACTGCTTAGATAAATACTTTACTTGCATTTAAAGCATCAGTTTTAAGTTTTTATTGTAGTTTAGAGAAACAAGTCACCTAAGCCTGAGCACCCTTCTTGTACATAGTGAAAAGTTAGGAAAAGCGCATTATAGGATCGAAATGGTTAGCCAAGCCTCAATCTAGAACTAGTTCTAGTTCTCAAGTTCTCCCACTTAAAAAGATGAGAGAGGCCTGTAATTTTCATCATATGTACACTTCGACTATGAGAGACAGAATGGGGGGAAAGAATCCAGGAAATCACATTGTAGGATTTTTAATGAATTAATTGGTAAATTCCTCGGTAAAATAAATATTTGGTCACCTACAAACAAGCAAGATTTCTGGCTTTCACAGACCTGTAACTTTTTCTTTAAGAGGCTCCTCTGTCCTCCACTCGTTACCTGTATTAATGGCACCTGTTTGAACTCGTTGTCAGTATAAAAGACACCTGTCCACAACCTCAAACAGTCACACTCCAAACTCCACTATGGCCAAGACCAAAGAGCTGTCAAAGGACACCAGAAACAAAATTGTAGACCTGCACCAGGCTGGGAAGACTGAATCTGCAACAGGTAAGCAGCTTGTTGTGAAGAAATCAACTGTGGGAGCAATTATTAGAAAATGGAAGACATACAAGACCACTGATAATCTCCCTCGATCTGGGGCTCCATGCAAGATCTCACCCCATGGGGTCAAATTGATCACAAGAACGGTGAGCAAACATCCCAGAACCACACGGGGGGACCTAGTGAATGACCTGCAGAGAGCTGGGACCAAAGTAACAAAGGCTACCATCAGTAACACACTACGCCGCCAGGGACTCAAATCCTGCAGTGCCAGACGTGTCCCCCTGCTTAAGCCAGTACATGTCCAGGCCCGTCTGAAGTTTGCTAGAGAGCATTTGGATGATCCAGAAGAGGATTGGGAGAAAGTCATATGGTCAGATGAAACCAAAATAGAACTTTTTGGTAAAAACTCAACTTGTTGTGTTTGGAGGAGAAAGAAAGCTGAGTTGCAGCCAAAGAACACCATACCTACTGTGAAGCATGGGGGTGGAAACATCATGCTTTGGGGCTGTTTTTCTGCAAAGGGACCAGGACGACTGATCCGTGTAAAGGAAAGAATGAATGGGGCCATGAATTGTGAGATTTTGATTGAAAACCTCCTTCCATCAGCAAGGGCATTGGAGATGAAGTGTGACTGGGCCTTTCAGCATGACCATGATCCCAAACACACCGCCCGGGCAACGAAGGAGTATTGAGATGAACTTTTGTTATTGACCAAATACTTATTTTCCACCATAATTTGCAAATAAATTCTTTTAAAAATCAGACAATGTGATCTTCTGGATTTTTTTTTCTCATTTTGTCTCTCATAGTTGAGGTGAACCTATGATGAAAATAACAGGCCTCTCTCATCTTTTTAAGTGGGAGAACTTGCACAATTGGTGGCTGACTAAATACTTTTTTGCCCCACTGTATCTCCTTCGAAAAAAGTGTACTTCGTTAAATGAACACCAAGCAACCACACCAACTGGCCCTCTTTAGATTAGAGGTGGTGTTTACTGGAGTGGCCTTTTGAGTTATATCCTTTACTTTGCAGGGTTATTGAGGGGGTTAAATTCAGGGCTGAAACAGGGGAGGCTTCAGGAAGGAGACAGTTAGCAGCTGGGCGAGTCTATTCGCTACCTAGTCGGAGCCATCTTTAGAATCCTGTACAGTTGTAATACCTGGCAGGCAAAGAATGAACCCGTTAGATGGAGGGCTAGTCTGGAGCACTGTACTGTGCTATTGCCGGGAGAAAGATGAAACGGGGGACGTTGCTTTCTGATTTTCGGCATTCCCAAGATTTTACGACTTTAATGCTTACATGAACTCTCATACTAATTCAAGACATTCATTTCGACATGTACCGGTGAAGTGTGTTACTTCTCCCATTAGGGGTCGCCACAGCGGATCATCTGCCTCCCATACTGTCTGTTCTGCGCATCACGAGACACGAGAAACTGTTGTGTCCTCTGCCTGACGGAAACATGGCTTAACCCACTGGTGCCGGATGAAGCCATTCGTCCAGCCGAGTCCTTCTCCTTCTTCCGCAGCGACAGATTGGTGGGGACGGTAGCTCAGGAGGTAGAGCTGGTCGTCTAGTAATCTAAAGGTTGCTGGTTCGATCCCAGGCTCCTCCTGCTAGCATGCTGTAGTGTCCTTGAGCAAGACACTTAACCCCTCATTGCTCCTGATGGCTGCGTCCGTCGGTGTTTGAATAATTGTAAGTCGCTGGTGAAAGGACTGTAAAATGGTGAAATCCAAAGGTGGAGGCGACTGCCTCATGGTAAACAACAACAGCTGGTGTGACAACACCAAGTCTCTCTCATGCTCGCCAAACCTGGAACAGCTGACAATCTTATGCCATCCATTTTATCTCCCCCGGGAATTCAGCACGGTCATTATGACAGACATTTATATTCCACCGCAAGTGAACACCGACACAACACTGTCAGACCTGTATGATGTGTTGTGCGGATTTCAAAACAAACATCCCAACGCGGTTGTGGTGGTGACTGGGGATTTTAACAGGGTGAACCTTAATAAAGTTCTGCATAATTTCTACCAACACATCACGTGTGCCACCAGGGGAGATAGAACTTTGGACCATCGCTACACACCTTACAAGAACGGATCCAAGACCGTCTCACTCCCTGCTTTTGGGAAATCAGATCACGCCACGATTTCACTGGTTCCCGTTTCCAGGCCTCTGATCTCACAAGAATTGGTGGTGACGAGGGAAGTGAAGTTGTGAACGGACCAATCAGAGGCTACGCTTCAGGGTGCACTGACTGACGTCGACTGGGACATGTTCCAATCAAGTTCAAGTGACTTCAGCGAGTTTACGGACGTAGCGGTGAGCTTTGTGGTTACGTTAGCGGACCGCATCGTTCCCACGGGGAAAGTTCAGATATTTCAAAACCAAAAGCCGTGAGTCGATAACTCCATCCGCTGAACTCTGAATGCTCACACGGCCGCTTACAACGACAGTCTTGTATCCGGAAATATGGACAATTACAAAGCAGAGTCATACAATCTGCGGAGGGCGGTGAAGGACACTAAACGGACGTACAGAGAGACTGTGGAGCTACAGATGAAGCAACGGCACACCAGACGCCAGACGCTGTGGCATAGGCTGCAGACTATAACAAACTACAAGAGCAGCTCCTCCCCAGCCACGAGTGTGGACGCCTCCCTCGCCAATGAACTGAACTCCTATGATGCGCGGTTTGAGTCTGGCAACAACACTGCTAGCTCGCCGGCTAATTGGAGTTACACCGCTGGGGATAAGCACGCACTCTGGGGCTCTGATGCCGGTAAACACCAGGAAAGCTGCGAGCCCAGATGGCATATCTGGACGACTACTGAAGACCTGTGCTAACCAGCTAGCCTCGATGTTCACTACAATATTCAACATCTCCCTGGCTGAATCAGTGGTCCCGTCCTGCTTAAAGAGGTCCACCGTCGTTCCTGTCCCGATGATCGCCTCTTCAGCCTGACTGAATGACTACCATCCGGTGGCCCTCACCTCTGTGATCATGAAGTGTTTCGAGAGGCTGATTAAGGATTATATCTGTGCCTCCCTCCCCCGCACCTTGGACCTGTCGCAGTTTGCGTACCAGATCCACGGATGGTCTCCCAGGTACTGCACACCATGCTCATGCACCTGGATGCCCGGAAGGGGGCCAATGTGAGATTGCTGTTCATCGATTATAGTTCAGCCTTCAATACCATTGTCCCCTCCAGACTGGCTGTCAAGCTGATGGAGTTTCGACTGAATACTCCGCTGTGTGCCTGGGTCCTGGACTCCCTCTCAGCCCGGCCTCAGGTGGTTAAGGTGGGGAAGCACATGTCCAGCTCTCTCACCCTGAACACAGGATCCCCCCAAGGCTGCATCCTCAGCCCCCTACTGTACTCCCTGTACAAACATGACTGTGTGGCCAGATCCAATCCAACACCATCATCAAGTTTGCTGACGACACCGTTGTTGTGGGTCTGATCACCAACGGTGATGAGAAGGCCTACCGCGAGGAGGTGGCTGACCTGTCACTCTGGTGCCAGGACAACAGCCCACACCTGAATGTCAGCAAAACTAAGGAGCTGATTGTGGTCTTTTAGTGCGGATTACCACCGAGGACACACGCAACCTTGGTGATTAATGGGACTTCTGTCGACAGGGTGAGCAGCTTCAAGTACCTGGGAGTCCACATCACAGAGGATTTAACATGGATTTTACAAACAGACACTCTGGTGAGAAAGGTGAGGAAGTGTCTTTACCACCTCAGGCAGCTGAGGAAAATCCAGGTCTCGGTGAGGATCCTCAACTGCTCCTTCTACTGCTCCTTCTACTCTGGAGCAGTGGAGAGCATCCTGACAGGCAACATCACTGCCTGGTTTGGGAACTGTACTGCTCAGGACAGGTGGGCCCTGCAGAGGGTGGTGCGTTCAGCTGAACGTACCGCTGGAGCTACACTCCCCTCCCTGCAGGACATATACACCAGGAGATGTAGTAGCAGAGCCCGCAGGATCATGAGGGATCCTCACCACCCCAATGACGGACTGTTCCAGCTGCTGCGGTCAGGCAAGCGCCTCCGCAGTCACACAGCGAGAACAGAGAGACTGAGACAGAGTTTTTTCCCGCAAGCCATGAGAACTGTCAATGAAGACCTCACCAGCGGTCCTCACTGAGCCACACACATAGGCTCCACTACCTTACTGTACTCTATGTAGCATACTCTACCGCATACTGTTTCACCGTTCTGGGTTGTTCAGTATTACTGTATTGCTGGGTTGTACTGTTGTATACGGTGCTGTATATCTCACAAATACTACCTCACTTTATTCACATGCCACTTTAATGCACATATCTGTATATACATAAATAGCCTATCCTATATACAAAAGTCTATCCCATATACATAAGCCTATTCTCTTTATCTATTCTGTACCCCAACCCTGCATTACCCGTGAGTTCTTATTTTATTTTATTCTATATATTTATATTTTATTCTATAGCATTCGACTCACTGCATTACATTTTAGGAATCAGTTAGTTGGTCAAGTAGAAATTCTTAGGTAGCTACTGTGTTCAGTCTAGGTCATATTGTGTGTAATCACCGGGTGCGTTGCATTGACATTTCACTGCATATATGTATGAAAGTATGTCTATGTATGTGACGAATAAACCTCTTGAATCTTGGATCTTCCTCCCTTACACCAACCGCCTGCAGGCCCCCCTTCACCTGATCCAAAAACCTTCTCTTTGGCCTTCCTCTTATCCTCTTGCCTGTCAGCACCATCCAGCATTCTTCTCTCAACGCAAATCTCTCTTACACACGTGTCCAAACCTTCTCAATCTCGCCTCTCTAACTTTTCCACCAAACTCCCAACCTGAGCTGTCCTTCTAATGTACTCATTCTTTGTCCTGTCAATCCTTGTCACTCCCTAGGAAAATCTCAACATCCTTAACTCTGCCACCTCCTGTTCATTCACCTGCATTCTTGTCAGTGTCACAGCCTCTAAATCGTACTACATAGCTGGTCTCACTACCGTTCTGGTCGAACTTACCCTTCACTCTTGCTGGAACCCTTCTTTCACAGATTACTCCGAACACTCTTCTCCACCCACTCCGTCCTGCCTGTACTCTCTTCTACACTCTCCGCTGCTTTGGATGGTCGACCCAAAGTACTTGAACTCATTCGCCTTCTCCACCTCCACTCCTTGCATTCTCAGCTTTTCGCCGCCCTCCCATTCACGCACATGTATTTTGTTTTACTCCTGCTAACTTTCATTCCTCTTTTCTCTAATGCATGCTTCCACTTCTCTAGGCTCTTCTCAACCTACTTCCTTCTTTTGCTACAGATCACATTGTCATCCGCAAACATCATGGTCCACGGAGACTCCTGCCTGATTTCATCTGTTAATCTGTCCATCACCATTGCAAACAAGAAAGGGCTCAGAGCTGATCATTGATGCAATCCCACCTCCACTTTGAATGCCTTTGTCATGCCTACTGCACACCTTACTACTGTCTGACTGCCCTCATACATATCCTGTACCACCACGTGGACCAGACGTGTGGAGTGTTTGGGTGCTCTGTGAAATGGAACCTCCAGCTCATCAGAGACGTTATTGCTTGGGTGGAAGACAGAGGTCAACCCTAATGGTGGTAGGTCTTGATCAGGCCAAAGCCTTCAATGTGGTTCACTGGGGCTTTATGTTTAAGGTTTAAGAGAAAGTAGTCTTAGGGAAGGGATTTGTTAGGTGGCTGCGTATGTTGTACGCGGCTGTTGGGAGCATGGTTTGCGTAAACAGTCACCGAGGGGAACCCCTGTCTTACCCCTGATTGCAATCAAAAAAGTGGACAGCTGAGCTGGACAGGGGACAGGGGTGTCCGCTTTCACCCCTGCTCTACATCCTTTACATTGAGCCGCTGGCGGCAGCCATTCGGGCTGACCCGGGTGTGAGAGGACTGCTGGTACCAGGCAGCGGTGTCCTTAGGGTCAAGCTGTCCCAGTATGCGGACAATACCACCTTGCTGCTGGATGCCTGCATCCTCCCTTCCTTGGAGATCTTCCAGGAGTTCTGCTGATTCTCTGGCACAGAGTAAAATCTGGCGAAGCCCTCAGTAAAGTTCTTTTGGCGGTGGAAGGTAAGGAGGGACATACCAGGGGGGCTGTCGCTCTGCGTAGGACCCCTGAGATTAATCAGGGTGGACTTTGAGGCGGCATACAGTGCTACGGCAAATTGGACCAGGCCAATTGAAGCGGTCCAGAGGAAAGTCACCCTCTAGAAATCGAGGAAACTGACCCTCACAGAGAAGGTGCTGGTTTTGAAGGCGGACATGTTACCATCCCTACTGTACTTGTCGTATGTCTTCCTGATGCCGGCATGCATGCGGGCGCCCCTCACACATCTTGTGTTCAGTTTC
Source organism: Zeus faber (assembly GCF_960531495.2). Taxonomy (NCBI): domain Eukaryota; kingdom Metazoa; phylum Chordata; class Actinopteri; order Zeiformes; family Zeidae; genus Zeus; species Zeus faber. The sequence continues at coordinate 27,649,089 of NC_137198.1, read as the reverse complement.
GTGTGGGGAGGCCGGTGCGAGAATGCGGTGAGGGCCTGTATGTATGCGCTGATTGGGGAGGGCGGAAGTGACGTGCCCCACCTCCCACTGAAGCTGGACGGCTATTTTGTTTACTTTTTTTGAGGGAGCTGTCCTCTCCGGTGGTCCACCCATCAGGACACTTCCTCCGTCTGTTCTTCTCCTACCAGGCGAGGAAGGTGATGGGGACTTTGGGCAACTTGGGGCCCCGGTCAGAGCAGGTGCCATGGCACTACGGCTGAACGGCAAAGTGGCTTCGGGCTCACCCCGAGGCTTTGGACGGGGGTTTGGGGCTGGACCAGTTCTTCACTGAGAGGAGGCTGGGGTTGACCACGCCAGCTGTTGTAGGCATCCCCGCGGCAGTCTGGCTGGCGGTCTAGCCTCCCGGCCTGTACCATGGGCTCAAGGACCTAAACTGGTCCTGCCTCAACAAAGCACTGTCGGTACGTACCACCTTGTACCGGCAGAGCTTGACGACATCCCCTCGGTGCCCCCGAGCCAAGTGCTCGGAGGAGGAGACCATCTGAGGAGACCATCTGAGGAATAAGCAATTTTAAGAAGAGAGTTCATTTTACAGTCCTTCCTGGGAGATCTTCCAGGAGTTCTGCTGATTGTCTGGCACAGAGTAAATTCTGGTGAAGACCTCGGTAAAGTTCTTTTGGTGGTGGAAGGGAAGGAGAGACGTACCAGGGGGACTGTCGCTCTGCGTAGGACCCCTGAGATGAATCAAGGTGGACTTTGAGGTGGCACACACTGCCACGGCAAATTGGACCAGGCCAATTGCAGCTGTCCAGAGGAAAGTCGCCCTCTAGAAATCCAGGACACTGACCCCCACAGAGAAGTTGCTACTTTTGAAGGCGGACGTGTTACCGTCCCTACTGTACTTGTCATACGTCTTCCAGATGCCAGGATCTTCTGTTTACTAGACAGGTGCTTTGACCAACTCAGCAAACCCACACCTCCTCCGATGAGGTGGCCTTGTGGTTAAGGCGATGGCGACTAATTAGTCGTGCTCTGCATACATTGGTTCAAGCCACATCCACATTGTGGCTGGTCATTCAACATTTAGTAAAGAGATCATGGATTTGCCCAAACCCACATCCTTGGAATTCCTTACTTATGAGGACTAGAAGTGCAATAAACCACCTCTATTCCATGTTTCACTGAACATTATTATTGTTGTATTTGTACTGCCACCACTGAACAGCATTCAAGTCCAAAAGGCGCTGCTGAGAATGTTTAACTTTCCAGCTGTTCATTTTATGAATTGTGTAAAAGATGACAAGACAGAAACCTGACTCTCTTGGGACCCAACAAAACAACTTTTGAGCGCTTGCCATTACGCTAGACAGACACTCTTTGGATTTATTTTCCTGAGATACACTGTATAATTGTCACATGCACTTCCACTGAATGGCCTCCAAGTCCAAAAAGCGCTGCTAGGACTTGAATCCAGAATCTTCTGTTTACAAGACAGGTGCTTCGACCAATGAAGTGCGTTCGAATGGAATGTTGACAGAAATAACAAAGGAACACTGGAGGGATCAGAATCCATAATGCCTTTATCAAGTGTTACATTACCAGCTATGATGAGGACGGGACTCGAACCCTCAACACCAACCATGTGTAACATCCTTCATCATTTTGAGTAATTCTGAGGAATAATGTAGTGGAAAAAAACGCATCTAACACTTAAACTGAAGAAGAGAGGTTCGAGAGAGAGTCGAGGTCTGAAGATATAAGACTTTATTATCACTTGCAAGAAGTGACAACAGAATCTGAGTTGGTTTGCCAAATTACTCCCGAGCTGCTCACGGACTCCTTCTTTTAACCTCTTTCTGTTGGTCCAAAATGTACATCTGTTTTCTCAATAAGAATCCCTTCCTTACTCCTACACGGTCAATAGTGCAAAGAACCCATTTGTCTGCATTCTTTGACGTCAGTTACAATAACAAACCTCCCGATGCTAGTCCAGGCCATATTTTAGAGGGGATGTTTGCATTAACAGACCTTCCCATGTCATATGGCTCACGGCCAACAAAGCACTTATTCCTGTCTGCTACTTTTGTTTGGACTGAAAACACCATGTCTTTGCTGACCCCTGTTTCACGCACACTTACTTCATTCATATAGCATATGGGAAGATAATGAATGTTCTTTCTTATTTAATGGTAGAATATAATGAACATATTTCTTTTAAATGTACTGGTAAATTTCTCCCAAAATAAGCGATTTTAAGAAGAGAGTTCATTTTACAGTCCAACTACCATGTCAAGGACTTAGACACTACATGTTTTGGTCTTGTACTGACTGAACTGATGGATAATTAGGAACTGGTCAAGCCAGATTTGAGCAACACACATTGGAGGCAAAGTTCAAAGCACAAGGAATTTCATGGAAAAACACTAGTGACCACAACATTTAAAAATGTGGTGATTTCAAAATAGACCCATGAACAAGACTTGTGAAAGTAGTTGCCTTACAATTCTGTTGAAAAGTTGTTTTGTCTTAAATTAAACCATTGTTCACAGCCTGTGTCTTTGCTGGCCATCAGGAATAGGTTTCACAGGCAGACTGATGCCAAGTGACAAGACCACAGACTGGTGAGACAACCTGCAGACATTCCAATAAGCCTTTGCCTTTCGTACGCCACAACCCAGGGGAGTTTGTGGATGCAGTCCCCCACAATCACAAACGATGCAGGCAAGAGGCTCACCTCTGGGGGGATGATGTCAACTAGGTCAGAGTGCAATGATATAACTTCACCCTGGCCGAACTCCCTTCCTCAAAGAAGGAAGAGGGTCTTGTCACTTGGCTTCAGTCAGCTTGGGAAGACTCTGCCCTACCCCCATTGCATGCCCAGCAAGACAGAGGTGTCAATATTTTTAAGTTTAATTGATGACAACACAACTTTTAAACAGAATTAAAACACAATTCACACACAATTCACACAGAAAAACATTTGAGAAAATCCCAAGTGTCATTCCCAACTGGATGTATATTATGGTTCATGTTGTCCTTTGAAAATCATGATAGACAAGCAATTTGAATGTTTTATAATACACTTCACAGGTACAGGTCAAAATGAATGTCTTGAATAAGTATGAGAAATGATGCAAGCATCAACATCGTAATATCTTGGGAATGCTGAGAATAAGAAAGCAAGGTGCCCCATTTCATCACAGGTTAAAGCTATGCTTTTATTATACAACAGCTGAGGGTAGAGCACAAATGTAGCTGGCTGCATTGGACTTTTAATCTGAAGGTCCAGGGTTCAAGCCCCTGCTCAGGTGTACTGCTTTGCAAGGGAAGTTCACTTTCCTTGAGTGTCATTCTGCACAGGAGGGGCATTATGATGAACAACTGTCATTATTTGTAATACACCACAAGTGGTATGAGTGTGCATGTTAGCATTCATGTCTCGAAGACATGCCCACTCATACTACCCTGGAAATTCCAGATTTTCATCACATTCCAATCATCCTATGGCTTTCTTACACCACAAGTCGGAGTGCAATGACATAATCTCACCCTGGCCAAAATTCCTTCCTGAAGGAAGAAAGGTGGTCTTACCACTTGGCTTCAGTCAGCCTGTGAAGACTCTGCCTTATCCCTATTGCATGGCCAGCAAGACCGAGGTGTCAATATCTTTAACTTTAATTGTAGACAACACAACTTTTAAAGTGCACCATGGGATCCTTCTGGCAATAAAGATACAATTCTGATAAAAATGCATATTGACCGAAATAGCATGAGGACACTGGAGGGGTTTAAATCCAAATGTTAAATTACAAGCCACCATCCGGATGGGTGTTGAACCATTCCATGCAGAGCACAACTGATAAGCAACACATGGCCTTAACCTCTAGACCACCTCATCAAAAACATCCATTTGTAACATTCTTCATCGTATTGCTGAGGTTCTGAGTAAAATCAAATTCAAGTACAGAGTTTTATTTCCTTTCAGACTACATTGCCAAGGACATGGGACTTTCATGATTAGAATTGTGTAAAAGAAAACAGGACAGACACATGACGCTGGTGGGACTTGAGCATCTGATGTCCTTGTGTATGAAGTCTAGAAGTCTAGTGCTCTCTCCACTGCACTTAGTAATAACTTTGCGCCATTTTTCACTGAGATATAGTAAACAGGAGATCCTGGGTTAAAGTCCCGGCAGCGCCTTTTGAACTTCTTCGTCACATACATATACATACTTTCCATACACATGTGCATTGAAATGTTCATGCAACCCACCTGGTGATTACACACAATATGTCCTTGACTGAACACAGTAGTTACCTAAGAAAATTTATTTCTACTAGACCAACTAACTGATTCCTAAAACGTAATACAGTAAGTCGAATACTTATACAATGAAATAAAAATATATAGATTAAAAAATAAATAAAATAAAATGGAATAGCTACAGGGAATAGGCTTACACATATGGGATAGACTTATGTGCATGGGATCGGCAATTATATAAATACAGATATGTGCATTAAAGTGGCATGTGAATAAATTGAGGTAGTGTTTGTGGGATAATACAGCACAGTATACAACAGTATGGCGCAGCAATCTGGTAACACCGAACAACCCAGAACAGTGACACAGCATTCAGTACAGTATGTTACATACAGTACAGTAAGGTAGTGGAGCCTATGTGTGTGGTTCAGTGAGGACCCCTGGTGAGGTCAGTATTGACAGTTCTTATGTCTTGCGGGAAAAAACTCTGTTTCAGACTCTGTTCTCGCTGTGTGACTGCGAAGGCGCTTGCCTGACCACAGCAGGCTCTGCGACTACACCTCCTGGTGTATAAGTCCTGTAGGGAGGGGAGGGTAGTTCCAGTGGTACGTTCAGCTGAACGCACCACCCTCTGCAGGGCTCGCCTGTCCTGAGCAGTACAGTTCCCAAACCAGGCAGTAATGTTGCCTGTCAGGATGCTCTCCACCGCTCTAGAGTAGAAGGACTTGAGGATCCTCACCAAGACCCGGAATTTCCTCAGCTGCATGAGGTGGTAAAGACACTGCCTCACCTTTCGCACCAGAGTGTCTGTTTGTAAAGTCCATGTTAAATCCTCTGTGATGTGCACTCCCAGGTACTTGAAGCTGCTCACCCTGTCAACAGAAATCCCATTAATCACCAAGGGCGTGTGCATCCTCGCCTGAAGTCCACAATCAGCTCCTTAGTTTTGCTGACATTCCGGAGGAGGCTGTTGTCCTGGCACCAGAGTGACAGGTCAGCAACCTCCTCGCGGTAGGCCTTCTCAGTCGGTGATCAGGCCCAGGACAACAGTGTCGTCAACAAACTTGATGATGGTGTTGGAGCTGGACCTGGCCACACAGTCATGTGTGTACAGGGATTACAGTAGGGGGCTGAGGATGCAGCCCCGGGGGGATCCTGGGGGCTGTGAAGAAGTCCAGGATCCAGGCGCAGAGCGGAGTATTCAGTCCAAGCTCCTTCAGCTTGACAGCCAGTCTGGTGGGGACTATGGTATTGAAAGCTGAACTGTAACTGAAGAACAGCATTCTCCCATAGGCCTCCTTCGGGCCGTCCAGGTGCGTGAGCGTGGTGTGCAGTACCTGGGAGACAGCGTCATCCGTGGATCTGTTCCGCCGGTATGCAAACTGAAACGGGTCCAAGGTGCGGGGAGGAGGGGCGCAGATATAATCCTTAATCAGCCTCTCCAAACACTTCATGACCACCGAGGTGAAGGCCACTGGACGGTAGTCATTCAGGCAGGCAGGAGAGGACATCTTCGGGACAGGAATAACGGTGGACCTCTTGAAGCAGGACAGGACCACTGATTCGGCCAGGGAGATTTTGAATATTGTAGTGAACACTGGAGCTAGCGGGTTAGCACAGGTCTTCATTACTCAACCAGATATACTATCCGGGCTCGCAGCTTTCCTGGTGTTCACCCATATCAGAGCCTTCCTGACGTCACGCACGGACACCGAGAGTGCACGCTCATCCCCAGCGGTGTAACTCCAATTGGCCGGCGAGCTAGCAGTGCTGTTGTCAGACTCAAACCACGCAAACAAGGAATTCAGTTCGTTGACTAAGGAGGCCTACTCACTCGTGGCTGGGGAGGAGCTCCTCTTGTAGTTTGTTATCATCCACAAGCCCTCCCACAAGCGTCTTGTGTCCGTCTGCTCCATCTGTAGCTCCACAGTCTCTCTGTACGTCCGTTTAGCGTCACCGCCCTCCGCAGATTGTAAGACGCCGCTTTGTAATTGTTCATATTACTGGATACAAGACCGTCGTTGTGAGCGGCCGTGTGAGCATCCAGAGCGCAGTGGATGGATATGTCAAACCCAGGGTTTCTGGTTAGGAAATATCCAAACTTTCACCGCGGGCACGATGCTGCCTCTGATTGGTCTGTCCACCGCTTCACATCCCTTGTCAGCACCAGTTCTCGTGCGATCAGAGGCATGTAAACAGGAACCAGTGAGATTGTGGCGTGATCCGATTTCCCGAAAGCAGGGAGCGAGACGGTCTCGTATCCATTCTTGTAAAGAGTGAAGCAATGGTCCAAAGCTCTATCTCCCCTGGTGGCACACGTGATGTGTTGGTGGAAAATAGGTAGAACTTTTTAAAGGTTCGCTTTGTTGAAGTCCCCAGTCACCACGACGGCCGCGTCGGGATGATTGTTTTGATATCCACACAACACATCATACAGGTCACACACACACGCTACACTTCTAGAACTAATAAGCAAGGAATTCAGAATTTGTGGGCTTGAGTCCCACCAGCGTCATGCGTCTGTCTTGTTTTCTTTTACACAATTCTAATCATGAAAGTCCCATGTGCTTGGCAATGTAGTCTGACTGTTAAAAACTCTGTACTATAATTTAATTTTACTCAGAACTCAAGCAAAATCATGAAGGATGTCACAAGTGGATGTTTTGGGTTAGGTGGTCTTGAGGTTAATAACATGGCATGCTAATCAGTTGTGCTTTGCATGCAAGGGGTCAAGACCCATCCTCATCGTGGCTTGTAATTTAACATTTGGTAAATGGATAAAGGATTAAACTCCCTGCAGTGTCCCGATGCTTTTTCGGTCAATATGAAATTTTCACAGAGTTGTGTCTCTATTGCCCGCCGTAGCTCATGGTGCTGTGGCTTAGTTGGTCAAAGTGCCTGTCTAGTAAACAGGAGATCCTGGGTTCAAGTCCCAGCAGCGCCTTCTGAACATCAATGCCGTTCAGTGGTGGCTGGATACATGCGACAATCACCCGCAGTGGAACATAGAAATAGCTTTGTTGGACTTCCATGCCTCATACTAAAGCAGTTATGAGGCTGTGGGTTCAGGCAAATCCATGATCTATTATCAAATGTTGAATGACCGGCCCCAATGTGGATGCAAATTGAATAAATGCATTCAGAGCACGACACCTTAGGTGCCCACCGTCTTAATCATAAGGCCACCTCACCAAAAAATGTGTGGATTTGCTGAGTTTGTCATCTTGGTGAAAAATTGCCCAGAAGTGATTTTAATGCTCAATGGATGGTGCAAAAAACTTCTCGAACTAATAAGCAAGGAATTCAGAATTTGTGGGCTTGAGTCCCACCAGCGTCATGCGTCTGTCTTGTTTTCTTTTACACAATTCTAATCATGAAAGTCCCATGTGCTTGGCAATGTAGTCTGACTGTAAAAAACTCTGTACTATAATTTGATTTTACTCAGAACTCAAGCAAAATGATGAAGGATGTCCCAAATGGACGTTTTGGGTTAGGTGGTCTAGAGTTTAATAACATGGCATTCTAATCAGTTGTGCTTTGCATGCAAGGGGTCAAGACCCATCCTCATCGTGGCTTATAATTTAACATTTGGTAAATGGATAAAGGATTAACCTCCCTGCAGTGTCCCTATGCTTTTTCGGTCAATATGAAATTTTCACAGAGTTGTATCTCTATTGCCGGCTGTAGCTTATGGTGCTGTGGCTTAGTTGGTCAAAGTGCCTGTCTAGTAAACAGGAGATCCTGGGTTCAAGTCCCAGCAGTGCCTTTTGAACATTAATGCGGAAGGATGTCACAAGTGGATGTTTCTGGTGAGGTGGTCTAGAGGTTAATTACATGGCCTGCTCATCAGTTGTGCTTTGCATGCAAGGGGTCAAGACACATCCTCATCGTGGCTTGTAATTTAACATTTGGTAAATGGATAAAGGATAAAACTCCCTGCAGTGTCCCTTTGCTTTTTCGGTCAATGTCAAATTTTCACAGAGTTGGATCTCTATTGCAAGCTGTAGCAGATGGTGCTGAGGCTTAGTTGGTCAAAGTGCCTGTCTAGTAAACAGGAGATCCTGGGTTCAAGTCCCAGCAGCGCCTTTTGAACATTAATGCCGTTCAGTGGTGGCTGGATACATGCGACCATCACCCGCAGTGAAACATAGAAATAGAAATAGCTTTGTTGGACTTCCATGCCTGATACTAAAGCAGTTACCAGGCTGTGGGTTCAGGCATATCCATGATCTCTTTACCTAATGTTGAATGACTGGCCACAATGTGGATGCAAATTGAACCAATGCATTCAGAGCACGACGGCTTAGGCGCCCACCGTCTTAATCATGAGGCCACCTCACCTGAAAATATGTGGATTTGCTGAGTCTGTCAAAGCATGTCTAAAAAATAAGAGATTCTGGGTTCAAGTCCCAGAAGTACCTTTTGGACTTGAATGCCAATCAGTGGAGGCAGTTTCTACACGACAAAAGTACATCTCGTGAAAAATTGCCCAGAAGTGAGTGTAATGCACAATGGATAGTGCGAAAGACGTATAGAACTAATAAGCAAGGAATTCAGAATTTGTGGGCTTGAGTCCCACCTGCGTCTGTCTTGTTTTCTTTTACACAATTCTAATCATGAAAGTCCCATGTGCTTGGCAATGTAGTCTGACTGTAAAAAACTCTGTACTATAATGTGATTTTACTCAGAACTCAAGCAAAATGATGAAGGATGTCCCAAATGGACGTTTTGGGTTAGGTGGTCTAGAGTTTAATAACATGGCATTCTAATCAGTTGTGCTTTGCATGCAAGGGGTCAAGACCCATCCTCATCGTGGCTTGTAATTTAACATTTGGTAAATGGATAAAGGATTAAACTCCCTGCAGTGTCCCTTTGCTTTTTTGGTCAATGTGAAATTTTCACAGAGTTGTATCTCTATTGCAAGCTGTAGCACAAGGTGCTGTGGCTTAGTTGGTCAAAGTGCCTGTCTAGTAAACAGGAGATCCTGGGTTCAAGTCCCAGCAGTGCCTTTTGAACATTAATGCCGTTCAGTGGTGGCTGGATACATGCGACAATCACCCGCAGTGATACATCAAATGGCTGTGTTGGACTTCCATGCCTCATACTAAAGCAGTTTCGAGGCTGTGGGTTCAGGCAAATCCATGATCCCTTGACCAAATGTTGAATCACCAGCCACAATGTGGATGTGAATTGAACCAACAAATTCAGAGCATGACGGCTTTAGGCGCCCACCGTCTTAATCTGGAGGCCACCTCGCCTGAAAATGTGTGGATTTGCTGAGTTAGTCAAAGCATGTCTCAAAAATAAGAGATCCTGGATCAAGTCTCAGAAGTACCTTTTGGACTTGAATGCCATTCAGTGGAGGCAGTTTCTACACGACAAAAATACATCTTGGTGAAAAATTGCCCAGAAGGGAGTGTAATGCTCAATGGATAGCTTCGAGGCTGTGGGTTCAGGCAAATCCATGATCTCTTTACCAAATGTTGAATTTCCGTCAACAATGTGGATGCAAATTGAACCAATGCATTCAGAGCACGACGGCTTAGGCGACCACCGTCTTAGTCATGAGGCCACCTCACATGAACAGGTGTGGATTTGCTGAATCTGTCAAAGCATGTCCCAAAAGTACCTATTGGACCTGAAAGCCATTCAGTGGAGACAGTATCTACACGACAAAAATACATCTTGGTGGAAAAAATTCCCAGAAGTTTGTGTAATTCGCAATCGATAGGGCGAAAGACGTATAGAACTAATAAGCACGGAATTCAGAATTTGTGGGCTTGAGTCCCACCAGCGTCATGCGTCTGTCTCGTTTTCTTTTGCACAATTCTAATCATGAAAGTCCCATGTGCTTGGCAATGTAGTCTGACTGTAAAAAACTCTGTACTATAATTTGATTTTACTCAGAACTCAAGCAAAATCATGAAGGATGTCCCAAATGGACGTTTTGGGTTAGGTGGTCTAGAGGTTAATAACATGGCATGCTAATCAGTTGTGCTTTGCATGCAAGGGGTCAAGACCCATCCTCATCGTGGCTTGTAATTTAACATTTGGAAAATGGATAAAGGATTAAACTCCCTGCAGTGTCCCTATGCTTTTTCGGTCAATATGAAATTTTCACAGAGTTGTATCTCTATTGCCGGCTGTAGCTCATGGTGCTGTGGCTTAGTTGGTCAAAGTGCCTGTCTAGTAAACAGGAGAACCTGGGTTCAAGTCCCAGCAGTGCCTTTTGAACATTAATGCCCTTCAGTGGTGGCTGGATACATGCGACAATCACCCGCAGTGATACATCAAATGGCTGTGTTGGACTTCCATGCCTCATACTAAAGCAGTTTCGAGGCTGTGGATTCAGGCAAATCCATGATCCCTTGACCAAATGTTGAATCACCAGCCACAATGTGGATGGAAGTGGGTGGAAGTTCTGCCGAATTTCCACCAACACATCACGTGTGCCACCAGGGGAGATAGAACTCTGGACCATTGTTACACTCCTTACAAGAACGGATACAAGCCCGTGTCGCTCCCTGCTTTCGGGAAATCAGATCACGCCGCGATCTCGCTGCTTCCTGTTTACAGGCCTCTGATCGCGCGGGATCAGGTGATGACGAGGGAAGTGAAGCGGTGGACGGACCAATCGGAGGCTGCGCTTCAAGACGCTCTGACTGACGTAGACTGGGACATGTTCCAAACAAGTTCAAGTGACGTCAGCGAGTTTACGGAGGCTGTAGTAAGTTTCGTGGCTACGCTAGCGGATGAAATCGTTCCCACGGTGAAAGTTCGGATATTTCCAAACCAGAAACCATGGGTTGATAAATCCATCCGCTGCGCTCTGAATGCGCGCACGGCAGCTTACAACAACTGACTTGTATCTGGTTACATGGACAACTACAAAGCGGCGTCGTACAATCTGCGGAGGGCGGTGAGGGACGCCAAACGGACGTACAGAGAGACCGTGGAGCTACAGATGGAGCGGGGGGACACAAGACGCTTGTGGGAGGGGCTGCGAACAAAAACAAACTACAAGAGCAGCTCCTCCCCAGCCACGAGTGTGGACGCCTCCCTGGCCAACCAACTGAACTCCTTTACACCGCTGGGGACGAGCGCGCACTTTCAGTGTCCGTGTACGAGGTGAGGAGGGCTTTGATGCGGGTGAACACCAGGAAAGTTGCGGGCCCAGACGGCATATCTGGGCGAGTACTGAAGACCTGTGCTAACCAGCTAACTCCGGTGTTCACTAGAATATTCAACATCTCCCTGGCTGAATCAGTGGTCCCATCCTGCTTCAAGAGGTCCACCGTCGTTCCTGTCCCGAAGATCGTCTCTCCTGCCTGCCTGAATGACTGCCGTCCGGTGGCCCTCACCTCGGGGGTCATGAAGTGTTTCGAGAGGCTGATTAAGGATTATATCTGCGCCTCCCTCCCCGCACCCTGGATCCGTTGCAGTTCGCGTACCGGCAAAACAGATCCACGGATGACGCGGTCTCCCAGGTACTGCACACCACCCTCATGCACCCAATGGCCAGAAGGGGGCCTATGTGAGAATGCTGTTCATCGGTTCTAGTTCGGCTTTCAACACCATAGTCCCCACCAGAGTGGCTGTCAAGCGCCCTTGGTGATTAATGGGACTTCTGTCGAAAGGGTGAGCAGCTTCAAATATCTGGGAGTCCACATCACAGAGGACTTAACATGGACTGTACACACAGACACTCTGGTGAGAAAGGCGAGGCAGCGTCTTTACCACCTCCGGCAGCTGAGGAAATTCCGGGTCTCGGTGAGGATCCTCAAGTCCTTCTACTCTGGAGCAGCGGAGAGCATCCTGACAGGCAACATCACTACCTGGTTTGGGAGCTGTCCTGCTCAGGACAGGCGGGCCCTGCAGAGGGTGGTGCGTTCAGCTGAATGTACCACTGGAACTACCCTCCCCCCCCCTTGCAGGAGTTATACACCAGGAGGTGTAGTAGCAGAGACCGCAGGATCATGAAGGATGCTCATCACCCCAACAACGGACTGTTCCAGCTGCTGCGGTCAGGCAAGCGCCTCCGCAGTCACACAGTGAGAACAGAGAGACTGAGACTGAGTTTTTTCCCGCAAGCCATTAGAACTGTCAATGCTGACCTCACGAGGGGTCCTCACTGAGCCATACACATAGGCTCCACTACCTTCTGTACTGTATGTAGCATACTGTACGGCATACTGTGTCACTGTTCATGGTTGTTCGTGATACCGTATTGCTGCGCCGTACTGTTGTATACTGTGCTGTATTATCCCAAACACTACCTCACTTTATTCACATGCCATTTTAATGCACATATCTGTATATATATAATTGCCTATTCCATATACATAAGCATATTCCCTCTATCTATTCCATTTCATTTCATTTTATTTTTATTGTATTTTATTTTATTCTATATATTTTTATTTCCTTCTATAAGTATTCGACTTTCTGTATTACGTTTTAGGATCAGTTAGTTGGGCTATTCGAAATTTTTCCTAGGACATATTGTGTGTTATCACCGGGTGCGTTGCATTACATTTCACTGCATATATGTATGAAAGAATGTATATGTAAGTGACGTATAAAAATCTTGAATATTGAATCTTGAATCTAATCATGAAAGTCCCATGTTCTTGGCAATGTTGTCTGACTGTAAAAAACTCTGTACTATAATTTGATTTTACTCAGAACTTAAGCAAAATGGTGAAGGATGTTACAAATCGGTGTTTTTGACGAGGTGGTCTAGAGGTCAAGGCCATGGGCTGCTAGTCAGTTCTGATCTGCTTAAAAGGGTTCAATCCGCATCCTGGCTTGTAATTTAACCTTTGGATTTAAATCCCTGCAGTGTCCCTATGCTTTTTCGGTCAATGTGCATTTTTAACAGAGTTGTATCTATATTGCCAGTTGTAGCACATAGCTTAGTTGGTCAGAGCACCTGTCTAGTATATAGGAGATGCTGGGTTCAATGCTGTTCATTGGTGGCAGTATACATATGACCGTTACGCTCAGTTGAACATTGAATCAAAATGGTTGTGTTGGAAGAATTGGAATTCCAAGCTGTGGTTTCAGGCAAATCCATTTTCTCTCTCCTCAACAACAAATATGGAGCCACTGTTCCATGAGGGTCCCATGGAGGAAGCACCGTGGTAAACGAGGTGGCATTCGGGCTAGAATGAGGACAACCATACCGTCCACCTCTGCCATGCATCCTTCTTGTTGGCTGGAGAACAAGATGAACTTCGAGCGAGGATTAAATTCCAACGGGACACAAGGAACTGTTGCGTCCTCTGCCAGACCAGTGGCTGAACCCACTGGTACTGGATGAGGCCATTTGTCCAGTCTAGTCCCTTTCCGTGTTCTGCGGCGACAGGTCAGGGAAATCCAAATGTCTGCCTCATGGTAAACAACCACTGGTGCCCAAACAACATCAGGGCTCTCTCCCGAACCTGGAACAGCTGACAATCTTATGCCGTCCATTTTATCTCCCTCGGGAATTCAGCACGGTCATTTTTACAGCCGTTTATATTTCACCGCAACCGGACACCTACACAGCACTGTTGAACCTGTATGATGTGTTGTGCGGATTTCAAAATAAACATCCTGACGCGGCTGTGGTGGTGACTGGGGACTTTAACAGGGCGAACCTTAAAAAAGTTCTGCCTAATTTCCACCAACACATTGCGTGTGCCACCAGGGCAGATAGAACTTTGGACCATTGCTACACACCATACAAGAATGGATACAAGAGGGTCTTACTCCCTGCTTTTGGAAAACCCGATCACACCACAATTTCGCTGGTTCCCGTTTACAGGCCTCTTATGGTGTAAAGGTGGTGACGAGGGAAGTGAAGTGGTGGATGAACCAATCACCCGCCCTTGTGACATAGACATAGACTGGGACATGTTCCAATCTAGTTCAAGTGATGTCAGCGAGTTTACGGATGTGGCGGTGAGCTTTATGGCTAAGGTAGCAGACAGTATTGTTCCCACGGTCAAAGTTCTGATTTTCCCAAACCAGAACCCGTCGGTAAATAAATCCATTTGCTGCGCTCTGAATGCTCGCACGGCCGCTTACAACGACGGTCTTGTATCCGTAAATATGGACAATTATAAAGCGGCGTCATACAATCTGCGGAGGGCAGTGAAGAACACTAAATGGACGTACAGAGAGACTCTGGAGCTAGAGATGGAGCAACGGGACACCAGACGCTTGGAGCGGGGTCTACAGACTCAAACAAACTACAAGAGCAGCCCGTCCCCAGCCACGAGTGGGGCTAGCAAACAAACTGAACTCCTTTTATGCGCAGTTAGAGTCTGGCAACAGCTAGCTCACCAGCTAATTGGAGTTACACCGCTGGGGATGAGCGCGCACTCTCAGTGTCCGAGCATGACGTCAGGAGGGACTCGGTGAGGATCCTCAAGTCCTTCTACTGTGAGCAGTGGAGAGCATCCTGACAACATCACTGCCTTGTTTGGGAACTGTACTGCTCAGGACAGGCAAGTCCTGCAGAGGGTGGTGCGTTCAGCTGAGCATACCACTGGAATTACCCTCCCCCCCTTGCAGGAGTTATACACCAGGAGGTGTAGTAGCAGAGCCCGCAGGATCATGAGGGATCCTCACCACCCCAACAACGGTCTGTTCCAACTGCTGCGGTCAGGCAAGCGCCTCCGCAGTCAAACAGCGAGAACAGAGAGACTGAGACTGAGTTTTTTTCCCGCAAGCCATAAGAACTGTCAATGCAGACCTCACCAGGGGTCCTCACTGAGCCACACACATAGGCTCCACTACCTTACTGTACTGTATGTAGCATACCGTACCGCATACTGTGTAACTGTTCTGGGTTGTTCAGTATTACTGTATTGCTGTGTCGTACTGTTGTATACTGTGCTGTATATCTCACAAATACCACCTCATATTATTCACATGCCACTTTAATGCACATATCTGTATTTACATAATAGCCTATCCCATATACATAAGCCTATTCCCTTTATCTATTCTGTACCCCCACCCTGCATTACCCTTGAGTTCTTACTTTATTTTTTTCTAGATATTTTCATTTTTTTCTATAGCATTCGACTCACTACATTACGTTTTAGTAATCAGTTAGTTGGTCAAGTAGAAATTCTTAGGTAGCTACTGTGTTCAGTCTAGGTCATATTGTGTGTAATCACCGGGTGCGTTGCATTGACATTTCACTGTATATATATATGAAAGTATGTATATGTATGTGACGAAAAACCCTCTTGAATCTTCCTCCCTTTCACTTACAGCCTGCATGTACCCCCTCACCTCATCCATAAACCTTCTCTTTGGCCTTCCTCTTATCCTCTTGCCTGTCAGCACCATCCTCAGCATTCTTCTCTCAACGCAAATCTCTCTTATACACGTGTCCTAACCATCTCAATCTCGCCTCTCTCAATTTTCCACGAAAATCCCCAACCTGAGCTGTCCCTCTAATGTACTCTATCTCAGGGATGGTAGCTCAGGTGGTAGAGCTGGTGGTCTAGTGATCTAAAGGTGGCTGGTTTGATCCTATGCTAGCATGCTGTAGTGTTCTTGAGCAAAACACTTATTGCTCACACACCCTAATTGCTCCTGATGGCTGTGTCCGTCGGTGTTTGAACAATTGTAAGTCGCTTTGGATAAAAGCGTCTGCTAAATGTAATCTCTATCCTTGTCCATCCCAAGAAAAATCTCAACATCCTGAACTCAGCCACCCACATTCTTGTCAGCACCTCCTGGTGTATAACTCCTGCAAGGGGGGAGGGTAGTTCCAGTGGTACGTTCAGCTGAACGCACCGCCCTTTGCAGGGCCCGTCTGTCCTGAGCAGTACAGTTCCCAAACCAGGCAGTAATGTTGCCTGTCAGGATGCTCTCCACTGCTCCAGAGTAGAAGGACTTGAGGATCCTCACGAGACCCGGAATTTCCTCAGCTGCCTGAGGTGGTAAAGACGCTGCCTTTCTCACCAGAGTGTCTGTGTGTTAAGTCCTCTGTGATGTGGACTCCCAGATATCTGAAGCTGCTCACCCTATCGACAGAAGTCCCATTAATCCACAAGGGCGCGTGCGTCCTCGATTGTGATCCCCGCCTAAAGTCCACAATCAGCTCCTTAGTTTGGCTGACGTTCAGGTGGAGGCTGTTGTCCTGGCACCAGAGTGACAGGTCAGCCACCTCCTCGCGGTAGGCCTTCTCGTCGCAGTCGGTGATCAGGCCCACGACCACGGTGTCGTCAGCAAACTTGATGATGGTATTGGAGCTGGACCTGGCCACACAGTTGTGTGTACAGGGAGTACAGTAGGGGGCTGAGGGGGCAGCCCTGGGGGGATCCTGTATTCAGGGTGAGGGAGCTTGACATGTGTTTCCCCACCCTGAACACCTGGGGGCGGGCTGTGAGGAAGTCCAGGATCCAGGCGCACAGCGGAGTATTCAGTCCGAGCTCCTCCAGTTTGACAGCCAGTCTGGTGGGGACTATGGTGTTGAAAGCTGAACTATAATCGATGAACAGCATACTCACATAGGCCCCCTTCTGGCCACCCAGGTGCGTGCGGGTGGTGTGCAGTACCTGAGAGACCGCGTCATCCGTGGATCTGTTTTGCCGGTACGCAAACTGCAACGGGTCCAAGGTGCGGGGGAGGGAGGCGCAGATATAATCCTTGATCAGCCTCTCGAAACACTTCATGACCACCGAGGTGAGGGCCACCGGACGATAGTCATTCAGGCAGGTTAAAGAGGCGATCTTCGGGACAGGAACGACGATGGACCTCTTGAAGCAGGATGGGACCACTGATTCAGCCAGGGAGATGTTGAATATTCTAGTGAACACCGGAGTTAGCTGGTTAGCACAGGTCTTCAGTACTCGCCCAGATATGCCATCTGGGCCCGCAGCTTTCCTGGTGTTCACCCGCATCAGAGCCCTCCTGACCTCGTGCACGGACACTGAAAGTGCACGCTCATCCCCAGCGGTGTAACTCCAATAAGCCGGCGAGCTAGCAGTGTTGTTGCCAGACTCGAACCGCGCATAAAAGGAGTTCAGTTGGTTGGCGCTTTATGTTTTAGGTTTTAGAGAGAGTAGGTTTAGGGAAGGTTTTTTTTGGGTGGCTGCATACGTTGTGCGTGGCTGTTGGGAGCATGGTTTGCGTCAATGGTCACCTAGGGGAACCCCTGTCTTACCCCTGATTGCAATCCAAAAAGTGGACAGCTGAGCTGGAAAGGGGACAGGGGTGTCCGCTTTCATCCCTGCTCTAAATCCTTTACATGGAGCCCCTGGCGGCAGCTACTCGGGCTGACCTGGGTGTGAGAGGATTGCTGGTACCAGGCAGCGGTGGCCTTAGGGTCAAGCTGTCCCAGTATGCGGAAAACGAATGTTCGAAAGGTTACATTGGTTAGTTACTATTGCGGCAGTCTAGGTGTGCAAAGCATTCTGGACTGCATTATTGAGTTTGAACTTGACTGCTTACTCTGGATCTTGTGCCATGTTTTTCAAATTAAAACTTTGGACGAGAAAAACATGCTATTGAAATTGCATTAATATAAGCAAGTGAACAATTAAGATATATTGTTCTGTATCAGTCAGAAGACTTAATTTCTTTGCTTACAATTTTGTATGAGCAAAACAGGACAGTATCCTGCCTGGTTATATCAGTCTGTAGAGCATGAGACTCTTTATTCTCAGGGTCGTGGTTGTCGACTGGAGCCCCACATTGGGTGTCTATGTCCTTGACCAGCAGGATTGCTTGTCAATTTATTTGTGTTGAGTTACCGGCCCCTGCTCAGCGCAAACCAATGACCACACTTGATTAGGAGGCCTGGAAGCCCAATCTGCTCTCTCATGGGGTACAGAGTTAAAAGGTAGTGTTGTGATGAGATATATCACTGTTGAATTTATACTGCATGGCATTCAAGTCCAATCCTGTTAAATAACTAGCCACATTCCAGATGGCACTTGGACCCTCGCATGCAGAATACAACTGATTAGCAGCCCATTGCCTTAACCTCTAGACCACCTCATCAAAAATATCCCTGTGTAACATCCTTCATCATTTCACATAAGTAATGAGGAAAATACATTTAAAGTTATTATAACTTTAAATCTTTAAATGTTATAGAGTTATTTTTATAGTGAGACTACCTTGCCAAGAACATGACTTTCATTTAAAAACATTTTATTTAACAAGACAGACAGGGGACTCTGGTGGAACTTGAAGCCACAACTATCACCTAAATCACTCAGCCACCTCATCTGAAGCGGCTTTGTCCATCCTCAAAAAAACAATGTCCAACACCTTTCATAATTCTGCATAAGTACTGATTAAAATCAATTTCATGTACAGACTTCTTTTTACAGTCAGGTACATTGCCATGGACATGTGACTTCCATGATTAGAATTGTGTAAGGTTTTTTAGAGTCAGCTACGTTGCCAAGGACTTATTACTTTCATTTTAAGAAATGTGAAAAAGGCGACAGATTTAACCCTGCTGGGCCTCGAACCTACAACATCTGCGATTATGAGGTCTAGTGGCCCAGCGGGCTCTCCATTGTGCTACAGAGCCACCGCAACCAGATCTTCCACTAAGATACAATATTGTGGTATGTTTACCACAATACAGTGGCACACACAGTGGCGATAGTGGCGCTGCCACAAGCGGTCGCCTGCGCCGGCGCTCCGGTTACTTTCTTACTTTTTAGTATTTTTTTTCCTTTTTTATCATAATGTTTGCCAAAAAAACATCAACAATTAACTCATACGACCGCGATGCACTCATGGCTATAAAAATTTCCCTTAACGAACAACTTTGGGACTTTTTATCCGTGGGAGCAGAGTGGCCAGCGGAAATCCTAAGCGGGAACACTCGCAACAACAACTACAACAAAAATGGAGCCGCTGTTCCACGAGCGGGCCCACGGAGGAAGCACCGAGGTAAACGAGGCGGCATTCGGGTCAGAATGAGGACACAACCTTACCGTCCACCTCTGCCAAGCATCCTGCTTGCTAACGTCCAGTCCCTGGAGAACAAGATGGATGAACTTCGAGCGAGGATTCAATTCCAGTGAGACACGAGGAACTGTTGCGTCCTCTGCCTGACGGAAACATGGTTGAACCCACTGCTGCCGGATGAAGCCATACGTCCAGCCGAGGCCTTCTCCGTGTTCCGCGGCGACAGAACGGGAGAGTCGGGGAAATCCAAAGGTGGAGGCGTCTGCCTAATGGTAAACAACCGCTGGTGTAACGCCAACAACACCAAATTCCTCTCCCACTCCTGCTCGCCAAACCTGGAACAGCTGACCATACTATGCCGTCCATTTTATCTCCCCCGGGAATTCAGCACGGTCATCATTACAGCCGTTTATATCCCACCGCAAGCGGACACCGACGCAGCTCTGTCGGTTCTGTACGATGTGTTGTGCGGATTTCAGAACAGACATCCCGATGCGGCTGTGGTGGTGACTGGGGACTTGAACAGGGCCAACCTTCAAAAGGTTCTGCAGAATTTCCACCAACACATCACGTGTGTCACCAGGGGAGATAGAACTCTAGACCATTGTTACACTCCTTACAAGAACGGACACAAGCCCGTCTCGCTCCCTGCTTTCGGGAAATCAGATCACGCTGCGATCTCGCTGCTTCCTGTTTACAGGCCTCTGATCGCGCGGGATCTGGTGATGACGAGGGAAGTGAAGCGTTGGACGGACCAATCGGAGGCTGCGCTTCAGGGCGCTCTGACTGACGTAGACTGGGACATGTTCCAAACAAGTTCAAGTGACGTCAGCGAGATTACGGAGGCTGTAGTAAGTTTTGTGGCTACGCTCGCGGATGAAATCGTTCCCACGGTGAAAGTTCGGATATTTCCAAACCAGAAACCGTGGGTTGATAAATCCATCCGCTGCGCTCTGAATGCGCGCACGGCCGCTTACAACGACGGTCATGTATCTAGTAACATGGACAATTACAATGCGGCGTCGTACAATCTGCGGAGGGCGGTGAGGGACGCCAAACGGACGTACAGAGAGACCGTGGAGCTACAGATGGAGCGGGGGACACAAGATGCTTGTGGGAGGGGCTGCGAACAATAACAAACTACAAGAGCAGCTCCTCCCCAGCCACGAGTGTGGACGCCCTCCTGGCCAACCAACTGAACTCCTTTTATGCGCGGTTCGAGTCTGGCAGCAACACCGCTAGCTCGCCGGCTAATTGGTGTTACACCGCTGGGGATGAGCGTGCACTCTCAGTGTCCGTGCACGAGGTCAGGAGGGCTTTGATGCGGGTGAACACCAGGAAAGCTGCGGGCCCAGATGGCATATCCGGGCGAGTACTAAAGACCTGTGCTAACCAGCTAGCTCCGGTGTTCACCACAATATTCAACATCTCCTTGGCTGAAACAGTGGTCCCGTCCTGTTTCAAGAGGTCCACCGTCGTTCCTGTCCCGAAGATCGCCTCTCCAACCTGCCTGAATGACTACCGTCCGGTGGCCCTCACCTCGGTGGTCATGAAGTGTTTCGAGAGGCTGATTAAGGACTACATCTGCGCCTCCCTTCCCCGCACCTTGGACCCGTTGCAGTTCGCGTACCGGCAAAACAGATCCACGGATGACGCGGTCTCCCAGGTACTACACACCACGCTCACGCACCTGGATGGCTAGAAGGGGGCCTGTGTGAGAATGCTGTTCATCGATTATAGTTCAGCTTTCAACATCATAGTCCCCACCAGACTGGCTGTCAAGCTGAAGGAGCTCGGATTGAATGGTCCGCTGTGCACCTGGATCCTGGACTTCCTCACAGGCCGCCCCCAGGTGGTCAAGGTGGGGAAGTACATGTCCAGCTCCCTTACCCTGAATACAGGATCCCCCCAGGGCTGCATCCTCAGCCCCCTACTGTACTCCCTGTACACACATGAATGTGTGGCCAGGTCCAGCTCCAACACCATCATCAAGTTTGCTGACGACACCGTGGTTGTGGGCCTGATCACCGACTGCGATGAGAAGGCCTACCGCGAGGAGCTGGCTGACCTGTCACTCATGTGCCAGGACAACAGCCTACACCTGAACGTCAGCAGAACCAAGGAGCTGATTGTGGACTTTAGGCGGGGATCACAATCAAGGACGCACGCGCCCTTGTGGATTAATGGGACTTCTGTCGATAGGGTGAGCAGCTTCAGATATCTGGGAGTCCACATCACAGAGGACTTAACATGGACTGTACACACCGACACTCTGGTGAGGAAGGCGAGGCAGCGTCTCTACCACCTCAGGCAGCTGAGGAAATTCCGGGTCTCGGTGAGGATCCTCAAGTCCTTCTACTCTGGAGCAGTGGAGAGCATCCTGACAGGCAACATCACTGCCTGGTTTGGGAACTGTACTGCCCAGGACAGGCGGGCCCTGCAGAGGGTGGTGCGTTCAGCTGAACGTACCACTGGAACTACCCTCCCCCCCTTGCAGGAGCTATACACCAGGAGGTGTAGTAGCAGAGCCCATAGGATCATGAAGGATCCTCATCACCCCAACAACGGACTGTTTCAGCTGCTGCGGTCAGGCAAGCGCCTCCGCAGTCACACAGCGAGAACAGAGAGACTGAGACAGAGTTTTTTCCCGCAAGCCATTAGAACTGTCAACGCTGACCTCACCAGGGGTCCTAACTGAGCCATACACTAGGCTCCACTACCTACTGTACTGTATGTAGCATTCTGTACCGCATACTGTATTACTGTTCAGGGTTGTTCGTGATGTCGTATTGCTGCGCCGTACTGTTGTATACTGTGCTGTATTATCCCAAACACTACCTCACTCTATTCACATTCACATGCCACTTTATTTCACATTAATTCACATGCCACTTTAAATGCACATATCTGTATATACATAGGCATATTCCTTCTATCTATTCCATTTTATTTCAATTAATTTTTATTGTATTTTATTCTATATATTTTTATCTTATTCTATATGTATTCCACTTACTGTATTACGTTTTAGGAGTCAGCTAGTCGGTCTATGAAAGGAATTTTCTACTTTTTATTTTATTTTTTATTTTTTCCTAGGACATATTGTGTGCTATCACCGTACGTAATGCAACGCAACGTTGCATTACGTTTCACTGCATATATGTATGAAAGTATGTATATGTATGTGACAAATAAAAAATCTTGAATCTTGAATCTTGAATCTTGCCTCCACCGAACAGCATTCAAGTACGAAATGCGCTGCTGGGACATCAACCCCGGATCTCCTGTCCACTAGACAGGCGCTTTGATCAACTAAGCCACAGTACCTGGCACTACACCCGGAAATAAAGATACATCACTATTAAAAATGCATATTGACCGAAATAACATAACGACACAGCAAATCAATTATCCCTTTAACAAATGTTAAGGCAAACCATGATGTGAATGGGACTTGATCCTCCCTATGCAGAGCACAACAGCTTTGGAGCCCATGCCTTTAACCTCGAGACCACCTCATCAAAAACGGCCATGTGTAACACCCCTTTTCATTTTGCATAAGTTCTGAGTAAAATCAATTTAAATTACAGAGTTTTTTTTACAGTCAGACTACATTGCCAAGGACATTGGAATTTCATGATTAGAATTGTGTGAGAGAAAAACAGACGGACACATGATGCTGGTGGGACTTAACCCACAACTTCTGAATTCCTTGCTTATGACATCTAGAAGTCCAGCACGCTCTCCATTGCGCTTCAGACTCACTTCTGGGTAATTTTTCACCAAGATATATTATTGTTGTATGTATACTGCCTCCAGTGAATGGCATTCAAGTCCAAAAGGCACTTCTGAGACTTGAAGCCAGGATCTTCTGTTTACTAGACAGGTGCTTTGACCAACTCAGCAAACCCACACCTCTTCAGATGAGGTGGCCTCGTGATTAAGGCGGTGGCTACTAATTTGTTGTGCTCTGCATACATTGGTTCAAGCCGCATCCACATTGTGGCTAGTCAGTCAACATTTGGTAAAGAGATCATGGATTTGCCCAAACCTTGGAATTCCTTGCTTATGAGGCCTAGAAGTCCACTAGAGCAATAGTATTTTTACTGCCACCACTGAACGGCATTCAAGT
Source organism: Zeus faber (assembly GCF_960531495.2). Classification (NCBI taxonomy): domain Eukaryota; kingdom Metazoa; phylum Chordata; class Actinopteri; order Zeiformes; family Zeidae; genus Zeus; species Zeus faber. Next base: position 27,625,756 of record NC_137198.1, on the reverse strand, counting down.
CCAAAGGGCGCTGCTGGGAATGTTTAACTTTCCCTTGCATAAGAATAAGAAAGCAAGGTGCCCCAAATCATCACAGGTTAGATGCTTTTCTCACACAACAGCTGAAAGTAGAGCACAAATGCGTTTGTGCTCTTTAAAAGACAAGCTCAGTGCTACAGCACCTGAGTAGCTCAGCCAGCAGAGCATCAGACTTTTAATATTTAATCTTTTAACTTTATTTGTAGACAACTTTTAAATTGAATTGTAAAGCACCTACTTTCATATGTCTTGCACAACCCTGAGCAGAATGGACAAACTGCTCCATTCAAACATAGCATGGGCAAACGTCCTTACTGATCAATGTATCACCCCTGCCAGGTAAGTATACCAAACAGGTGCCTGCATTCTCTTGTCACACTCAGCAGAAAACAAAAGAAACCAGTTCTCTTTGGAAGACAGGCTCAGGAGAGCATCAAACTTTTAATCTGAGGGTCCAAGGTTCAAGTCCCTGCTCTGCTGAGGAAGTTCACTTCACTTGTACAGAGGGAAGTTGGAGAGCAGTAAAAGTGTCATTCTGCACTAATGCATTACAATTAACAATTCCCATTTGTAAACAAATACTATGAGTGTGCAACATACAATTTAGAAGCTTGGGAATTCCATCACATCCCAATAAGCCTATCCTTTTTTCACACCACACCACAACTCAGGGTGTGTGCGCAAAGGAAGTCTCCCACAACCACAAAATCTGCAGTAAAGATGCTCTGTTGGGGGAATTTGGCCAGCAGAGTCGGATGCAATGACATTACCTCACCCTGGCCAAACTTCCTTTCTGACCAATGTATAACCCCGACAAGTTAAGTGTACTTAACAGCTTCTTGGATGTTCTCATGCTTTGCCAGCTGTCCCACCGGTCTGTGGTGTTGTCACTTGGCTTTAGTCAGCCTGTGAAGACTCTGCCTTACCCCCACTGCATGGCCAGCAAGCCACAGGTAATATTTCTCAGTTTAATTGAATACAACATGTGTTAAACAAAATTGTAAAGCCCCTTCTTTAATGGGGTTTGCACAACCCTGAGCAGAATGATAGGCTTGGCCAAATCTTTTGTTTGGTCTTAAAATCCCCCTTTGAGAGCCATTGTGCCTGATTGTTAAATTCCAAGTCCTTTGATTTGAAAGAGCATGTTTAATGGAGAAGGCAGGCGTTGATCCTGCTACCTCTCGCATACTAAGCAAGCGCTCTACCGTTTGAGCTAATTCCCCCATGTGAAAAGGGAACATTTCCTTGGGAAACCTCATCATTAACACTACCTGGGTGCTCACCAACAAGTGATAGCACATTAAGAAAAGCGTCCACAATGATTTGGATTTCAACAAATAGTGTGGCTAAATCCTTTCATGAGGAGCCTTACAAGCTCAGACTGCAGAGTGCCACACTTCAAATCTGAGTCTCCAGGGTTCAAGTCCCTGTTCAGACAGATTTATTTACTGCAGAAGTTCACACAATTCATACAGATTAACAGAAGAGAGCATCCCAAGTGTCATTCCCAACTGGATGTTGGGAAGCAAGCGCTCTACCATTTGAGCTAATTCCCCCTAGAATGTCAAGTATTTCCTTGAGAAACTTCATTACCAAGATTACCTGGGTGCTCGCCTACAAGTGATGCACATTAAGGAATGCGTGCACACTGATTTGGATTTCAACAAATACTTTGGCTAAATCATTCCATGCGGAGCCTCACAAGCTCAGAATGCAGAATGCCCCACTTTAAATCTGAGGGTCCAAGGTTCAAGTCCCTGCTCAGGTGTGTTGTTTGGCTGAGGAAGTTCACTTCAATTGTACAGGGGAAAGTTGGAGAGCAGTCAAAGTGTCATTCTACACTAATGCATTACAATTAAAAATTCCCATGTGTAATCAACCACTATGAGTGTGCAACCTAGCATTTAGAAGCTTGGGAATTCCATCACATCCCAATAAGCCTATGCTGTTTTCACACCACAACTCAGGGTGTGAGTGCAAAGGAAATCCCCCACAACCACAAAATCTGCAGTCAAGATGCCCACATTTGGGGGAATTTGGCCAGTAGAGTCGGATTCAATGAAATAAGCTCACCCTGGCCAAACTTCCTTTCTGAACAATGTATCACACCTACAAGTTAAGTGTACTTAACAGCTTCTTGGATGCTCTCCCACCAGTCTGTGGTGTTGTCACTTGGCTTTAGTCGGCCTGTGAAGACTCTGCCTTCCCCCCACTGCATGGCCAGCAACGCACAAGTGTGAACAAAGCCCTGTCAATATTTTTCAGTTTAATTGAATACAACACACCTTTTAAACAGAATTGTGAAGCACCTTCTTTAATGTGGTTTGCACAACCCTGAGCAGAATGATAGGTTTTGCCAAATGTTTTGATATCCCCCTTTAAGAGCCAGGTGCCCTGTTTCATTGTTAAAATTCCAAGCCCTTTGATTTGAAAGAGCATGTTTCCTGGAGAATGCAGGCGTTGATCCTGCTACCTCTCGCATGCTAAGCAAGCGCTCTACCATTTGCGCTAATTCCCCCATGCGAGAGATGAACATTTCCTTGGGAAACCTCATCATTAAGACTACCTGGGTGCTCACCTACAAGTGAGAGCACATAACGGAAAGTGTCCACACTGATTTGGATTTCAACAAATAGTGTGGCTAAATCCTTTCATGAGAAGCCTCACAAGCTCAGACTGCAGAATGCCACACTTCAAATCTGAGTGTCACTTTTTATCTCAGTGTCCAGTGTTCCAGTCCCTGTTCAGACATTCATTCATTGCAGAAGTTCACACAATTCATACAGGTAAACATTAGAGAGCATCCCAAGTGTCATTCCCAACTGGATGTTCATTATGGTTGATGTTGTCCTTTAAAACTCATGATAGACAGGCAATTTACATTTGGAATGTTCATTATTTGTAATACACTTCACCGGTACAGGTCGAAAAGAATGTCTTGAATGAGTATGAGAGTGGATGCAATCGTCAACGTGCTAATATCTTGGGAATGCTGAGAATAAGAAAGCAAGGTGCCCTGTTTCATCACAGGTTAAAGCTATGCTTTTCTCATACAACAGCTGAAAGTAGAGCACAAATGCAGTCCCCCATTACCGCATACTATGCAGTTGTGATTCCCACAATTTGGGAATTTGCAGGGGTCAACACAATCAGAGTGCTTTGACATTGCCTCACAATGGGCAAACGTCCTTACTGATCAATGTATCACCCCTGCCAGGTAAGTATACCAAAGAGGGGCTTGCCTTCTCTTGTCACACTCAGCAGATAAGAAAAGAAACCAGTTCTCTTTGGACGACAGGCTCAGGTGAGCATCAGACTATTAATCTGAGGGTCCAAGGTTTGAGTGCCTGCTCAGGTGTGTTGTTCTGCTGAGGAAGTTCACTTCACTTGTACAGGGGAAAGTTGGAGACGATGAGTGTGCAACCTAGCATTTAGAAGCTTGGGAATTCCATCACTTCCCAATAAGCCTATCCTTTTTTCACACCACAACTCAGGGTCTGTGTGCAAAGGAAATCCCCCACAACCACAAAATCTGCAGTCAAGATGCCCACATGTGGGGGAATATGGCCAGTAGAGTCGGATTCAATGAAATAAGCTCACCCTGGTCAAACTTCCTTTCTGAACAATGTATCACACCTACAAGTTAAGTGTACTTAACAGCTTCTTGGATGTTCTCATGCTTTGCCAGCTCTCCCACCAGTCTGTGGTGTTGTCACTTGGCTTTAGTCAGCCTGTGAAGACTCTGCCTTCCCCCCACTGCATGGCCAGCAAGGCACAAGTGTGAACAAAGCCCTGTCAATATTTTTCAGTTTAATTGAATACAACACACCTTTTAAACAGAATTGTGAAGCACCTTCTTTAATGTGGTTTGCACAACCCTGAGCAGAATGATAGGTTTGGCCGAATGTTTTGTTATCCCGCTTTAAGAGCCAGGTGCCCTGTTTCATTGTTAAAATTCCAAGCCCTTTGATTTGAAAGAGCATGTTTACTGGAGAATGCAGGCGTTGATCCTGCTACCTCTCGCATGCTAAGCAAGCGCTCTACCATTTGAGCTAATTACCCCATGTGAGAGATGAACATTTCCTTGGGAAACCTCATCATTAAGACTACCTGGGTGCTCACCTACAAGTGATAGCACATAACGGAAAATGTCCACACTGATTTGGATTTCAACAAATAGTGTGGCTAAATCCTTTCATGAGGAGCCTCACAAGCTCAGACTGCAGAATGCCACACTTCAAATCTGAGTGTCCAGGGTTCAAGTCCCTGTTCAGACACATTTATTTACTGCAGATGTTCACGCAATTCATACAGGTAAACATTAGAGAGCATCCCAAGTGTCATTCCCAACTGGATGTTCATTATGGTTGACGTTGTCCTTTAAAAATCATGATAGACAGGTAGTTTACATTTGGAATGTTCATTATTTGTAATACACTTCACCGGTACAGGTCGAAAAGAATGTCTTGAATTAGTATGAGAGTGGATGCAAGCATCAACGTGCTAATATCTTGGGAATGCTGAGAATCAGAAAGCAAGGTGCCCTGTTTCATCACAGGTTAAAGCTATGCTTTTCTCATACAACAGCTGAAAGTAGAGCACAAATGCAGTCCCCCATTACCGCATACTATGCAGTTGTGATTCCCACAATTTGGGAATTTGTGTAGTGGAAAAAACTGCATCTAACAATTAAACTGAAGAAGAGAAGTTCGAGAGAGTCGAGGTCTGAAGATATAAGACTTTATTATCACTTGCAAGAAGTGACAACAGAATCTGAGTTGGTTTGGCAAAGAACTGCCGAGCCCCTCATGGACTCCTCCTTTTAACCTCTTTCTGTTGGTCGAGAATGTAAATCTGTTTACTCAATTAGGATCCCTTCCTTCCTCCTATACGGTCAATAGTGCAAAGAAGCCATTTGTCTGCATTCTTTGACATCAGTTACAACAACAAACCTCCCGACACTAGTCCAGGCCACATTTTATGAGGGGATGTTTGCATTCACACACCTTCCCATATCACATGGCCCACAGTCAACAAAGCACTTATTCATGTCTTTGCTGACCCCTGTCTCACACACACTTACTTCATTCATATAGCATATGGGCAAGATAACGAATGCTCTTTCTTATTTAATGGTAGAATATAATGAACATATTTATTTTAAATGTACTAGTAAATTTCTCCCATATATCCCCCCTTTGGGACTTATTAAGTCCCAATGTCAATTATCATTATCTTTAATAACCCAAATTTACAAATGATTACTTGCCGGACTGCTAGATAAACGAACAGTATTCACATTTGATTACCTGGAAAAAACGTCTTGCTTTCTTATCATCACAGGAATTTCAACCTGTTGCAGGGTTTTCAACCTGAACCTTCTACTTAAGCAAGTTAAAAAAGGTTACCAAATGTGCGATACCCTATAAGTGTTTCAATCCTCTGAGTTGGTACCCATAATGAAATATATAATCGAATATAAAAACATGCAATACAAAAATTAAAAGTTAACATAAAAACCTTTAGCATACCTATATCAAATTGCATATTATTGGAAAACATCTTACCATGAGTACAAGTTAACTTAGTAAATCACTTAGCATAGTGAGTTCAGTTATAAATGTCATGTAAGCGGCAGCCTGTTATTTAAGTAGAGTCTTGCATGTGTTGTTTCCTCTATAAATCGTGAAAAACATCTAAATCATTATCTCTCCACAACCCATAACCTAGATAAACATCATATAAGTACTTCAACAAATGCATAACACAAAATTAAAGAAACTTTCAGCATGCATTGAAAGTCATCCTTACAGGAAGTATGTAACACAGAATAAGAAATAAAACTTAAATTCTTTCAACATGCATTGTCGTGGATGATCAGGTGATCTTCATGTATTGGTGTGCTGTATGTTTGTGGGGGGTTTTGGGCATTATTGTAGTCGTTGCTTCAGCTTTCATCAGCCTCTTCATGTCCGTTTATTTGATGAGTTCAGTGTTCATCCTGCTTAACAAGGGTGTGACCCACATGGAGAGGTTACTAGCACAATCAAATGTGAGCCTCCTCAAGGTCAGGTCAAACCTTGAATTTCTCCCCTTCCATGTCGTCATCATCCCCATATTCACTCTGGCTTTTATTCCCAACATATTCCCATTCTAATCCTTTCTCCTCACCTATGCCTTTGGACATAAGGAACATTTGCTTGTTTAGCCTAGATTCTATCATGGACCTTAGTATTGGAATACAACAACAAAAAATCAGTCCCATCATTGTGAATACAATCAAAAGAACTAATCCTATTTGAGCCAATATTGTTCCCCATTTTCCCATACGCAGTTCTAGCCATGACATCCAATCATTCCCATGTCCCGCATTGTCTTTAACCTCCTGTCTTAGCTTTTTAAGTTTATTCATGGCAGGTGTGAATGTTCCGTTCGGTGAAGTATTATTTGGGATAAAGGTACAACACATTTCGCCTATGAGTTCACACACTCCTCCCTTTTCCGCTATGAGCCAATCTAATGCTTGCCTGTTTTGCCAAGCCACAGCGCTTGTGGCTTCCAACTGTTGACCTAGGGCGGATAGAGCATCATCCGTATAGTTGATAAATCGTTGTTGATTGTAATAAATGTAGTTAATCCATTCTGTGTTTTTTACTAATCCTATCATTGGCATAATGGCTTCAAATCCTGCAGCTACTTCGTTCCTGGCCTTGTATATGCTTGGTATACCTCTGGGTTGTCCTATTTTATCAATTTTAATTCCCTCATCCGGTTTGTATTCTCTTTTTTTCCTATCTAATCTATTGGTCTTTAAATTTTCGACATCCCTGTCTAATGCCGGAAGTAACACAATTTCCGTTATGACTCGTACTCTTGCACACCTTCCATACCATTGCACAGATAGCATGACACGAATAATTTTGGTCCCACAGATCCAAAAATGGTCTGCTATTACTTTATCCTGCTCTAGTAGAACACCTTCATACCACATGTTTGCCATAAATGATTCTGCTGCTATTGGGGCAGGGTCTGTTGGATGTTTATCACTTTTTATCATCGGTGGTTGGCTTTTGTCGGTCTCATACATGGCAACATTCCAGATTGTCTTACATTTAGCTTCTTCCATATAGCCCACATCTACGGCCTTATCTAGCTTTTTGTCGTTTTGATAACAGTCTAATCCTTCCTCTACGTAAAAATCTGTTCCTAACGGAAGTGTTGCCTTGCCTACTTCGTGGGTCAGAGTTACATCCATTTCTATACATTTGTTCATTGTAATTCCCACAGGCCAATTTTTGTGTATCAAATATTGGGAAAACCTTTCTGTTCCTAGAAACATTAAACATCGTAGCGGACACAACTCGTAATGATATTGATTCTCGTCCCAGGATATACTCGTTGTTACTCGTAATTTATTTAGTTTGGCTAGTCCTTCCATCACTTCCTCCTCTGTTCCTTGAATCTGTTTTTCGTTGGTTCTGCATTCTTCCCAATCATGTTCATAGTTTACTACGTATGATGCACTTTGACGATTTTTACTACATAAATAACAATTATCTGCATCTATCTGTTCCGCAGTAAACCTAACCCATTTGTACCAGCTATTTCCTATTGCTTGATCATACAACCTGTCTACAGTTATTACTTTAATTTTCCGTTTGAAGTGATCAGATGTATCTTGTTTAACAGATATATCCTGTTTTATGGCTCTTGTTGTTTTATTTGATTTTTTTTCAGGATGGACATCCTCTATTGCTGTCGCCTCTGTGCTTAAGACATTTTCTCTTGGAGCTATTGTGGTGATTGTCCCTTCCGTCTGAAAAATGGATACGGCATCATCTGTTGTTATCACACTACCCTTTACGGTGACGCTTGTTATATTAGTATTATTATTAATTATGTCCGAATCCATAGTTAATATTTTATTTGCCTTGGTCATATCATTATTCTCTTGTATTATACAAGAGGCATTTCGTCTTAATAAGGAAAATATTTTTGTATCTTGACGTATATTTGGAATCCGCAGTTTCGTAATTTCTAATCTGTAGTGGTTTATCTCATAGTTCCATTGATTTGTAGGTTCGACTGTAAAACACCAGTATGCATAAGTCTTTGAAATACTTATTTTGCATTGTTCTTGTCCCCAGATAATTGGTTTGAACTTCTTGAGCATCATTACCGCACAATGACGTTCTCCATCTGCCATAGCACTTAAGATAATTTGTTCATTGTCAAATTTTACTTCTTGTGGGGGTGTTTCAATATGTAAGGCATCTCTCTCTGACCTCTTTTTCCTTACACTATTTACTATTCCTGAATACCTCGGGGCTAGCCATTCCTGCAACACTGTCATGTTTTCTCTGTTGTTACCATCTGATTCCTGGTTGTTCCAGGTCTGCTCTGTTAGTGTGATTTCATCCTTCCTCTGAATCCGTCCTTGGGCCACTGGGGTCTGCCCAAAGCCGTAGAGGATCAGCAACAGCTTCATCAGCTTCAACATCATCATCATCCTGGCTGGGCTAGGTCTGGTCTTGGGGTGCTGGGTCAGTATCGGGTGCGTCTGCATCCGACTCCTCCCCACTCTCTTCCCTCGTCCTGGGTTGCGCAGCTTTCGTGCAGTGGTTGAGGTGGTACCAGGTGGAACTCCCTTCCACCTGGATGGCAGTTGGGGTTGCATTGGTGACCTTGTATGGTCCTTCTCTCCTGGGCTCGTTCCACTTTCTCCGGAACACCCTTAGGTACACCTGGTCGCCTGGTTCCACCCCCCTTGGTGGGTCGTCTTCTGGTTCTGGTACTCGGTTCTTCTCCTGTTGGAATATATGCTTATGTATGCCAGTTAGTTGCTTGATATATTCTCTAATTTCTAATTGCAATTGTTCCAGTGGAGGACCCTTATGGGGTCCTCTGAGGTTAGGTGCAGGCATGGGTCGACCCGTGAGCATTTCGTGCGGAGTTAAATGTGTCATTCTGTTAGTTTGCATGCGATAACTCATTAGTGCTAATGGGAGTGCATCTACCCAGTTCAATTTAGCACTTGCACAAATTTTGTTAATTTTTGTCTTGATTGTTCCATTCACTCTTTCCACCATTCCTTGTGATTGAGGGTGATACACACAACCCAATCTTTGTTTGACATGTAATTGCTGTATTACTTGTTTAACAGTTTTTTGGATAAACGCAGAGCCGTTGTCTGAGCTTATTTCTGTTGGAATTCCAAACCTTGGCATGACCTCTCTGGTCAAAAAATTGATTACTGTAACCGCACTCTGATCTTTTGATGGGACTGCCTCCACCCATCTGCTAAATCTGTCAATGACTACAAGCATGTATCTTTTCCCATTGACTTTTTTTAACATGTCCACATAGTCTAAGACTAGATGTCTGAATGGTCCCTCTGGTGTTGGAATGTGTCCCAATGGGGTGGTGATTGTTTTTCTTACATTATTTTTCGCACATACTTCACATTCATTGAGCTGATTTTCAACCATTGTTTGCAAGTATGGTGACCAAAAACCTTGTTTTCTGATTCTCCTTACTACTTCCCCCCTTGCGCAATGGTCAAAACCATGCGCATTAGTGATAAGCAATCCTAACAACGCAGTCGGTGCCACTAACATCCCATCATGAGTTCTCCATAACCCAGTCGGAGTGCGCACCGCACCCCTCTTCAGCCACATGTTTTGCTCATAGACACCAGCCTTCTCTTGCATGCGGACAATATCATCTTCAGTAGGTGAAGCCACAGGCATAGTCAACACTGCCTGAATCAAAACACAACTGTTAGAGGCTCTCTTGGCCGCCTCATCTGCAGCACTGTTACCTTTTGTGATATAGTCATTTCCTTTCTTGTGTGCCTGACATTTGATTATCGCCACTTGCTTAGGTAGCAACAATGCCAACATCAGTTCCACAATCTGATCACAATGCATTATGGGGGACCCATCAGTCTTCTTAAAACCCCTCATTTTCCATACTGCTCCGAACAGATGACACACACCATGTGCATATGCAGAATCAGTATATATGTTCACAATTTTACCTGCCCCTTCCCGGCAGGCAGCTGTAAGAGCTCTCAATTCAGCCACCTGTGCTGAACATGGTTGTTTACAATAAGAACTTTGAATGACAGCAAAAGTTCTATCCGGGTTTTGTCGTACTACTGCAAATCCTGCATGGTTACCCAAATGATCTCTGTAGCACGAACCATCTACAAACAACTCCTCCTCAGCCCCAATTAGTGGTGTTGACAACAAATCAGGCCTTAACTTGGTAAACGTCAGAGAATCAGTCACACAGTCGTGTGACGTCCCTTCAAAATCATGCGGAATTTTTTCTGCTGGGTTCCCCGTTGAGCACCTTCTGATAGTAACATCGGGGAACGTAAGCAAGGTCAAATATTCCAACAACCTCGCGTTTGTCAACACAAATAGTCCTCTATCCAATCTGAACTAAACCCTGTCATCCCCAGAAATGTCATCATTTGTCGTACCGTGTCTGGTTTAGGTGCTTTGCTAATCCCCTCGAGCTGATTGGGTGCTATGGCTTTAGTTTGGTGTGCTATCAGCCTCCCCAAGTATTCAACATCTGTCTGGCAGTATTGTAATTTTTTCCTGAACACCTTGTGCCCCCCTATTGCCAATCGTGTTAATACAGCCATGGAGTCCTCATGACACTGTTCCAATGTAGGAGAACAGATCAGGAGATCGTCCACATACTGTATCAGTGTACCATGTAGTACCAGTTCGTTCAAATCACTTTTCAACACCTGATTAAACAAATGTGGAGAATGTTTAAACCCCTGTGGCATTCTTGTATAAGTGTATTGTTTACCTTTATACGTAAATGCGAACAAATGTCTGCTTTCTTCTGCAAGAGGTACACTGAAAAATGCACCACATAAATCAATCACTGTGAAATACTTGGCATCAGGAGGAACGTTGGTCAGCATCGTGTGTGGATTTGGAACTTCAGCCTGCATGTCCTCAACAACATCATTGACAGCTCGCAAATCATGCACCAACCGCCATTTTTGTTTATCTGCTTTTAGCACAGGAAGCAAAGGAGTGTTACAGTTACTTTTTGTCTCTATTATAACACCTGCCTTTATTAGTCCTTCTATGGTGGGAGCTATGCCTGCCTCTGCCTCGGGTTTCATATAATATTGTTTTCGCCATGGTAGTTGAACGTTTGGTTTGGTTTGGATTTTTACCGCGTTAGCTGAATGCACTAAACCTACATCGGTGTCAGATTGTGACCATACCTGTCCAGGTATTGTCTCCTCCATTTCTGTCCTCAACTCCATCTGTCTGTCCCTGAGTAGCTGTCCTGCTGTTAGTGGTTCCTGTTGTTTTTGAATCACTTCCACTTCCTGTAAAACGCCTGTTATGTGTGTATAGCACAATATCTTCAAATATTTTTTACAACATGACTGGAGAATTAATTTGTTATCCGTTTCCTCCCATTCGAGTTGTTTTTCATAGGACATCATTGGCCCCAGGTGTTTAGCTTCGAAACCCTTGTTTATCAGTAGGGTAATGTGTGGTGCTCTGTCAGTGTCTGTGAACCAATCTTTGATTGCTGTCGACTGATCCGCATCTTGTGCCGTCATAGCAGCACCTTGTGGTCCAATTACTATGTGTTGCGATTCAATTGCCACTTTTTTTCCTGCGGCTTTCTTTTGCCATTCTTTTTCCAATTGCGGGTCCTGCTGTGGATCATATATCAGGGTGCAATGATATCCTATCTTTGACTCTCTTGCTTGGGGAATTTGAGCTCTAATGTATTTTCCCCATTTGTCCACTGTTTTGCTGACTTGCTCGTGGATATCACCTATCCAGTAAATATTTGCAGTGTCTGGTTTTGATACCACCATTTGAGGTGCTATCCCTGTTGATTCAATTAGTATGCCTTGTGGTGTGCATAATATTTGTATTCCTAATTTACATAGTGCATCTCTTCCTAATAAATTGACCGGTGTGGTGTCTGAAACCAAGATGGGTATCGTAGCTACACGTTCATGTAGCTTTAATGTCACTGGAGCTGTCATGGGTGTTAACTGCGTTTGTCCCGAAAATCCTACAGTTTTGGCAAATTTTCCTGCCATGGGGAGATGAGAGGCATCTTTTTCACTTAGACATGTGTAAGTAGCTCCAGTATCAACCATCATTGGTGTGCCTCTATCATTTATCAGAACCTGCAGTGTTGGTTCCGCTTCAGCATGTTTCGTAATTGCTACATGCTGACCCTCCCCCTGAGGATTCTCTGGGCACCCTTAGTACCCTTGACCCATAAACGGTCCTGTCTGTCTCCACTGACCTCTTCCTTGACCTTGCTGACCTTGCCACTGCTGTCCCTGCTGTTGTCTTGGTGAGGAAGGGTTGGTTAAACACTCGTTTCTTGTATGTCCTTCCTGGTTACATCCCCAACATACTATAGGCCCTCTGTACTGTCTCGGGGGCCCCCGTCCCATGGTGTAACTAGACTGCCCCTGCTGCTGAGCATACCTTGGATATTCTCGCTGTCCCCTATACTGGTTCTGTGTGTTTCCACCCCTCGGATTCCCACTATTCTGCGTATAAACATTAACCACAGGTGGGGTGAGTGACCCTTGGCTCTGAGGCTGTCGTGCCGGGGGGGGTAGTGTCTGTTGAAGAGGTTGGATCTGTGGCGGGGCCTGTTGGACGTTTTGCATTGTTGCAACATCTGGTTTCACCACAACCGCCTGCTTTTTCTTTTCTTTCTTCGTGAGTTCTTCTAGCTGAAGCTGAGTCAGCTTTCTCTGCACCTCTTTGCTTTGTTCTTGAATCTTCTGTTCGTTTTGTCGATATCTCTCCACTGCGTGGACCAGATGATCGCTGAACTCTTTATGGGGCATTGATGAGGTCAGTCCCACCACATCTCCTAGCTTGCTTTTGACCGGGCCAGGCAATGCTTCTATTATGGCATTTCTGAACAGCATCGAGATCAATCCATCATTTTCTGGATCTTTCTCCGTCTCCAATTGCCACCTCCTAACTTGGTTCTGCAGGAATGTTGCAGGGTTCTCTGTGTCGCCTATTGTGTGACCTCTCAGGATCTTGTGGTCAATACAGACTGGGTACTCGCATCTGAGTGCTCTCCAAGTTCTTTGTCTATAAGCGTCAAATGTGGTTCCATCAGAGGCCTCGTCCAACAGTTGGCTCAAACCCCCGTTTGTTAGTATGCTCTTCATCTTCTCTATCCCCAACACTCTGGCCAACAAAGCTTTCAGATCACCCACCGCCATTATATTCCCTATGGTGTTTTCCTCAAACATCCCTATCCACTTTGCAGCCCCTTTGTTAATATTAGGTAACTTTTTTACCAATCCTTCTAAATCTTGGGACCCCCATGGGATATATTGGGCTTGTTGTCCTTTTACCAGGATAGGATATATTCCTGAATAAGTCTTAGCTGCTCTTTTCTTCCTTTGTGATCTCCTAAGTTCCTCTTGCAAGTCGAACACTAGGGGAACTTGCGCTGATATACTGCTGCTGGGCTCGGCCCCCTCCCTTTCTTTCCCTGGTGTCCCACTCAAGCTCTCTCCCTCATGGCTGCGCTCCGCTGTCATCTCCATCTGGCTATCTTTTAACCTTCTTCCTCTATTAACCACCTCGTCTCCATCACTATCACTTCCGCTATCACTACTCCACTCGTTTGCTGTCCTTCTAAGGCTTTTATAACAGTCCATCTGTAAGGGTGGTCCTCTCCCTCTCTGTGTTCTACAAGCCTTATCCCTCTCTTTGTCCAGCTTAACCTCCCCTTTAACCTCTACCGTACCTGTTATCATTGGGTACTGTCCTGTGTTATATGGAGGTGGCTGAACCTTTTCAACTTCCTAAACTCCTCTCAACATTTCCCTAGCTGTTCTTTCTCTCTGCCTCCACTTTGTACCTTCTTTTTGAAACATTGCTAATATTATCCTCTCTCTTTCTCTTTTCTCAATCGCTTTTTTCCCGGTTTTATTTATTTTGTGATTCTTCATCATCACCTCCATTTCTTCACACACCGTTGCATCAAATGTTCCTCCCTCTGGCCACTTTGTTCCCAATTTGGCAGTCCTCTTACCCCATTTGGCTGAGATTTGTATTATCTCCTCTTTATGCCTCACACGTGCCTCACAGCAAGAAGGTCCTGGGTTCGATTCCCGCCTGGGGCGCTGTTGGCACCGGGTTATCTTCCAAAAACAGGAGCCTTTCTGTGTGGAGTTTGCATGTTCTCCCCGTGTTCACATGGGGTTTCCTCCACCTCACGTCAGTAAGGACCCCCACCAAAAACATGCACCCATCATCGTCTGACCAGCGATGGACACTTATCACCTGGTCCCCGGGCGTGTCCACGTATGCTGCCCACTGCTCCTGGCTGTGCCCCCGGAGGAAGGACAAGCCAGGATGGGTCAAAAGCAGAGGAGCCATTTCACCGGCCACCATCAAGCATGTGCATGTGTGTGTGTGAGCAAGCATGTGTTGTGGAGTGTCGTGTGACAATTAAAGACTGTTTCTTCTTCTTCTTCTTCTTCTTCTTTATTTAAAGGGTTTTTTTTAGTCAGTATTTCCACGGCTGTAGGTGCCATGATACTAATGTATGTAACTATTAATTATCTAGTTTTACTTTATTATTATTCACCACAGATTACGTTCACGCCTTTTTCTCTGTCTTCTCCAAGTGAATGTAAAGCTGCTCCACTCCCCTTTTTTTTCTTTTCTGACTTGCGGCTCCCCCGGAGCTCCTCGACCCCCACCTTTTCTCTTGTCTCCTCTCCTCCTTTCTAACCCCTGCTCTCTACAGGCTTCCCAAGCCACTCTGCTCGGCCCTATTATTATAAATGTATTTTATATTAGTTGTTAATTACAATACCTTATCTTCACCTATATCTCTATCTATTACTACTAGAACTCCTTCTCTAAGCTAATTAACTACAATAGACGAAGACAAACACAATTCTCTGACTATGCAGACCCTTTCTCTCTTGAAAGGCGGTATCCCAGATTTACCAACACATAACAAAGCTCCTAACAAACACAAAACAACACAAAATAACTCTTTCGACCAACTGGGCCCTCTCGTCAGAGGGAGAACCCCAGATTTTTAAACTTCAAAACAAACTTAAAATAGATAATCACATGAGTGATAAGCCTCTGAGCACTGTCCCTATGCTTTTAATGGACTTTCTATATGATTACCCGCAGACAAAATTAAAGAGAGATCTATACAGGACCGTTTCCACACTCTGCTACAATGTGTATAATTCACAGAGCGTTGTGTGTGCATGCATGCGTCAACTTCATTCCAAGCCACTCTCTTTCTCTCTCCTCCTTCTTTACAGATATGCTTTTGGTTCTTTTTGGAGAGACACAAAACCTACCACCGGGCATGAGAATCGGGCAGACAATGATCACACAAATTTACTAAACTAATAGGTAAGAACAATGCTTACCTTTTCAAATTGGGTGGCCACCCGTTTTTGTGTGACCCTTGCCGGTCCCCGACCCACAGCCCAGCAGCCGGCGGGTCCCTGTTCTTCAATCCTGCCGACAACGCCAAATATGTAGTGGAAAAAACTGCATCTAACAATTAAACTGAAGAAGAGAAGTTCGAGAGAGTCGAGGTTTGAAGATATAAGACTTTATTATCACTTGCAAGAAGTGACAACAGAATCTGAGTTGGTTTGGCAAAGAACTGCCGAGCCGCTCATGGACTCCTCCTTTTAACCTCTTTCTGTTGGTCAAGAAAGTACATCTGTATACTCAATTAGGATCCCTTCCTTCCTCCTATACGGTCAATGGTGCAAAGAAGCCATTTGTCTGCATTCTTTGACATCAGTTACAACAACAAACCTCCCGACACTAGTCCAGGCCACATTTTATGAGGGGATGGTTGCATTCACACACCTTCCCATGTCACATGGCCCACAGTCAACAAAGCACTTATTCATGTCTTTGCTGACCGCTGTCTCACACACACTTACTTCATTCATATAGCATATGGGCAAGATAACGAATGCTCTTTCTTATTTAATGGTGGAATATAATGAACATATTTCTTTTAAATGTACTAGTAAATTTCTCCCATAGTCCCTGCTCAGGTGTGTTGTTCGGCTGAGGAAGTTCACTTCAATTGTACAGGGGAAAGTTGGAGAGCAGTCAAAGTGTCATTCTGCACTAATGCATTACAATCAAAAATTCCCATGTGTAATCGACCACTATGAGTGTGCAACCTAGCATTTAGAAGCTTGGGAATTCCATCACCTCCCAATAAGCCTATCCTTTTTTCACACCACAACTCAGGGTGTGTGTGCAAAGGAAATCCCCCACAACCACAAAATAAGCAGTCAAGATGCCCACACTTGGGGGAATTTGGCCAGCAGAGTCGGATGCAATGATATTACCTCACCCTGGCACAATCAGAGTGCTATGACATAGCCTCACACTGGTCAAACGTCCTGAACAATGTTTCACCCGTGGCATGTAAGGATACCAAAAAGGTGCTTACATTCTGTCACACCCAGCAGAAAACCAAAGGAACCAGTTCTCTTTGAAAGACAGGCTCAAGAACACCTGAGTAGCTCAGCTGGCAGAGCATCAGACTTTTAATCTGAGGGTCCAGGGTTCAAGTCCCTGCTCGGGTGTGTTGTACACTTGAGAAAGTCCCCTTCACTTGTACGGTTTGAGTGCAGTCCAAGAGTTGTCTGCACTAGTGCATTACAATTAACGGTTCTCACTTGTAAAAGACCGTTTGAGCTAATTCCCCCTAGAATATCAGGCATTTCCTTGAGAAACCTCATTACAAAGATTACCTGGGTGCTCACCTGCAAGTGATTGAGGTGTCTGGAAGGTTTGAGCTGAATAGGTCGCTGAGATATAGTGCGGTCATAATATTAACTATGTTATTATTAGATTTATTGCTTAAGAATGAGAACGTCAAGGTTCTGTTCAGAGGCCCTATGGGAGAGGAGTTTTGTTTATTCCTCCAGCTCGACCAGAGGAGGAAATGTTTAGATTTATGACAGGACATAGGCTGAGCGGGCACCTATGGGTTGGAACCAGATGTGGTATGTTATCTCTGTACAGCTTTAAAAGCGAATGCAGAGCGTCACTTGGCAGAGATTCCATCCGGCTCGGGTCTCTCCCAGGACATCCATGGCAAGTCTGGTTTGATGCTGATTTGTGTAATAAAATTATTATTTTATTCAAGTCAGTGTCAGCGGTCACTCCTTCATTCTTCAGCACATCACACCCATCAAGAAACTAAACTACAAAGTGGCGTCACGAATCAGGATCTGTTGGGCCTCATCTGCTGATGCTGCCTGCTCCAGCGAACTGCCGCTCTCAGGGTGAGTGACCTCTCACAAAATTGAGCTGTTATGTGGGCTGGAGCAGTGTGTTTTTGGCAGGGAGACTGCACTGAGATTATGCGGAGATGGAGATGATGTGTTGATGTGTGAAGTGAGTTTCCGTCTAAATTGGGGTTAATTAAGATGTAAAAGATGTAAATAAGGGGAATAAGAGAATAATAAGTGAAGAAAAAGATAATTAAGTTGAAATAGAGAATAGAGACAAGAGAAATAAAAGTTAGAAGTTGAAATAGAGAATAGAGAGGAGAGAAATAAAAGCTAAAAGTTAAAAGTTGAAATAGAGAATAGGGACGAGAGAAATGAAAAATGAAGTTAAAAGTAAAAGTTAAAGGCTTTAAAGATGTTGAGAAAGTAGAAATAAAAAGTAATTGTAGAATGGCAGAACTAGTAGCCAAAAGTTATTTAAATAACCATGCAAGATAAACGAAGACAGGGCCCGTATCTCGTTAAACAGTAAGACATGTGTACATTAAATGCTGTGTGAAAGTTGGCCGAATGAAAATATAATATAGTCAAATCTAGGTAGGAAAAAACAAGAGGAAATAACCCTGGCCAGGGGAATTGACTCAAAATAAAGTTATATGAATAAAGATGAAAAAGAAGAAAGTAAAGTGAAAAAGAGATAAAAGTTAAAAGCCTAAAGTGAGATGAAAAAGATAAAAGCAAATAAAAAGAGTTACAAGTTAAAGGCTAAAGATGAAAAATAAAGTTTGAGCTAAAGTAAGATGAAAAGGATAAAGTGAAATAAAAACAGTTACAAGTTAAAGGCTCAAAAGATGAAAAAATAAAGTTTGTAAAGAAAAGTGAGGAAAAACAGGGCAGAACCTGCTCTGGAGAACTAGTGAACATGCATGATGAGAGAATGTGATTAAAAAGAATTTGTTAAAAGTGTGGCCAAAGTAAAATTTTAAAAGTCTGGCCAAAGTGAAAATTTTGATGAAATTAGAAAAGTATAAATGAGTCGACGTAAAACATAAAGCTAAGCACTGTTAAAGTCTCTGGGGATTAGATGTTCTGCTGGTCAGACATATCTTTTTCTTTTTTTCTTTTTGTGTGTGTGAGTGTGAAAGTGCCGCGGCTGCAGAGGTAGAAGAGCTTTGTGTAATGTTTTGTGTATGTGATATAGAATATATGTGTTATTAATAGGTATACATATGTGGTGAGCAGTTGAATAATACATAAAGAGAAACATTTCTTGCCCCTTTAGTGATAAACATATATGAGCCTGTTTACGGACTTTGTAAAGTTGATAAAAATATATGAGCCTTTCTTTAAGGACTTTTGATAAATATATATGAGCCTTTTTTCCAAGGACGTTTGTGCATTTGATAAAGGATATGAACCTTTACAGGACTTTATATAGTTGATAACAAAATGATCCTTCTGAAGGACTAGAGCCACAGTCTGCCTACACATACATGTACACATCCAGAAAAGAAAAGAAAATCTCCTGCTCTGAATTGGAAGTGGGATTTGTGATTTGTTTGATTGGCGTGTGGGTTTTTTCTTTTTCTTTTTGTGCTTGGGGTGTGTGTGGCGGTGATTTCTGTGAGTCCTGTCTGGTTAAAAGAGCAGATGGTCTTGTTGGGGTGAAGGGAGACTCTGGTTCTTGATGCAAGAAAAGAGGTTTTGTGTTTCGACTGCTGAGAGAAAACAGTTTTAATATACGAGTGTGCTTAACTGCATTGAACTGGGCTGTCCCTACGGGAGCCAAAACAGGATGTTCACTCGCTGACGACCAGTCCATACTGGAAGTCTTTGCTAAACTTAAGAGGTGGAGCAAGGGGTGGTGCTTCACACAAGAGTGGAATTTAGTTAACTCCTCCTGACAAGAGGGGCTGGTGAGCCCCCTCTCTACTCTTTTCTCTCAGTAGTTAGAAGAAAGAATAAAAAGGATAAAATACAATTAAATAGATAAATAGAATAAAAATAATTAAATAAAATAAAAATAAATAGATAAATAGAATAAAAATAACTAATTAAAAGTGATATCAGATTGACTAATATATTCTTTGGACTTTAAATGCATTGCATGATTAAAAGTAACCATTGCTTTATTTCAAGTGTGCGCAAAATAAAAAAGCTGATAATGTATGTCACACTGAATTGTATCACAGTGTGTATAAGAATTTAGAGTGAGCCTAAGGCATTGAACTCTTCTGTTATTCTTTTTCTTTTTTCTTTCTTCCTCTCTTTTACTATGCTGAGTGAAAGCTGAGTGAAAGCTGGGGGAAAGACAGAGAAGATGGAATGAGTCTGAACTGAATCATCCATAGGGCAGATGACAAGACATCTGGCAGATCTTCACAGACACTGAGGCTTGCGGATGACAACGTTCTGGAATCCTGAATCCATCCAAACCAATTAAAGGCCAGTACGGTTTTATCCACAAACTCTTTCAACAGACCTCACCTGCATTTACCTATATACCTATAAATTTAGTTATAATAAATGTGTTTAGCTTGTCTTCACATATGCGTTTGTAGTAGTTCTTTTTCATACATTGCATTTGCAATTATTTAGTGAGAGACTTGGCAACGGACTGACCAATTAAGGCATTTGCCTAATTAATAGGGTATTATTGACTGATTGATTGATTGATCATGTGGAAAAGCTGATTTGATTTAAATACTGTTCTGTGAATATTGGTTTCATTATCTGGGTATGATTTATCTATGCTGTTTTGAGAATGAAAGCTGATATCATTTTGATAATTGAACATAAATGAGTGTGAATGATAGTGAACAAGTGAATTGGCTTTCACAAGTGGGAAGCGATTGGTCTCCTTTGGGGTTGGCAAATTCAGCTGTTGTTGGTTGAGTGTGATTACACGGTGCTTTATAAAGACATTTTTAAAATAATTCAATTTGATTTACAATAAAAGAAAAATAAGAGAGTCATTAGGATGTCAAAAATGGATACTAAAATTACAAAAGTAATCACTCCTATTGATGTAGTGCAAAAGAACAATCCCTTTATTAAAGATATTGCAAAAATATCAGGAAAATGGAGCAAGCGTTGGCCGGACATTGAACAACCATGGCCAGTTGAAGGAACTCTTAACCCGGATGTGATTAAAACAATGCAGGTGCTTGTGTCCACATATAAAGTAAATCAAAAGAAAGGCAAGAAAGGAATGAGACGCACGGAGAAAAGACAAACAGAATTTGGCATTCTGCAACTGTTTGCAAAGGAGGGACAGACATGGTTCGAAGCTGCAAAGGAAAAAAGAGAACAAAGTAGACAAGAAATAAAGAAAAATGAAAAGGAAACAGAAAAATTGATGGAGAAGATTACCACACCCTTCTCACATACAGCATCTTTACAGAAGCCCCCGCCTTATGAGAAGGAGGTGAAGTTCACTGATGTTTATCCCCAGCTCCCAGTGATTACACAGGAAGGCAACTATCTCTGCAAAGATGAGGATGAACAAATAATAGAGATGGGCAAGGCTAAAACAACCATGAAGATGTACCCGAGCTCCAACAGTACAAAGAAGAAGGAACAGGATCAGGAGACTCTCAGAAAAGTCAACCAAATACAGTTGGTGGATAATAAGAAGAAGAAAAAGAAACAAGCTGTGGTTATGCAGAGCCAGTCACAACTAAATCAATTACCACCACAACCACAGCAAGGACAGATTCAGGTACTTCCACCTGTGGTCTTCACTGTCTCCTTTCCACAGCCAGTTTTTGACCAACCACAAACATGGAGAGGAAGAGGTCAAGGAAATATAGGAAGAGGAAGAGGAGGAAATTTCCAACAGTCTCAAGGAGCGTGTCATAATTGTGGACAACAAGGTCATTTTGCACGTGACTGCTACAGGTTCAGAGGAGGCTTCAGAGGAGGCTTCAGAGGAGGCTTCAGAGGAGGCTTCAGAGGACAACCACAGCCACCCAGGGGACCAGCGAACCCTTACAGGGGTCCAGAACCTGGTTTCTAGGGGTGCCCAGAAGACTCGAAAGGGAGGTGTCAGCTGGTAGTATCAGGGCCGGAGCAAGATCCAAAAATAGAGGTGAAAATAAATGATAAGTCATTGGAAGTAATGGCAGATTGCGGAGCAGCTTTCACCTGTGTTCGGCCTGAAGATACTATACATCTCCCCATGTCTGACCAATTGGTACGGACAATCGGGTTTGAGGGTGTGAAACAGCTGATTCCTCTCACAAAACCAATTGAGCTCTGCTGTAGAAATCGGAAAATCACACTACCTATTTTGGTGTCAGAACATACGTCCATTGCACTCTTGGGAAGAGATGCTATGTGCAAACTAAATTGCACAATACGGTGTACACCGGACAGCTGTCTGGTGGATGTGCCACCTGATGTCTACCACCAATTATTTAGCGCACCAGAGACCGAGACTTCTTCAGTATATTGGATTGGAAATCTTAGTCCAGAGCTATTAGAGCCAGCCAAGCTGTGGGAGAAGGTCATTGTGGCAAATATGCCTGATGCTAAGCCCCCTGAGTATCCACATCATTGCACGTTGAAATATTTCAAGAAAGCTGACCAATTGGATCCAGAAGAATGGTTGAGTAGTCAACCGAAGCATGTTCAGCTGATCTCATGCTGCATAATTGTGGGACCACAAGGAGCAGCTATGAAGATAAACACCAATGAATATCTTGAGAAAGAGTATGACATTGTGAAAAGTGTGCCACATGTGACTTTAATGGTGGCTGAAGGATTTGAGCAGAAGCAAATAGGAGAAATGATGGCAGAAGCTGAGGAAGCCATTTTTTCACCCATAAAGGAGAATCTTGCTATCTGGATAAGTGAAGAACAGAAGTTCATGAAAATCATGATTTCAGCTCAAGGACAAGGACAACCACAAGTGATACAGATGACACATGAGTCAATGTTCAGCGCTAAATTGGACTCAGACAGCATGAGAGAGGAGATGCTGCAACAAATTCCAGAATGTTTGTGGTCACGACATAGTACTGACATCGGACTTGTGAAGTCAGCCCAACCGGTGAGAGTTGAACTGAGACCAGGAACCAAACCTCCTTGGAAGAACCAATATCCACTAAAGGAAGAGGCAATCAAAGGGATTGAACCACAAATTGAAGGACTGTTAAAAGCAGGTGTAGTGGAAATATGTTTGGATCCTCAGAGCAATACACCTATATTGCCTTTAAAGAAACCAGATGAGTCCTATCGCTTGGTACATGATTTAAGAGCGATAAATGAAGTGGTGCAGGATTTTCCAGCAGATGTACCAGATCCACATACCTTGTTAGCCCAAATCCCTCCAGAGGCTACACACTTCACAGTGTTGGATTTGTGTGGAGCATTTTTCAGTGTTCCACTGAGCGAAGAAAGTCAAGGATTGTTTGGATTCACGTACAAAGGACAAACCTTCAAGTACAAGAGGCTCCCTCAAGGATTCAAACATAGCCCTCACATTTTCAATAAAGTATTGCAGGATGACTTGGCTGGGATTGATCAGATCTTGAAAAGTACTGTCATTCAGTATGTGGACGACATCGTCATCTGTTCACCGGATAAGGAAACATGCCATGAGGATTCAATCAAACTGTTACAGCTATTGGCAGACAAAGGACACAAGGCCTCTCAGAAGAAGCTACAGTATTGTCAAGAAAAAGTTGTTTATTTGGGTCAAACAATAACCCATGGACACAGAAGCATCTCTGAGAGTCATTTGGAAGCCATTCGAACGGCACCAAAGCCTAGAACAGTCAGAGAGATGATGACATTTCTTGGCATTGCGGGATATTCTTCAGCCTGGGTAGAAGATTATGCCTGCCTAACAGGGCCTTTGAGAGCCATGATAAAAGAGACTGGGAATGCTCAACTCCATTGTAACCTCACCTGGACCCAAGAAGGTCTTATGGCATTTGAAACGATCAAACAGAGGCTACAAGAAGCTCCAGCGCTAGCGCTGCCAGACTACTCTAAGAACTTTTTGCTGTATGTGGCTACGTCCACTGGAGGCAAATATGCATGTGCAGTTCTTTGTCAGCCAACAGGTACAGGGACAAGTCCTCAACCTGTGTCGTATTATTCTACTGCCTATTCAGAAGTAGAATCGGGGCTACCACTGTGCTACAGAGCAATTGGTGGGAGTTTATCTAATGTATGAGAAAGCATCATCAGTAACTATGGGTTACCCAGTGACAATTCTTACCCATCATAGTCTCAGAAATCTTTTGAACTTCGGTAAATGTACATTGACTATGTCTAGGCTAAGAGACTATCATAGGCTCTTAGAGCAGGGAGATGTCACCTTAGTAAGGTGCGTCACGGTAAATCCAGCTGATAATTTACCAACACCAGGGGATGAAGAGCCACATGATTGTATTCAGGAAGTAGAGAGATATGCAAAGCTCAGATCAGACTTGCAAGCTTTCCCACTGCATGTGTCAGATGTGGAGTATTGGACTGACGGGTCCTGCTATCGAATAGGAGACACATTGAGTGCTGGTTATGCAGTAGTCAAAGCCCAGGGAACTGAATTTGTTGTTGAGAAAGCAGAAGTAATACCACAACCTGCTTCTGCACAGCTTGCTGAGCTTGTGGGCCTGACTGAAGCTTGTCTATTGGCTGAAGGCAAGCGAGTGACAATATATACAGATTCGGCATATGCACATAATGTGTGTCATTTATTTGGATCAGTATGGAAAAATCGAGGATTTAAGAAAACCGATGGTTCTCCGATACAGCATCATGCCCAAATAATAAAATTGTTGCATGCAATGATGAAACCAAAGGAAATAGCTGTAGCTAAGTGTGCAGCACACAAAATAGACACGTCAAGGGTCACACAAGGTAACAAAGCGGCTGATGAGGCTGCTAAAGCAGTTACAGGAGCAAACAAAGCAGGCAAGGTTCTTCTGGTCACTCATGAAGTGGACTTGGAAGATAAAATCACGCTCAGAGATGTGATCGCGATGCAAGAAGCGGCGTCAGCCATCGATAAACAATTATGGTTGGACCGAGGGGCCACACAAGATTCTGCTGGTCTGTGGAGAAATCATGAAGGACTGATGGTAGCACCCCCTGACCTACTAGGTCTGATGATTCAGGAAGCACATGGGTTAGCCCATGTTGCAAGGGGGGAGGTAAGGAGAAAGATCACGAAAGAGTATGGTTTTTGGGCACCGTACTTGCTTGAGCAAATTGATTATGTCATAGGCAGATGCACAATCTGTCTTAAAAATAACGTTCGGAGGGGTGTGTTGAGTCCACCCGGTCACATTCCAACTCCGACAGGTCCTATGCGTGAGTTGGTTGTGGATTTTGTTGACATGATAAGACCAATAGGAGGTAAAAGATACATGCTAGTCGTCGTGGATAGATTTTCACGGTGGCCTGAGGCATGTCCAACCAAGCGTAAAGATGCTCAGTCGTTTGCCAAGTTCTTGTGTCGTGAGGTCATAAGCAGGTGGGGACTTCCAGATCGGATATCCTCAGATAATGGGAAAGAGTTCGTGGATAGAACAGTCAAATTAATTCTGCAGAAATTGGGAATTAAACAACGTTTAGGAGCTGTTTATCATCCACAAAGCCAAGGAATTCGTGTAAAAATGAATGGTGTGCTGAAAAATCGCATTGTTAAAATCTGTCAGCATACAGGTCTGAATTGGGTAGAGGTGTGTAGTTAGGAGCTAACACTAGTAGAGAATATCCCATTTTGAATATCTGATTCCATCATTTACTCAACACTATTGTTAACAAGGGAAATACATGGACAAAGGGGGGAAAAGAAAAAAAGTTAATCATATATTGGAATAATGTTAAAGTATAATGCAAAAGTGAAATTATTACACTGTATTTGATGTTTGTGCAAGATACTGGCTGGTGATTCTTTCTTTCAGGACCAGTCAGAGGATGGCTGTGTCCAGAGATCCTAACAGCCTAATGGACTTGAACATTCAAACATGGACACTCGAAAATGGACGGCGGACCCTGAATGAAGACATCATGATCAGGAGTGTCGAGTGAAATATCATTAAAAGTTGATGGTGTTAAAAAGCAACAGTTTAATACATACATGTGTGTCCTGAATGTGTTTATAATATTGGAGTTTGTTTACTACAATGTAACCTGTATTATTGATAAATATCCTGTACTCTACGCTAGATATTTTTAGCAAGACATATTACTTTGATTTGCTATTGTTTTCTTTGAGTTGTCTGTAGTAGGATGAAGTGAATACATTGGGACCTCAGGTATTTTCTTTTTTTGCGGTTTTTGAGGGACATTGGTGCTAGGCAGGGAAAGGTCCACTGGAAGGTCCGATGGGTCGACCAGCCTGACTTTGGACTCATTTTTGATTTATTTCTGAGGCTCAAAATGTATGCATATATATGTAACATCCTATACAGTAGTCTAAACCCTTCGTCTTTTTCTGTTAATTGATTTGGAGTACCTTAGGTGGTTGCCTGGGGCAGAGGGACCGTGAGAGAATTTTCCTGTCTTGATTGATTGATGGATGTTCTAAAAAATGAAGCTGCCAGATGGGTTTTTCGCTCTCACACTCCACAAATTTGCTGTATTGCTATGACTAAGCATGGTCAGAAGGGTATATTATAACCAATTGTGTTTGTTATTAAGTGATTTCTATTAAGCCAATTAACATCGTATGTTCAATTACTCTTCTCTCTGTCGAGACTTTGTGTAGTCTCGAAGGGGGGAATATGAGGTGTCTGGAAGGTTTGAGCTGAATAGGTCACTGAGCTCCCAAAGCTGAGATATAGTGCGGTCATAATATTAACTATGTTATTATTAGATTTATTGCTTAAGAAGGAGAACGTCAAGGTTCTGTTCAGAGGCCCTATGGGAGAGGAATTTTGTTTATTCCTCCAGCTCGACCAGAGGAGGAAATGTTTAGATTTATGACAGGACATAGGCTGAGCAGGCACCTATGGGTTTGAACCAGATGTGGTATGTTATCTCTGTACAGCTTTAAAAGCGAATGCAGAGCGTCACTTGGCAGAGATTCCATCCGGCTCGGGTCTCTCTGATCATCTTAACAGGAGATCCAGGGTTGATGGCCCAGCAGCGCATTTCGGACTTGAATGCCGTTCAGTGGAGGCAGTATACATACCACGATAATATATTTTAATGAAAAACCAGCCAAAAGAGGCTCTGTAGCGCAATGGATAGCGCATTGGATGCTAGGACTTGTTCACAAGCAATTCAAAGGTTGTGGGTTCAAGTCCCACCAGAGTCAAATGGCTGTCTCACTAGTTTTCACTCCATTCCTGAAGTTCTGAATCCTTGTCAACATCATCTGACTGTAAAAAAAACCCACAGTAACATCAATTGCTTTTCCTCAGAACTTACACAATTTGATTGAGTATGTTACAAATGCTTGTTTTGAGGATGTGCCACACCCCTTCCAATGAGGTGGTGCAGCGTTGATGGCCGTGGGCTGCTCATCCATTGTGCTCTGCATGTATTGGTACAAATCCCCTCTACATTTGTGGCTGGTGCTTTAACATTTGGTTAAAGGATGATGGATTTATATCTTTGCACTGTTATTTTACTTATTTCGGTCAACATGCATTTTAACACAGTTGTATCTCCATTTTCGGATGTAGCGCCCGGTGCTGTGGCTTACTGGGTTAAATAGCCCGCCTAGTTAACAGGAGATGCTGGGGTTGAAGTTCTTGTTTGGATTTGAATTATTTTCAGTGGAGGCAGTATGCATATCATAAGAATATATATCAGTGAAAATATTTCCTGAAGTGGCTCTTGAGTGTAATTTGAATTATAGGCGTCGCAAGCAAGTAATTCCCCGCTTGTGGTTCGAGTCCCTCTAGATTCACTTGTCTTGCTTATTATGTTTTATTTAATTCTTAAAATTAACATCCTACGTACTATGGCCTTAGTATGGTCTTCTGACTGTCAAGAAAACTCGATGCTCTAACTTCCTTTACAAAATGAGGAAAATGTTACACATGGTTGTTTTTGAGAATGCAATACACCTTTACAGACAAGGATGCCTTGTGATTAAGGCAGTGTTCAGCAAAACTGTTGTGCTGTGCATGCATTTGTTCATGTCCCATCCACCTTGTGGCTGGCAAGCTGCATTTTAATCCCTGCAGTGTTGCAGTTATTTCTTTCAATATGCATTTTGAACAGAGTTGTGTCTTCATTTCCAGGTGTAGTGCATAGTGCTGTGGCTTCGTTGGTGAATGCGCCTGTCTAATAGGAGATCCAGGGTTGATGTCCCAGCAGCGCTTTTCGGACTTGAATGCTTTTCAGTGGAGGCAGTATACATACCACGATAATATATTTCAATGAAAAACCAGCCAAAGGAGGCTCTGTAGCGCAATGGATAGCGCATTGGACAGCGCATTGGACTTCTAGGACTTGTTCACAAGCAATTCAAAGGTTGTGGGTTCAAGTCCCACCAGAGTCAAATGGCTGTCTCACTAGTTTTCACTCCGTTCTGAATGCTTGTCAACATCATCTGACTGTAAAAAAAAACCCCACAGTTACATCAGTTGCTTTTCCTCAGAACTAACACAATTTGATTGAGTTTGTTACAAATGCTTGTTTTGAGGATGTGCCACACCCCTTCCAATGAGGTGGTGCAGTGTTGATGGCCATGGGCTGCTCATCCATTGTGCTCTGCATGTATTGGTACAAATCCCCTCTACATTTGTGGCTGCTGCTTTAACATTTGGTTAAAGGATGATGGATTTAAATCTTTGCACTGTTAGTTTACTTATTTCGGTCAATATGCATTTTAACACAGTTGTATCTCCATTTTCGGATGTAGCGGCTGGTGCTGTGGCTTACTGGGTTAAATAGCCCGCCTAGTTAACAGGAGATGCTGGGGTTGAAGTCTCTGTTTGGATTTGAATTATTTTCAGTGGAGGCAGTATGCATATCATAAGAATATATACCAGTGAAAATATTTCCTGAAGTGGCTCTTGAGTGTAATTTGAATTATAGGCGTCGCAAGCAAGTAATTCCCCGCTTGTGGTTCGAGTCCCTCTAGATTCACTTGTCTTGCTTATTATGTTTTACTTAATTCTTAAAATTAACATCCTACGTACTATGGCCTTAGTATGGTCTTCTGACTGTCAAGAAAACTCGATCGAACTAACTTCCTTTACAAAATGAGGAAAATGTTACACATGGTTGTTTTTGAGAATGCAATACACCTTTACAGACAAGGATGCCTTGTGATTAAGGCAGTGTGCTGCAAAACTGTTGTGCTGTGCATGCATTTGTTCAAGTCCCATCCACCTTGTGGCTGGCAAGCTACATTTGGTCAAGGGATCCTGCATTTAAATCCCTGCAGTGTTGCAGTTATTTCTTTCAATATGCATTTTGAACAGAGTTGTGTCTTCATTTCCAGGTGTAGTGCATAGTGCTGTGGCTTCGTTGGTGAATGCGCCTGTCTAACAGGAGATCCAGGGTTAATGTCCCAGCAGCGCTTTTCGGACTTGAATGCCGTTCAGTGGAGGCAGTATACATACCACAATAATATATTTTAATGAAAAACCAGCCAAAAGAGGCTCTGTAGCGCAACGGATAGCGCATTGGACTTCTAGGACTTGTTCACAAGCAATTCAAAGGTTGTGGGTTCAAGTCCCACCAGAGTCAAATGGCTGTCTCACTAGTTTTCACTGAAGTTCTGAATGCTTGTCAACATCATCTGACTGTAAAAAAACCCCACAGTAACATCAGTTGCTTTTCCTCAGAACTTACACAATTTGATTGAGTATGTTACAAATGCTTGTTTTGAGGATGTGCCACACCCCTTCCAATGAGGTGGTGCAGTGTTGATGGCCATGGGCTGCTCATCCATTGTGCTCTGCATGTATTGGTACAAGTCCCCTCCACATTTGTGGCTGGTGCTTCAACATTTGGTTAAAGGATGATGGATTTAAATCCTTGCACTGTTATTTTACTTATTTCGGTCAACATGCATTTTAACACAGTTGTATCTCTATTTTCAGATGTAGCTCCTGGTGCTGTGGCTTACTGGGTTAAACAGCCCGCCTAGTTAACAGGAGATGCTGGGGTTGAAGTCTCTGTTTGGATTTGAATTATTTTCAGTGGAGGCAGTATGCATATCATAAGAATATATATCAGTGAAAATATTTCCTGA
This sequence comes from Zeus faber, assembly GCF_960531495.2. NCBI lineage: Eukaryota > Metazoa > Chordata > Actinopteri > Zeiformes > Zeidae > Zeus > Zeus faber. The sequence goes on along the minus strand of NC_137198.1, from coordinate 27,596,267 downwards.
AGTGGCTCTTGAGTGTAATTTGAATTATAGGCGTCGGAGGCAAGTAATTCCCCGCCTTTGGTTCGAGTCCCTCTAGATTCACTTGTCTTGCTTATTATGTTTTACTTAATTCTTAAAATTAACATCCTACGTACTATGGCCTTAGTATGGTCTTCTGACTGTCAAGAAAACTCTATGCTCTAAATTCCTTTACAAAATGAGGAAAATGATACACATGGTTGTTTTTGAGAATGCAATACACCTTTACAGACAAGGATGCCTCGTGATTAAGGCAGTGTGCAGCAAAACTGTTGTGCTGTGCATGCATTTGTTCAAGTCCCATCCACCTTGTGGCTGGCAAGCTACATTTGGTAAAGGGATCCTGCATTTAAATCCCTGCAGTGTTGCAGTTATTTCTTTCAATATGCATTTTGAACAGAGTTGTGTCTTCATTTCCAGGTGTAGTGCATAGTGCTGTGGCTTCGTTGGTGAATGCGCCTGTCTAACAGGAGATCCAGGGTTGATGTCCCAGCAGCGCATTTCGGACTTGAATGCCGTTCAGTGGAGGCAGTATACATATCACGATAATATATTTTAATGAAAAACCAGACAAAAGAGGCTCTGTAGCGCAATGGATAGTGCATTGGACTTCTAGGACTTGTTCACAAGCAATTCAAAGGTTGTGGGTTCAAGTCCCACCAGAGTCAAATGGCTGTCTCACTAGTTTTCACTCCATTCCTGAAGTTCTGAATGCTTGTCAACATCATCTGACTGTAAAAAAACCCCACAGTAACATCAGTCGCTTTTCCTTCGAACTTACACAATTTGATTGAGTATGTTACAAATGCTTGTTTTGAGGATGTGCCACACCCCTTCCAATGAGGTGGTGCAGTGTTGATGGCCATGGGCTGCTCATCCATTGTGCTCTGCATGTATTGGTACAAGTCCCCTCCACATTTGTGGCTGGTGCTTCAACATTTGGTTAAAGGATGATGGATTTAAATCCTTGCACTGTTATTTTACTTATTTCGGTCAACATGCATTTTAACACAGTTGTATCTCTATTTTCAGATGTAGCTCCTGGTGCTGTGGCTTACTGGGTTAAACAGCCCGCCTAGTTAACAGGAGATGCTGGGGTTGAAGTCTCTGTTTGGATTTGAATTATTTTCAGTGGAGGCAGTATGCATATCATAAGAATATATATCAGTGAAAATATTTCCTGAAGTGGCTCTTGAGTGTAATTTGAATTATAGGCGTCGGAGGCAAGTAATTCCCCGCCTTTGGTTCGAGTCCCTCTAGATTCACTTGTCTTTCTTATTATGTTTTACTTAATTCTTAAAATTAACATCCTACGTACTATGGCCTTAGTATGGTCTTCTGACTGTCAAGAAAACTCTATGCTCTAACTTCCTTTACAAAATGAGGAAAATGTTACACATGGTTGTATTTGAGAATGCAATACACCTTTACAGACAAGGATGCCTTTTGATTAAGGCAGTGTGCTGCAAAACTGTTGTGCTGTGCATGCATTTGTTCAAGTCCCATCCACCTTGTGGCTGGCAAGCTACATTTGGTAAAGGGATCCTGCATTTAAATCCCTGCAGTGTTGCAGTTATTTCTTTCAATATGCATTTTGAACAGAGTTGTGTCTTCATATCGCCATGGCGATTGTGGCCCGCCCCTAGCGGTCGCCTGCGCCGGCGCTCCGGTTACTCTCTTACCTTTTTAGTATTTTTTTCCTTTTTTTATCATAATGTCTGCCAAAAAACATCAACAGTCTACGACCGCGATGCAATCATAGATATAAAAATTTCCCTAAACGAACAACTTTGGGACTTTTTATCCGTGGGAGCAGAGTGGCCGGCGGAAATCCTACGCGGGAACACTTTCAACAACAACAACAATAACAAGAATGGAGCCGCTGTTCCACGAGCGGGCCCACGGAGGAAGCACCAAGGTAAACGAGGCGGCATTCGGGTCAGAATGAGGGCGCAACCTTACCGTCCACCTCTGCCAAGCATCCTTCTTGCTTACGTCCAGTCCCTGGAGAACAAGATGGATGAACTTCGAGCGAGGATTCAATTCCAGCGAGACACGAGGAACTGTTGCGTCCTCTGCCTGACGGAAACATGGCTGAACCCACTGGTGCTGGATGAAGCCATTCGTCCAGCCGAGCCCTTCTCCGTGTTACGCGGCGACAGAACGGGAGAGTCGGGGAAATCCAAGAGGCTTCTGCCTAATGGTAAACAACCGCTGGTGTAACGCCAACAACACCAGATTCCTCTCCCACTCCTGCTCGCCGAACCTGGAACAATTGACCATACTATGCCGTCCATTTTATCTCCCCCGGGAATTCAGCACGGTCATCATTACAGCCGTTTATATCCCACCGCAAGCGGACACCGACGCAGCTCTGTCGGTTCTGTACGATGTGTTGTGCGGATTTCAGAACAGACATCCCGACACGGCTGTGGTGGTGACTGGGGACTTTAACAGGGCCAACCTTAAAAAAGTTCTGCCGAATTTCCACCAACACATCACGTGTGCCACCAGGGGAGACAGAACTCTGGACCATTGTTACACACCTTACAAGAACGGACACAAGCCCGTCTCGCTCCCTGCTTTCGGGAAATCAGATCACGCCGCGATCTCGCTGCTTCCTGTTTACAGGCCTCTGATCGCGCGGGATCTGGTGATGACGAGGGAAGTGAAGCGGTGGACGGACCAATCAGAGGCTGCGCTTCAGCACGCTCTGACTGACGTAGACTGGGACGTGTTCCAAACAAGTTCAAGTGACGTCAGCGAGTTTACGGAGGTTGTAGTAAATTTTGTGGCTACGCTAGCGGATGAAACCGTTCCCACGGTGAAAGTTCGGATATTTCCAAACCAGAAACCATGGGTTGATAAATCCATCCGCTGCGCTCTGAATGATCGTACGGCCGCTTACAACGACGGTCTTGTATCTGGTAATATGGACAATTACAATGCGGCGTCGTACAATCTGCAGAGAGCGTAGAGGGACGCCAAACGGACGTACAGAGAGACCGTGGAGCTACAGATGGAGCGGGGGGACACCAGATGCTTGTGGGAGGGGCTGGGAACAATCACAAACTACAAGAGCAGCTCCTCCCCAGCCACGAGTGTGGGCGCCTCCCTGGCCAACCAACTGAACTCCTTTTATGCGCGGTTCTAGTCTGGCAGCAACACCGCTAGCTCACCGGCTAATTGGAGTTACACCGCTGGGGATGGGCGCGCACTCTCAGGAGAGCTTTGATGCGGGTGAACACCAGGAAAGCTGCGGGCCAAGATGGCATATCTGGGCGAGTACTGAAGACCTGTGCTAACCAGCTAGCTCCGGTGTTCACTACAATATTCAACATCTCACTGGCTGAATTAGTGGTCCCGTCCTGCTTCAAGAGGTCCACCGTCGTTCCTGTGCCGAAGATCGCCTCTCCTTCCTGCCTGAATGACTACCGTCCGGTGGCCCTCATCTCGGTGGTCATGAAGTGTTTCAAGAGGCTGATTAAGCATTACATCTGTGCCTCCCTTCCCCGCATCTTGGACCCGTTGCAGTTCGCGTCCCGGCAAAACAGATCCACGGATGACGCGGTCTCCCAGGTACTGCACACCACGCTCACGCACCTGGATGGCCAGAAGGGGGCCTATATGAGAATGCTGTTCATCGATTATAGTTCAGCTTTCAACACCATAGTCCCCACCAGACTGGCTGTCAAGCTAAAGGAGCTCGGATTGAAGGGTCCGCTGTGCACCTGGATCCTGGACTTCCTCACAGGCTGCCCCCAGGTGGGGAAGTACATGTCCAGCTCCCTCACCCTGAATACAGGATCCCCCCAGGGCTGCGTCCTCAGCCCCCTACTGTACTCCCTGTACACACATGACTGTGTGGCCAGGTCCAGCTCCAACACCATCATCAAGTTTGCTGACGACACCGTGGTCGTGGGCCTGATCATCGACTGCGATGAGAAGGCCTACCGCGAGGAGGTGGCTGACCTGTCACTCTGGTGCCAGGACAACAGCCTACACCTGAACGTCAGCAAAACCATGGAGCTGATTGGGGACTTTAGGCGTGGATCACAATCTAGGACGCACGCGCCCTTGTGGATTAATGGGACTTCTGTCGATAGGGTGAGCAGCTTCAGATATCTGGGAGTCCACATCACAGAGGACTTAACATGGACTGTACACACGGACACTCTGGTGAGAAAGGCGAGGCAGCGTCTCTACCACCTCAGGCAGCTGAGGAAATTCCGGGTCTCGGTGAGGACCCGGAGGAGTCCTTCTACTCTGGAGCAGTGGAGAGCATCCTGACAGGCAACATCACTACCTGGTTTGGGAACTGTACTGCTCAGGACAGGCGGGCCCTGCAGAGGGTGGTGCGTTCAGCTGAACGTACCACTGGAACTACCCTCCCCCCCTTGCAGGAGCTATATACCAGGAGGTGTAGTGGCAGAGCCCACAGGATCATGAAGGATCCTCATCACCCCAACAACGGACTGTTTCAGCTGCTGCAGTCAGGCAAGCGCCTCCGCAGTCACACAGCGAGAACAGAGAGACTGAGACAGAGTTTTTTCCCGTTTTTTCCCCATTAGAACTGTCAATGCTGACCTCACCAGGGGTCCTAACCGAGCCATACACTAGGCTCCACTACCTACGGTACTGTATGTAGCATACTGTATCGCATACTGTGTCACTGTTCAGGGTTGTTCGTGATGCCGTATTGCTGCGCCGTACTGTTGTATACTGTGCTGTATTATCCCAAACACTACCTCACTCTATTCACATTCACATGCCACTTTAATTCACATGCCACTTTAATTGCACATATCTGTACATACATAGGCATATTCCCTCTATCTATTCCATTTTATTTCATTTTATTTTTATTGTATTTTATTCTTTCTCTTTTTATCTTATTCTATAAGTATTCAACTTACTGTATTACGTTTTAGGAGTCAGTTAGTCGGTCAATTAGAAAGGAATTCTTTACTTTTATTTATTTTTTTCCTAGGACATATTGTGTGCTATCACCGGGTGCGTTGCATTACATTTCACTGCATATATGTATGAAAGTATGTATATGTATGTGACATATAAAAAAAAACAATCTTGAATTTCCAGGTGTAGTGCATCAGTTGTGCTCTGTATGAAAGTATTTATTTCAGTGAATATGCATTTTTAACAGAGTTCTATTTTCATTTCTGGGTGTAGTGCAAGGTGCCGTGGCTTTTATGGTCGAAGCACTTGCCTAGCAAACAGGTGATCCTGGATTCAAGTCCCAGCATCCCCTTTGGGCTTGAATGATATTCAGTTGAGGCAGAATACATACGACAGTAATATATCTCAGCAAAACATTTAATTGAAGTGGCTCTGTAGCCCAAGGGGGAGCGCTTTGGAATTCCAGGCCCCCTCAACAAGCATAGTCATGTATTTATGAGCAGGGACCAGTTAGTCAATACAAATATATTGACAGGCAACCCTGATGGTGAAGGAGATGTCCACCCAATGTGGGGTTCCAACCCATGGCCCTGAGAAGGAGAGTCTCATGCTCTACAGATTGAGCTGACCATACAGTAGACTGTTCTGTTCTGGCCATACACAATTTTAAAGGCTTCCTTTTTACAAAAAACAATTTATTGTTCACTTGCTTGTATTAATTCATTTGAAAAACATGGCATGGGATGGAGAGTAAGAAGTCAAGTTAAGGACAGGGCATCACCCAGAATTCTTTGCACACCTTGGCTGTCATAATCGTAACCAGCCATTATAACATTTAGCACGTCCGTTTTCCACCTCACTTTTACCTACATCGGTGTGATATGGTATGAACGTGGTCCATCATATTGTTCTAGAAATATAAATGCTTTAAAAAAATACATATCCAAACGGAAATGAGGAGAGCACCATATGTGTGTCAGCCAAACCTCAGTGTGGACATGAACGGCTGAAGCCCCCTATTTCATTCTTTTGCAGAGCAACATCAAAGTCTACGAAGTCAATCTGATATGTGATTATTGCTTGTTGGCAACTTAGCCCGGTTTCCAGCAAGGTGGACTTGAAATACAGTCCACCATGGCAATTTTTGCTGGTCTCCAAGGAGATGTGCACCATGGTGAAAAGTAATGTTTTGCTCCATAGCCTGGGAACAGTGTCCTGTTTTTCTGCTACTGTAGCCCTTCACAACAAGTTAAAACTGCACAATGGTAGCCAATAGAGAGACCGTAAGTGAAAACAACATTGATATCTCATCTAGACACAGCCAGGTACAGCTGTGACTTGAACTTAGGATGTCCTGCTTAAAATAAATGCTTTCGCTGGCCAAGCCAATGTACTGGTTGATGTGCCTAAATGGCATTAGCAATTCGTATGCAAGACCAAAGAACCCAATCAGCTGCTCCTGCCTTTTTATGATATGGTAACATTGCTCCAACAGGGTTATTATGAGAGATAAAGTTTTCTTTTTTTTTTTTATGGGGCCAAGCAAATGTCTACCGGGATAAAGTATTCTTTTGTTTGGTAAAGCAAGCAGTGAGCTTATCATGTAAATATGTATCATCAAACTTAGGGAGGGTGAGAAACACTTGGCTGAAGTTGCTCGCAAGGATTTTGCCTCACAATTGAGAATTCTGTGGGCACCAGAGGTAGGCCTGCATTTGTGTTGAGCAGGGGCCAGGTGATGAGTAAGTGAAAACAAGTAGAGTGACAGGTGGCCCTGCTGGTAAAGCAGATGGGTTTGACTGGGATTGAATCATTGTCCTCGTACAAAATTGTAAGCAACCAAAAAATAAAGGCTTCCTTCTGTCAAAAAACAATTTATCTTTTTTTGTTCACTTGCTTATATAAATGCCATTAAAATGGCATGTTTTTTACTTGTCCATATTTTTTTAGAAAAACTTGGTAGGGGATGCAATGTAAGCAGTCAAGTCCAAACTGGATTTTTACTCCATGCATGACAGGGCATCAACCAGAATGCTTTGCACAAAGTACAGATGAACTGCTGAAGCCACAAATTTCATTCATTTTCAGAGGCAATATCATAGTCCATCTGAGATGTGATATTTAACATAATACAACGCACCCTGAATTATCATCAACATTTACACTCACCCCCAAAAACCTACACCAAACCAAAGCCCCCTTTCCACCTCTCTGGGACAGAATGCTGTCCCCATCTGCCCACATCTGTCCTGATCCTCCCTCTCACCTCCCCTTCCAAACTCCTGATGACCCCCTCCACTCTGCAGGCCCTACCGAGCCTGATAAGGTCCTGCCTGGCCACACACAAGCCCTGTTTGAAGAGGCTTATGAGCAGCCAGAGCAGGAAGCCTTCCCTCCTGTTACCCCTCTACCTACACCCCTCTCCGCGCTGGTCCAGGTCAGGGTGAACCCTCTCCTCACCCTCCTGAGTAGCGCTTCCGCCCTCGCCCACACCACCCCCACGAAAGGACAGTCCCACATGATGTGACAGATGGTCTCCTCCTCCGAGCATGTGGCTCAGGGGCATCAAGGGGATCTTGCCAAGCTCGGCCGGTACAAGGTGGTTCCTATCGGCAGTGCTTTCTGGAGGCAGGACCAGTTTAGGTCCTTGAGCCCATTGTCCAGGATGGGAGGCTGGACCGCGAGCCAGACTGCTGCGGGGATGCCTACGACAGCTGACGCGGTCACCCCCCACCTCGTCTCGGTGTAGAGCCTTCTCTGGTCCAGCCCCAAACCCCCGTCCAAAGCCTTGGGGTGAGCCCGAAGGCAATTTTCCGCATGGCCAAAGTGCCATCGCACCTGCTCTGACCGGGGCCCCAAGTTGCCCAATGTCCCCATCATCCTCCTCGCCTGGTCGGAGAAGAACAGCCGGAGGAAGTGTCCTGATGGGTGGACCACTGGGGAGGACAGCTCCCTCAACAAAAAGGAAACAAAATAGCCGTCCAGCTTTAGTGGGAGGTGAGACATGCCCCTTCCGCCCCTTCCCGATCGGTGCAGACATATGGGCCCTTGCCGCATACTTGCACCGGCCCTCCCACATGAAACTGAATACGAGACTTGTGAGGGGTGCCCGCATGCATGCCGCCATCGGGAAGACGTACTACAAGTAAAGTAGGGATGGCAACACATTCGCCTTCAAAACCAGCACCTTCCCTGTGAGGGTCAGTGTCCTGGATTTCCAGAGGGCAACTTTCCTCTGGACAGCTTCAATTCGCCAATTGGCGCCATGGCAAATTCCAATTTGCCATGGCGCTGTGTGCTGCCTCAAAGTTCACCCCGAGTAATCTCAGGGGTCCTACGAGACAGCCCCCCTGGTACATCCGTCCTTCCCTTCCACCGCCCATAGAACCTGACCGAGGTCGTCGCCAGATTTAACTTCATGCCAGACACTTGACCAAACTCCTGGAAGATCTACAAAGAATGGCGCATGCAGGCATCACTGTCCACACAGCTTGACCCTAAGGCCGCCGCTGCCTGGTTACAGCACTCCTCTCACACCCGGGTCAGCCCGAACAGGTGCTGCCAGGGGCTCCATCTAAAGGATGTAGAGCAGGGGTGAAAGCGGACACGCCTGTCTTACCCCTGAGTGCAGTCCAAAAAGTTCCCCTCGGTGCCTGTTAACACAAACCGTGCTCCCCACGGCTGCATACAAATTACGCAGCCACCTAACAAAAACCTTCCCTAAACCTACTCTATCGAAAATCTTAAACATAAAGCCCCAGTGAACCCTGTCGAAGGCTTTGGCATGATTGAGGCCGACCAACATTAGGGGTTGACCTCCATCTTCCACCCAAGCGATAGCGTTCCACCTCACAAAGCGCCCAGCCGCTCCATATGTATGGTCCACGTGGACCCCATCCGGGAGGACTGTGACGGACGGTCAGCGAGGACCTTAGCCTGAAGTTTGTAGTCCACACACAGCATGGTCAATGGCCGTCAGTTATCAAGGTCAGAGGTGTTACCCTTCTTGAAAAGAAGGGAAATCACCCCCGTAGCCACCGACCCTCGAAGAGCCCCTGTCCGGAGGACCTCGGTCAGCACCTCCAGCGTGACCGCAGCAGGTCCGCTTGGGCCACGCTCTCGTAGACCTCCCGAAGCTGCGATTTAAGGAAGTCACAAGCTCGCTGGTCTACAGTGCTGCCGAGGTTCCCCACGGCGTACTCGAGCTCGAGGAGGTGTTGAGGGCGGAGCACCTCCCACTTCGCTTCACTTTTTCTATACCTAATGGCGTGAGCTTTAATCCTGTCCTTTGCCACTCCCCACCATTCTACCACTCTGGCAAAGAGAGGCCTGAGCCCCTCAAGACCCCGGACAAAGGGAACGAAGCTGCCACCAAACTCATCGTCTTCGAGGATATCAGGCCAAAATCTGGAGCACAGGACCAGAACTGAAGGAGGATCCCATCGTGGTCCAAGAAAAAGATGGGGTGCACCCGCCCCGACAGCACGCCCAAGGACCTTGTGAGAAAAACGTAGCCCAGCCTCCTGGCAATCCCCCGGTGGTTACGCCATGTCGGACCTCCCCCCATCCACCAACCCGTGCCCAGACATGAACCCCTTTACAAGGACTCCACTTGTGTCCCTCCCTATGTCCAGGTTTAAGACCCCCCAATGATTACCTGGCTTTTGGTGGCCAGGTGCGGTCCTAGACTGACCACCATCTCCCTCCTCTCCCTCATCCCCTCTGACCTATAAAAAACAAAGACCCTCAAAGAAATAGTCCCATAATCAATATCCACCCCCAGCACCCTCCCCTGCACCACGACAAAAAACTCCTTCAGCCTCACCCTCCTTGTCCCACTCCCTCAAAGAAATTCCCACGTCCCTCTCATCCCTCAAATGAACCTCTTGCAGGAAACATATTGTGCATCCCAAACCCCTGACAATATCAAAATCAACCTCTTAACTGAGTCCCTCATTCCCTGGGAATCAATTGTGACAACTCCAAAACAATTTATTTTACACAGGTGATAAAAACAGAAATCATGCTCTGAAGACCCTGAAACACACAAAAAAATACCCCACCTAAACACAGCAACAATCGCAACGTCAGTAGTACATGCTCAACACCATGTCCTCCGGGCTCTTGTCCATGAGTTCCGCCCAGGAATAGGGCATGTTGTTGGGGGAAGCGGTAAAAACCCATGGCCCCCCTGCTCGTCATTCTGTAAAGGGGAGAGATATTCCTCCAAGAGGGGGTCTCCCCTCTGACCTCCGCCGCCACTCCCTCTTTTCGGGCAGCCCTCCCCAAAACCCCTCCTGCCGATTCCCTCATCTTCTTGGGGGCCTCCTTGCCCGACTGGAGGTGATCCGTCCTCTTCCTCTGGGTCGCCGCCTGGGGGCCTGACCCGGGGGAATCTGCTGGTGGTGTTGACCCTGGAGGAACCATCGCAGGAGACCCTGCCACAGATGGAGCCGCCATCGGCTGGACTGCCGCAGGTAGACCCTCCCCAGGTGCCGCCGCTGAAGGAGCAGCAGCAGCCGCACGGGGAGCCGCCCCTGGAGGAGTTTCCACTGGAGGGGGCCCTTTGGAGGCCGCCGGCCCAGGGACCCCCGCAGTAAATGCCATCCTGGTCACCGCAGCTGCATCAGAGGCTGGTGCGGGAGGAGATGTCGCGGGAGGAGTCTTCCCAATTTTGGCCAAAACAAGGTAGTAAGCTGTCTGGTTAGCTCAGTGGGGAGAGAAGCTCTCAGTCTCATGGTCGTGGGTTCAAGACCAACATTGAGTGTTATAACCTTCAGCAAGGCCACCTGTCAATCTACTGGTGACTCCTTACTAAGCACCTGGTCACTGCTTAACACATGCATGACTACACTAGTTTCCATGGATGTGTCAGTTGTGCAGAACAGGGATAAACTGCTCTTCACAGGCAACTTCAGCCATGTGCTTCTCACCCTTCCTTCAATTGATGAGAGTTCTTCAAATGATAAGCTCACTGCTTGCTAAAACAAAGGAACACTTCTTTATCTCTGTAATGTGCTTGGCCCCATAAAAAAAAGAATATTGACAACTGTGTATCTCCAAAGAACAAGGTTACCATATCTTTAAAAGCCATTAACAGAACCCTTCTTGAAGTTCTGTTCGGGAGCATCCCAAATGCACCTTTGTGCATTACAATTCACGGTTCTCACTTGTAAAAGACCGTTTGAGCCAATTCCCCCTAGAATATCAGGCGTTTCCTTGAGAAACCTCATTACAAAGATTACCTGGGTGCTCACCTGCAAGTGATAGCACATAAATGAAAGTGTGACATTGATTTGGATTTCAACAAATAGTTTGGCTCAATCCATTAATGAGGAAGGTCAGACTACAGAGTGCCACACTTTTTATCTCAGTTTCCAGTGTTCCAGTCCCTGTTCAGACACATTCATTAATTGCATAAATTCACACAATTCATACAGGTAAACAATAGAGAGCATCCCAAGTGTCATTCCCAACTGGATGTTCATTATGGTTGATGTTGTCCTTTAAAAATCATGATAGACAGGCAATTTACATTTGGAATGTTCATTATTTGTAATACACTTCACCGGTACAGGTCGAAAAGAATGTCTTGAATGAGTATGAGAGTGGATGCAAGCGTCAACGTGCTAATATCTTGGGAATGCTGAGAATAAGAAAGCAAGGTGCCCTGTTTCATCACAGGTTAAAGCTATGCTTTTCTCATACAACAGCTGAAAGTAGAGCACAAATGCAGTCCCCCATTACCGCATACTATGCAGTTGTGATTCCCACAATTTGGGAATTTGCAGGTGTCAACACAATCAGAGTGCTTTGACATTGCCACCCACTGGGCAAATGTCCTTACTGATCAATGTATCACCCCTGCCAGTTAAGTATACCAAAGAGGTGCTTGCCTTCTCTTGTCACACTCAGCAGAAAAGAAAAGAAACCAGTTCTCTTTGGAAGACAGGCTCAGGTGAGCATCAGACTTTTATTCGGAGGGTCCAAGGTTAGAGTCCCTGCTCAGGTGTGTTGTTCTGCTGAGGAAGTTCACTTCACTTGTACAGGGGAAAATTGGAGACTGTGAGTGTGCAACCTAGGATTTAGAAGCTTGGGAATTCCATCCCATCCCAAAAGCCTATCCTTTTTTCACGCCACAACTCAGGGTTTGTGTGCAAAGGAAATCCCACACAACCACAAGGTGGATCAGACTTTTAATCTGAGGGTCCAAGGTTCAAGTCCCAGTCTGTGTCACCCTGTGAAGACTCTGCCTTACCGCCACTGCATGGCAAGCAAGCCACAGGTAATATTTCTAAGTTTAATTAAATACAACATACGTTTTAAACAGAATTGTAAAGCCCCTTCTTTCATGGGGTTTGCACAACCCTGACCAGAATGAAATAGGCTTGGCCACATCTTTTGTTTTGATATCCCCTTTTTGGAGCCATTGTGCCTGATTGTTAAAATGCCAAGCCTTTTGATTTGAAAGAGCAAGTTCACTGGAGAATGCAGGCATTGATCCTGCTACCTCTCGCATGCAAAGCAAGCGCTCTACCATTTGAGCTAATTCCCCCTAGAATGTCAAGTATTTCCTTGAGAAACTTCAGTACTAAGATTACCTGGGTGCTCACCGACAAGTGATGCACATTAAGGAATGCGTGCACACTGATTTGGATTTCAACAAATAGTTTGGCTAAATCCTTCCATGCGGAGCCTCACAAGCTCAGACTGCATTATGCCCCACTTTAAATCTGAGGGTCCAAGGTTCAAGTCCCTGCTCAGGTGTGTTGTTCGGCTGAGGAAGTTCACTTCAATTGTACAGGGGAAAGTTGGAGAGCAGTCAAAGTGTCATTCTACACTAATGCATTACAATTAAAAATTCCCATGTGTAATCGACCACTATGAGTGTATTACCTAGCATTTTGAAGCTTGGGAATTCCATCACATCCTAATAAGCCTATGCTGTTTTCACACCACAACTCAGGGTGTGAGTGCAAAGGAAATCCCCCACAACCACAAAATCTGCAGTCAAGGTGCCCACATTTGGGGGAATTTGGCCAGTAGAGTCGGATTCAATGAAATAAGCTCACCCTGGCCAAACTTCCTTTCTGAACAATGTATCACACCTACAAGTTAAGTGTACTTAACAGCTTCTTGGATGTTCTCATGCTTTGCCAGCTCTCCCACCAGTCTGTGGTGTTGTCACTTGGCTTTAGTCAGCCTGTGAAGACTCTGCCTTCCCCCCACTGCATGGCCAGCAAGGCACAAGTGTGAACAAAGCCCTGTCAATATTTTTCAGTATAATTGAATACAACCATTGCAGTCAAAGTGTCATTCTACACTAATGCATTACAATTAAAAATTCCCATGTGTAATCGACCACTATGAGTGTGCTACCTAGCATTTTGAAGCTTGGGAATTCCATCACATCCTAATAAGCCTATGCTGTTTTCACACCACAACTCAGGGTGTGAGTGCAAAGGAAATCCCCCACAACCACAAAATCTGCAGTCAAGGTGCCCACATTTGGGGGAATTTGGCCAGTAGAGTCGGATTCAATGAAATAAGCTCACCCTGGCCAAACTTCCTTTCTGAACAATGTATCACACCTACAAGTTAAGTGTACTTAACAGCTTCTTGGATGTTCTCATGCTTTGCCAGCTCTCCCACCAGTCTGTGGTGTTGTCACTTGGCTTTAGTCAGTCTGTGAAGACTCTGCCTTCCCCCCACTGCATGGCCAGCAAGGCACAAGTGTGAACAAAGCCCTGTCAATATTTTTCAGTATAATTGAATACAACACACCTTTTAAACAGAATTGTGAAGCACCTTCTTTAATGTGGTTTGCACAACCCTGAGCAGAATGATAGGCTTGGCCGAATCTTTTGTTATCCCCCTTTAAGAGCCAGGTGCCCTGTTCCATTGTTAACATTCCAAGCCCTTTGATTTGAAAGCACATGTTTACTGGAGAATGCAGGTGTTGATCCTGCTACCTCTCGCATGCTAAGCAAGCACTCTACCATTTGAGCTAATTCCCCCAAGTGAGAGATGAACATTTCCTTGGGAAACCTCATCATTAAGACTACCTGGGTGCTCACCTACAAGTGAGAGCACATAACGGAAAGTGTCCACACTGATTTGGATTTCAACAAATAGTGTGGCTAAATCCTTTCATGAGGAGCCTCACAAGCTCAGACTGCAGAATGCCACACTTCAAATCTGAGTGTCCAGTGTTCAAGTCCCTGTTCAGACACATTTATTTACTGCAGAAGTTCACACAATTCATACAGGTAAACATTAGTGAGCATCCCAAGTGTCATTCCCAACTGGATGTTCATTATGGTTGACGTTGTCCTTTAAAAATCATGATAGACAGGTAGTTTACATTTGGAATGTTCATTATTTGTAATACACTTCACCGGTACAGGTCGAAACGAATGTCTTGAATTAGTATGAGAGTGGATGCAAGCATCAACGTGCTAATATCTTGGGAATGCTAGAATAAGAAAGCAAGGTGCCCTGTTTCATCACAGGTTAAAGCTATGCTTTTTTCATACAACAGCTGAAAGTAGAGCACAAATGCAGTCCCCCATTACCGCATACTATGCAGTTGTGATTCCCACAATTTGGGAATTTGCAGGGGTCAACACAATCAGAGTGCTTTGATATTGCCTCACACTGGGCAAACGTCCTTACTGATCAATGTATCACCCCTGCCAGGTAAGTATACCAAAGAGGTGCTTGCCTTCTCTTGTCACACTCAGCAGATAAGAAAAGAAACCAGTTCTCTTTGGAAGACAGGCTCAGGTGAGCATCAGACTTTTAATCTGAGGCTCCAAGGTTAGAGTGCCTGCTCAGGTGTGTTGTTCTGCTGAGGAAGTTCACTTCACTTGTACAGGGGAAAGTTGGAGACGATGAGTGTGCAACCTAGCATTTAGAAGCTTGGGAATTCCATCAGTTCCCAATAAGCCTATCCTTTTTTCACACCAAAACTCAGAGTTTGTGTGCAAAGGAAATCCCCCACAACCACAAAGGGGTTCAGACTTTTAATCTGAGGGTCCAAGGTTCAAGTCCCAGTCTGTGTCACCCTGTTTTACCCCAACTGCATGGCCAGCAAGCCATAGGTAATATTTCTCATTTTAATTGAATACAACACGCCTTTTAAACAGAATTGTAAAGCCCCTTCTTTAATGGGGTTTCCACAACCCTGACCAGAATGACATAGGCTTGTTTCTGAATGAATGACATCTTTTGTTTAGTCTTGATATCCCCCTTTGAGAGCCATTGTGCCTGATTGTTAAAATGCCAAGCCTTTTGATTTGAAAGAGCAAGTTTATTGGACAATGCAGGCATTGATCCTGCTACCTCTCGCATGCGAAGCAAGCGCTCTACCATTTGAGCTAATTCCCCCATGTGAGAGATGAATATTTCCTTGGGAAACCTCATCATTAAGACTACCTGGGTGCTCACCTACAAGTGAGAGCACATTACGGAAAGTGTCCACACTGATTTGGATTTCAACAAATAGTGTGGCGAAATCCTTTCATGAGGAGCCTCACAAGCTCAGACTGCAGAATGCCACACTTCAAATCTGAGTGTCCAGGGTTCAAGTCCCTGTTCATACACATTTATTTACTGCAGAAGTTCACACAATTCATACAGGTAAACATTAGAGAGTATCCCACGTGTCATTCCCAACTAGATAAGAAAATAAACCAGTTCTCTTTGGAAGAAAGGCTCAGGTGAGCATCAGACTTTTAATCGGAGGGTCCAAGATTAGAGTCCCTGCTCAGGTGTGTTCTTCTGCTGAGGAAGTTCACTTCACTTGTACAGGGGAAAGTTGGAGACTATGAGTGTGCAACGTAGCATTTAGAAGCTTGGGAATTCCATCACATCCCAAAAGCCTATCCTTTTTTCACGCCACAACTCAGGGTTTGTGTGCAAAGGAAATCCCACACAACCACAAAGTGGTTCAGACTTTTAATCTGAGGGTCCAAGGTTCAAGTCCCAGTCTGTGTCACCCTGTCTTACCCCAACTGCATGGCCAGCAAGCCATAGGTAATATTTCTCATTTTAATTGAATACAACATGCCTTTTAAACAGAATTGTAAAGCCCCTTCTTTAATGGGGTTTCCACAACCCTGACCAGAATGACATAGGCTTGTTTCTGAATGAATGACATCTTTTGTTTAGTCTTGATATCCCCCTTTGAGAGCTATTGTGCCTGATTGTTAAAATGCCAAGCCTTTTGATTTGAAAGAGCAAGTTCACTGGAGAATGCAGGCATTGATCCTGCTACCTCTCGCATGCAAAGCAAGCGCTCTACCATTTGAGCTAATTCCCCCTAGAATGTCAAGCATTTACTTGAGAAACTTCATTACTAAGATTACCTGGGTGCTCACCTACAAGTGATGCACATTAAGGAATGCGTGCACACTGATTTGGATTTCAACAAATAGTTTGGCTAAATCCTTCCATGCGGAGCCTCACAAGCTCAGACTGCAGAATGCCCCACTTTAAATCTGAGGGTTCAAGTCCCTGCTCAGGTGTGTTGTTCGGCTGAGGAAGTTCACTTCAATTGTACAGGGGAAAGTTGGAGAGCAGTCAAAGTGTCATTCTGCACTATTGCATTACAATTAAAAATTCCCATGTGTAATGGACCACTATGAGTGTGCAACGTAGCATTTAGAAGCTTGGGAATTCCATCACATCCCAATAAGCCTATGCTGTTTTCACACCACAACTCAGGGTGTGTGTGCAAAGGAAGTCGCCCACAACCACAAACACTGCAGTTGAGATGCCCACATTTGGGGGAATTTGGCCAGTAGAGTCGGATTCAATGAAATAAACTCACCCTGGCCAAACTTCCTTTCTGAACAATGTATCACACCTACAAGTTAAGTGTACTTAACAGCTTCTTGGATGTTCTCATGCTTTGCCAGCTCTCCCACCAGTCTGTGGTGTTGTCACTTGGCTTTAGTCAGCCTGTGAAGACTCTGCCTTCCCCCCACTGCATGGCCAGCAAGGCACAAGTGTGAACAAAGCCCTGTCAATATTTTTCAGTTTAATTGAATACAACAAGCCTTTTAAACAGAATTGTGAAGCACCTTCTTTAATGTGGTTTGCACAACCCTGAGCAGAATGATAGGTTTGGCCAAATGTTTTGATATCCCCCTTTAAGAGCCAGGTGCCCTGTTTCATTGTTAAAATTCCAAGCCCTTTGATTTGAAAGAGCTTGTTTACTGGAGAATGCAGGCGTTGATCCTGCTACCTCTCGCATGCTAAGCAAGCGCTCTACCATTTGAGCTAATTCCCCCATGTGAGAGATGAACATTTCCTTGGGAAACCTCATCATTAAGACTACCTGGGTGCTCACCTACAAGTGATAGCACATAACGGAAAGTGTCCACACTGATTTGGATTTCAACAAATAGTGTGGCTAAATCCTTTCATGAGGAGCCTCACAAGCTCAGACTGCACAATGCCACACTTCAAATCTGAGTGTCACTTTTTATCTCAGTGTCCAGTGTTTCAGTCCCTGTTCAGACATTCATTAATTGCAGAAGTTCACACAATTCATACAGGTAAACATTAGAGAGCATCCCAAGTGTCATTCCCAACAGGATGTTCATTATGGTTGACGTTGTCCTTTAAAAATCATGATAGACAGGTAGTTTACATTTCGAATGTTCATTATTTGTAATACACTTCACCGGTACAGGTCGAAAAGAATGTCTTGAATTAGTATGAGGGTGGATGCAAGCATCAACGTGCTAATATCTTGGGAATGCTGAGAATAAGAAAGCAAGGTGCCCTGTTTCATCACAGGTTAAAGCTATGCTTTTCTCATACAACAGCTGAAAGTAGAGCACAAATGCAGTCCCCCATTACCGCATACTATGCAGTTGTGATTCCCACAATTTGGGAATTTGCAGGGGTCAACACAATCAGAGTGCTTTGATATTGCCTCACAATGGGCAAACGTCCTTACTGATCAATGTATCACCCCTGCCAGGTAAGTACACCAAAGAGGTGCTTGCCCTCTATGTCACACTCAGCAGATAAGAAAAGAAACCAGTTCTCTTTGGAAGACAGGCTCAGGTGAGCATCAGACTTTTAATCTGAGGGTCCAAGGTTAGAGTGCCTGCTCAGGTGTGTTGTTCTGCTGAGGAAGTTCACTTCACTTGTACAGGGGAAAGTTGGAGACGATGAGTGTGCAACCTAGAATTTTGAAGCTTGGGAATTCCATCACTTCCCAATAAGCCTATCCTTTTTTCACACCAAAACTCTGAGTTTGTGTGCAAAGGAAATCCCCCACAACCACAATGTGGTTCAGACTTTTAATCTGAGGGTCCAAGGTTCAAGTCCCAGTTTGTGTCACCCTGTCTTACCCCAACTGCATGGCCAGCAAGCCACAGGTAATATTTCTCATTTTAATTGAATACAACATGCCTTATAAACAGAATTGTAAAGCCCCTTCTTTAATGGGGTTTCCACAACCCTGCCCAGAATGACATAGGCTTGTTTCTGAATGAATGACATCTTTTGTTTAGTCTTGATATCCCCCTTTGAGAGCCATTGTGCCTGATTGTTAAAATGCCAAGCCTTTTGGTTGAAAGAGCAAGTTTACTGGTGAATGCAGGCATTGATCCTGCTACCTCTCGCATGCGCTCTACCATTTGAGCCAATTCCCCCTAGAATGTCAAGTATTTCCTTGAGAAACTTCATTACTAAGATTACCTGGGTGCTCGCCTACAAGTGATGCACATTAAGGAATGCGTGCACACTGATTTGGATTTCAACAAATAGTTTGGCTAAATCCTTCCATGCGGAGCCTCACAAGCTCAGACTGCAGAATGCCCCACTTTAAATCTGAGGGTCCAAGGTTCAAGTCCCTACTCGAGTGTGTTGTTCGGCTGAGGAAGTTCACTTCAATTGTACAGGGGAAAGTTGGAGAGCAGTCAAAGTGTCATTCTACACTAATGCATTACAATTAAAAATTCCCATGTGTAATCGACCACTATGAGTGTGCAACCTAGCATTTTGAAGCTTGGGAATTCCATCACATCTCAATAAGCCTATGCTGTTTTCACACCACAACTCAGGGTGTGAGTGCAAAGGAAATCCCCCACAACCACAAAATCTGCAGTCAAGATGCCCACATTTGGGGGAATTTGGCCAGCAGAGTCGGATTCAATGAAATAAGCTCACCCTGGCCAAACTTCCTTTCTGAACAATGTATCACACCTACAAGTTAAGTGTACTTAACAGCTTCTTGGATGTTCTCATGCTTTGCCAGCTCTCCCACCAGTCTGTGGTGTTGTCACTTGGCTTTAGTCAGCCTGTGAAGACTCTGCCTTCCCCCCACTGCATGGCCAGCAAGGCACAAGTGTGAACAAGGCCCTGTCAATATTTTTCAGTTTAATTGAATACAACACACCTTTTAAACAGAATTGTGAAGCACCTTCTTTAATGTGGTTTGCACAACCCTGAGCAGAATGATAGGTTTGGCCAAATGTTTTGATATCCCCCTTTAAGAGCCAGGTGCCCTGTTTCATTGTTAAAATTCCAAGCCCTTTGATTTGAAAGAGCATGTTTACTGGAGAATGCAGGCGTTGATCCTGCTACCTCTCGCATGCTAAGCAAGCGCTCTACCATTTGAGCTAATTCCCCCATGTGAGAGATGAACATTTCCTTGGGAAACCTCATCATTAAGACTACCTGGGTGCTGTTGGATGTAGTATAGCGCACAAAATGGCGGCAAATAGAAATAACAGGGCATTTTACTTAAAATGGTGCCCAACATATAAAATGTCTCTTTATGACATCTCTCATCCAAATAGCCTTTTTGACGACTTGCAAAATAACCTTTATGACAACTGGCCTAGCAGGATATATATATAGGAGCGTGTCTAAAGACTCGAGCTCTCTCTCGCTTGGTCGCTCCTGCTTTGGGGTCGTCTCCTGGTCTTTGTCATTGTGCCAATAAAGGATCCATTCTGCATCGCATCCGTCTCCATCTGATTGAAGAATCTCTCGACATCAACAAACCTGGGAGGGATCGGTTTCCCAGATCCCAACAGTTTTGGGGGCTCGTCCGGGATGTCGAGGAGATTTTAGAGATTGACAGACTGAAAGTTTCCCCGGACCTTTGCCTACGGATGACTCTGGTCGACCACATCTAAAAGGTAAGCACTGGCCTGTTACATAGAACCTGTGCAAATTGGACTTTGTCAAATTTTGAGTCGGAAGTAAAAAGGGGTCCGGGAGAGAAATTAAAGCTAAGCAACGATTGAGGTGGATGCAATGTTTGCAATGTACAATTTTATGCAGTGATGTGCGCTGGTTGTGAAACACACGGACATGTATTAAAACTATTTGTGGGACTGGGATAGAACCCCCAGTAGTCGGCCGCAGTTTTCTCAGGAAGCTGTAGAAGCTTGCCGATTAGGTCCCAGAATAGGGCATTGCGTCCATACATGGTCTGTTGATCACGTGGAAGAATTTCGAAGTTTGTGGCGGTTAGTACATATGTGGTGAAGTGGTGGCCGGCCTGTTCCCTCGTGCCTCTCTGGTAATACATGCATGTATGAGCTTGTATACGGACTTTGATAAGAATCTATGAGCCTTTTTATAGGACGTTTATAAATTTGCCCCCTAATCGATTGATAATAAATCTATGAGCCTTCCCCAGGACGTTTATAAGATTGCCCCATAGTCAACTGATAAAAATCTATGGGCCTTGCCCAGGATGTTTATCAATTTAATTGATGAGTATATGAGCCGTTTTTCAGGACATTTATGAAAACATATATGGGAAACAAGGAACTTGGCCTTTTTGTCTGCGTTGCGGAGGATTGGGGGGGTCTCGTCTGCATGTGCGCATGGGCGTAGCACGGACGTGTGGTTGAACTTGGCCTTTTGATCTGAGTTACGGAGAATTTGGGGTCTCTCAAATCCCGGCCGGGTAATAGAACAGGCGGACAACAGACATCGTTTTACTGTTACAGGCGGACATTAGATACCGTTATACTGTAGCAGGCGGACAACAGATACCGTTATACTGTTAAAATTGTTTAAATAGAAGAGGCGGACAACAGACATCGTTATACTGTTATAGGCGGACAACAAAGACACCGTTATACTATAGCAGGCGGACAACAGATACCGTTATACTGTCAAAATTGTTTAAATAGAACAGGCGGACAACAGACATCGTTATACTGTTATAGGCGGACAACAAAGACACCGTTATACTATAGCAGGCGGACAACAGATACCGTTATACTGTTAAAATTGTTTCGATAAAACAGGCGGACAACAGAAATCGTTATACTGTAGCAGGACAAATATTGTTACAGGCGGACAACGGATACCGTTATACTGTTAAAATTTTAACCATTAGGCTAAGGGGATTCCTGTTTTTTCTGTGACGTGGACCGGGAGGTTGGTTTTGGCCGAGTGTCTGTGTGGCCTGTGTGTGTGTGTGTGTGTAGAGCACCCCTGTTTTTTCTGTGGTGAGGACAGAGAGGTAAAGTTGGACAATATGTCGACGGCAGGATATAAACCAATTAGTGCACAAGTGGAGTTGTTGTTGACGGCTCTGGAAGGGGCCAAAAAGACGGAATGGGGTCCTAGGAAGGACATGAAAGACGAGTTAAATCTCGCACTGGGGCGACAGGGAGTAAACCAAGATGACGAATTGCCGTTGGGGCCAGTGTTGTGGAAGAGGGAAAAAGAGTATAAGAAGCGGTAGAAGACGCGGAGGAGGCCGCCAAGGGCAAGTTGTGATTGTCACGAAAGAAGTTGCATAAGGTCAGAGACGAGGAAGAGGGACACAGATGCAAGTGGTTTTCGTGGGCCATGTTTTGGCAGGGGATAGCTCATCAGTTGAAGAACAAACAATTAAAACAACAAGTAAAATGGAGGAAGAGGCCTCTTTGCAGCAGAAGGCCGAAGCGGCACCGACCGCGCCTCCGTTGCCCAGTGCGATGTATCCAATATTGGAAATAGACTCGGGCAGATTCCAAATAGAGGTAGAGAATGGTCCTGAAAGGGGGTCTGACGGGTGTGGGACAGGGACTCCACCGATGAGGGCTGAGGAAAAGGGAGGGACGATTGGAACCCACAGAGGGGTGGTGAGAGTGACGGATGGCTCCTCCCAGGAGGGCAGTTCCGATGATGACACAGAGGACGAGGAAACTAAGGTGTTAAGGGAAATAGCGGACTTGGGAAAAAAGATTGGGACGTCGCACAAACAAATGCCCACCCCGCGCCCCAAAGATACAGTCTCACCGGACTACCCTACGGGCCCGAAGGCCCACAGTCCCGCTTAATGTTACCCCTAATGCAGGAAAGTGGAGGTCCTCCGGTGTACCGACCGTACGGGCTGAGTGACCTCCAGGCCCTAGCGGACAAATTACCGCCCCTACACGAGGGGGGCATGGTGTGGTTGGAAAAATTAAGCGGCCTAACGGCAGGCCACACCCTGGCCCTTGGCGATTACCGTGGGGTGGCGTCGCGGTGTATGACTCCGGGGGAGGCGCAAGAGATCAAACGCGACGCTAAAACCACGCATGCGGCCGATCAGGAACCGTTACACATGATTGCCCTAATGATGCCATACGTAAGCGGTTTCCTCCTACTGTGGCCCCCACCATCCCTAAGTTTCCCTGGAAGGAAGGACGGTCCCCTAGAGAGCACCTGACGGCATGTAAGGACGAATGGACTCGTTTGACCGGTAGTCACCCTGAAAAGGACCGAAACTCGATCGAATGGTATCGGAGGGCGGTGTTAGAGGGGGCTGAGGGGACAGTAAAGGACGCAATGATGGCCAATCCCGACATCCCGGGATGCCCCTCTACGACCTGGGAAAGACATTTTGTACACCACATGCAGCGAGCGCTCGACTCCAAGGAGAAGGAGGCCTCTGCGGTTAAGGACCTGCAGCTGCAACTACTAAAATTAGAACTAGACAAGGCCCGACGGGATGCGACCGATAAAAAGAAGGCGCGGACCGCCAAACAAATGTCTGCGCAGGCCGGCCCACCGGGTCCAGCCACTCCTGATTTGCACCCGATCCCATTATGGGAGGAACAAGGCCCCTACCCCCCAGGGCCTCAAAGGCGTGGATGGGGCCAGGGGCGGGGCTATGGGGCTCGACCATGGGGACAGCGAGGTATGAGAGGGGGACCTCCGGGGCGTCCGACGCAAGACGGATGCTACGCGTGTGGAGAAAGAGGCCATTGGTCAAGGGAATGTCCATACCAAGGGCAGGAGCCCCAACACCCGCGGGGAATGCGTGGGTCCAGAGGACCTTACCGAGGGGGTCGAGTGGCCCCCAACCCACGTTGGGCGCCTGGCCCTGCGGCAGGAGCCTTCCCGCTCCGGGATTATGGATGGGAAGACCCTGAGAACCAGCAGTGACACACCCCACAGAGAAAGCCAAGAGCAGGGGGCCAGGCAGACCCCATGCTCCCGATGGAAGTGCTAGGCGAATCACTGCCGTTCTTGGTAGACACAGGGGCCACCCATTCAACTCTGAACCGGCCTCTGTCGCCTCACCATATGTCGCGCAACACCGTGAACGTTGTGGGTTTCTCTGGGATAGGACAACAACTGCCCGTTACCAAGCCATTATCAACCAGACTGGGGAATCAACGGCTACTCCACCCGTATGTCATGTCTCCCCAAGTGCCCGTGAACCTCATGGGTCGTGATCTACTAATACGATTGGGGGCCAGCGTGTTGTGCCCTACAGATGGACTAATTGTGGCTCTCCCTGATGGAACTGAACTGGCCTGCGGCCATGCCCTGACAGAAGGGGGCCAGTGGCTATTGGCCTCCCCCGAACCCCAAATGGCAGATATCTACTGGGGTTTAATTGTTACCCCCGGCAGACCACATCCTGAAGGGATCCTCGCCCAGTACGCCCGGTGGAAACCCTGGATTTCTCTGCTGGCACCCTACCTCGTTCCCCCCGACCCGCCCCATGTCACATTATTCTACGATCGAGACCAAACCGAAGTATACGCGGATTTGTTCAGAGATATTGAGAATACTGAGTGGGAAATTGTCACTCACAATATTTACGTAGGTCCCCTAGGTGTCGCAACCGCGGTGGACCTCACGCCCGAGCAGGCGGTCTGGTATCAAATGGCTCCCACCGCGGTTCCCCATGTCTCCTTAGCAATACACCCCAACCATGACGCTAAGGACCTAGGGCCCATGACGAAGACCGCTGTGTCACTGACCGATTGGACTCAGACACAGATCCCCCAGGTGTGTTACTCCCCCTCGACCAAGATATATCGAATCTCACTCACAGGTCGCGATGCCGTCCGTCTAGAACACGACGAAGTAGCTCGTGACCACGGCTGTGAGAGAACTGACCACCCGAGGTTGGCACAGGCTCTGGAAACTTTGCCTCCCCACCTGTGGTCGACCGGACCGACGGACGTTGGCCTGGCTTCTTGCCCCCCGGTGACCTTTGAGGTGACCCCGGGGGGCCCCATTTGGCTCCCTCAGTACTCCAGGAAACCGGAGGCTGAAGCAGGGATAGCAGAGACGATAGAAGGACTAAAAGCCTCTGGGGTGTTAGAACCCTCCACCTCTCCATGGAACACACCTATTCTCCCGGTGGAGAAAGCAGGAACAGGGAAATACCGCATGGCACATGATCTCCGCGCAATCAATAACATCCTCAAAACCCCGATCATACCGGTTCCGAACCCTTACACCGCGCTAAATAGTCTCAGTCCCACGCATAAGTATTTCACTTGCATTGACTTGGCCAATGCGTTTTTCTGTCTACCCCTAGCGCAGGGATGTCGGGATTTTTTCTCGTTCACCTACAAAGGTGAACAATTACGCTACACCAGGATGCCACAGGGGTTTGCGGCGTCCCCAGGCCTTTTTAATCAGGCCCTGCGCGAGGCACTGGACGAGTGCCCCCTCCCGGAGGGCTGCACGTTGATCCAGTATGTTGATGATCTCCTACTGGCCGCCCCCGACGCCGACTCCTGCTTAGCCGCCACGTTGACGGTTCTCCACCGATTGGCAGACACGGGGTTCAAAGTGAGCAAAACCAAACTACAAGGCGTCCGCCAAACGGTCACCTTCTTGGGCCGCGTGGTTTCCAAAACAGGCGCGGGCCTCACCACGAGTCATCGAGACTCCATATTACATCACGCGCGCCCTCAGACGGTGAAACAAATGCTATCCTTCTTAGGATTGACCGGATATAGTCGCGCCTATATTCCAGATTACGCGGGCCGCACACGCCCGTTCCGTGCGCTCGTTAACGCACAAGGCATGCGCAATTTGCGGGCTCCGTTGGTCTGGACCGAACAGGCCGAAGAATCGTTTATCGCACTAAAGCAGGCCCTCGCGTGCGCAACCGACCTGGCCGTCCCAGATTACACTCAGCCGTTTTTCCTCGATGTTTCTGAAACACCAGGCGTCGCTAACGGGGTGTTGTTTCAGAAAAAAGGGGGAGGGAGGAAAGTGCTAATGTACGCCAGCAGCATGCTCGACGAAACCGAGAAACGCCATCCACCGTGCACAAGACATGCCGCAGGTGTTGCGAAGATATTACAGAAAACCGCGCACCTGGTTATGGGCCACCCGCTAACAGTGTTAACCACGCACAGCGTTGTGGCCTACGTGAATTCGGTAAAATTCACCCTCACCCCTCTAAAACAACACCGATTGAGCCGTTTTTTGACCGAACCAAACTTAGTGTTCACGCACGAGGGCATCAATATGGCAGACCACATGGATGTAGAGGGAGGAAAGCCCCACCATTGTGAGGCGCTGGTACAGACAGAGCTCAAAATACGACCCGACCTTGAGACTGACCCGATCCCCGACTCCGAACAACTGTTCACAGACGGCTGCTGTTACAAACACGACACCTACGGACTACAGGCGGGATACGCGGTAGTCCGACTGACCCCGACTGGACACGAGACGATACGATCAGTTAAAATGGAAGGGCAGCAATCGGCCCAGAGGGCGGAAGTCATGGGACTCATTGCGGCCCTGGAGTGGGCAGAGGGGAAAGCTGTGACCATTTATACCGATTCGGCCTACGCAGTAGGGGCAGCCCAGGTGGAGTTGACATTATGGAAACGGGGAGATTACCGCACAGCAGGCGGAAAACCCATCAGACATGCTCGTGAGATGCAGGACCTAGAAAAGGCGCTCCTCCTCCCGCGTAAGGTGGCAGTGGTGAAATGCCGAGGGCATGGGGTAGGAAACAGTGAGGTAGCGAGAGGGAACAGGCAGGCAGACGCCGCGGCAAAGGCTGCAGCCGGCTACCACGTGGCGTTTCAGATGGTGTGTGAGGATGGCCTCATGGGAGAAGAGTTAGACGAAGACACGGTTAGTGAGGCCCAAAAGGGGGCGACGGACCGGGAGAGGACATTGTGGACCCAAAGGGGAGCGACATGTGGGGGAGAATTGTGGAGAAGCCCGGATGGTCGGGTAGTGTTACCACCGGGACTCCAACAGAGTGTGGTGGGAGAAGCCCACGGGTTGGGACATGTGGGAGTGGCTCAGGTGAAACGGAACCTTTGCCACTGGTGGCACCCCTATTTGGACGAAATAATCAAGGAGTATGTGCGGTCCTGCCCGGTGTGCACCATGTACAACCCCCGGCCGGGGATCCGGCCGGAAATGGGAAAGTTCCCGCTTCCCGAGTGCCCAGGGGGAGAAATCGTGATTGACTACACCGACATGATGGTCCCGGTGAGGGGACAGCGGTACCTCCTCGTGTGTGTGGATGCTCTGACCGGCTGGCCGGAAGCATGCCCCACCAAGAGGGAGGACAGCGCCACGGTGGTCAAGTTCCTCATAAATCAGTACATCCCCCGGCACAGGGAGGAACAGGAAATGTTGCTAAGAAAAGCATACTTTAACGACCTGCGAGCCCTTGTTGCCAGTTTTGCCTCACAGGTGGAAGAGACGAGGGGAAGCCCAGGTGACTCCGAGCTCCACACGGCAGAGTGGGTCCTGCTGAGGGTCATCAAGCGAAAGTGGGCGGACCCCCGGTGGACGGGACCACATCGGGTCACCGAGCGCACCTCCCGCGCCGTCCGGCTCGAGGGAAAAGGGGACACGTGGTATCACTGGAGCCAGTGTGCCCCAGCCTTCAACCCGGGCAGCCAACGACCAGATCCTCACAGCACCACAACACAGCCCGACCTCAGAGGAACGGGCGGCAGCCGCCCAATCGAGGCACTCACTGTTAGCTGCAAGGGTGATAGTGCTGGAAACCTCTCCCCTAGGTCATAGAGGAGCGAGGCGGGACGGTCACCATTCCCCGCCCAGAAGCAGACTGTCCAACTGCATGGAACCCCAGCTGCTTCTCCTTCTGAGTGGTTTATGGTCCATGGTGTGGTTGAGAGTTTGTGTGTGGATGTTTATAATTTTATTGATTTTTGTGCTGGTTTTGTTGACATTGGAACTGACCGGCAACATCCAGCTGTACTAGACGCTAATCACAACAATGAAGGTTGGGGGACTAGCCCTGTTCACGGCCCTCCTCTTGTTCGGGGAACAGATCGAAACCGCGGCGGGGCCTGAGAAGGACGCGTGTTTGAATAAATATGGGGGGCTAGAGTTGAACTACACACAGGGGCACAAAACGACCTTTGTGTTTGATTTATGCATGGTTATTAATTGTGGGCCCCAACCATGGACCCAGGCAAAGACGTGGCGGGGCTATAAAATGTATGCCTGTTTTGACTCCAGTGTACATCGCCAATGCGCGACAAGAGGTTATACGAGCGGGCCTTGGTGTAGAACCTGGAGCCAGGTGGTAGCGTATACCAGCGGTTCCTGGACCTCCACTAAAATGGCCAGGAAACTGGGAGGAGACATATGGGACAAATTAGAGCTACAACGAAATTACGACTGGATTTCGAATCCCGTGGCCCTTTCATTGGAGTGGGATGTTTCCCCCGCCCAGACCCCGTCCAATAGTAGTTTGTACCTGGTCGTAGGGGTGGAATTAACCGGAAAGGATACCATGGGGCTGATCAAAATCAATTTCTTGCCCCCTCAGCGCACCCCCAACACCCCTGAGGCTAGCAAAGATCATTTCATGCCTCCGCCTGACCGGGCTCCAGCTCGAGCCGTGGCCATAATCGATGGTACTTTGAAACCCCTAGACGTGATTCAGATGGCCACCGGATACCGAGAGAGTAATCTCTGGTTGAGTTGGATGGCCCAGACAGCCCGAGAGCAGGGGCTGGGGAACTGCATAGCGTGTGCGGCGGCTCGACCTTACCTAGTCACGGATCCTGCGCCGTTATATCCTCAGGACGCCTGGGGATACGGTTGTATGCTCCGATTGACCCGCGAGGCGACTCCACCAAAGTGCAACACCTTAGCTAGACTATTCCCGCCCATGGACAACGAAACACTTTCGGGACCATTTACGCCCCATAAGGGCGCAGGTAATTACACCTGTTTCAATTTGACCCACGACAAACCCCAGTTTCAACTAGGACAGATCCCGGAGGACTGGTGTAACACCACCCGAGCGGGAAATGGCGCTATTGATCGAGCTCTCTGCATGCGCCTGATAATCACGGCAGTGGAAAAGAGGGACAGCACGGTCCCCCACGTACAGATAATGCCGTTGTTGGCCGAGAACTGGGTGGATGACTCCGAGAGAGAGGAGAACCCCCGCGTGGACGAGCAGATGATGTCGTTCTCGATCGAACCCCGGGCAGATGACTCCTATTTGTATGAGCTGGAAAGACCTCATTTTAGATGTGACCCCTAGGAGGAAAAGGACATGTAAGCCGGAGTGTTTGTGGGTTTCTAGCGCACAATAGTCGGGTAAGGCTCTAAGAGTCTCCGACTGGGTGTGGATGAAAGTGGTGAAAATGACAACCGCCTTTAGTCGACCCGGGTTCAAGAGAGAAAGGTCAAAACAGCGGAGTAAGCACACCTCGCATGAGGTTAAGAGCAGAAAAACTGTGAGACCCAGTATCACACCCAGGGAGACACTGTTCCATAAGAAATCACCCGGTACTTTTTGTTTGCTCATTATATAAATGCTTAAGTTTAGTATAAGGTTAATAAATGTTTAAATTTAGTATAAGGTTAACGAAAGTTTAATAATAAGTTTAGTATAAGGTAAAAGAGAGTTAGATCTGTGCAGTTGGTTGAAGATTTTGTTGTTAAACATGGTCCAGGTGGTGAGTGAATGCCATCCTCGCGTTCAGTAATATGGATGTTGGTAGGTTTTCCCACTAAGACAAATGGGGTTTTCCCTACCAATCACTCCTGGTGCCATGCATTGTCATGAATTGTGTAGTGTTTGTTGTACATGTCATTGCGATGTTGTATTTGTTTTCCCCATGGTTATTATATGTTGTAATTACTTTTTTAGAGTGACCTCATATTTAATGAGGTCAAAAGGGGGATTGTTGGATGTAGTATAGCGCACAAAATGGCGGCAAATAGAAATAACAGGGCATTTTACTTAAAATGGTGCCCAACATATAAAATGTCTCTTTATGACATCTCTCATCCAAATAGCCTTTATGACGACTTGCAAAATAACCTTTATGACAACTGGCCTAGGACGATATATATATAGGAGCGTGTCCAAAGACTCGAGCTCTCTCTCGCTTGGTCGCTCCTGCTTTGGGGTCGTCTCCTGGTCTTTGTCATTGTGCCAATAAAGGATCCATTCTGCATCGCATCCGTCTCCATCTGATTGAAGAATCTCTCGACATCAACAAACCTGGGAGGGATCGGTTTCCCAGATCCCAACAGTGCTCACCTACAAGTGATAGCACATAACGGAACGTGTCCACACTGATTTGGATTGCAACAAATAGTGTGGCTAAATCCATTCATGAGGAGCCTCACAAGCTCAGACTGCAGAATGATACAAATAAATAACAAAGCCCTGTCAATATTTTTCAGTTTAATTGAATACAACACACCTTTTAAACAGAATTGTGAAGCACCTTCTTTAATGTGGTTTGCACAACGCTGAGCAGAATGATAGGTTTGGCCAAATGTTTTGTTATACCCCTTTAAGAGCCAGGTGCCCTGTTTCATTGTTAAAATTCCAAGCCCTTTGATTTGAAAGAGCATGTTTACTGGAGAATGCAGGCGTTGATCCTGCTACCTCTCGCATGCTAAGCAAGCGCTCTACCATTTGAGCTAATTCCCCCATGTGAGAGATGAACATTTCCTTGGGAAACCTCATCATTAAGACTACCTGGGTGCTCACCTACAAGTGATAGCACATAACGGAAAGTGTCCACACTGATTTGGATTTCAACAAATAGTGTGGCTAAATCCTTTCATGAGGAGCCTCACAAGCTCAGACTGCAGAATGCCACACTTCAAATCTGAGTGTCACTTTTTATCTCAGTGTCCAGTGTTTCAGTCCCTGTTCAGACATTCATTAATTGCAGAGGTTCACACAATTCATACAGGTAAACATTAGAGAGCATCCCAAGTGTCATTCCCAACTAGATAAGAAAATAAACCAGTTCTCTTTGGAAGACAGGCTCAGGTGAGCATCAGACTTTTAATCGGAGGGTCCAAGGTTAGAGTCCCTGCTCAGGTGTGTTCTTCTGCTGAGGAAGTTCACTTCACTTGTACAGGGGAAAGTTGGAGACTATGAGTGTGCAACGTAGCATTTAGAAGCTTGGGAATTCCATCACATCCCAATAAGCCTATCCTTTTTTCACACCACAACTCAGGGTTTGTGTGCAAAGGAAATCCCCCACAACCACAAAGTGGTTCAGACTTTTAATCTGAGGGTCAAGGGTCAAGTCCCTGTTCTGCTGAGGAATTCACTTCACTTGTACAGGGGAGTGTTGGAGAGCAGTCAAAGTGTCATTCTGCACTAATGCATTACAATCAAAAATTCCCATGTGTAATCGACCACTATGAGTGTGCAACCTAGCATTTAGAAGCTTGGCAATTCCATCACATCCCAATAAGCCTATCCTTTTTTCACACCACAACTCAGGGTGTGTGTGCAAAGGAAATCCCCCACAACCACAAAATAAGCAGTCAAGATGCCCACACTTGGGGGAATTTGACCAGCAGGGTCGGATGCAATGATATTACCTCACCCTGGCACAATCAGAGTGCTATGACATAGCCTCACACTGGGCAAACGTCCTGAACAATGTTTCACCCGTGCCATGTAAGGATACCAAAAAGGTGCTTACATTCTGTCACACCCAGCAGAAAACCAAAGAAACCAGTCCTCTTTGAAAGACAGGCTCAAGAACACCTGAGTAGCTCAGCTGGCAGAGCATCAGACTTTTAATCTGAGGGTCCAGGGTTCAAGTCCCTGCTCGGGTGTGTTGTACACTTGAGAAAGTCCCCTTCACTTGTACGGTTTGAGAGCAGTCCAAGTGTTGTCTGCACTGGTGCATTACAATAAATGGTTCTCACTTGTAAAAGACCGTTTGAGCTAATTCCCCCTAGAATATCAGGCATTTCCTTGACAAACCTCATTACAAAGATTACCTGGGTGCTCACCTGCAAGTGATAGCACATAAATGAAAGTGTGACTTTGATTTCAACAAATAGTTTGGCTTAATCCATTAATGAGGAAGGTCAGACTACAGAGTGCCACACTTTTTATCTCAGTTTCCAGTGTTCCAGTCCCTGTTCAGACACATTCATTAATTGCATAAATTCACACAATTCATACAGGTAAACAATAGAGAGCATCCCAAGTGTCATTCCCAACTGGATGTTCATTATGGTTGATGTTGTCGTTTAAAAATCATGATAGACAGGCAATTTACATTTGGAATGTTCATTATTTGAAATACACTTCACCGGTACAGGTCGAAAAGAATGTCTTGAATGAGTATGAGAGTGGATGCAAGCGTCAACGTGCTAATATCTTGGGAATGCTGAGAATAAGAAAGCAAGGTGCCCTGTTTCATCACAGGTTAAAGCTATGCTTTTGTCATACAACAGCTGAAAGTAGAGCACAAATGCAGTCCCCCATTACCGCATACTATGCAGTTGTGATTCCCACAATTTGGGAATTTGCAGGTGTCAACACAATCAGAGTGCTTTGACATTGCCTCACACTGGGCAAATGTCCTTACTGATCAATGTATCACCCCTGCCAGTTAAGTATACCAAAGAGGTGCTTGCCTTCTCTTGTCACACTCAGCAGAAAAGAAAAGAAACCAGTTCTCTTTGGAAGACAGGCTCAGGTGAGCATCAGACTTTTATTCGGAGGGTCCAAGGTTAGAGTCCCTGCTCAGGTGTGTTGTTCTGCTGAGGAAGTTCACTTCACTTGTACAGGGGAAAATTGGAGACTATGAGTGTGCAACCTAGGATTTAGAAGCTTGGGAATTCCATCACATCCCAAAAGCCTATCCTTTTTTCACGCCACAACTCAGGGTTTGTGTGCAAAGGAAATCCCACACAACCACAAAGTGGTTCAGACTTTTAATCTGAGGGTCCAAGGTTCATGTCCCAGTCTGTGTCACCCTGTGAAGACTCTGCCTTTCCCCCACTGCATGGCAAGCAAGCCACAGGTAATATTTCTCAGCTTAATTGAATACAACATACCTTTTAAACAGAATTGTAAAGCCCCTTCTTTCATGGGGTTTGCACAACCCTGACCAGAATGAAATAGGCTTGGCCACATCTTTTGTTTTGTCTTGATATCCACTTTTTGGAGCCATTGTGCCTGATTGTTAAAATGCCAAGCCTTTTGATTTGAAAGAGCAAGTTCACTGGAGAATGCAGGCATTGATCCTGCTACCTCTCGCATGCAAAGCAAGCGCTCTACCATTTGAGCTAATTCCCCCTAGAATGTCAAGCATTTACTTGAGAAACTTCATTACTAAGATTACCTGGGTGCTCACCTACAAGTGATGCACATTAGGGAATGCGTGCACACTGATTTGGATTTCAACAAATAGTTTGGCTAAATCCTTCCATGCGGAGCCTCACAAGCTCAGACTGCAGAATGCCCCACTTTAAATCTGAGGGTTCAAGTCCCTGCTCAGGTGTGTTGTTCGGCTGAGGAAGTTCACTTCAATTGTACAGGGGAAAGTTGGAGAGCAGTCAAAGTGTCATTCTGCACTAATGCATTACAATTAAAAATTCCCATGTGTAATGGACCACTATGAGTGTGCAACCTAGCATTTAGAAGCTTGGGAATTCCATCACATCCCAATAAGCCTATGCTGTTTTCACACCACAACTCAGGGTGTGTGTGCAAAGGAAGTCGCCCACAACCACAAACACTGCAGTTGAGATGCCCACATTTGGGGGAATTTGGCCAGCAGAGTCGGATGCAATGATATTACCTCACCCTGGCCAAACTTCCTTTCTGAACAATGTAAAACTCCTCCAAATTAAGTGTACTGAACAGCTTCTTGGATGTTCTCACGCTTTGCCAGCTGTCCCAACAGTTTGTGGTGTTGTCACTTGGCTATTGTTAGGCTTTGAAGACTCTGCCTTACCCCCACTGCATGGCCAGCAAGACACGTGTGAACAAAGCCCTGTCAATATTTTTCAGTTTAATTGAATACCACACACCTTTTAAACAGAATTGTGAAGCACCTTCTTTAATGTGCTTTGCACCACCCTAAATGATAGGCTTGGCCAAATCTTTTGTTTGGTCTAGATATCCCCCTTCTAGAGCCATTGTGCCTGATTGTTAAAATTCCAAGCCCTTCGATTTGAACGAGCATGTTTAATGGAGAATGCAGGCGTTGATCCTGCTACCTCTCGCATGCTAAGCAAGCGCTCTACCATTTGAGCTAATTCCCCCATGTGAGAGATGAACATTTCCTTGGGAAACCTCATTATTAAGACTACCTGGGTGCTCACCTCCAAGTGATAGCACATTAAGGAAAGCGTCCACAATGATTTTGATTTCAACAAATAGTGTGGCTAAATCCTTTCATGAGGAGCTTTACAAGCTCAGACTGCAGAATGCCCCACTTTAAATCTGAGGGTCCAGGGTTCAAGTCCCTGTTCAAACACATTTATTTACTGCAGAAGTTCACACAATTCATACAGGTAAACATTACAGAGTATCCCAAGTGTCATTCCCAACTCGATAAGAAAATAAACCAGTTCTCTTTGGAAGACATGCTCAGGTGAGCATCAGACTTTTAATCGGAGGGTCCAAGGTTAGAGTCCCTGCTCAGGTGTGTTGTTCTGCTGAGGAAGTTCACTTCACTTGTACAGGGGAAAGTTGGAGACTATGAGTGTACAACCTAGCATTTAGAAGCTTGGGAATTCCATCACATCCCAATAAGCCTATCCTTTTTTCACACGCTAACTCAGGCTTTGTGTGCAAAGGAAATCCCCCACAACCACAAAGTGGTTCAGACTTTAAATCTGAGGGTCCAAGATTCAAGTCCCTGCTCGGGTGTGTTGTACACTTGAGAAAGTCCCCTTCACTTGTACGGTTTGAGAGCAGTCCACGAGTTGTCTGCACTGGTGCATTACAATTCATGGTTCTCACTTGTAAAAGACCGTTTGAGCCAATTCCCCCTAGAATATCAGGTGTTTCCTTGAGAAACCTCATTACAAAGATTACCTGGGTGCTCACCTGCAAGTGATAGCACATAAATGAAAGTAAGACATTGATTTGGATTTCAACAAATAGTTTGGCTCAATCCTTTAATGAGGAAGCTCAGCTCAGTGCCACACTTTTTATCTCAGTTTCCAGTGTTCCAGTCCCTGTTCAGACACATTCATTAATTGCAGAAGTTCACACAATTCATACAGGTAAACATTAGCGAGCATCCCAAGTGTCATTCCCAACTGGATGTTCATTATGGTTGATGTTGTCCTTTAAAAATCATGATAGACAGGCAATTTACTTTTGGAATGTTGATTATTTGTAATACACTTCACCGGTACAGGTCGAAAAGAATGTCTTGAATGAGTATGAGAGTGGATGCAAGCGTCAACGTGCTAATATCTTGGGAATGCTGAGAATAAGAAAGCAAGGTGCCCTGTTTCATCACAGGTTAAAGCTATGCTTTTCTCATACAACAACTGAAAGTAGAGCACAAATGCAGTCCCCCATTACCGCATACAATGCAGTTGTGATTCCCACAATTTGGGAATTTGCAGGGGTCAACACAATCAGAGTGCTTTGACATTGCCTCACACTGGGCAAACGTCCTTACTGATCAATGTATCACCCCTGCCAGGTAAGTATACCAAAGAGGTGCTTGCCTTCTCTTGTCACACTCAGCAGAAAAGAAAAGAAACCAGTTCTCTTTGGAAGACAGGCTCAGGTGACCATCAGACTTTTATTCGGAGGGTCCAAGGTTTGAGTCCCTGCTCAGGTGTGTTGTTCTGCTGAGGAAGTTCACTTCACTTGTACAGGGGAAAATTGGAGACTATGAGTGTGCAAGCTAGGATTTAGAAGCTTGGGAATTCCATCACATCCCAAAAGCCTATCCTTTTTTCACGCCACAACTCAGGGTTTGTGTGCAAAGGAAATCCCACACAACCACAAGGTGGTTCAGACTTTTAATCTGAGGGTCCAAGGTTCAAGTCCCAGTCTGTGTCACCCTGTGAAGACTCTGCCTTACCCCCACTGCATGGCAAGCAAGCCACAGGTAATATTTCTCAGTTTAATTGAATACAACATACCTTTTAAACAGAATTGTAAAGCCCCTTCTTTCATGGGGTTTGCACAACCCTGACCAGAATGAAATAGGCTTGGCCACACTCATCGCCTTTTGAGAGCCATTGTGCCTGATTGTTAAAATGCTAAGCCTTTCGATTTGAAAGAGCAAGTTCACTGGAGAATGCAGGCATTGATCCTGCTACCTCTCGCATGCGAAGCAAGCGCTCTACCATTTGAGCTAATTCCCCCTAGAATGACAAGTATTTACTTGAGAAACTTCATTACTAAGATTACCTGGGTGCTCACCGACAAGTGATGCACATTAAGGAATGCGTGCACACTGATTTGGATTTCAACAAATAGTTTGGCTAAATCCTTCCATGCGGAGCCTCACAAACTCAGACTGCAGAATGCCCCACTTTAAATCTGAGGGTTCAAGTCCCTGCTCAGGTGTGTTGTTCGGCTGAGGAAGTTCACTTCAATTGTACAGGGGAAAGTTGGAGAGCAGTCAAAGTGTCATTCTGCACTAATGCATTACAATTAAAAATTCCCATGTGTAATGGACCACTATGAGTGTGCAACCTAGCATTTAGAAGCTTGGGAATTCCATTACATCCCAATAAGCCTATGCTGTTTTCACACCACAACTCAGGGTGTGAGTGCAAAGGAAATCCCCCACAACTACAAAATCCGCAGTCAAGATGCCCACATTCGGGGGGAATTTGGCCATTAGAGTCGGATTCAATGAAATAAGCTCACCCTGGCCAAACTTCCCTTCTGAACAATGTATCACACCTACAAGTTGAGTGTACTTAACATCTTCTTGGATGTTCCCATGCTTTGCCAGCTCTCCCACCAGTCTGTGGTGTTGTCACTTGGCTTTTGTCAGCCTGTGAAGACTCTGCCTTACCCCCACTGCATGGCCAGCAAGGCACAAGTGTGAACAAAGCCCTGTCAATATTTTTCAGTTTAATTGAATACAACACACCTTTTAAACAGAATTGTGAAGCACCTTCTTTAATGTGGTTTGCACAACCCTGAGCAGAATGATAGGCTTGGCCAAATCTTTTGTTATCCCCCTTTTAGAGCCAGGTGCCCTGTTTCATTGTTAAAATTCCAAGCCCTTTGATTTGAAAGCAGAAATTTTTACTGGAGAATGCAGGTGTTGATCCTGCTACCTCTCGCATGCTAAGCAAGCGCTCTACCATTTGAGCTAATTCCCCCATGTGCGAGATGAACATTTCCTTGGGAAACCTCATCATTAAGACTACCTGGGTGCTCACCTACAAGTGATAGCACATAACGGAAAGTGTCCACACTGATTTGGATTTCAACAAATAGTGTGGCTTAATCCTTTCATGAGGAGCCTCACAAGCTCAGACTGCAGAATGCCACACTTCAAATCTGAGTGTCCAGGGTTCAAGTCCCTGTTCAGACACATTTATTTACTGCAGAAGTTCACACAATTCATGCAGGTAAACATTAGAGAGCATCCCAAGTGTCATTCCCAACTGGATGTTCATTATGGTTGACGTTGTCCTTTAAAAATCATGATAGACAGGTAGTTTACATTTGGAATGTTCATTATTTGTAATACACTTCACCGGTACAGGTCGAAGAGAATGTCTTGAATTA
Organism: Zeus faber; assembly: GCF_960531495.2. NCBI lineage: Eukaryota > Metazoa > Chordata > Actinopteri > Zeiformes > Zeidae > Zeus > Zeus faber. The sequence continues at coordinate 27,559,093 of NC_137198.1, read as the reverse complement.
GTATGAGAGTGGATGCAAGCATCAATGTGCTAATATCTTGGGAATGCTGAGAAATAGAAAGCAAGGTGCCCTGTTTCATCACAGGTTAAAGCTATGCTTTACTCATACAACAGCTGAAAGTAGAGCACAAATGCAGTCCCCCATTACCGCATACTATGCAGTTGTGATTCCCACAATTTGGGAATTTGCAGGGGTCAACAAAATCAGAGTGCTTTGACATTGCCTCACAATGGGCAAACGTCCTTACTGATCAATGTATCACCCCTGCCAGGTAAGTATACCAAAGAGGTGCTTGCCTTCTCTTGTCACACTCAGCAGATAAGAAAAGAAACCAGTTCTCTTTGGAAGACAGGCTCAGGTGAGCATCAGACTTTTAATCTGAGGGTCCAAGGTTAGAGTGCCTGCTCAGGTGTGTTGTTCTGCTGAGGAAGTTCACTTCACTTGTACAGGGGAAAGTTGGAGACGATGAGTGTGCAACCTAGCATTTAGAAGCTTGGGAATTCCATCACTTCCCAATAAGCCTATCCTTTTTTCACACCAAAACTCAGAGTTTGTGTGCAAAGGAAATCCCCCACAACCACAAGGTGGTTCAGACTTTTAATCTGAGGGTCCAAGGTTCAAGTCCCAGTCTGTGTCACCCTGTCTTACCCCAACTGCATGGCCAGCAAGCCATAGGTAATATTTCTCATTTTAATTGAATACAACATACCTTTTAAACAGAATTGTAAAGCCCCTTCTTTAATGGGGTTTCCACAACCCTGACCAGAATGACATAGGCTTGTTTCTGAATGAATGACATCTTTTGTTTAGTCTTGATATCCCCCTTTGAGAGCCATTGTGCCTGATTGTTAAAATGCCAAGCCTTTTGATATGAAAGAGCAAGTTTACTGGAGAATGCAGGCATTGACCCTGCTACCTCTCGCATGCGAATCAAGCGCTCGACCATTTGAGCTAATTCCCCCTAGAATGTCAAGTATTTCCTTGAGAAACTTCATTACTAAGATTACCTGGGTGCTCGCCGACAAGTGATGCACATTAAGGAATGCGTGCACACTGATTTGGATTTCAACAAATTGTTTGGCTAAATCCTTCGATGCGGAGCCTCACAAGCTCAGACTGCAGAATGCCCCACTTTAAATCTGAGGGTCCAGGGTTCAAGTCCCTGCTCAGGTGTGTTGTTCGGCTGAGGAAGTTCACTTCAATTGTACAGGGGAAAGTTGGAGAGCAGTCAAAGTGTCATTCTACACTAATGAATTACAATGAAAAATTCCCATGTGTAATCGACCACTATGAGTGTGCAACCTAGCATTTTGAAGCTTGGGAATTCCATCACATCCCAATAAGCCTATGCTGTTTTCAAACCACAACTCAGGGTGTGAGTGCAAAGGAAATCCCCCACAACCACAAAATCTGCAGTCAAGATGCCCACATTTGGGGGAATTTGGCCAGTAGAGTCGGATTCAATGAAATAAGCTCACCCTGGCCAAACTTCCTTTCTGAACAATGTATCACACCTACAAGTTAAGTGTACTTAACAGCTTCTTGGATGTTCTCATGCTTTGCCAGCTCTCCCACCAGTCTGTGGTGTTGTCACTTGGCTTTAGTCAGCCTGTGAAGACTCTGCCTTCCCCCCACTGCATGGCCAGCAAGGCAAGATTCAAGATTCAAGATTCAAGATTTTTATTTGTCACATACATATACATACTTCCATACATATATGCAGTGAAATGTAATGCAACGCACCCGGTGATAGCACACAATAAGTCCTAGGAAAAAGTACAAAAATAAAATAAAATAAAAAGTAGAAAATTCCTTTCTAATAGACCGACTAACTGACTCCTAAAACGTAATACAGTAAGTGGAATACTTATAGAATAAGCTAAAAAATATATAGAATAAAATACAATAAAAAAATAAATTGAAATAAAATGGAATAGGTTGAAGGAATATGGCTATGTATATACAGATATGTGCATTTAAAGTGGCATGTGAATTAAAGTGGCATGTGAATGTGAATAGTGTGAGGTAGTGTTTGGGATAATACAGCACAGTATAAAACAGTACGGCGCAGCAATACGGCATCACGAACAACCCTGAACAGTGATACAGTATGCGGTACAGTATGCTACATACAGTACAGTAGGTAGTGGATCCTAGTGCATGGCTCAGTTAAGACCCCTGGTGAGGTCAGCATTGACAGTTCTGATGGCTTGAGGGAAGAAACTCCGTCTCAGTCTCCCTGTTCTCGCTGCGTGACTGCGGAGGCGCTTGCCTGACCGCAGCAGCTGAAACAGTCCGTTGTTGGGGTGATGAGGATCCTTCATGATCCTACGGGCTCTACTACTACACCTCCTGGTGTTTAACTCCTGCAAGGGGGGGAGGGTAGTTCCAGTGGTACGTTCAGCTGAACGCACCACCCTCTGCAGGGCCCGCCTGTCCTGGGCAGTACAGTTCCAAAACCAGGCAGTGATGTTGCCTGTCAGGATGCTCTCCACTGCTCCAGAGTAGAAGGACTTGAGGATCCTCACCGAGACCCGGAATTTCCTCAGCTGCCTGAGGTGGTAGAGACGCTGCCTCGCCTTTCTCACCAGAGTGTCTGTGTGAACAGTCCATGTTAAGTCCTCTGTGATGTGGACTCCCAGATATCTGAAGCTGCTCACCCTATCGACAGAAGTCCCATTAATCCACAAGGGTGCGTGCGTACTCGATTGTGATCCACGCCTAAAGTCCACAATCAGCTCCTTGGTTTTGCTGACGTTCAGGTGGAGGCTGTTGTCCTGGCACCAGAGTGACAGGTCAGCCACCTCCTTGCGGTAGGCCTTCTCATCGCAGTCGGTGATCAGGCCCACGACCACGGTGTCGTCAGCAAACTTGATGATGGTGTTGGAGCTGGACCTGGCCACACAGTCATGTGTGTACAGGGAGTACAGTAGGGGGCTGAGGACGCAGCCCTGGGGGGATCCTGTATTCAGGGTGAGGGAGCTTGACATGTACTTCCCCACCTTGACCACCTGGGGGCGGCCTGTGAGGAAGTCCAGGATCCAGGTGCACAGCGGAGCATTCAATCCTAGCTCCAACAACTTGACAGCCAGTCTGGTGGGGACTATGGTGTTGAAAGCTGAACTATAATCAATGAACAGCATTCTCACATAGGCCCCCTTCTGGCCATCCAGGTGCGTGAGCGTGGTGTGCAGTACCTGGGAGACCGCGTCATCCGTGGATCTGTTCTGCCGGTACGCAAACTGCAACGGGTCCAAGGAGCGGGGGAGGGAGGCGCAGATGTAATCCTTAATCAGCCTCTCGAAACACTTCATGACCACCGAGGTGAGGGCCACCGGACGGTAGTCATTCAGGCAGGTTGGAGAGGCGATCTTCGGGACAGGAACGACGGTGGACCTCTTGAAACAGGATGGGACCACTGATTCAGCCAGGGAGATGTTGAATATTGTGGTGAACACCGGAGCTAGCTGGTTAGTACAGGTCTTCAGTACTCGTCCAGATACGCCATCTGGGCCCGCAGCTTTCCTGGTGTTCACCCGCATCAAAGCCCTCCTGACCTCGTGCACGGACACTGAGAGTGCGCGCTCGTCCCCAGCGGTGTAGCTCCAATTAGCCGGCGAGCTAGCGGTGCTGCTGCCAGACTCGAACCGCGCATAAAAGGAGTTCAGTTGGTTGGCCAGGGAGGCGTCCGCACTCGTGGCTGGGGAGGAGCTGCTCTTGTAGTTTGTTATTGTTCGCAGCCCCTCCCACAAGCGTCTTGTGTCCCCCCGCTCCATCTGCAGCTCCAGGGTGTCTCTGTACGTCCGTTTAGCGTCCCTCACCGCCCTCCGCAGATTGTACGACGCCGCTTTGTAATTGTCCATGTTACCAGATACAAGTCCGTCGTTGTAAGCGGCCGTGCGCGCATTCAGAGCGCAGCGGATGGATTTATCAACCCATGGTTTCTGGTTTGGAAATATCCGAACTTTCACCGTGGGAACGATTTCATCCGCGAGCGTAGCCACAAAACTCACTACAACCTCCGTAAACTCGCTGACGTCACTTGAACTCGCTCGGAACATGTCCCAGTCTACGTCAGTCAGAGCGTCCTGAAGCGCAGCCTCTGATTGGTCCGTCCACCGCTTCACTTCCCTCGTCATCACCAGATCCCGCGCGATCAGAGGCCTGTAAACAGGAAGCAGCGAGATTGCGGCGTGATCTGATTTCCCGAAAGCAGGAAGCGACACGGGCTTGTATCCGTTCTTGTAAGGAGTGTAACAATGGTCCAGAGTTCTGTCTCCCCTGGTGGCACACGTGATGTGTTGGTGGAAATTCGGCAGAACTTTTTTCAGGTTGGCCCTGTTAAAGTCCCCAGTCACCACCACAGCCGCGTCGGGATGTCTGTTCTGAAATCCGCACAACACATCGTGCAGAACCGACAGAGCTGCGTCGGTGTCCGCTTGCGGTGGGATATAAACGGCTGTAATGATGACCGTGCTGAATTCCCGGGGGAGATAAAATGGACGGCATAGTATGGTCAGCTGTTCCAGGTTCGGCGAGCAGGAGTGGGAGAGGAATTTGGTGTTGTTGGCGTTACACCAGCGGTTGTTTACCATTAGGCAGACGCCTCCACCTTTGGATTTCCCCGACTCTCCCGTTCTGTCGCCGCGGAACACGGAGAAGGCCTCGGCTGGACGTATGGCTTCATCCGGCACCAGTGGGTTCAGCCATGTTTCCGTCAGGCAGAGGACGCAACAGTTCCTCGTGTCTCGCTGGAATTGAATCCTCGCTCGAAGTTCATCCATCTTGTTCTCCAGGGACTGGACGTTAGCAAGAAGGATGCTTGGCAGAGGTGGACGGTAAGGTTGTGTCCTCATTCTGACCCGAATGCCGCCTCGTTTACCTCGGTGCTTCCTCCGTGGGCCGGCTCGTGGAACAGCGACTCCATTTTTGTTGTTGTTGCGAGTGTTCCCGCGTAGGATTTCCGCCGGCCACTCTGCTCCCACGGATAAAAAGTCCCAAAGTTGTTCGTTTAGGGAAATTTTTATATCCATGAGTGCATCGCGGCCGTATGAGTTAATTGTTGATGTTTTTCTGGCGAACATCGTGATAAAAAAAGGAAAAAAATACTAAAGAGTAAGAAAGTAACCGGAGCGCCGGCGCAGGCGACCGCTAGGGGCGGCGCCACTATCGCGCCACTATCGCCAAGTCATTGGAAGTAATGGCAGATTGCGGAGCAGCTTTCACCTGTGTTCGGCCTGAAGATGCTATACATCTCCCCATGTCTGACCAATTGGTACGGACAATCGGGTTTGAGGGTGTGAAACAGCTGATTCCTCTCACAAAACCAATTGAGCTCTGCTGTAGAAATCGGAAAATCACACTACCTATTTTGGTGTCAGAACATACGTCCATTGCACTCTTGGGAAGAGATGCTATGTGCAAACTAAATTGCACAATACGGTGTACACCGGACAGCTGTCTGGTGGATGTGCCACCTGATGTCTACCACCAATTATTTAGCGCACCAGAGACCGAGACTTCTTCAGTATATTGGCTTGGAAATCTTAGTCCAGAGCTATTAGAGCCAGCCAAGCCGTGGGAGAAGTTCATTGTGGCAAATATGCCTGATGCTAAGCCCCCTGAGTATCCACATCATTGCACGTTGAAATATTTCAAGAAAGCTGACCAATTGGATCCAGAAGAATGGTTGAGTAGTCAACCGAAGCATGTTCAGCTGATCTCATGCTGCATAATTGTGGGACCACAAGGAGCAGCTATGAAGATAAACACCAATGAATATCTTGAGAAAGAGTATGACATTGTGAAAAGTGTGCCACATGTGACTTTAATGGTGGCTGAAGGATTTGAGCAGAAGCAAATAGGAGAAATGATGGCAGAAGCTGAGGAAGCCATTTTTTCACCCATAAAGGAGAATCTTGCTATCTGGATAAGTGAAGAACAGAAGTTCAGGAAAATCCTGATTTCAGCACAAGGACAAGGACAACCACAAGTGATACAGATGACACATGAGTCAATGTTCAGCGCTAAATTGGACTCAGACAGCATGAGAGAGGAGATGCTGCAACAAATTCCAGAATGTTTGTGGTCACGACATAGTACTGACATCGGACTTGTGAAGTCAGCCCAACCGGTGAGAGTTGAACTGAGACCAGGAACCAAACCTCCTTGGAAGAACCAATATCCACTAAAGGAAGAGGCAATCAAAGGGATTGAACCACAAATTGAAGGACTGTTAAAAGCAGGTGTAGTGGAAATATGTTTGGATCCTCAGAGCAATACACCTATATTGCCTTTAAAGAAACCAGATGAGTCCTATCGCTTGGTACATGATTTAAGAGCGATAAATGAAGTGGTGCAGGATTTTCCAGCAGATGTACCAGATCCACATACCTTGTTAGCCCAAATCCCTCCAGAGGCTACACACTTCACAGTGTTGGATTTGTGTGGAGCATTTTTCAGTGTTCCACTGAGCGAAGAAAGTCAAGGATTGTTTGGATTCACGTACAAAGGACAAACCTTCAAGTACAAGAGGCTCCCTCAAGGATTCAAACATAGCCCTCACATTTTCAATAAAGTATTGCAGGATGACTTGGCTGGGATTGATCAGATCTTGAAAAGTACTGTCATTCAGTATGTGGACGACATTGTCATCTGTTCACCGGATAAGGAAACATGCCATGAGGATTCAATCAAACTGTTACAGCTATTGGCAGACAAAGGACACAAGGCCTCTCAGAAGAAGCTACAGTATTGTCAAGAAAAAGTTGTTTATTTGGGTCAAACAATAACCCATGGACACAGAAGCATCTCTGAGAGTCATTTGGAAGCCATTCGAACGGCACCAAAGCCTAGAACAGTCAGAGAGATGATGACATTTCTTGGCATTGCGGGATATTCTTCAGCCTGGGTAGAAGATTATGCCTGCCTAACAGGGCCTTTGAGAGCCATGATAAAAGAGACTGGGAATGCTCAACTCCATTGTAACCTCACCTGGACCCAAGAAGGTCTTATGGCATTTGAAACGATCAAACAGAGGCTACAAGAAGCTCCAGCGCTAGCGCTGCCAGACTACTCTAAGAACTTTTTGCTGTATGTGGCTTCGTCCACTGGAGGCAAATATGCATGTGCAGTTCTTTGTCAGCCAACAGGTACAGGGACAAGTCCTCAACCTGTGTCGTATTATTCTACTGCCTATTCAGAAGTAGAATCGGGGCTACCACTGTGCTACAGAGCAATTGGTGGGAGTTTATCTAATGTATGAGAAAGCATCATCTTCGGTAAATGTACATTGACTATGTCTAGGCTAAGAGACTATCATAGGCTCTTAGAGCAGGAAGATGTCACCTTAGTAAGGTGCGTCACGGTAAATCCAGCTGATAATTTACCAACACCAGGGGATGAAGAGCCACATGATTGTATTCAGGAAGTAGAGAGATATGCAAAGCTCAGATCAGACTTGCAAGCTTTCCCACTGCATGTGTCAGATGTGGAGTATTGGACTGACGGGTCCTGCTATCGAATAGGAGACACATTGAGTGCTGGTTATGCAGTAGTCAAAGCCCAGGGAACTGAATTTGTTGTTGAGAAAGCAGAAGTAATACCACAACCTGCTTCTGCACAGCTTGCTGAGCTTGTGGGCCTGACTGAAGCTTGTCTATTGGCTGAAGGCAAGCGAGTGACAATATATACAGATTCGGCATATGCACATAATGTGTGTCATTTATTTGGATCAGTATGGAAAAATCGAGGATTTAAGAAAACCGATGGTTCTCCGATACAGCATCATGCCCAAATAATAAAATTGTTGCATGCAATGATGAAACCAAAGGAAATAGCTGTAGCTAAGTGTGCAGCACACAAAATAGACACGTCAAGGGTCACACAAGGTAACAAAGCGGCTGATGAGGCTGCTAAAGCAGTTACAGGAGCAAACAAAGCAGGCAAGGTTCTTCTGGTCACTCATGAAGTGGACTTGGAAGATAAAATCACGCTCAGAGATGTGATCGCGATGCACGAAGCGGCGTCAGCCATCGATAAACAATTATGGTTGGACCGAGGGGCCACACAAGATTCTGCTGGTCTGTGGAGAAATCATGAAGGACTGATGGTAGCACCCCCTGACCTACTAGGTCTGATGATTCAGGAAGCACATGGGTTAGCCCATGTTGCAAGGGGGGAGGTAAGGAGAAAGATCACGAAAGAGTATGGTTTTTGGGCACCGTACTTGCTTGAGCAAATTAATTATGTCATAGGCAGATGCACAATCTGTCTTAAAAATAACGTTCGGAGGGGTGTGTTGAGTCCACCCGGTCACATTCCAACTCCGACAGGTCCTATGCGTGAGTTGGTTGTGGATTTTGTTGACATGATAAGACCAATAGGAGGTAAAAGATACATGCTAGTCGTCGTGGATAGATTTTCACGGTGGCCTGAGGCATGTCCAACCAAGTGTAAAGATGCTCAGTCGTTTGCCAAGTTCTTGTGTCGTGAGGTCATAAGCAGGTGGGGACTTCCAGATCGGATATCCTCAGATAATGGGAAAGAGTTCGAGGACAGAACAGTCAAATTAATTCTGCAAAAATTGGGAATTAAACAACGTTTAGGAGCTGTTTATCATCCACAAAGCCAAGGAATTCGTGTAAAAATGAATGGTGTGCTGAAAAATCGCATTGTTAAAATCTGTCAGCATACAGGTCTGAATTGGGTAGAGGTGTGTAGTTAGGAGCTAACACTAGTAGAGAATATCCCATTTTGAATATCTGATTCCATCATTTACTCAACACTATTGTTAACAAGGGAAATACATGGACAAAGGGGGGAAAAGAAAAAAAGTTAATCATATATTGGAATAATGTTAAAGTATAATGCAAAAGTGAAATTATTATACTGTATTTGATGTTTGTGCAAGATACTGGCTGGTGATTCTTTCTTTCAGGACCAGTCAGAGGATGGCTGTGTCCAGAGATCCTAACAGCCTAATGGACTTGAACATTCAAACATGGACACTCGAAAATGGACGGCGGACCCTGAATGAAGACATCATGATCAGGAGTGTCGAGTGAAATATCATTAAAAGTTGATGGTGTTAAAAAGCAACAGTTTAATACATACATGTGTGTCCTGAATGTGTTTATAATATTGGAGTTTGTTTACTACAATGTAACCTGTATTATTGATAAATATCCTGTACTCTACGCTAGATATTTTTAGCAAGACATATTACTTTGATTTGCTATTGTTTTCTTTGAGTTGTCTGTAGTAGGATGAAGTGAATACATTGGGACCTCAGGTATTTTCTTTTTTTGCGGTTTTTGAGGGACATTGGTGCTAGGCAGGGAAAGGTCCACTGGAAGGTCCGATGGGTCGACCAGCCTGACTTTGGACTCATTTTTGATTTATTTCTGAGGCTCTAAATGTATGCATATATATGTAACATCCTATACAGTAGTCTAAACCCTTCGTCTTTTTCTGTTAATTGATTTGGAGTACCTTAGGTGGTTGCCTGGGGCAGAGGGACCGTGAGAGAATTTTCCTGTCTTGATTGATTGATGGATGTTCTAAAAAATGAAGCTGCCAGATGGGTTTTTCGCTCTCACACTCCACAAATTTGCTGTATTGCTATGACTAAGCATGGTCAGAAGGGTATATTATAACCAATTGTGTTTGTTATTAAGTGATTTCTATTAAGCCAATTAACATCGTATGTTCAATTACTCTTCTCTCTGTCGAGACTTTGTGTAGTCTCGAAGGGGGGAATATGAGGTGTCTGGAAGGTTTGAGCTGAATAGGTCACTGAGCTCCCAAAGCTGAGATATAGTGCGGTCATAATATTAACTATGTTATTATTAGATTTATTGCTTAAGAAGGAGAACGTCAAGGTTCTGTTCAGAGGCCCTATGGGAGAGGAATTTTGTTTATTCCTCCAGCTCGACCAGAGGAGGAAATGTTTAGATTTATGACAGGACATAGGCTGAGCAGGCACCTATGGGTTGGAACCAGATGTGGTATGTTATCTCTGTACAGCTTTAAAAGCGAATGCAGAGCGTCACTTGGCAGAGATTCCATCCGGCTCGGGTCTCTCTGATCATCTTAACAGGAGATCCAGGGTTGATGGCCCAGCAGCGCATTTCGGACTTGAATGCCGTTCAGTGGAGGCAGTATACATACCACGATAATATATTTTAATGAAAAACCAGCCAAAAGAGGCTCTGTAGCGCAATGGATAGCGCATTGGACTTCTAGGACTTGTTCACAAGCAATTCAAAGGTTGTGGGTTCAAGTCCCACCAGAGTCAAATGGCTGTCTCACTAGTTTTCACTCCATTCCTGAAGTTCTGAATCCTTGTCAACATCATCTGACTGTAAAAAAACCCCACAGTAACATCAGTTGCTTTTCCTCAGAACTTACACAATTTCATTGAGTATGTTACAAATGCTTGTTTTGAGGATGTGCCACACCCCTTCCAATGAGGTGGTGCAGCGTTGATGGCCGTGGGCTGCTCATCCATTGTGCTCTGCATGTATTGATACAAATCCCCTCTACATTTGTGGCTGGTGCTTTAACATTTGGTTAAAGGATGATGGATTTAAATCTTTGCACTGTTATTTTACTTATTTCGGTCAACATGCATTTTAACACAGTTGTATCTCCATTTTCGGATGTAGCGCCCGGTGCTGTGGCTTACTGGGTTAAATAGCCCGCCTAGTTAACAGGAGATGCTGGGGTTGAAGTTCTTGTTTGGATTTGAATTATTTTCAGTGGAGGCAGTATGCATATCATAAGAATATATATCAGTGAAAATATTTCCTGAAGTGGCTCTTGAGTGTAATTTGAATTATAGGCGTCGCAAGCAAGTAATTCCCCGCTTGTGGTTCGAGTCCCTCTAGATTCACTTGTCTTGCTTATTATGTTTTACTTAATTCTTAAAATTAACATCCTACGTACTATGGCCTTAGTATGGTCTTCTGACTGTCAAGAAAACTCGATGCTCTAACTTCCTTTACAAAATGAGGAAAATGTTACACATGGTTGTTTTTGAGAATGCAATACACCTTTACAGACAAGGATGCCTTGTGATTAAGGCAGTGTTCAGCAAAACTGTTGTGCTGTGCATGCATTTGTTCATGTCCCATCCACCTTGTGGCTGGCAAGCTGCATTTTAATCCCTGCAGTGTTGCAGTTATTTCTTTCAATATGCATTTTGAACAGAGTTGTGTCTTCATTTCCAGGTGTAGTGCATTGTGCTGTGGCTTCGTTGGTGAATGCGCCTGTCTAACAGGAGATCCAGGGTTGATGTCCCAGCAGCGCATTTCGGACTTGAATGCCGTTCAGTGGAGGCAGTATACATACCACGATAATATATTTCAATGAAAAACCAGCCAAAAGAGGCTCTGTAGCGCAATGGAGAGCGCATTGGACTTCTAGGACTTGTTCACAAGCAATTCAAAGGTTGTGGGTTCAAGTCCCACCAGAGTCAAATGGCTGTCTCACTAGTTTTCACCCCATTCCTGAAGTTCTGAATCCTCGTCAACATCATCTGACTGTAAAAAAAACCCACAGTAACATCAGTTGCATTTCCTCAGAACTTACACAATTTGATTGAGTATGTTACAAATGCTTGTTTTGAGGATGTGCCACACCCCTTCCAATGAGGTGGTGCAGCGTTGATGGCCGTGGGCTGCTCATCCATTGTGCTCTGCATGTATTGGTACAAATCCCCTCTACATTTGTGGCTGGTGCTTTAACATTTGGTTAAAGGATGATGGATTTAAATCTTTGCACTGTTAGTTTACTTATTTCGGTCAATATGCATTTTAACACAGTTGTATCTCCATTTTCGGATGTAGCGCCTGGCTTACTGGGTTAAATAGCCCGCCTAGTTAACAGGAGATGCTTGGGTTGAAGTCTCTGTTTGGATTTGAATTATTTTCAGTGGAGGCAGTATGCATATCATAAGAATATATATCAGTGAAAATATTTCCTGAAGTGGCTCTTGAGTGTAATTTGAATTATAGGCGTCGCAAGCAAGTAATTCCCCGCTTGTGGTTCGAGTCCCTCTAGATTCACTTGTCTTGCTTATTATGTTTTACTTAATTCTTAAAATTAACATCCTACGTACTATGGCCTTAGTATGGTCTTCTGACTGTCAAGAAAACTCTATGCTCTAAATTCCTTTACAAAATGAGGAAAATGTTACACATGGTTGTATTTGAGAATGCAATACACCTTTGCAGACAAGGATGCCTTGTGATTAAGGCAGTGTGCTGCAAAACTGTTGTGCTGTGCATGCATTTGTTTAAGTCCCATCCACCTTGTGGCTGGCAAGCTACATTTGGTAAAGGGATCCTGCATTTAAATCCCTGCAGTGTTGCAGTTATTTCTTTCAATATGCATTTTGAACAGAGTTGTGTCTTCATTTCCAGGTGTAGTGCATAGTGCTGTGGCTTCGTTGGTGAATGCGCCTGTCTAATAGGAGATCCAGGGTTGATGTCCCAGCAGCGCTTTTCGGACTTGAATGCTTTTCAGTGGAGGCAGTATACATACCACGATAATATATTTCAATGAAAAACCAGCCAAAGGAGGCTCTGTAGCGCAATGGATAGCGCATTGGACTTCTAGGACTTGTTCACAAGCAATTCAAAGGTTGTGGGTTCAAGTCCCACCAGAGTCAAATGGCTCTCTCACTTGTTTTCACTGAAGTTCTGAATGCTTGTCAACATCATCTGACTGTAAAAAAACCCCACAGTAACATCAGTCGCTTTTCCTCAGAACTTACACAATTTGATTGAGTATGTTACAAATGCTTGTTTTGAGGATGTGCCACACCCCTTCCAATGAGGTGGTGCAGTGTTGATGGCCATGGGCTGCTCATCCATTGTGCTCTGCATGTATTGGTACAAGTCCCCTCCACATTTGTGGCTGGTGCTTCAACATTTGGTTAAAGGATGATGGATTTAAATCCTTGCACTGTTATTTTACTTATTTCGGTCAACATGCATTTTAACACAGTTGTATCTCTATTTTCAGATGTAGCTCCTGGTGCTGTGGCTTACTGGGTTAAACAGCCCGCCTAGTTAACAGGAGATGCTGGGGTTGAAGTCTCTGTTTGGATTTGAATTATTTTCAGTGGAGGCAGTATGCATATCATAAGAATATATATCAGTGAAAATATTTCCTGAAGTGGCTCTTGAGTGTAATTTGAATTATAGGCGTCGGAGGCAAGTAATTCCCCGCCTTTGGTTCGAGTCCCTCTAGATTCACTTGTCTTGCTTATTATGTTTTACTTAATTCTTAAAATTAACATCCTACGTACTATGGCCTTAGTATGGTCTTCTGACTGTCAAGAAAACTCTATGCTCTAAATTCCTTTACAAAATGAGGAAAATGTTACACATGGTTGTATTTGAGAATGCAATACACCTTTACAGACAAGGATGCCTTGTGATTAAGGCAGTGTGCTGCAAAACTGTTGTGCTGTGCATGCATTTGTTCAAGTCCCATCCAGCTTGTGGCTGGCAAGCTACATTTGGTAAAGGGATCCTGCATTTAAATCCCTGCAGTGTTGCAGTTATTTCTTTCAATATGCATTTTGAACAGAGTTGTGTCTTCATATCGCCATGGCGATAGTGGCCCGCCCCTAGCGGTCGCCTGCGCCGGCGCTCCGGTTACTCTCTTACCTTTTTAGTATTTTTTTCCTTTTTTTATCATAATGTCTGCCAAAAAACATCAACAGTCTACGACCGCGATGCAATCATAGATATTAAAATTTCCCTAAACGAACAACTTTGGGACTTTTTATCCGTGGGAGCAGAGTGGCCGGCGGAAATCCTACGCGGGAACACTTTCAACAACAACAACAATAACAAGAATGGAGCCGCTGTTCCACGAGCGGGCCCACGGAGGAAGCACCAAGGTAAACGAGGCGGCATTCGGGTCAGAATGAGGGCGCAACCTTACCGTCCACCTCTGCCAAGCATCCTTCTTGCTTACGTCCAGTCCCTGGAGAACAAGATGGATGAACTTCGAGCGAGGATTCAATTCCAGCGAGACACGAGGAACTGTTGCGTCCTCTGCCTGACGGAAACATGGCTGAACCCACTGGTGCTGGATGAAGCCATTCGTCCAGCCGAGCCCTTCTCCGTGTTACGCGGCGACAGAACGGGAGAGTCGGGGAAATCCAAGAGGCTTCTGCCTAATGGTAAACAACCGCTGGTGTAACGCCAACAACACCAGATTCCTCTCCCACTCCTGCTCGCCGAACGTGGAACAATTGACCATACTATGCCGTCCATTTTATCTCCCCCGGGAATTCAGCACGGTCATCATTACAGCCGTTTATATCCCACCGCAAGCGGACACCGACGCAGCTCTGTCGGTTCTGTACGATGTGTTGTGCGGATTTCAGAACAGACATCCCGACACGGCTGTGGTGGTGACTGGGGACTTTAACAGGGCCAACCTTAAAAAAGTTCTGCCGAATTTCCACCAACACATCACGTGTGCCACCAGGGGAGACAGAACTCTGGACCATTGTTACACACCTTACAAGAACGGACACAAGCCCGTCTCGCTCCCTGCTTTCGGGAAATCAGATCACGCCGCGATCTCGCTGCTTCCTGTTTACAGGCCTCTGATCGCGCGGGATCTGGTGATGACGAGGGAAGTGAAGCGGTGGACGGACCAATCAGAGGCTGCGCTTCAGCACGCTCTGACTGACGTAGACTGGGACGTGTTCCAAACAAGTTCAAGTGACGTCAGCGAGTTTACGGAGGTTGTAGTAAATTTTGTGGCTACTTTAGCGGATGAAACCGTTCCCACGGTGAAAGTTCGGATATTTCCAAACCAGAAACCATGGGTTGATAAATCCATCCGCTGCGCTCTGAATGATCGTACTGCCGCTTACAACGACGGTCTTGTATCTGGTAATATGGACAATTACAATGCGGCGTCGTACAATCTGCAGAGAGCGGTGAGGGACGCCAAACGGACGTACAGAGAGACCGTGGAGCTACAGATGGAGCGGGGGGACACCAGATGCTTGTGGGAGGGGCTGGGAACAATCACAAACTACAAGAGCAGCTCCTCCCCAGCCACGAGTGTGGGCGCCTCCCTGGCCAACCAACTGAACTCCTTTTATGCGCGGTTCTAGTCTGGCAGCAACACCGCTAGCTCACCGGCTAATTGGAGTTACACCGCTGGGGATGGGCGCGCACTCTCAGGAGAGCTTTGATGCGGGTGAACACCAGGAAAGCTGCGGGCCAAGATGGCATATCTGGGCGAGTACTGAAGACCTGTGCTAACCAGCTATCTCCGGTGTTCACTACAATATTCAACATCTCACTGGCTGAATTAGTGGTCCCGTCCTGCTTCAAGAGGTCCACCGTCGTTCCTGTGCCGAAGATCGCCTCTCCTTCCTGCCTGAATGACTACCGTCCGGTGGCCCTCATCTCGGTGGTCATGAAGTGTTTCAAGAGGCTGATTAAGCATTACATCTGTGCCTCCCTTCCCCGCACCTTGGACCCGTTGCAGTTCACGTCCCGGCAAAACAGATCCACGGATGACGCGGTCTCCCAGGTACTGCACACCACGCTCACGCACCTGGATGGCCAGAAGGGGGCCTATATGAGAATGCTGTTCATCGATTATAGTTCAGCTTTCAACACCATAGTCCCCACCAGACTGGCTGTCAAGCTAAAGGAGCTCGGATTGAAGGGTCCGCTGTGCACCTGGATCCTGGACTTCCTCACAGGCAGGTGGGGAAGTACATGTCCAGCTCCCTCACCCTGAATACAGGATCCCCCCAGGGCTGCGTCCTCAGCCCCCTACTGTACTCCCTGTACACACATGACTGTGTGGCCAGGTCCAGCTCCAACACCATCATCAAGTTTGCTGACGACACTGTGGTCGTGGGCCTGATCATCGACTGCGATGAGAAGGCCTACCGCGAGGAGGTGGCTGACCTGTCACTCTGGTGCCAGGACAACAGCCTACACCTGAACGTCAGCAAAACCATGGAGCTGATTGGGGACTTTAGGCGTGGATCACAATCTAGGACGCACGCGCCCTTGTGGATTAATGGGACTTCTGTCGATAGGGTGAGCAGCTTCAGATATCTGGGAGTCCACATCACAGAGGACTTAACATGGACTGTACACACGGACACTCTGGTGAGAAAGGCGAGGCAGCGTCTCTACCACCTCAGGCAGCTGAGGAAATTCCGGGTCTCGGTGAGGACCCGGAGGAGTCCTTCTACTCTGGAGCAGTGGAGAGCATCCTGACAGGCAACATCACTACCTGGTTTGGGAACTGTACTGCTCAGGACAGGCGGGCCCTGCAGAGGGTGGTGCGTTCAGCTGAACGTACCACTGGAACTACCCTCCCCCCCTTGCAGGAGCTATACACCAGGAGGTGTAGTGGCAGAGCCCACAGGATCATGAAGGATCCTCATCACCCCAACAACAGACTGTTTCAGCTGCTGCAGTCAGGCAAGCGCCTCCGCAGTCACACAGCGAGAACAGAGAGACTGAGACAGAGTTTTTTCCCGTTTTTTCCCCATTAGAACTGTCAATGCTGACCTCACCAGGGGTCCTAACCGAGCCATACACTAGGCTCCACTACCTACGGTACTGTATGTAGCATACTGTATCGCATACTGTGTCACTGTTCAGGGTTGTTCGTGATGCCGTATTGCTGCGCCGTACTGTTGTATACTGTGCTGTATTATCCCAAACACTACCTCACTCTATTCACATTCACATGCCACTTTAATTCACATGCCACTTTAATTGCACATATCTGTACATACATAGGCATATTCCCTCTATCTATTCCATTTTATTTCATTTTATTTTTATTGTATTTTATTCTTTCTCTTTTTATCTTATTCTATAAGTATTCAACTTACTGTATTACGTTTTAGGAGTCAGTTAGTCGGTCAATTAGAAAGGAATTCTTTACTTTTATTTATTTTTTTCCTAGGACATATTGTGTGCTATCACCGGGTGCGTTGCATTACATTTCACTGCATATATGTATGAAAGTATGTATATGTATGTGACATATAAAAAAAAACAATCTTGAATTTCCAGGTGTAGTGCATCAGTTGTGCTCTGTATGAAAGTATTTATTTCAGTGAATATGCATTTTTAACAGAGTTCTATTTTCATTTCTGGGTGTAGTGCAAGGTGCCGTGGCTTTTATGGTCGAAGCACTTGCCTAGCAAACAGGTGATCCTGGATTCAAGTCCCAGCATCCCCTTTGGGCTTGAATGATATTCAGTTGAGGCAGAATACATACGACAGTAATATATCTCAGCAAAACATTTAATTTAAGTGGCTCTGTAGCCCAAGGGGGAGCGCTTTGGAATTCCAGGCCCCCTCAACAAGCATAGTCATGTATTTATGAGCAGGGACCAGTTAGTCAATACAAATATATTGACAGGCAACCCTGATGGTGAAGGAGATGTCCACCCAATGTGGGGTTCCAACCCACGGCCCTGAGAAGGAGAGTCTCATGCTCTACAGATTGAGCTGACCATACAGTAGACTGTCCTGTTCTGGCCATACACAATTTTAAAGGCTTCCTTTTTACAAAAAACAATTTATTGTTCACTTGCTTGTATTAATTCATTTGAAAAACATGGCATGGGATGGAGAGTAAGAAGTCAAGTTAAGGACAGGGCATCACCCAGAATTCTTTGCACACCTTGGCTGTCATAATCGTAACCAGCCATTATAACATTTAGCACGTCCGTTTTCCACCTCACTTTTACCTACATCGGTGTGATATGGTATGAACGTGGTCCATCATATTGTTCTAGAAATATAAATGCTTTAAAAAAATACATATCCAAACGGAAATGAGGAGAGCACCATATGTGTGTCAGCCAAACCTCAGTGTGGACATGAACGGCTGAAGCCCCCTATTTCATTCTTTTGCAGAGCAACATCAAAGTCTACGAAGTCAATCTGATATGTGATTATTGCTTGTTGGCAACTTAGCCCGGTTTCCAGCAAGGTGGACTTGAAATACAGTCCACCATGGCAATTTTTGCTGGTCTCCAAGGAGATGTGCACCATGGTGAAAAGTAATGTTTTGCTCCATAGCCTGGGAACAGTGTCCTGTTTTTCTGCTACTGTAGCCCTTCACAACAAGTTAAAACTGCACAATGGTAGCCAATAGAGAGACCGTAAGTGAAAACAACATTGATATCTCATCTAGACACAGCCAGGTACAGCTGTGACTTGAACTTAGGATGTCCTGCTTAAAATATATGCTTTCGCTGGCCAAGCCAATGTACTGGTTGATGTGCCTAAATGGCATTAGCAATTCGTATGCAAGACCAAAGAACCCAATCAGCTGCTCCTGCCTTTTTATGATATGGTAACATTGCTCCAACAGGGTTATTATGAGAGATAAAGTTTTCTTTTTTTTTTTTTATGGGGCCAAGCAAATGTCTACCGGGATAAAGTATTCTTTTGTTTGGTAAAGCAAGCAGTGAGCTTATCATGTAAATATGTATCATCAAACTTAGGGAGGGTGAGAAACACTTGGCTGAAGTTGCTCGCAAGGATTTTGCCTCACAATTGAGAATTCTGTGGGCACCAGAGGTAGGCCTGCATTTGTGTTGAGCAGGGGCCAGGTGATGAGTAAGTGAAAACAAGTAGAGTGACAGGTGGCCCTGCTGGTAAAGCAGATGGGTTTGACTGGGATTGAATCATTGTCCTCATACAAAATTGTAAGCAACCAAAAAATAAAGGCTTCCTTCTGTCAAAAAACAATTTATCTTTTTTTGTTCACTTGCTTATATAAATGCCATTAAAATGGCATGTTTTTTACTTGTCCATATTTTTTTAGAAAAACTTGGTAGGGGATGCAATGTAAGCAGTCAAGTCCAAACTGGATTTTTACTCCATGCATGACAGGGCATCAACCAGAATGCTTTGCACAAAGTACAGATGAACTGCTGAAGCCACAAATTTCATTCATTTTCAGAGGCAATATCATAGTCCATCTGAGATGTGATATTTAACATAATACATACAACGCACCCTGAATTATCATCAACATTTACACTCACCCCCAAAAACCTACACCAAACCAAAGCCCCCTTTCCACCTCTCTGGGACAGAATGCTGTCCCCATCTGCCCACATCTGTCCTGATCCTCCCTCTCACCTCCCCTTCCAAACTCCTGATGACCCCCTCCACTCTGCAGGCCCTACCGAGCCTGATAAGGTCCTGCCTGGCCACACACAAGCCCTGTTTGAAGAGGCTTATGAGCAGCCAGAGCAGGAAGCCTTCCCTCCTGTTACCCCTCTACCTACACCCCTCTCCGCGCTGGTCCAGGTCAGGGTGAACCCTCTCCTCACCCTCCTGAGTAGCGCTTCCGCCCTCGCCCACACCACCCCCACGAAAGGACAGTCCCACATGATGTGACAGATGGTCTCCTCCTCCGAGCATGTGGCTCAGGGGCATCAAGGGGATCTTGCCAAGCTCGGCCGGTACAAGGTGGTTCCTATCGGCAGTGCTTTCTGGAGGCAGGACCAGTTTAGGTCCTTGAGCCCATTGTCCAGGATGGGAGGCTGGACCGCGAGCCAGACTGCTGCGGGGATGCCTACGACAGCTGACGCGGTCACCCCCCACCTCGTCTCGGTGTAGAGCCTTCTCTGGTCCAGCCCCAAACCCCCGTCCAAAGCCTTGGGGTGAGCCCGAAGGCAATTTTCCGCATGGCCAAAGTGCCATCGCACCTGCTCTGACCGGGGCCCCAAGTTGCCCAATGTCCCCATCATCCTCCTCGCCTGGTCGGAGAAGAACAGCCGGAGGAAGTGTCCTGATGGGTGGACCACTGGGGAGGACAGCTCCCTCAACAAAAAGGAAACAAAATAGCCGTCCAGCTTTAGTGGGAGGTGAGACATGCCCCTTCCGCCCCTTCCCGATCGGTGCAGACATATGGGCCCTTGCCGCATACTTGCACCGGCCCTCCCACATGAAACTGAATACGAGACGTGTGAGGGGTGCCCGCATGCATGCCGCCATCGGGAAGACGTACTACAAGTAAAGTAGGGATGGCAACACATTCGCCTTCAAAACCAGCACCTTCCCTGTGAGGGTCAGTGTCCTGGATTTCCAGAGGGCAACTTTCCTCTGGACAGCTTCAATTCGCCAATTGGCGCCATGGCAAATTCCAATTTGCCATGGCGCTGTGTGCTGCCTCAAAGTTCACCCCGAGTAATCTCAGGGGTCCTACGAGACAGCCCCCCTGGTACATCCGTCCTTCCCTTCCACCGCCCATAGAACCTGACCGAGGTCGTCGCCAGATTTAACTTCATGCCAGACACTTGACCAAACTCCTGGAAGATCTACAAAGAATGGCGCATGCAGGCATCACTGTCCACACAGCTTGACCCTAAGGCCGCCGCTGCCTGGTTACAGCACTCCTCTCACACCCGGGTCAGCCCGAACAGGTGCTGCCAGGGGCTCCATCTAAAGGATGTAGAGCAGGGGTGAAAGCGGACACGCCTGTCTTACCCCTGAGTGCAGTCCAAAAAGTTCCCCTCGGTGCCTGTTAACACAAACCGTGCTCCCCACGGCTGCATACAAATTACGCAGCCACCTAACAAAAACCTTCCCTAAACCTACTCTATCGAAAATCTTAAACATAAAGCCCCAGTGAACCCTGTCGAAGGCTTTGGCATGATTGAGGCCGACCAACATTAGGGGTTGACCTCCATCTTCCACCCAAGCGATAGCGTTCCACCTCACAAAGCGCCCAGCCGCTCCATATGTATGGTCCACGTGGACCCCATCCGGGAGGACTGTGACGGACGGTCAGCGAGGACCTTAGCCTGAAGTTTGTAGTCCACACACAGCATGGTCAATGGCCGTCAGTTATCAAGGTCAGAGGTGTTACCCTTCTTGAAAAGAAGGGAAATCACCCCCGTAGCCACCGACCCTCGAAGAGCCCCTGTCCGGAGGACCTCGGTCAGCACCTCCAGCGTGACCGCAGCAGGTCCGCTTGGGCCACGCTCTCGTAGACCTCCCGAAGCTGCGATTTAAGGAAGTCACAAGCTCGCTGGTCTACAGTGCTGCCGAGGTTCCCCACGGCGTACTCGAGCTCGAGGAGGTGTTGAGGGCGGAGCACCTCCCACTTCGCTTCACTTTTTCTATACCTAATGGCGTGAGCTTTAATCCTGTCCTTTGCCACTCCCCACCATTCTACCACTCTGGCAAAGAGAGGCCTGAGCCCCTCAAGACCCCGGACAAAGGGAACGAAGCTGCCACCAAACTCATCGTCTTCGAGGATATCAGGCCAAAATCTGGAGCACAGGACCAGAACTGAAGGAGGATCCCATCGTGGTCCAAGAAAAAGATGGGGTGCACCCGCCCCGACAGCACGCCCAAGGACCTTGTGAGAAAAACGTAGCCCAGCCTCCTGGCAATCCCCCGGTGGTTACGCCATGTCGGACCTCCCCCCATCCACCAACCCGTGCCCAGACATGAACCCCTTTACAAGGACTCCACTTGTGTCCCTCCCTATGTCCAGGTTTAAGACCCCCCAATGATTACCTGGCTTTTGGTGGCCAGGTGCGGTCCTAGACTGACCACCATCTCCCTCCTCTCCCTCATCCCCTCTGACCTATAAAAAACAAAGACCCTCAAAGAAATAGTCCCATAATCAATATCCACCCCCAGCACCCTCCCCTGCACCACGACAAAAAACTCCTTCAGCCTCACCCTCCTTGTCCCACTCCCTCAAAGAAATTCCCACGTCCCTCTCATCCCTCAAATGAACCTCTTGCAGGAAACATATTGTGCATCCCAAACCCCTGACAATATCAAAATCAACCTCTTAACTGAGTCCCTCATTCCCTGGGGATCAATTGTGACAACTCCAAAACAATTTATTTTACACAGGTGATAAAAACAGAAATCATGCTCTGAAGACCCTGAAACACACAAAAAAATACCCCACCTAAACACAGCAACAATCGCAACGTCAGTAGTACATGCTCAACACCATGTCCTCCGGGCTCTTGTCCATGAGTTCCGCCCAGGAATAGGGCATGTTGTTGGGGGAAGCGGTAAAAACCCATGGCCCCCCTGCTCGTCATTCTGTAAAGGGGAGAGATATTCCTCCAAGAGGGGGTCTCCCCTCTGACCTCCGCCGCCACTCCCTCTTTTCGGGCAGCCCTCCCCAAAACCCCTCCTGCCGATTCCCTCATCTTCTTGGGGGCCTCCTTGCCCGACTGGAGGTGATCCCTCCTCTTCCTCTGGGTCGCCGCCTGGGGGCCTGACCCGGGGGAATCTGCTGGTGGTGTTGACCCTGGAGGAACCATCGCAGGAGACCCTGCCACAGATGGAGCCGCCATCGGCTGGACTGCCGCAGGGAGACCCTCCCCAGGTGCCGCCGCTGAAGGAGCAGCAGCCGCACGGGGAGCCGCCCCTGGAGGAGTTTCCACTGGAGGGGGCCCTTTGGAGGCCGCCGGCCCAGGGACCCCCGCAGTAAATGCCATCCTGGTCACCGCAGCTGCATCAGAGGCTGGTGCGGGAGGAGATGTCGCGGGAGGAGTCTTCCCAATTTTGGCCAAAACAAGGTAGTAAGCTGTCTGGTTAGCTCAGTGGGGAGAGAAGCTCTCAGTCTCATGGTCGTGGGTTCAAGACCAACATTGAGTGTTATAACCTTCAGCAAGGCCACCTGTCAATCTACTGGTGACTCCTTACTAAGCACCTGGTCACTGCTTAACACATGCATGACTACACTAGTTTCCATGGATGTGTCAGTTGTGCAGAACAGGGATAAACTGCTCTTCACAGGCAACTTCAGCCATGTGCTTCTCACCCTTCCTTCAATTGATGAGAGTTCTTCAAATGATAAGCTCACTGCTTGCTAAAACAAAGGAACACTTCTTTATCTCTGTAATGTGCTTGGCCCCATAAAAAAAAGAATATTGACAACTGTGTATCTCCAAAGAACAAGGTTACCATATCTTTAAAAGCCATTAACAGAACCCTTCTTGAAGTTCTGTTCGGGAGCATCCCAAATGCACCTTTGTGCATTACAATTCACGGTTCTCACTTGTAAAAGACCGTTTGAGCCAATTCCCCCTAGAATATCAGGCGTTTCCTTGAGAAACCTCATTACAAAGATTACCTGGGTGCTCACCTGCAAGTGATAGCACATAAATGAAAGTGTGACATTGATTTGGATTTCAACAAATAGTTTGGCTCAATCCATTAATGAGGAAGGTCAGACTACAGAGTGCCACACTTTTTATCTCAGTTTCCAGTGTTCCAGTCCCTGTTCAGACACATTCATTAATTGCATAAATTCACACAATTCATACAGGTAAACAATAGAGAGCATCCCAAGTGTCATTCCCAACTGGATGTTCATTATGGTTGATGTTGTCCTTTAAAAATCATGATAGACAGGCAATTTACATTTGGAATGTTCATTATTTGTAATACACTTCACCGGTACAGGTCGAAAAGAATGTCTTGAATGAGTATGAGAGTGGATGCAAGCGTCAACGTGCTAATATCTTGGGAATGCTGAGAATAAGAAAGCAAGGTGCCCTGTTTCATCACAGGTTAAAGCTATGCTTTTCTCATACAACAGCTGAAAGTAGAGCACAAATGCAGTCCCCCATTACCGCATACTATGCAGTTGTGATTCCCACAATTTGGGAATTTGCAGGTGTCAACACAATCAGAGTGCTTTGACATTGCCACCCACTGGGCAAATGTCCTTACTGATCAATGTATCACCCCTGCCAGTTAAGTATACCAAAGAGGTGCTTGCCTTCTCTTGTCACACTCAGCAGAAAAGAAAAGAAACCAGTTCTCTTTGGAAGACAGGCTCAGGTGAGCATCAGACTTTTATTCGGAGGGTCCAAGGTTAGAGTCCCTGCTCAGGTGTGTTGTTCTGCTGAGGAAGTTCACTTCACTTCTACAGGGGAAAATTGGAGACTATGAGTGTGCAACCTAGGATTTAGAAGCTTGGGAATTCCATCCCATCCCAAAAGCCTATCCTTTTTTCACGCCACAACTCAGGGTTTGTGTGCAAAGGAAATCCCACACAACCACAAAGTGGATCAGACTTTTAATCTGAGGGTCCAAGGTTCAAGTCCCAGTCTGTGTCACCCTGTGAAGACTCTGCCTTACCGCCACTGCATGGCAAGCAAGCCACAGGTAATATTTCTCATTTTAATTAAATACAACATACGTTTTAAACAGAATTGTAAAGCCCCTTCTTTCATGGGGTTTGCACAACCCTGACCAGAATGAAATAGGCTTGGCCACATCTTTTGTTTTGTCTTGATATCCCCTTTTTGGAGCCATTGTGCCTGATTGTTAAAATGCCAAGCCTTTTGATTTGAAAGAGCAAGTTCACTGGAGAATGCAGGCATTGATCCTGCTACCTCTCGCATGCAAAGCAAGCGCTCTACCATTTGAGCTAATTCCCCCTAGAATGTGAAGCATTTACTTGAGAAACTTCATTACTAAGATTACCTGGGTGCTCACCTACAAGTGATTCACATTAGGGAATGCGTGCACACTGATTTGGATTTCAACAAATAGTTTGGCTAAATCCTTCCATGCGGAGCCTCACAAGCTCAGACTGCAGAATGCCCCACTTTAAATCTGAGGGTCCAAGGTTCAAGTCCCTGCTCAGGTGTGTTGTTCGGCTGAGGAAGTTCACTTCAATTGTACAGGGGAAAGTTGGAGAGCAGTCAAAGTGTCATTCTGCACTATTGCATTACAATTAAAAATTCCCATGTGTAATGGACCACTATGAGTGTGCAACGTAGCATTTAGAAGCTTGGGAATTCCATCACATCCCAATAAGCCTATGCTGTTT
Source organism: Zeus faber (assembly GCF_960531495.2). NCBI lineage: Eukaryota > Metazoa > Chordata > Actinopteri > Zeiformes > Zeidae > Zeus > Zeus faber. The sequence continues at coordinate 27,534,229 of NC_137198.1, read as the reverse complement.
TCACACCACAACTCAGGGTGTGTGTGCAAAGGAAACAAACAAAACAAAGGAACAAAAAGGTGCTTACATTCTGTCACACCCAGCAGAAAACCAAAGAAACCAGTCCTCTTTGAAAGACAGGCTCAAGAACACTTGAGTAGCTCAGCCGGCAGAGCTACTCAGGAGTAGCTCAGCCGGCAGAGCTACTCAGGAAGTCGCCCACAACCACAAACACTGCAGTTGAGATGCCCACATTTGGTTTGCACCACCCTGAATGATAGGCTTGGCCAAATCTTTTGTTTAGTCTAGATATCCCCCTTCTAGAGCCATTGTGCCGGATTGTTAAAATTCCAAGCCCTTTGATTTGAAAGAGCATGTGTACTGGAGAATGCAGGCGTTGAGCCTGCTACCTCTCGCAAGCTAAGCAAGCGCTCTACCATTTGAGCTAATTCCCCCAGGTGAGAGATGAACATTTCCTTGGGAAACCTCATCATTAAGACTACCTGGGTGCTCACCTCCAAGTGATAGCACATTAAGGAAAGGGTCCGCAATGATTTTGATTTCAACAAATAGTGTGGCTAAATCCTTTCATGAGGAGCCTTACAAGCTCAGACTGCAGAATGCCCCACTTTAAATCTGAGTGTCCAGGGTTCAAGTCCCTGTTCAAACACATTTATTTACTGCAGAAGTTCACACAATTCATACAGGTAAACATTAGAGAGTATCCCAAGTGTCATTCCCAACTAGATAAGAAAATAAACCAGTTCTCTTTGGAAGACAGGCTCAGGTGAGCATCAGACTTTTAATCGGAGGGTCCAAGGTTAGAGTCCCTGCTCAGGTGTGTTGTTCTGCTGAGGAAGTTCACTTCACTTGTACAGGGGAAAGTTGGAGACTATGAGTGTGCAACGTAGCATTTAGAAGCTTGGGAATTCCATCACATCCCAATAAGCCTATCCTTTTTTCACACCACAACTCAGGGTTTGTGTGCAAAGGAAATCCCCCACAACCACAAAGTGGTTCAGACTTTTAATCTGAGGGTCTAGGTTCAAGTCCCTGTTCTGCTGAGGAATTCACTTCACTTGGACAGGGGAGTGTTGGAGAGCAGTCAAAGTGTCATTCTGCACTAATGCATTACAATCAAAAATTCCCATGTGTAATCGACCACTATGAGTGTGCAACCTAGCATTTAGAAGCTTGGCAATTCCATCACATCCCAATAAGCCTATCCTTTTTTCACACCACAACTCAGGGTGTGTGTGCAAAGGAAATCCCCCACAACCACAAAATAAGCAGTCAAGATGCCCACACTTGGGGGAATATGACCAGCAGAGTCGGATGCAATGATATTACCTCACCCTGGCACAATTAGAGTGCTATGACATAGCCTCACACTGGGCAAACGTCCTGAACAATGTTTCACCCGTGCCATGTAAGGATAACAAAAAGGTGCTTACATTCTGTCACACCCAGCAGAAAACCAAAGAAACCAGTCCTCTTTGAAAGACAGGCTCAAGAACACCTGAGTAGCTCAGCTGGCAGAGCATCAGACTTTTAATCTGAGGGTCCAGGGTTCAAGTCCCTGCTCGGGTGTGTTGTACACTTGAGAAAGTCCCCTTCTCTTGTATGGTTTGAGAGCAGTCCAAGTGTTGTCTGCACTGGTGCATTACAATTAATGGTTCTCACTTGTAAAAGACTGTTTGAGCTAATTCCCCCTAGAATATCAGGCATTTCCTTGAGAAACCTCATTACAAAGATTACCTGGGTGCTCACCTGCAAGTGATAGCACATAAATGAAAGTGTGACATTGATTTGGATTTCAACAAATAGTTTGGCTCAATCCATTAATGAGGAAGGTCAGTTTTTAATCTCAGTTTCCAGTGTTCCAGTCCCTGTTCAGACACATTCATTAATTGCATAAATTCACACAATTCATACAGGTAAACAATAGAGAGCATCCCAAGTGTCATTCCCAACTGGATGTTCATTATGGTTGACGTTGTCCTTTAAAAATCATGATAGACAGGTAGTTTACATTTGGAATGTTCATTATTTGTAATACACTTCACCGGTACAGGTCGAAAAGAATGTCTTGAATTAGTATGAGAGTGGATGCAAGCATCAACGTGCTAATATCTTGGGAATGCTGAGAATAAGAAAGCAAGGTGCCCTGTTTCATCACAGGTTAAAGCTATGCTTTTCTCATACAACAGCTGAAAGTAGAGCACAAATGCAGTCCCCCATTACCGCATACTATGCAGTTGTGATTCCCACAATTTGGGAATTTGCAGGTGTCAACACAATCAGAGTGCTTTGACATTGCCTCACACTGGGCAAATGTCCTTACTGATCAATGAATCACCCCTGCCAGTTAAGTATACCAAAGAGGTGCTTGCCTTCTCTTGTCACACTCAGCAGAAAAGAAAAGAAACCAGTTCTCTTTGGAAGACAGGCTCAGGTGAGCATCAGACTTTTATTCGGAGGGTCCAAGGTAAGAGTCCCTGCTCAGGTGTGTTGTTCTGCTGAGGAAGTTCACTTCACTTGTACAGGGGAAAATTGGAGACTATGAGTGTGCAACCTAGCATTTAGAAGCTTGGGAATTCCATCACATCCCAAAAGCCTATCCTTTTTTCACGCCACAACTCAGGGTTTGTGTGCAAAGGAAATCCCACACAACCACAAAGTTGATCAGACTTTTAATCTGAGGGTCCAAGGTTCAAGTCCCAGTCTGTGTCACCCTGTGAAGACTCTGCCTTACCGCCACTGCATGGCAAGCAAGCCACAGGTAATATTTCTAAGTTTAATTAAATACAACATACGTTTTAAACCAAGCTTTAAATCTGAGTGTCCAGGGTTCAAGTCCCTGTTCAAACACATTTATTTACTGCAGAAGTTCACACAATTCATACAGGTAAACATTAGAGAGTATCCCAAGTGTCATTCCCAACTAGATAAGAAAATAAACCAGTTCTCTTTGGAAGACAGGCTCAGGTGAGCATCAGACTTTTAATCGGAGGGTCCAAGGTTAGAGTCCCTGCTCAGGTGTGTTGTTCTGCTGAGGAAGTTCACTTCACTTGTACAGGGGAAAGTTGGAGACTATGAGTGTGCAACGTAGCATTTAGAAGCTTGGGAATTCCATCACATCCCAATAAGCCTATCCTTTTTTCACACCACAACTCAGGGTTTGTGTGCAAAGGAAATCCCCCACAACCACAAAGTGGTTCAGACTTTTAATCTGAGGGTCAAGGTTCAAGTCCCTGTTCTGCTGAGGAATTCACTTCACTTGTACAGGGGAGTGTTGGAGAGCAGTCAAAGTGTCATTCTGCACTAATGCATTACAATCAAAAATTCCCATGTGTAATCGACCACTATGAGTGTGCAACCTAGCATTTAGAAGCTTGGCAATTCCATCACATCCCAATAAGCCTATCCTTTTTTCACACCACAACTCAGGGTGTGTGTGCAAAGGAAATCCCCCACAACCACAAAATAAGCAGTCAAGATGCCCACACTTGGGGGAATTTGACCAGCAGAGTCGGATGCAATGATATTACCTCACCCTGGCACAATCAGAGTGCTATGACATAGCCTCACACTGGGCAAACGTCCTGAACAATGTTTCACCCGTGCCATGTAAGGATAACAAAAAGGTGCTTACATTCTGTCACACCCAGCAGAAAACCAAAGAAACCAGTCCTCTTTGAAAGACAGGCTCAAGAACACCTGAGTAGCTCAGCTGGCAGAGCATCAGACTTTTAATCTGAGGGTCCAGGGTTCAAGTCCCTGCTCGGGTGTGTTGTACACTTGAGAAAGTCCCCTTCACTTGTACGGTTTGAGAGCAGTCCAAGAGTTGTCTGCACTACATTACAATTCAAGGTTCTCACTTGTAAAAGACTGTTTGAGCTAATTCCCCCTAGAATATCAGGCATTTCCTTGAGAAACCTCATTACAAAGATTACCTGGGTGCTCACCTGCAAGTGATAGCAAATAAATGAAAGTGTGACATATAGTGTGGCCACAAATAGTGTGGCTAAATCCTTTCATGAGGAGCTTTACAAGCTCAGACTGCAGAATGCCCCACTTTAAATCTGAGGGTACAGGGTTCAAGTCCCTGTTCAAACACATTTATTTACTGCAGAAGTTCACACAATTCATACAGGTAAACATTAGAGAGTATCCCAAGTGTCATTCCCAACTAGATAAGAAAATAAACCAGTTCTCTTTGGAAGACATGCTCAGGTGAGCATCAGACTTTTAATCGGAGGGTCCAAGGTTAGAGTCCCTGCTCAGGTGTGTTGTTCTGCTGAGGAAGTTCACTTCACTTGTACAGGGGAAAGTTGGAGACTATGAGTGTGCAACGTAGCATTTAGAAGCTTGGGAATTCCATCACATCCCAATAAGCCTATCCTTTTTTCACACCACAACTCAGGGTTTGTGTGCAAAGGAAATCCCCCACAACCACAAAGTGGATCAGACTTTTAATCTGAGGGTCAAGGTTCAAGTCCCTGTTCTGCTGAGGAATTCACTTCACTTGTACAGGGGAGTGTTGGAGAGCAGTCAAAGTGTCTTTCTGCACTAATGCATTACAATCAAAAACTCCCATGTGTAATCGACCACTATGACTGTGCAACCTAGCATTTAGAAGCTTGGCAATTCCATCACATCCCAATAAGCCTATCCATTTTTCACACCACAACTCAGGGTGTGTGTGCAAAGGAAATCCCCCACAACCACAAAATAAGCAGTCAAGATGCCCACACTTGGGGGAATTTGACCAGCAGAGTCGGATGCAATGATATTACCTCACCCTGGCACAATCAGAGTGCTATGATCAGCTGTGCTATCAGAGAGCCTCACACTGGGCAAACGTCCTGAACAATGTTTCACCCGTGCCATGTAAGGATACCAAAAAGGTGCTTACATTCTGTCACACCCATCAGAAAACCAAAGAAACCAGTCCTCTTTGAAAGACAGACTCAAGAACACCTGAGTAGCTCAGCTGGCAGAGCATCAGAATTTTAATCTGAGGGTCCAGGGTTCAAGTCCCTGCTCGGGTGTGTTGTACACTTGAGAAAGTCCCCTTCACTTGTACGGTTTGAGAGCAGTCCAAGTGTTGTCTGCACTGGTGCATTACAATTAATGGTTCTCACTTGTAAAAGACTGTTTGAGCTAATTCCCCCTAGAATATCAGGCGTTTACTTGAGAAACCTCATTACAAAGATTACCTGGGTGCTCACCTGCAAGTGATAGCACATAAATGAAAGTGTGACATTGATTTGGATTTCAACAAATAGTTTGGCTCAATCCATTAATGAGGAAGGTCAGTTTTTAATCTCAGTTTCCAGTGTTCCAGTCCCTGTTCAGACACATTCATTAATTGCATAAATTCACACAATTCATACAGGTAAACAATAGAGAGCATCCCAAGTGTCATTCCCAACTGGATGTTCATTATGGTTGATGTTGTCCTTTAAAAATCATGATAGACAGGCAATTTACATTTGGAATGTTCATTATTTGTAATACACTTCACCGGTACAGGTCGAAAAGAATGTCTTGAATTAGTATGAGAGTGGATGCAAGCGTCAACGTGCTAATATCTTGGGAATGCTGAGAATAAGAAAGCAAGGTGCCCTGTTTCATCACAGGTTAAAGCTATGCTTTTCTCATACAACAGCTGAAAGTAGAGCACAAATGCAGTCCCCCATTACCGCATACTATGCAGTTGTGAATCCCACAATTTGGGAATTTGCAGGTGTCAACACAATCAGAGTGCTTTGACATTGCCTCACACTGGGCAAATGTCCTTACTGATCAATGTATCACCCCTGCCAGTTAAGTATACCAAAGAGGTGCTTGCCTTCTCTTGTCACACTCAGCAGAAAAGAAAAGAAACCAGTTCTCTTTGGAAGAAAGGCTCAGGTGAGCATCAGACTTTTATTCGGGGGGTCCAAGGTTAGAGTCCCTGCTCAGGTGTGTTGTTCTGCTGAGGAAGTTCACTTCACTTGTACAGGGGAAAATTAGAGACTATGAGTGTGCAACCTAGCATTTAGAAGCTTGGGAATTCCATCACATCCCAAAAGCCTATCCTTTTTTCACGCCACAACTCAGGGTTTGTGTGCAAAGGAAATCCCACACAACCACAAAGTGGATCAGACTTTTAATCTGAGGGTCCAAGGTTCAAGTCCCAGTCTGTGTCACCCTGTGAAGACTCTGCCTTACCCCCACTGCATGGCAAGCAAGCCACAGGTAATATTTCTAAGTTTAATTAAATACAACATACGTTTTAAACAGAATTGTAAAGCCCCTTCTTTCATGGGGTTTGCACAACCCTGACCAGAATGAAATAGGCTTGGCCACATCTTTTGTTTTGTCTTGATATCCCCTTTTAGGAGCCATTGTGCCTGATTGTTAAAATGCCAAGCCTTTTGATTTGAAAGAGCAAGTTCACTGGAGAATGCAGGCATTGATCCTGCTACTTCTCGCATGCAAAGCAAGCGCTCTACCATTTGAGCTAATTCCCCCTAGAATGTCAAGCATTTACTTGAGAAACTTCATTACTAAGATTACCTGGGTGCTCACCTACAAGTGATTCACATTAGGGAATGCGTGCACACTGATTTGGATTTCAACAAATAGTTTGGCTAAATCCTTCCATGCGGAGCCTCACAAGCTCAGACTGCAGAATGCCCCACTTTAAATCTGAGGGTTCAAGTCCCTGCTCAGGTGTGTTGTTCGGCTGAGGAAGTTCACTTCAATTGTACAGGGGAAAGTTGGAGAGCAGTCAAAGTGTCATTCTGCACTATTGCATTACAATTAAAAATTCCCATGTGTAATGGACCACTATGAGTGTGCAACGTAGCATTTAGAAGCTTGGGAATTCCATCACATCCCAATAAGCCTATGCTGTTTTCACACCACAACTCAGGGTGTGTGTGCAAAGGAAGTCGCCCACAACCACAAACACTGCAGTTGAGATGCCCACATTTGGTTTGCACCACCCTGAATGATAGGCTTGGCCAAATCTTTTGTTTGTCTAGATATCCCCCTTCTAGAGCCATTGTGCCTGATTGTTTAAATTCCAAGCCCTTTGATTTGAAACAGCATGTGTACTGGAGAATGCAGGCGTAGATCCTGCTACCTCTCGCAGGCTAAGCAAGCGCTCTACCATTTGAGCTAATGCCCCCAGGTGAGAGATGAACATTTCCTTGGGAAACCTCATCATTAAGACTACCTGGGTGCTCACCTCCAAGTGATAGCACATTAAGGAAAGGGTCCGCAATGATTTTGATTTCAACAAATAGTGTGGCTAAATCCTTTCATGAGGAGCCTTACAAGCTCAGACTGCAGAATGCCCCACTTTAAATCTGAGTGTCCAGGGTTCAAGTCCCTGTTCAAACACATTTATTTACTGCAGAAGTTCACACAATTCATACAGGTAAACATTAGAGAGTATCCCAAGTGTCATTCCCAACTAGATAAGAAAATAAACCAGTTCTCTTTGGAAGACATGCTCAGGTGAGCATCAGACTTTTAATCGGAGGGTCCAAGGTTAGAGTCCCTGCTCAGGTGTGTTGTTCTGCTGAGGAAGTTCACTTCACTTGTACAGGGGAAAGTTGGAGACTATGAGTGTACAACCTAGCATTTAGAAGCTTGGGAATTCCATCACATCCCAATAAGCCTATCCTTTTTTCACACACTAACTCAGGCTTTGTGTGCAAAGGAAATCCCCCACAACCACAAAGTGGTTCAGACTTTAAATCTGAGGGTCCAAGGTTCAAGTCCCTGCTCGGTTGTGTTGTACACTTGAGAAAGTCCCCTTCACTTGTACGGTTTGAGAGCAGTCCAAGAGTTGTCTGCACTGGTGCATTACAATTCATGGTTCTCACTTGTAAAAGACCGTTTGAGCTAATTCCCCCGAGAATATCAGGTGTTTCCTTGAGAAACCTCATTACAAAGATTACCTGGGTGCTCACCTGCAAGTAATAGCACATAAATGAAAGTGTGACATTGATTTGGATTTCAACAAATAGTTTGGCTCAATCCTTTAATGAGGAAGCTCAGACTACAGAGTGCCACACTTTTTATCTCAGTTTCCAGTGTTCCAGTCCCTGTTCAGACACATTCATTAATTGCAGAAGTTCACACAATTCATACAGGTAAACATTAGAGAGCATCCCAAGTGTCATTCCCAACTGGATGTTCATTATGGTTGATGTTGTCCTTTAAAAATCATGATAGACAGGCAATATACATTTGGAATGTTGATTATTTGTAATACACTTCACCGGTACAGGTCGAAAAGAATGTCTTGAATGAGTATGAGAGTGGATGCAAGCGTCAACGTGCTAATATCTTGGGAATGCTGAGAATAAGAAAGCAAGGTGCCCTGTTTCATCACAGGTTAAAGCTATGCTTTTCTCATACAACAGCTGAAAGTAGAGCACAAATGCAGTCCCCCATTACCGCATACAATGCAGTTGTGATTCCCACAATTTGGGAATTTGCAGGGGTCAACACAATCAGAGTGCTTTGACATTGCCTCACATTGGGCAAATGTCCTTACTGATCAATGAATCACCCCTGCCAGGTATGTATACCAAAGAGGTGCTTGCCTTCTCTTGTCACACTCAGCAGAAAAGAAAAGAAACCAGTTCTCTTTGGAAGACAGGCTCAGGTGAGCATCAGACTTTTATTCGGAGGGTCCAAGGTTAGAGTCCCTGCTCAGCTGTGTTGTTCTGCTGAGGAAGTTCACTTCACTTGTACAGGGGAAAATTGGAGACTATGAGTGTGCAACGTAGGATTTAGAAGCTTGGGATTTCCATCACATCCCAAAAGCCTATCCTTTTTTCACACCACAACTCAGGGTTTGTGTGCAAAGGAAATCCCACACAACCACAAAGTGGTTCAGACTTTTAATCTGAGGGTCAAGGTTCAAGTCCCTGTTCTGCTGAGGAATTCACTTCACTTGTACAGGGGAGTGTTGGAGAGCAGTTAAAGTGTCATTCTGCACTAATGCATTACAATCAAAAATTCCCATGTGTAATCGACCACTATGAGTGTGCAACCTAGCATTTAGAACCTTGGGAATTCCATCACATCCCAATAAGCCTATCCTTTTTTCACACCACAACTCAGGGTGTGTGTGCAAAGGAAATCCCCCACAACCACAAAGTGGTTCAGACTTTAAATCTGAGGGTCCAAGGTTCAAGTCCCTGCTCGGGTGTGTTGTACACTTGAGAAAGTCCCCTTCACTTGTACGGTTTGAGAGCAGTCCAAGAGTTGTCTGCACTGGTGCATTATAATTCACGGTTCTCACTTGTAAAAGACCGTTTGAGCTAATTCCCCCAAGAATATCAGGCGTTTCCTTGAGAAACCTCATTACAAAGATTACCTGGGTGCTCAGGTGCAAGTGATAGCACATAAATGAAAGTGTGACATTGATTTGGATTTCAACAAATAGTTTGGCTCAATCCTTTAATGAGGAAGCTCAGACTACAGAGTGCCACACTTTTTATCTCAGTTTCCAGTGTTCCAGTCCCTGTTCAGACACATTCATTAATTGCAGAAGTTCACACAATTCATACAGGTAAACATTAGAGAGCATCCCAAGTGTCATTCCCAACTGGATGTTCATTATGGTTGATGTCCTTTAAAAATTATGATAGACAGGCAATTTACATTTGGAATGTTGATTATTTGTAATACACTTCACCGGTACAGGTCGAAAAGAATGTCTTGAATGAGTATGAGAGTGGATGCAAGCGTCAACGTGCTAATATCTTGGGAATGCTGAGAATAAGAAAGCAAGGTGCCCTGTTTCATCACAGGTTAAAGCTATGCTTTTCTCATACAACAGCTGAAAGTAGAGCACAAATGCAGTCCCCCATTACCGCATACTATGCAGTTGTGATTCCCACAATTTGGGAATTTGCAGGGGTCAACACAATCAGAGTGCTTTGACTTTGCCTCACACTGGGCAAACGTCCTTACTGATCAATGTATCACCCCTGCCAGGTGAGTATACCAAAGAGGTGCTTGCCTTCTCTTGTCACACTCATTAGATAAGAAAAGACACCAGTTCTCTTTGGAAGACAGGCTCAGGTGAGGATCAGACTTTTAATCTGAGGGTCCAAGGTTAGAGTGCCTGCTCAGGTGTGTTGTTCTGCTGAGAAGTTCACTTCACTTGTACAGGGGAAAGTTGGAGACGATGAGTGTGCAACCTAGCATTTAGAAGCTTGGGAATTCCGTCACTTCCCAATAAGCCTATGCTGTTTTCACACCAAAACTCAGGGTTTGTGTGCAAAGGAAATCCCCCACAACCACAAAGTGGTTCAGACTTTTAATCTGAGACCATGACAACATGCCTTTAAAACAGAATTGTAAAGCGCCTTCTTTAATGGGGTTTTCACAACCCTGACCAGAATGACATAGGCTTGTTTCTGAATGAATTACATCTTTTGTTTAGTCTTGATATCCCCCTTTGAGAGCCATTGTGCCTGATTGTTAAAATGCCAAGTCTTCTGATTCGAAAGAGCAAGTTTACTGGAGAATGCAGGCATTGATCCTGCTACCTCTCGCATGCGAAGCAAGCGCTCTACCATTTGAGCTAATTCCCCCTAGAATGTCATGTATTTCCTTGAGAAACTTCATAACTAAGATTACCTGGGTGCTCACCTACAAGTGATGCACATAAAGGAATGCGTGCACACTGATTTGGATTTCAACAAATAGTTTGGCTAAATCCTTCCATGCGGAGCCTCACAAGCTCAGACTGCAGAATGCCCCACTTCAAATCTGAGGGTCCAAGTTTCAAGTCCCTGCTCAGCTGTGTTGTTCGGCTGAGGAAGTTCACTTCAATTGTACAGGGGAAAGTTGGAGAGCAGTCAAAGTGTCATTCTGCACTAATGCATTACAATTAAAAATTCCCATGTGTAATCGACCACTATGAGTGTGCAACCTAGCATTTAGAAGCTTGGGAATTCCGTCACTTCCCAATAAGCCTATGCTGTTCTCACACCACAACTCAGGGTTTGTGTGCAAAGGAAATCCCCCACAACCACATAGTGGTTCAGACTTTTAATCTGAGACCATGACAACATGCCTTTAAAACAGAATTGTAAAGCGCCTTCTTTAATGGGGTTTTCACAACCCTGACCAGAATGACATAGCCTTGTTTCTGAATGAATTACATCTTTTGTTTAGTCTTGATATCCCCCTTTGAGAGCCATTGTGCCTGATTGTTAAAATGCCAAGTCTTCTGATTCGAAAGAGCAAGTTTACTGGAGAATGCAGGCATTGATCCTGCTACCTCTCGCATGCGAAGCAAGCGCTCTACCATTTGAGCTAATTCCCCCTAGAATGTCATGTATTTCCTTGAGAAACTTCATAACTAAGATTACCTGGGTGCTCACCTACAAGTGATGCACATAAAGGAATGCGTGCACACTGATTTGGATTTCAACAAATAGTTTGGCTAAATCCTTCCATGCGGAGCCTCACAAGCTCAGACTGCAGAATGCCCCACTTCAAATCTGAGGGTCCAAGTTTCAAGTCCCTGCTCAGCTGTGTTGTTCGGCTGAGGAAGTTCACTTCAATTGTACAGGGGAAAGTTGGAGAGCAGTCAAAGTGTCATTCTGCACTAATGCATTACAATTAAAAATTCCCATGTGTAATCGACCACTATGAGTGTGCAACCTAGCATTTAGAAGCTTGGGAATTCCATCACATCCCAATAAGCCTATGCTGTTCTCACAACACAACTCAGGGTGTGAGTGCAAAGGAATTCCCCCACAACCACAAAATCTGCAGTCAACATGCCCACATTTGGGGGAATTTGGCCAGTAGAGTCGGATTCAATGAAATAAGCTCACCCTGGCCAAACTTCCTTTCTGAACAATGTATCACACCTACAAGTTAAGTGTTCTTAACAGCTTCTTGGATGTTCTCATGCTTTGCCAGCTCTCCCACCAGTCTGTGGTGTTGTCACTTGGCTTTAGTCAGCCTGTGAAGACTCTGCCTTCCCCCCACTGCATGGCCAGCAAGGCACAAGTGTGAACAAAGCCCTGTCAATATTTTTCAGTTTAATTGAATACAACACACCTTTTAAACAGAATTGTGAAGCACCCTCTTTAATGTGGTTTGCACAACCCTGAGCAGAATGATAGGTTTGGCCAATGTTTTGTTATCCCCCTTTAAGAGCCAGGTGCCCTGTTTCATTGTTAAAATTCCAAGCCCTTTGATTTGAAAGAGCATGTTTACTGGAGAATGCAGGCGTTGATCCTGCTACCTCTCGCATGCTAAGCAAGCGCTCTACCATTTGAGCTAATTCCCCCATGTGAGAGATGAACATTTCCTTGGGAAACCTCATCATTAAGACTACCTGGGTGCTCACCTACAAGTGAGAGCACAAAACGGAAAGTGTCCACACTGATTTGGATTTCAACAAATAGTGTGGCTAAATCCTTTCATGAGGACCCTCACAAGCTCAGACTGCTGAATGCCACACTTCAAATCTGAGTGGCCAGGGTTCAAGTCCCTGTTCAGACACATTTATTTACTGCAGAAGTTCACACAATTCATATAGGTAAACATTAGAGAGCATCCCAAGTGTCATTCCCAACTGGATGTTCATTATGTTTGACGTTGTCCTTTAAAAATCATGATAGACAGGTAGTTTACATTTGGAATGTTCATTATTTGTAATACACTTCACCGGTACAGGTCGAAGAGAATGTCTTGAATTAGTATGAGAGTGGATGCAAGCATCAACGTGCTAATCTCTTGGGAATGCTGAGAAATAGAAAGCAAGGTGCCCTGTTTCATCACAGGTTAAAGCTATGCTTTTGTCATACAACAGCTGAAAGTAGAGCACAAATGCAGTCCCCCATTACCGCATACTATGCAGTTGTGATTCCCACAATTTGGGAATTTGCAGGGGTCAACACAATCAGAGTGCTTTGACATTGCCTCACAATGGGCAAACGTCCTTACTGATCAATGTATCACCCCTGCCAGTTAAGTATACCAAAGAGGTGCTTGCCTTCTCTTGTCACACTCAGCAGATAAGAAAAGAAACCAGTTCTCTTTGGAAGACAGGCTCAGGTGAGCATCAGACTTTTAATCTGAGGGTCCAAGGTTAGAGTGCCTGCTCAGGTGTGTTGTTCTGCTGAGGAAGTTCACTTCACTTGTACAGGGGAAAGTTGGAGACGATGAGTGTGCAACCTAGCATTTAGAAGCTTGGGAATTCCATCACTTCCCAATAAGCCTATCCTTTTTTCACACCAAAACTCAGAGTTTGTGTGCAAAGGAAATCCCCCACAACCACAAAGTGGTTCAGACTTTTAATCTGAGGGTCCAAGGTTCAAGTCCGTGTCACCCTGTCTTACCCCAACTGCATTGCCAGCAAGCCACGGGTAATATTTCTCATTTTAATTGAATACAACATGCCTTTTAAACAGAGTTGTAAAGCCCCTTCTTTAATGGGGTTTCCACAACCCTGCCCAGAATGACATAGGCTTGTTTCTGAATGAATGACATCTTTTGTTTAGTCTTGATATCCCCCTTTGAGAGCCATTGTGCCTGATTGTTAAAATGCCAAGCCTTTTGATTTGAAAGAGCAAGTTTACTGGAGAATGCAGGCATTGATCCTGCTACCTCTCGCATGCGAATCAAGCGCTCGACCATTTGAGCTAATTCCCCCTAGAATGTCAAGTATTTCCTTGAGAAACTTCATTACTAAAATTACCTGGGTGCTCGCCGACAAGTGATGCACATTAAGGAATGCGTGCACACTGATTTTGATTTCAACAAATTGTTTGGCTAAATCCTTCCATGCGGAGCCTCACAAGCTCAGACTGCAGAATGCCCCACTTTAAATCTGAGGGTCCAAGGTTCAAGTCCCTGCTCAGGTGTGTTGTTCGGCTGAGGAAGTTAACTTCAATTGTACAGGGGAAAGTTGGAGAGCAGACAAAGTGTCATTCTACACTAATGCATTACAATTAAAAATTCCCATGTGTAATCGACCACTATGAGTGTGCAACCTAGCATTTTGAAGCTTGGGAATTCCATCACATCCCAATAAGCCTATGCTGTTTTCACACCACAACTCAGGGTGTGAGTGCAAAGGAAATCCCCCACAACCACAAAATCTGCAGTCAAGATGCCCACATTTGGGGGAATTTGGCCAGTAGAGTCGGATTCAATGAAATAAGCTCACCCTGGTCAAACTTCCTTTCTGAACAATGTATCACACCTCCAAGTTAAGTGTACTTAACAGCTTCTTGGATGTTCTCATGCTTTGCCAGCTCTCCCACCAGTCTGTGGTGTTGTCACTTGGCTTTAGTCAGCCTGTGAAGACTCTGCCTTCCCCCCAATGCATGGCCAGCAAGGCACAAGTGTGAACAAAGCCCTGTCAATATTTTTCAGTATAATTGAATACAACACACCTTTTGAACAGAATTGTGAAGCACCTTCTTTAATGTGGTTTGCACAACCCTGAGCAGAATGATATGCTTGGCCAAATCTTTTGTTTTGATATCCCCCTTTAAGAGCCAGGTGCCCTGTTTCATTGTTAAAATTCCAAGCCCTTTGATTTGAAAGAGCTTGTTTACTGGAGAATGCAGGCGTTGATCCTGCTACCTCTCGCATGCTAAGCAAGCGCTCTACCATTTGAGCTAATTCCCCCATGTGAGAGATGAACATTTCCTTGGGAAACCTCATCATTAAGACTACCTGGGTGCTCACCTACAAGTGATAGCACATAACGGAAAGTGTCCACACTGATTTGGATTTCAACAAATAGTGTGGCTAAATCCTTTCATGAGGAGCCTCACAAGCTCAGACTGCACAATGCCACACTTCAAATCTGAGTGTCACTTTTTATCTCAGTGTCCAGTGTTTCAGTCCCTGTTCAGACAATCATTAATTGCAGAAGTTCACACAATTCATACAGGTAAACATTAGAGAGCATCCCAAGTGTCATTCCCAACAGGATGTTCATTATGGTTGACGTTGTCCTTTAAAAATCATGATAGACAGGTAGTTTACATTTCGAATGTTCATTATTTGTAATACACTTCACCGGTACAGGTCGAAAAGAATGTCTTGAATTAGTATGAGGGTGGATGCAAGCATCAACGTGCTAATATCTTGGGAATGCTGAGAATAAGAAAGCAAGGTGCCCTGTTTCATCACAGGTTAAAGCTATGCTTTTCTCATACAACAGCTGAAAGTAGAGCACAAATGCAGTCCCCCATTACCGCATACTATGCAGTTGTGATTCCCACAATTTGGGAATTTGCAGGGGTCAACACAATCAGAGTGCTTTGATATTGCCTCACAATGGGCAAACGTCCTTACTGATCAATGTATCACCCCTGCCAGGTAAGTACACCAAAGAGGTGCTTGCCCTCTATGTCACACTCAGCAGATAAGAAAAGAAACCAGTTCTCTTTGGAAGACAGGCTCAGGTGAGCATCAGACTTTTAATCTGAGGGTCCAAGGTTAGAGTGCCTGCTCAGGTGTGTTGTTCTGCTGAGGAAGTTCACTTCACTTGTACAGGGGAAAGTTGGAGACGATGAGTGTGCAACCTAGAATTTTGAAGCTTGGGAATTCCATCACTTCCCAATAAGCCTATCCTTTTTTCACACCAAAACTCTGAGTTTGTGTGCAAAGGAAATCCCCCACAACCACAATGTGGTTCAGACTTTTAATCTGAGGGTCCAAGGTTCAAGTCCCAGTCTGTGTCACCCTGTCTTACCCCAACTGCATGGCCAGCAAGCCACAGGTAATATATCTCATTTTAATTGAATACAACATGCCTTATAAACAGAATTGTAAAGCCCCTTCTTTAATGGGGTTTCCACAACCCTGCCCAGAATGACTTAGGCTTGTTTCTGAATGAATGACATCTTTTGTTTAGTCTTGATATCCCCCTTTGAGAGCCATTGTGCCTGATTGTTAAAATGCCAAGCCTTTTGGTTGAAAGAGCAAGTTTACTGGTGAATGCAGGCATTGATCCTGCTACCTCTCGCATGCGAATCAAGCGCTCGACCATTTGAGAATGCTCATCTTGGGAATGCTGAGAATAAGAAAGCAAGGTGCCCGGTTTCATCACAGGTTAAAGCTATGCTTTTCTCATACAACAGCTGAAAGTAGAGCACAAATGCAGTCCCCCATTACCGCATACTATGCAGTTGTGATTCCCACAATTTGGGAATTTGCAGGGGTCAACACAATCAGAGTGCTTTGACTTTGCCTCACACTGGGCAAACGTCCTTACTGATCAATGTATCACCCCTGCCAGGTTAGTATACCAAAGAGGTGCTTGCCTTCTCTTGTCACACTCAGCAGATAAGAAAAGAAACCAGTTCTCTTTGGAAGACAGGCTCAGGTGAGGATCAGACTTTTAATCTGAGGGTCCAAGGTTAGAGTGCCTGCTCATATGTGTTGTTCTGCTGAGGAAGTTCACTTCACTTGTACAGGGGAAAGTTGGAGACTATGAGTGTGCAACCTAGCATTTAGAAGCTTGGGAATTCCATCACATCCCAATAAGCCTATGCAGTTTTCACACCAAAACTCAGGGTGTGAGTGCAAAGGAATTCCCCCACAACCACAAAGTGGTTCAGACTTTTAATCTGAGGGTCTAAGGTTCAAGTCCCAGTCTGTGTCACCCTGTCTTACCCCAACTGCATGACCAGCAAGCCATAGGTAATATTTCTCATTTTAATTGAATATAACATGCCTTTTAAACAGAATTGTAAAGCCCCTTCTTTAATGGGGTTTCCACAACCCTGACCAGAATGACATAGGCTTGTTTCTGAATGAATGACATATTTTGTTTAGTCTTGATATCCCCCTTTGAGAGCCATTGTGCCTGATTGTTAAAATGACAAGCCTTTTGATTTGAAAGAACAAGTTAACTGGAGAATGCAGGCATTGATCCTGCTACCTCTCGCATGCGAAGCAAGCGCTCTGCCATTTGAGCCAATTCCCCCTAGAATGTCAAGTATTTCCTTGAGAAACTTCATTACTAAGATTACCTGGGTGCTCGCCTACAAGTGATGCACATTAAGGAATGCGTGCACACTGATTTGGATTTCAACAAATAGTTTGGCTAAATCCTTCCATGCGGAGCCTCACAAGCTCAGACTGCAGAATGCCCCACTTTAAATCTGAGGGTCCAAGGTTCAAGTCCCTACTCGAGTGTGTTGTTCGGCTGAGGAAGTTCACTTCAATTGTACAGGGGAAAGTTGGAGAGCAGTCAAAGTGTCATTCTACACTAATGCATTACAATTAAAAATT
This sequence comes from Zeus faber, assembly GCF_960531495.2. NCBI lineage: Eukaryota > Metazoa > Chordata > Actinopteri > Zeiformes > Zeidae > Zeus > Zeus faber. The sequence continues at coordinate 27,516,949 of NC_137198.1, read as the reverse complement.
CCCATGTGTAATCGACCACTATGAGTGTGCAACCTAGCATTTTGAAGCTTGGGAATTCCATCACATCTCAATAAGCCTATGCTGTTTTCACACCACAACTCAGGGTGTGAGTGCAAAGGAAATCCCCCACAACCACAAAATCTGCAGTCAAGATGCCCACATTTGGGGGAATTTGGCCAGCAGAGTCGGATTCAATGAAATAAGCTCACCCTGGCCAAACTTCCTTTCTGAACAATGTATCACACCTACAAGTTAAGTGTACTTAATAGCTTCTTGGATGTTCTCATGCTTTGCCAGCTCTCCCACCAGTCTGTGGTGATGTCACTTGGCTTTAGTCAGCCTGTGAAGACTCTGCCTTCCCCCCACTGCATGCCCAGCAAGGCACAAGTGTGAACAAGGCCCTGTCAATATTTTTCAGTTTAATTGAATACAACAAGCCTTTTAAAAGGAATTGTGAAGCACCTTCTTTAATGTGGTTTGCACAACCCTGAGCAGAATGATAGGTTTGGCCAAATGTTTTGATATCCCCCTTTAAGAGCCAGGTGCCCTGTTTCATTGTTAAAATTCCAAGCCCTTTGATTTGAAAGAGCATGTTTACTGGAGAATGCAGGCGTTGATCCTGCTACCTCTCGCATGCTAAGCAAGCGCTCTACCATTTGAGCTAATTCCCCCATGTGCGAGATGAACATTTCCTTGGGAAACCTCATCATTAAGACTACCTGGGTGCTCACCTACAAGTGATAGCACATAACGGAAAGTGTCCACACTGATTTGGATTTCAACAAATAGTGTGGCTAAATCCTTTCATGAGGAGCCTCACAAGCTCAGACTGCAGAATGCCACACTTCAAATCTCAGTGTCCAGTGTTCCAGTCTCTGTTCAGACATTCATTAATTGCAGAAGTTCACACAATTCATACAGGTAAACATTAGAGAGCATCCCAAGTGTCATTCCCAACTGGATGTTCATTATGGTTGACGTTGTCCTTTAAAAATCATGATAGACAGGTAGTTTACATTTGGAATGTTCAGTATTTGTAATACACTTCACCGGTACAGGTCGAAAAGAATGTCTTGAATTAGTATGAGAGTGGATGCAAGCATCAACGTGCTAATATCTTGGGAATGCTGAGAATAAGAAAGCAAGGTGCCCTGTTTCATCACAGGTTAAAGCTATGCTTTTTTCATACAACAGCTGAAAGTAGAGCACAAATGCAGTCCCCCATTACCGCATACTATGCAGTTGTGATTCCCACAATTTGGGAATTTGCAGGGGTCAACACAATCAGAGTGCTTTGACTTTGCCTCACACTGGGCAAACGTCCTTACTGATCAATGTATCACCCCTGCCAGGTAAGTATACCAAAGAGGTGCTTGCCTTCTCTTGTCACACTCAGCAGATAAGAAAAGACACCAGTTCTCTTTGGAAGACAGGCTCAGGTGAGGATCAGACTTTTAATCTGATGGTCCAAGGTTAGAGTGCCTGCTCATGTGTGTTGTTCTGCTGAGGAAGTTCACTACACTTGTACAGGGGAAAGTTGGAGACTATGAGTGTGCAACCTAGCATTTAGAAGCTTGGGAATTCCATCACTTCCCAATAAGCCTATCCTTTTTTCACACCAAAACTCAGGGTTTGTGTGCAAAGGAAATCCCCCACAACCACAAAGTGGTTCAGACTTTTAATCTGAGGGTCCAAGGTTCAAGTGCCAGTCTGTGTCACCCTGTCTTACCCCAACTGCATGGCCAGCAAGCCATAGGTAATATTTCTCATTTTAATTGAATACAACATGCCTTTAAAACAGAATTGTAAAGCCCCTTCTTTAATGGGGTTTCCACAACCCTGACCAAGATGACATAGGCTTGTTTCTGAATGAATGACATCTTTTGTTTAGTCTTGATATCCCCCTTTGAGAGCCATTGTGCCTGATTGTTAAAATGCCAAGCCTTTTGATTTGAAAGAGCAAGTTTATTGGAGAATGCAGGCATTGATCCTGCTACCTCTCGCATGCGAAGCAAGCGCTCTACCATTTGAGCTAATTCCCCCTAGAATGTCAAGTATTTCCTTGACAAACTTCATTACTAAGATTACCTGGGTGCTCACCGACAAGTGATGCACATTAAGGAATGCGTGCACACTGATTTGGATTTCAACAAATAGTTTGGCTAAATCCTTCCATGCGGAGCCTCACAAGCTCAGACTGCAGAATGCCCCACTTCAAATCTGAGGGTCCAAGGTTCAAGTCCCTGCTCAGGTGTGTTGTTCGGCTGAGGAAGTTCACTTCAATTGTACAGGGGAAAGTTGGAGAGCAGTCAAAGTGTCATTCTACACTAATGCATTACAATTAAAAATTCCCATGTGTAATCAACCACTATGAGTGTGCAACCTAGCATTTTGAAGCTTGGGAATTCCATCACATCCCAATAAGCCTATGCTGTTTTCACACCACAACTCAGGGTGTGAGTGCAAAGGAAATCCCCCACAACCACAAAATCTGCAGTCAAGATGCCCACATTTGGGGGAATTTGGCCAGTAGAGTCGGATTCAATGAAATAAGCTCACCCAGGCCAAACTTCCTTTCTGAACAATGTATCACACCTACAAGTTAAGTGTACTTAACAGCTTCTTGGATGTTCTCATGCTTTGCCAGCTCTCCCACCATTCTGTGGTGTTGTCACTTGGCTTTAGTCAGCCTGTGAAGACTCTGCCTTCCCCCCACTGCATGGCCAGCAAGGCAAAAGTGTGAACAAAGCCCTGTCAATATTTTTCAGTTTAATTGAATACAACACACCTTTTAAACAGAATTGTGAAGCACCTTCTTTAATGTGGTTTGCACAACCCTGAGCAGAATGATAGGTTTGGCCAAATGTTTTGATATCCCCCTTTAAGAGCCAGGTGCCCTGTTTCATTGTTAAAATTCCAAGCCCTTTGATTTGAAAGAGCATGTTTACTGGAGAATGCAGGCGTTGATCCTGCTACCTCTCGCATGCTAAGCAAGCGCTCTACCATTTGAGCTAATTCCCCCATGTGAGAGATGAACATTTCCTTGGGAAACCTCATCATTAAGACTACCTGGGTGCTGTTGGATGTAGTATAGCGCACAAAATGGCGGCAAATAGAAATAACAGGGCATTTTACTTAAAATGGTGCCCAACATATAAAATGTCTCTTTATGACATCTCTCATCCAAATAGCCTTTTTGACGACTTGCAAAATAACCTTTATGACAACTGGCCTAGCAGGATGTATATATAGGAGCGTGTCTAAAGACTCGAGCTCTCTCTCGCTTGGTCGCTCCTGCTTTGGGGTCGTCTCCTGGTCTTTGTCATTGTGCCAATAAAGGATCCATTCTGCATCGCATCCGTCTCCATCTGATTGAAGAATCTCTCGACATCAACAAACCTGGGAGGGATCGGTTTCCCAGATCCCAACAGTTTTGGGGGCTCGTCCGGGATGTCGAGGAGATTTTAGAGATTGACAGACTGAAAGTTGCCCCGGACCTTTGCCTACGGATGACTCTGGTCGACCACATCTAAAAGGTAAGCACTGGCCTGTTACATCGAACCTGTGCAAATTGGACTTTGTCAAATTTTGAGTCGGAAGTAAAAGGGGGTCCGGGAGAGAAATTAAAGCTAAGCAACGATTGAGGTGGATGAAATGTTTGCAATGTACAATTTTATGCAGTGATGTGCGCTGGTTGTGAAACACACGGACATGTATTAAAACTATTTGTGGGACTGGGATAGAACCCCCAGTAGTCGGCCGCAGTTTTCTCAGGAAGCTGTAGAAGCTTGCCGATTAGGTCCCAGAATAGGGCATTGCGTCCATACATGGTCTGTTGATCACGTGGAAGAATTTTGAAGTTTGTGGCGGTTAGTACATATGTGGTGAAGTGGTGGCCGGCCTGTTCCCTCGTGCCTCTCTGGTAATACATGCATGTATGAGCTTGTATACGGACTTTGATAAGAATCTATGAGCCTTTTTATAGGACGTTTATAAATTTGCCCCCTAATCGATTGATAATAAATCTATGAGCCTTCCCCAGGACGTTTATAAGATTGCCCCATAGTCAACTGATAAAAATCTATGAGCCTTGCCCAGGATGTTTATAAATTTAATTGATGAGTATATGAGCCGTTTTTCAGGACATTTATGAAAACATATATGGGAAACAAGGAACTTGGCCTTTTTGTCTGCGTTGCGGAGGATTGGGGGGGTCTCGTCTGCATGTGCGCATGGGCGTAGCACGGACGTGTGGTTGAACTTGGCCTTTTGATCTGAGTTACGGAGAATTTGGGGTCTCTCAAATCCCGGCAGGGTAATAGAACAGGCGGACAACAGACATCGTTTTACTGTTACAGGAGGACATTAGATACCGTTATACTGTAGCAGGCGGACAACAGATACCGTTATACTGTTAAAATTGTTTAAATAGAAGAGGCGGACAACAGACATCGTTATACTGTTATAGGCGGACAACAAAGACGCCGTTATACTATAGCAGGCGGACAACAGATACCGTTATACTGTCAAAATTGTTTAAATAGAACAGGCGGACAACAGACATCGTTATACTGTTATAGGCGGACAACAAAGACACCGTTATACTATAGCAGGCGGACAACAGATACCGTTATACTGTCAAAATTGTTTGGATAAAACAGGCGGACAACAGACATCGTTATACTGTTACAGGCGGACAACAAAGACACCGTTATACTGTGGCAGGCGGACAACGGATACCGTTATACTGTTAAAATTGTTTCGATAAAACAGGCGGACAACAGAAATCGTTATACTGTAGCAGGACAAATATTGTTACAGGCGGACAACGGATACCGTTATACTGTTAAAATATTAACCATTAGGCTAAGGGGATTCCTGTTTTTTCTGTGACGTGGACCGGGAGGTTGGTTTTGGCCGAGTGTCTGTGTGGCCTGTGTGTGTGTGTGTGTGTAGAGCACCCCTGTTTTTTCTGTGGTGAGGACAGAGAGGTAAAGTTGGACAATATGTCGACGGCAGGATATAAACCAATTAGTGCACAAGTGGAGTTGTTGTTGACGGCTCTGGAAGGGGCCAAAAAGACGGAATGGGGTCCTAGGAAGGACATGAAAGACGAGTTAAATCTCGCACTGGGGCGACAGGGAGTAAACCAAGATGACGAATTGCCGTTGGGGCCAGTGTTGTGGAAGAGGGAAAAAGAGTATAAGAAAGCGGTAGAAGACGCGGAGGAGGCCGCCAAGGGCAAGTTGTGATTGTCACGAAAGAAGTTGCATAAGGTCAGAGACGAGGAAGAGGGACACAGATGCAAGTGGTTTTCGTGGGCCATGTTTTGGCAGGGGATAGCTCATCAGTTGAAGAACAAACAATTAAAACAACAAGTAAAATGGAGGAAGAGGCCTCTTTGCAGCAGAAGGCCGAAGCGGCACCGACCGCGCCTCCGTTGCCCAGTGCGATGTATCCAATATTGGAAATAGACTCGGGCAGATTCCAAATAGAGGTAGAGAATGGTCCTGAAAGGGGGTCTGACGGGTGTGGGACAGGGACCCCACCGATGAGGGCTGAGGAAAAGGGAGGGACGATTGGAACCCACAGAGGGGTGGTGAGAGTGACGGATGGCTCCTCCCAGGAGGGCAGTTCCGATGATGACACAGAGGACGAGGAAACTAAGGTGTTAAGGGAAATAGCGGACTTGGGAAAAAAGATTGGGACGTCGCACAAACACATGCCCACCCCGCGCCCCAAAGATACAGTCGCACCGGACTACCCTACGGGCCCGAAGGCCCACAGTCCCGCTTAATGTTACCCCTAATGCAGGAAAGTGGAGGTCCTCCGGTGTACCGACCGTACGGGCTGAGTGACCTCCAGGCCCTAGCGGACAAATTACCGCCCCTACACGAGGGGGGCATGGTGTGGTTGGAAAAATTAAGCGGCCTAACGGCAGGCCACACCCTGGCCCTTGGCGATTACCGTGGGGTGGCGTCGCGGTGTATGACTCCGGGGGAGGCGCAAGAGATCAAACGCGACGCTAAAACCACGCATGCGGCCGATCAGGAACCGTTACACATGATTGCCCTAATGATGCCATACGTAAGCGGTTTCCTCCTACTGTGGCCCCCACCATCCCTAAGTTTCCCTGGAAGGAAGGACGGTCCCCTAGAGAGCACCTGACGGCATGTAAGGACGAATGGACTCGTTTGACCGGTAGTCACCCTGAAAAGGACCGAAACTCGATCGAATGGTATCGGAGGGCGGTGTTAGAGGGGGCTGAGGGGACAGTAAAGGACGCAATGATGGCCAATCCCGACATCCCGGGATGCCCCTCTACGACCTGGGAAAGACATTTTGTACACCACATGCAGCGAGCGCTCGACTCCAAGGAGAAGGAGGCCTCTGCGGTTAAGGACCTGCAGCTGCAACTACTAAAATTAGAACTAGACAAGGCCCGACGGGATGCGACCGATAAAAAGAAGGCGGGGACCGCCAAACAAATGTCTGCGCAGGCCGGCCCACCGGGTCCAGCCACTCCTGATTTGCACCCGATCCCATTATGGGAGGAACAAGGCCCCTACCCTCCAGGGCCTCAAAGGCGTGGATGGGGCCAGGGGCGGGGCTATGGGGCTCGACCATGGGGACAGCGAGGTATGAGAGGGGGACCTCCGGGGCGTCCGACGCAAGACGGATGCTACGCGTGTGGAGAAAGAGGCCATTGGTCAAGGGAATGTCCATACCAAGGGCAGGAGCCCCAACACCCGCGGGGAATGCGTGGGTCCAGAGGACCTTACCGAGGGGGTCGAGTGGCCCCCAACCCACGTTGGGCGCCTGGCCCTGCGGCAGGAGCCTTCCCGCTCCGGGATTATGGATGGGAAGACCCTGAGAACCAGCAGTGACACACCCCACAGAGAAAGCCAAGAGCAGGGGGCCAGGCAGACCCCATGCTCCCGATGGAAGTGCTAGGCGAATCACTGCCGTTCTTGGTAGACACAGGGGCCACCCATTCAACTCTGAACCGGCCTCTGTCGCCTCACCATATGTCGCGCAACACCGTGAACGTTGTGGGTTTCTCTGGGATAGGACAACAACTGCCCGTTACCAAGCCATTATCAACCAGACTGGGGAATCAACGGCTACTCCACCCGTATGTCATGTCTCCCCAAGTGCCCGTGAACCTCATGGGTCGTGATCTACTAATACGATTGGGGGCCAGCGTGTTGTGCCCTACAGATGGACTAATTGTGACTCTCCCTGGTGGAACTGAACTGGCCTGCGGCCATGCCCTGACAGAAGGGGGCCAGTGGCTATTGGCCTCCCCCGAACCCCAAATGGCAGATATCTACTGGGGTTTAATTGTTACCCCCGGCAGACCACATCCTGAAGGGATCCTCGCCCAGTACGCCCGGTGGAAACCCTGGATTTCTCTGCTGGCACCCTACCTCGTTCCCCCCGACCCGCCCCATGTCACATTATTCTACGATCGAGACCAAACCGAAGTATACGCGGATTTGTTCAGAGATATTGAGAATACTGAGTGGGAAATTGTCACTCACAATATTTACGTAGGTCCCCTAGGTGTCGCAACCGCGGTGGACCTCACGCCCGAGCAGGCGGTCTGGTATCAAATGGCTCCCACCGCGGTTCCCCATGTCTCCTTAGCAATACACCCCAACCATGACGCTAAGGACCTAGGGCCCATGACGAAGACCGCTGTGTCACTGACCGATTGGACTCAGACACAGATCCCCCAGGTGTGTTACTCCCCCTCGACCAAGATATATCGAATCTCACTCACAGGTCGCGATGCCGTCCGTCTAGAACACGACGAAGTAGCTCGTGACCACGGCTGTGAGAGAACTGACCACCCGAGGTTGGCACAGGCTCTGGAAACTTTGCCTCCCCACCTGTGGTCGACCGGACCGACGGACGTTGGCCTGGCTTCTTGCCCCCCGGTGACCTTTGAGGTGACCCCGGGGGGCCCCATTTGGCTCCCTCAGTACTCCAGGAAACCGGAGGCTGAAGCAGGGATAGCAGAGACGATAGAAGGACTAAAAGCCTCTGGGGTGTTAGAACCCTCCACCTCTCCATGGAACACACCTATTCTCCCGGTGGAGAAAGCAGGAACAGGGAAATACCGCATGGCACATGATCTCCGCGCAATCAATAACATCCTCAAAACCCCGATCATACCGGTTCCGAACCCTTACACCGCGCTAAATAGTCTCAGTCCCACGCATAAGTATTTCACTTGCATTGACTTGGCCAATGCGTTTTTCTGTCTACCCCTAGCGCAGGGATGTCGGGATTTTTTCTCGTTCACCTACAAAGGTGAACAATTACGCTACACCAGGATGCCACAGGGGTTTGCGGCGTCCCCAGGCCTTTTTAATCAGGCCCTGCGCGAGGCACTGGACGAGTGCCCCCTCCCGGAGGGCTGCACGTTGATCCAGTATGTTGATGATCTCCTACTGGCCGCCCCCGACGCCGACTCCTGCTTAGCCGCCACGTTGACGGTTCTCCACCGATTGGCAGACACAGGGTTCAAAGTGAGCAAAACCAAACTACAAGGCGTCCGCCAAACGGTCACCTTCTTGGGCCGCGTGGTTTCCAAAACAGGCGCGGGCCTCACCACGAGTCATCGAGACTCCATATTACATCACGCGCGCCCTCAGACGGTGAAACAAATGCTATCCTTCTTAGGATTGACCGGATATAGTCGCGCCTATATTCCAGATTACGCGGGCCGCACACGCCCGTTCCGTGCGCTCGTTAACGCACAAGGCATGCGCAATTTGCGGGCTCCGTTGGTCTGGACCGAACAGGCCGAAGAATCGTTTATCGCACTAAAGCAGGCCCTCGCGTGCGCAACCGACCTGGCCGTCCCAGATTACACTCAGCCGTTTTTCCTCGATGTTTCTGAAACACCAGGCGTCGCTAACGGGGTGTTGTTTCAGAAAAAAGGGGGAGGGAGGAAAGTGCTAATGTACGCCAGCAGCATGCTCGACGAAACCGAGAAACGCCATCCACCGTGCACAAGACATGCCGCAGGTGTTGCGAAGATATTACAGAAAACCGCGCACCTGGTTATGGGCCACCCGCTAACAGTGTTAACCACGCACAGCGTTGTGGCCTACGTGAATTCGGTAAAATTCACCCTCACCCCTCTAAAACAACACCGATTGAGCCGTTTTTTGACCGAACCAAACTTAGTGTTCACGCACGAGGGCATCAATATGGCAGACCACATGGATGTAGAGGGAGGAAAGCCCCACCATTGTGAGGCGCTGGTACAGACAGAGCTCAAAATACGACCCGACCTTGAGACTGACCCGATCCCCGACTCCGAACAACTGTTCACAGACGGCTGCTGTTACAAACATGACACCTACGGACTACAGGCGGGATACGCGGTAGTCCGACTGACCCCGACTGGACACGAGACGATACGATCAGTTAAAATGGAAGGGCAGCAATCGGCCCAGAGGGCGGAAGTCATGGGACTCATTGCGGCCCTGGAGTGGGCAGAGGGGAAAGCTGTGACCATTTATACCGATTCGGCCTACGCAGTAGGGGCAGCCCAGGTGGAGTTGACATTATGGAAACGGGGAGATTACCGCACAGCAGGCGGAAAACCCATCAGACATGCTCGTGAGATGCAGGACCTAGAAAAGGCGCTCCTCCTCCCGCGTAAGGTGGCAGTGGTGAAATGCCGAGGGCATGGGGTAGGAAACAGTGAGGTAGCGAGAGGGAACAGGCAGGCAGACGCCGCGGCAAAGGCTGCAGCTGGCTACCACGTGGCGTTTCAGATGGTGTGTGAGGATGGCCTCATGGGAGAAGAGTTAGACGAAGACACGGTTAGTGAGGCCCAAAAGGGGGCGACGGACCGGGAGAGGACATTGTGGACCCAAAGGGGAGCGACATGTGGGGGAGAATTGTGGAGAAGCCCGGATGGTCGGGTAGTGTTACCACCGGGACTCCAACAGAGTGTGGTGGGAGAAGCCCACGGGTTGGGACATGTGGGAGTGGCTCAGGTGAAACGGAACCTTTGCCACTGGTGGCACCCCTATTTGGACGAAATAATCAAGGAGTATGTGCGGTCCTGCCCGGTGTGCACCATGTACAACCCCCGGCCGGGGATCCGGCCGGAAATGGGAAAGTTCCCGCTTCCCGAGTGCCCAGGGGGAGAAATCGTGATTGACTACACCGACATGATGGTCCCGGTGAGGGGACAGCGGTACCTCCTCGTGTGTGTGGATGCTCTGACCGGCTGGCCGGAAGCATGCCCCACCAAGAGGGAGGACAGCGCCACGGTGGTCAAGTTCCTCATAAATCAGTACATCCCCCGGCACGGGTTCCCGCGCAAAGTCCGAAGTGACAACGGGACCCATTTTAAGAATAAAGACCTCCAGAGGGTGGAGGCGGCACTAGGTCTCAGACACGCGTTCGGGACGGTGTACCACCCACAGTCGCAGGGAAAAGTTGAAAGAATGAATCAGACACTAAAAACAAAATTGGCCAAAATATGTGCACAGACCTCCCTCAACTGGGTGGACGCCCTCCCAATCGCGCTGATGTCCATACGGAGTTCACTTAATAGGGGAACCGGGTTCACGCCGTATGAGTTACTTACCGGGCGCCAGTTCCCTGGGCCCAGCGCAGCGCCAAAGTGGGGGGAGGAACAGGAAATGTTGCTAAGAAAAGCATACTTTAACGACCTGCGAGCCCTTGTTGCCAGTTTTGCCTCACAGGTGGAAGAGACGAGGGGAAGCCCAGGTGACTCCGAGCTCCACACGGCAGAGTGGGTCCTGCTGAGGGTCATCAAGCGAAAGTGGGCGGACCCCCGGTGGACGGGACCACATCGGGTCACCGAGCGCACCTCCCGCGCCGTCCGGCTCGAGGGAAAAGGGGACACGTGGTATCACTGGAGCCAGTGTGCCCCAGCCTTCAACCCGGGCAGCCAACGACCAGATCCTCACAGCACCACAACACAGCCCGACCTCAGAGGAACGGGCGGCAGCCGCCCAATCGAGGCACTCACTGTTAGCTGCAAGGGTGATAGTGCTGGAAACCTCTCCCCTAGGTCATAGAGGAGCGAGGCGGGACGGTCACCATTCCCCGCCCAGAAGCAGACTGTCCAACTGCATGGAACCCCAGCTGCTTCTCCTTCTGAGTGGTTTATGGTCCATGGTGTGGTTGAGAGTTTGTGTGTGGATGTTTATAATTTTATTGATTTTTGTGCTGGTTTTGTTGACATTGGAACTGACCGGCAACATCCAGCTGTACTAGACGCTAATCGCAACAATGAAGGTTGGGGGACTAGCCCTGTTCACGGCCCTCCTCTTGTTCGGGGAACAGATCGAAACCGCGGCGGGGCCTGAGAAGGACGCGTGTTTGAATAAATATGGGGGGCTGGAGTTGAACTACACACAGGGGCACAAAACGACCTTTGTGTTTGATTTATGCATGGTTATTAATTGTGGGCCCCAACCATGGACCCAGGCAAAGACGTGGCGGGGCTATAAACTGTATGCCTGTTTTGACTCCAGTGTACATCGCCAATGCGCGACAAGAGGTTATACGAGCGGGCCTTGGTGTAGAACCTGGAGCCAGGTGGTAGCGTATACCAGCGGTTCCTGGACCTCCACTAAAATGGCCAGGAAACTGGGAGGAGACATATGGGACAAATTAGAGCTACAACGAAATTACGACTGGATTTCGAATCCCGTGGCCCTTTCATTGGAGTGGGATGTTTCCCCCGCCCAGACCCCGTCCAATAGTAGTTTGTACCTGGTCGTAGGGGTGGAATTAACCGGAAAGGATACCATGGGGCTGATCAAAATCAATTTCTTGCCCCCTCAGCGCACCCCCAACACCCCTGAGGCTAGCAAAGATCATTTCATGCCTCCGCCTGACCGGGCTCCAGCTCGAGCCGTGGCCATAATCGATGGTACTTTGAAACCCCTAGACGTGATTCAGATGGCCACCGGATACCGAGAGAGTAATCTCTGGTTGAGTTGGATGGCCCAGACAGCCCGAGAGCAGGGGCTGGGGAACTGCATAGCGTGTGCGGCGGCTCGACCTTACCTAGTCACGGATCCTGCGCCGTTATATCCTCAGGACGCCTGGGGATACGGTTGTATGCTCCGATTGACCCGCGAGGCGACTCCACCAAAGTGCAACACCTTAGCTAGACTATTCCCGCCCATGGACAACGAAACACTTTCGGGACCATTTACGCCCCATAAGGGCGCAGGTAATTACACCTGTTTCAATTTGACCCACGACAAACCCCAGTTTCAACTAGGACAGATCCCGGAGGACTGGTGTAACACCACCCGAGCGGGAAATGGTGCTATTGATCGAGCTCTCTGCATGCGCCTGATAATCACGGCAGTGGAAAAGAGGGACAGCACGGTCCCCCACGTACAGATAATGCCGTTGTTGGCCGAGAACTGGGTGGATGACTCCGAGAGAGAGGAGAACCCCCGCGTGGACGAGCAGATGATGTCGATCGAACCCCGGGCAGATGACTCCTATTTGTATGAGCTGGAAAGACCTCATTTTAGATGTGACCCCTAGGAGGAAAAGGACATGTAAGCCGGAGTGTTTGTGGGTTTCTAGCGCACAATAGTCGGGTAAGGCTGTAAGAGTCTCCGACTGGGTGTGGATGAAAGTGGTGAAAATGACAACCGCCTTTAGTCGACCCGGGTTCAAGAGAGAAAGGTCAAAACAGCGGAGTAAGCACACCTCGCATGAGGTTAAGAGCAGAAAAACTGTGAGACCCAGTATCACACCCAGGGAGACACTGTTCCATAAGAAATCACCCGGTACTTTTTGTTTGCTCATTAAATAAATGCTTAAGTTTAGTATAAGGTTAATAAATGTTTACATTTAGTATAAGGTTAACGAAAGTTTAATAATAAGTTTAGTATAAGGTAAAAGAGAGTTAGATCTGTGCAGTTGGTTGAAGATTTTGTTGTTAAACATGGTCCAGGTGGTGAGTGAATGCCATCCTCGCGTTCAGTAATATGGATGTTGGTAGGTTTTCCCACTAAGACAAATGGGGTTTTCCCTACCAATCACTCCTGGTGCCATGCATTGTCATGAATTGTGTAGTGTTTGTTGTACATGTCATTGCGATGTTGTATTTGTTTTCCCCATGGTTATTATATGTTGTAATTACTGTTTTAGAGTGACCTCATATTTAATGAGGTCAAAAGGGGGATTGTTGGATGTAGTATAGCGCACAAAATGGCGGCAAATAGAAATAACAGGGCATTTTACTTAAAATGGTGCCCAACATATAAAATGTCTCTTTATGACATCTCTCATCCAAATAGCCTTTATGACGACTTGCAAAATAACCTTTATGACAACTGGCCTAGGACGATATATATATAGGAGCGTGTCCAAAGACTCGAGCTCTCTCTCGCTTGGTCGCTCCTGCTTTGGGGTCGTCTCCTGGTCTTTGTCATTGTGCCAATAAAGGATCCATTCTGCATCGCATCCGTCTCCATCTGATTGAAGAATCTCTCGACATCAACAAACCTGGGAGGGATCGGTTTCCCAGATCCCAACAGTGCTCACCTACAAGTGATAGCACATAACGGAACGTGTCCACACTGATTTGGATTTCAACAAATAGTGTGGCTAAATCCATTCATGAGGAGCCTCACAAGCTCAGACTGCAGAATGCCACACTTCAAATCTGAGTGTCACTTTTTATCTCAGTGTCCAGTGTTCTAGTCCCTGTTCAGACATTCATTAATTGCAGAAGTTCACACAATTCATACAGGTAAACATTAGAGAGCATCCCAAGTGTCATTCCCAACTGGATGTTCATTATGGTTGACGTTGTCCTTTAAAAATCATGATAGACAGGTAGTTTACATTTGGAATGTTCATTATTTGTAATACACTTCACCGGTACAGGTCGAAAAGAATGTCTTGAATTAGTATGAGAGTGGATGCAAGCATCAACGTGCTAATATCTTGGGAATGCTGAGAATAAGAAAGCAAGGTGCCCTGTTTCATCACAGGTTAAAGCTATGCTTTTTTCATACAACAGCTGAAAGTAGAGCACAAATGCAGTCCCCCATTACCGCATACTATGCAGTTGTGATTCCCACAATTTGGGAATTTGCAGGGGTCAACACAATCAGAGTGCTTTGACTTTGCCTCACACTGGGCAAACGTCCTTACTGATCAATGTATCACCCCTGCCAGGTAAGTATACCAAAGAGGTGCTTGCCTTCTCTTGTCACACTCAGCAGATAAGAAAAGACACCAGTTTTCTTTGGAAGACAGGCTCAGGTGAGGATCAGACTTTTAATCTGAGGGTCCAAGGTTAGAGTGCCTGCTCAGGTGTGTTGTTCTGCTGAGGAAGTTCACTTCACTTGTACAGGGGAACGTTGGAGACTATGAGTGTGCAACCTAGCATTTAGAAGCTTGGGAATTCCATCACTTCCCAATAAGCCTATCCTTTTTTCACACCAAAACTCAGGGTTTGTGTGCAAAGGAAATCCCCCACAACCACAAAGTGGTTCAGACTTTTAATCTGAGGGTTCAAGTCCCAGTCTGTGTCACCCTGTCTTACCCCAACTGCATGGCCAGCAAGCCACAGGTAATATTTCTCATTTTAATTGAATACAACATGCCTTTTAAACAGAATTGTAAAGCCCCTTCTTTAATGGGGTTTCCACAACCCTGACCAAAATGACATGAATGACATCTTTTGTTTAGTCTTGATATCCCCCTTTGAGAGCCATTGTGCCTGATTGTTAAAATGCCAAGCCTTTTGATTTGAAAGAGCAAGCTTATTGGAGAATGCAGGCATTGATCCTGCTACCTCTCGCATGCGAAGCAAGCGCTCTACCATTTGAGCTAATTCCCCCTAGAATGTCAAGTATTTCCTTGACAAACTTCATTACTAAGATTACCTGGGTGCTCACCGACAAGTGATGCACATTAAGGAATGCGTGCACACTGATTTGGATTTCAACAAATAGTTTGGCTAAATCCTTCCATGCGGAGCCTCACAAGCTCAGACTGCAGAATGCCCCACTTCAAATCTGAGGGTCCAATGTTCAAGTCCCTGCTCAGGTGTGTTGTTCGGCTGAGGAAGTTCACCTCAATTGTACAGGGGAAAGTTGGAGAGCAGTCAAAGTGTCATTCTACACCAATGCATTACAATTAAAAATTCCCATGTGTAATCGACCACTATGAGTGTGCAACCTAGCATTTAGAAGCTTGGGAATTCCATCACATCCCAATAAGCCTATGCTTTTTTCACACCACAACTAAGGGTGTGTGTGCAAAGGAAGTCGCCCACAACCACAGACACTGCAGTTGGGATGCCCACATTTGGTTTGCACCACCCTGAATGATAGGCTTGGCCAAATCTTTTGTTTAGTCTAGATATCCCCCTTCTAGAGCCATTGTGCCTGATTGTTAAAATTCCAAGCCCTTTGATTTGAAAGAGCATGTGTACTGGTGAATGCAGGCGTTGATCCTGCTACCTCTCGCATGCTAAGCAAGCGCTCTACCATTTGAGCTAATTCCCCCATGTGAGAGATGAACATTTCCTTGGGAAACCTCATCATTAAGACTACCTGGGTGCTCACCTCCAAGTGATAGCACATTAAGGAAAGCGTCCGCAATGATTTTGATTTCAACAAATAGTGTGGCTAAATCCTTTCATGAGGAGCCTTACAAGCTCAGACTGCAGAATGCCCCACTTTAAATCTGAGTGTCCAGGGTTCAAGTCCCTGTTCAAACACATTTATTTACTGCAGAAGTTCACACAATTCATACAGGTAAACATTAGAGAGTATCCCAAGTGTCATTCCCAACTAGATAAGAAAATAAACCAGTTCTCTTTGGAAGACATGCTCAGGTGAGCATCAGACTTTTAATCGGAGGGTCCAAGGTTAGAGTCCCTGCTCAGGTGTGTTGTTCTGCTGAGGAAGTTCACTTCACTTGTACAGGGGAAAGTTGGAGACTATGAGTGTGCAACGTAGCATTTAGAAGCTTGGGAATTCCATCACATCCCAATAAGCCTATCCTTTTTTCACACCACAACTCAGGGTTTGTGTGCAAAGGAAATCCCCCACCACCACAAAGTGGTTCAGACTTTAAATCTGAGGGTCCAAGGTTCAAGTCCCTCTTCTGCTGAGGAATTCACATCACTTGTACAGGGGAGTGTTGGAGAGCAGTCAAAGTGTCATTCTGCACTAATGCATTACAATCAAAAATTCCCATGTGTAATCAACCACTATGAGTGTGCAACCTAGCATTTAGAAGCTTGGCAATTCCATCACATCCCAATAAGCCTATCCTTTTTTCACACCACAACTCAGGGTGTGTGTGCAAAGGAAATCCCCCACAACCACAAAATAAGCAGTCAAGATGCCCACACTTGGGGGAATTTGGCCAGCAGAGTCGGATGCAATGATATTACCTCACCCTGGCACAATCAGAGTGCTATGACATAGCCTCACACTGGTCAAACGTCCTGAACAATGTTTCACCCGTGGCATGTAAGGATACCAAAAAGGTGCTTACATTCTGTCACACCCAGCAGAAAACCAAAGAAACCAGTCCTCTTTGAAAGACAGGCTCAAGAACACCTGAGTAGCTCAGCTGGCAGAGCATCAGACTTTTAATCTGAGGGTCCAGGGTTCAAGTCCCTGCTCGGGTGTGTTGTACACTTGAGAAAGTCCCCTTCACTTGTACGGTTTGAGAGCAGTCCAAGTGTTGTCTGCACTGGTGCATTACAATTAATGGTTCTCACTTGTAAAAGGCCGTTTGAGCTAATTCCCCCTAGAATATCAGGCATTTCCTTGAGAAACCTCATTACAAAGATTACCTGGGTGCTCACCTGCAAGTGATTGAGGTGTCTGGAAGGTTTGAGCTGAATAGGTCGCTGAGATATAGTGCGGTCATAATATTAACTATGTTATTATTAGATTTATTGCTTAAGAATGAGAACGTCAAGGTTCTGTTCAGAGGCCCTATGGCAGAGGAATTTTGTTTATTCCTCCAGCTCGACCAGAGGAGGAAATGTTTAGATTTATGACAGGACATAGGCTGAGCGGGCACCTATGGGTTGGAACCAGATGTGGTATGTTATCTCTGTACAGCTTTAAAAGCGAATGCAGAGCGTCACTTGGCAGAGATTCCATCCGGCTCGGGTCTCTCCCAGGACATCCATGGCAAGTCTGGTTTGATGCTGATTTGTGTAATAAAATTATTATTTTATTCAAGTCAGTGTCAGCGGTCACTCCTTCATTCTTCAGCACATCACACCCATCAAGAAACTAAACTACAAAGTGGCGTCACGAATCAGGATCTGTTGGGCCTCATCTGCTGATGCTGCCTGCTCCAGCGAACTGCCGCTCTCAGGGTGAGTGACCTCTCACAAAATTGAGCTGTTATGTGGGCTGGAGCAGTGTGTTTTTGGCAGGGAGACTGCACTGAGATTATGCGGAGATGGAGATGATGTGTTGATGTGTGAAGTGAGTTTCCGTCTAAATTGGGGTTAATTAAGATGTAAAAGATGTAAATAAGGGGAATAAGAGAATAATAAGTGAAGAAAAAGATAATTAAGTTGAAATAGAGAATAGAGACAAGAGAAATAAAAGTTTGAAGTTAAAAGTTGAAATAGAGAATAGGGACGAGAGAAATGAAAAATGAAGTTAAAAGTAAAAGTTAAAGGCTTAAAAGATGTTGAGAAAGTAGAAATAAAAAGTAATTGTAGAATGGCAGAACTAGTAGCCAAAAGTTATTTAAATAACCATGCAAGATAAACGAAGACAGGGCCCGTATCTCGTTAAACAGTAAGACATGTGTACATTAAATGCTGTGTGAAAGTTGGCCGAATGAAAATATAATATAGTCAAATCTAGGTAGGAAAAAACAAGAGGAAATAACCCTGGCCAGGGGAATTGACTCAAAATAAAGTTATATGAATAAAGATGAAAAAGAAGAAAGTAAAGTGAAAAAGAGATAAAAGTTAAAAGCCTAAAGTGAGATGAAAAAGATAAAAGCAAATAAAAAGAGTTACAAGTTAAAGGCTAAAGATGAAAAATAAAGTTTGAGCTAAAGTAAGATGAAAAGGATAAAGTGAAATAAAAACAGTTACAAGTTAAAGGCTCAAAAGATGAAAAAATAAAGTTTGTAAAGAAAAGTGAGGAACAACAGGGCAGAACCTGCTCTGGAGAACTAGTGAACATGCATGATGAGAGAATCTGATTAAAAAGAATTTGTTAAAAGTGTGGCCAAAGTAAAATTTTAAAAGTCTGGCCAAAGTGAAAATTTTGATGAAATTAGAAAAGTATAAATGAGTCGACGTAAAACATAAAGCTAAGCACTGTTAAAGTCTCTGGGGATTAGATGTTATGCTGGTCAGACATATCTTTTTCTTTTTTTTTTCTTTTTGTGTGTGTGAGTGTGAAAGTGCCGCGGCTGCAGAGGTAGAAGAGCTTTGTGTAATGTTTTGTGTATGTGATATAGAATATATGTGTTATTAATAGGTATACATATGTGGTGAGCATTTGAATAATACATAAAGAGAAACATTTCTTGCCCCTTTAGTGATAAACATATATGAGCCTGTTTACGGACTTTGTAAAGTTGATAAAAATATATGAGCCTTTCTTTAAGGACTTTTGATAAATATATATGAGCCTTTTTCTCTAAGGACGTTTGATAAATATATATGAGCCTTTTTTCCAAGGACGTTTGTGCATTTGATAAAGGATATGAACCTTTACAGGACTTTATATAGTTGATAACAAAATGATCCTTCTGAAGGACTAGAGCCACAGTCTGCCTACACATACATGTACACATCCAGAAAAGAAAAGAAAATCTCCTGCTCTGAATTGGAAGTGGGATTTGTGATTTGTTTGATTGGCGTGTGGGTTTTTTCTTTTTCTTTTTGTGCTTGGGGTGTGTGTGGCGGTGATTTCTGTGAGTCCTGTCTGGTTAAAAGAGTAGATGGTCTTGTTGGGGTGAAGGGAGACTCTGGTTCTTGATGCAAGAAAATAGGTTTTGTGTTTCGACTGCTGAGAGAAAACAGTTTTAATATACGAGTGTGCGTAACTGCATTGAACTGGGCTGTCCCTACGGGAGCCAAAACAGGATGTTCACTCGCTGACGACCAGTCCATACTGGAAGTCTTTGCTAAACTTAAGAGGTGGAGCAAGGGGTGGTGCTTCACACAAGAGTGGAATTTAGTTAACTCCTCCTGACAAGAGGGGCTGGTGAGCCCCCTCTCTACTCTTTTCTCTCAGTAGTTAGAAGAAAGAATAAAAAGGATAAAATACAATTAAATAGATAAATAGAATAAAAATAATTAAATAAAATAAAAATAAATAGATAAATAGAATAAAAATAACTAATTAAAAGTGATATCAGATTGACTAATATATTCTTTGGACTTTAAATGCATTGCATGATTAAAAGTAACCATTGCTTTATTTCAAGTGTGCGCAAAATAAAAAAGCTGATAATGTATGTCACACTGAATTGTATCACAGTGTGTATAAGAATTTAGAGTGAGCCTAAGGCATTGAACTCTTCTGTTATTCTTTTTCTTTTTTCTTTCTTCCTCTCTTTTACTATGCTGAGTGAAAGCTGAGTGAAAGCTGGGGGAAAGACAGAGAAGATGGAATGAGTCTGAACTGAATCATCCATAGGGCAGATGACAAGACATCTGGCAGATCTTCACAGACACTGAGGCTTGCGGATGACAACGTTCTGGAATCCTGAATCCATCCAAACCAATTAAAGGCCAGTACGGTTTTATCCACAAACTCTTTCAACAGACCTCACCTGCATTTACCTATATACCTATAAATTTAGTTGTATTAATGTGTTTAGCTTGTCTTCACATATGCGTTTGTAGTAGTTCTTTTTCATACATTGCATTTGCAATTATTTAGTGAGAGACTTGGCAACGGACTGACCAATTAAGGCATTTGCCTAATTAATAGGGTATTATTGACTGATTGATTGATTGATCATGTGGAAAAGCTGATTTGATTTAAATACTGTTCTGTGAATATTGGTTTCATTATCTGGGTATGATTTATCTATGCTGTTTTGAGAATGAAAGCTGATATCATTTTGATAATTGAACATAAATGAGTGTGAATGATAGTGAACAAGTGAATTGGCTTTCACAAGTGGGAAGCGATTGGTCTCCTTTGGGGTTGGCAAATTCAGCTGTTGTTGGTTGAGTGTGATTACACGGTGCTTTATAAAGACATTTTTAAAATAATTCAATTTGATTTACAATAAAAGAAAAATAAGAGAGTCATTAGGATGTCAAAAATGGATACTAAAATTACAAAAGTAATCACTCCTATTGATGTAGTGCAAAAGAACAATCCCCTTATTAAAGATATTGCAAAAATATCAGGAAAATGGAGCAAGCGTTGGCCGGACATTGAACAACCATGGCCAGTTGAAGGAACTCTTAACCCGGATGTGATTAAAACAATGCAGGTGCTTGTGTCCACATATAAAGTAAATCAAAAGAAAGGCAAGAAAGGAATGAGACGCACGGAGAAAAGACAAACAGAATTTGGCATTCTGCAACTGTTTGCAAAGGAGGGACAGACATGGTTCGAAGCTGCAAAGGAAAAAAGAGAACAAAGTAGACAAGAAATAAAGAAAAATGAAAAGGAAACAGAAAAATTGATGGAGAAGATTACCACGCCCTTCTCACATACAGCATCTTTACAGAAGCCCCCGCCTTATGAGAAGGAGGTGAAGTTCACTGATGTTTATCCCCAGCTCCCAGTGATTACACAGGAAGGCAACTATCTCTGCAAAGATGAGGATGAACAAATAATAGAGATGGGCAAGGCTAAAACAACCATGAAGATGTACCCGAGCTCCAACAGTACAAAGAAGAAGGAACAGGATCAGGAGACTCTCAGAAAAGTCAACCAAATACAGTTGGTGGATAATAAGAAAAAGAAACAAGCTGTGGTTATGCAGAGCCAGTCACAACTAAATCAATTACCACCACAACCACAGCAAGGACAGATTCAGGTACTTCCACCTGTGGTCTTCACTGTCTCCTTTCCACAGCCAGTTTTTGACCAACCACAAACATGGAGAGGAAGAGGTCAAGGAAATATAGGAAGAGGAAGAGGAGGAAATTTCCAACAGTCTCAAGGAGCGTGTCATAATTGTGGACAACAAGGTCATTTTGCACGTGACTGCTACAGGTTCAGAGGAGGCTTCAGAGGAGGCTTCAGAGGACAACCACAGCCACCCAGGGGACCAGCGAACCCTTACAGGGGTCCAGAACCTGGTTTCTAGGGGTGCCCAGAAGACTCGAAAGGGAGGTGTCAGCTGGTAGTATCAGGGCCGGAGCAAGATCCAAAAATAGAGGTGAAAATAAATGATAAGTCATTGGAAGTAATGGCAGATTGCGGAGCAGCTTTCACCTGTGTTCGGCCTGAAGATGCTATACATCTCCCCATGTCTGACCAATTGGTACGGACAATCGGGTTTGAGGGTGTGAAACAGCTGATTCCTCTCACAAAACCAATTGAGCTCTGCTGTAGAAATCGGAAAATCACACTACCTATTTTGGTGTCAGAACATACGTCCATTGCACTCTTGGGAAGAGATGCTATGTGCAAACTAAATTGCACAATACGGTGTACACCGGACAGCTGTCTGGTGGATGTGCCACCTGATGTCTACCACCAATTATTTAGCGCACCAGAGACCGAGACTTCTTCAGTATATTGGCTTGGAAATCTAGTCCAGAGCTATTAGAGCCAGCCAAGCCGTGGGAGAAGTTCATTGTGGCAAATATGCCTGATGCTAAGCCCCCTGAGTATCCACATCATTGCACGTTGAAATATTTCAAGAAAGCTGACCAATTGGATCCAGAAGAATGGTTGAGTAGTCAACCGAAGCATGTTCAGCTGATCTCATGCTGCATAATTGTGGGACCACAAGGAGCAGCTATGAAGATAAACACCAATGAATATCTTGAGAAAGAGTATGACATTGTGAAAAGTGTGCCACATGTGACTTTAATGGTGGCTGAAGGATTTGAGCAGAAGCAAATAGGAGAAATGATGGCAGAAGCTGAGGAAGCCATTTTTTCACCCATAAAGGAGAATCTTGCTATCTGGATAAGTGAAGAACAGAAGTTCATGAAAATCATGATTTCAGCTCAAGGACAAGGACAACCACAAGTGATACAGATGACACATGAGTCAATGTTCAGCGCTAAATTGGACTCAGACAGCATGAGAGAGGAGATGCTGCAACAAATTCCAGAATGTTTGTGGTCACGACATAGTACTGACATCCGACTTGTGAAGTCAGCCCAACCGGTGAGAGTTGAACTGAGACCAGGAACCAAACCTCCTTGGAAGAACCAATATCCACTAAAGGAAGAGGCAATCAAAGGGATTGAACCACAAATTGAAGGACTGTTAAAAGCAGGTGTAGTGGAAATATGTTTGGATCCTCAGAGCAATACACCTATATTGCCTTTAAAGAAACCAGATGAGTCCTATCGCTTGGTACATGATTTAAGAGCGATAAATGAAGTGGTGCAGGATTTTCCAGCAGATGTACCAGATCCACATACCTTGTTAGCCCAAATCCCTCCAGAGGCTACACACTTCACAGTGTTGGATTTGTGTGGAGCATTTTTCAGTGTTCCACTGAGCGAAGAAAGTCAAGGATTGTTTGGATTCACGTACAAAGGACAAACCTTCAAGTACAAGAGGCTCCCTCAAGGATTCAAACATAGCCCTCACATTTTCAATAAAGTATTGCAGGATGACTTGGCTGGGATTGATCAGATCTTGAAAAGTACTGTCATTCAGTATGTGGACGACATCGTCATCTGTTCACCGGATAAGGAAACATGCCATGAGGATTCAATCAAACTGTTACAGCTATTGGCAGACAAAGGACACAAGGCCTCTCAGAAGAAGCTACAGTATTGTCAAGAAAAAGTTGTTTATTTGGGTCAAACAATAACCCATGGACACAGAAGCATCTCTGAGAGTCATTTGGAAGCCATTCGAACGGCACCAAAGCCTAGAACAGTCAGAGAGATGATGACATTTCTTGGCATTGCGGGATATTCTTCAGCCTGGGTAGAAGATTATGCCTGCCTAACAGGGCCTTTGAGAGCCATGATAAAAGAGACTGGGAATGCTCAACTCCATTGTAACCTCACCTGGACCCAAGAAGGTCTTATGGCATTTGAAACGATCAAACAGAGGCTACAAGAAGCTCCAGCGCTAGCGCTGCCAGACTACTCTAAGAACTTTTTGCTGTATGTGGCTACGTCCACTGGAGGCAAATATGCATGTGCAGTTCTTTGTCAGCCAACAGGTACAGGGACAAGTCCTCAACCTGTGTCGTATTATTCTACTGCCTATTCAGAAGTAGAATCGGGGCTACCACTGTGCTACAGAGCAATTGGTGGGAGTTTATCTAATGTATGAGAAAGCATCATCAGTAACTATGGGTTACCCAGTGACAATTCTTACCCATCATAGTCTCAGAAATCTTTTGAACTTCGGTAAATGTACATTGACTATGTCTAGGCTAAGAGACTATCATAGGCTCTTAGAGCAGGAAGATGTCACCTTAGTAAGGTGCGTCACGGTAAATCCAGCTGATAATTTACCAACACCAGGGGATGAAGAGCCACATGATTGTATTCAGGAAGTAGAGAGATATGCAAAGCTCAGATCAGACTTGCAAGCTTTCCCACTGCATGTGTCAGATGTGGAGTATTGGACTGACGGGTCCTGCTATCGAATAGGAGACACATTGAGTGCTGGTTATGCAGTAGTCAAAGCCCAGGGAACTGAATTTGTTGTTGAGAAAGCAGAAGTAATACCACAACCTGCTTCTGCACAGCTTGCTGAGCTTGTGGGCCTGACTGAAGCTTGTCTATTGGCTGAAGGCAAGCGAGTGACAATATATACAGATTCGGCATATGCACATAATGTGTGTCGTTTATTTGGATCAGTATGGAAAAATCGAGGATTTAAGAAAACCGATGGTTCTCCGATACAGCATCATGCCCAAATAATAAAATTGTTGCATGCAATGATGAAACCAAAGGAAATAGCTGTAGCTAAGTGTGCAGCACACAAAATAGACACGTCAAGGGTCACACAAGGTAACAAAGCGGCTGATGAGGCTGCTAAAGCAGTTACAGGAGCAAACAAAGCAGGCAAGGTTCTTCTGGTCACTCATGAAGTGGACTTGGAAGATAAAATCACGCTCAGAGATGTGATCGCGATGCAAGAAGCGGCGTCAGCCATCGATAAACAATTATGGTTGGACCGAGGGGCCACACAAGATTCTGCTGGTCTGTGGAGAAATCATGAAGGACTGATGGTAGCACCCCCTGACCTACTAGGTCTGATGATTCAGGAAGCACATGGGTTAGCCCATGTTGCAAGGGGGGAGGTAAGGAGAAAGATCACGAAAGAGTATGGTTTTTGGGCACCGTACTTGCTTGAGCAAATTGATTATGTCATAGGCAGATGCACAATCTGTCTTAAAAATAACGTTCGGAGGGGTGTGTTGAGTCCACCCGGTCACATTCCAACTCCGACAGGTCCTATGCGTGAGTTGGTTGTGGATTTTGTTGACATGATAAGACCAATAGGAGGTAAAAGATACATGCTAGTCGTCGTGGATAGATTTTCACGGTGGCCTGAGGCATGTCCAACCAAGCGTAAAGATGCTCAGTCGTTTGCCAAGTTCTTGTGTCGTGAGGTCATAAGCAGGTGGGGACTTCCAGATCGGATATCCTCAGATAATGGGAAAGAGTTCGTGGATAGAACAGTCAAATTAATTCTGCAGAAATTGGGAATTAAACAACGTTTAGGAGCTGTTTATCATCCACAAAGCCAAGGAATTCGTGTAAAAATGAATGGTGTGCTGAAAAATCGCATTGTTAAAATCTGTCAGCATACAGGTCTGAATTGGGTAGAGGTGTGTAGTTAGGAGCTAACACTAGTAGAGAATATCCCATTTTGAATATCTGATTCCATCATTTACTCAACACTATTGTTAACAAGGGAAATACATGGACAAAGGGGGGAAAAGAAAAAAAGTTAATCATATATTGGAATAATGTTAAAGTATAATGCAAAAGTGAAATTATTACACTGTATTTGATGTTTGTGCAAGATACTGGCTGGTGATTCTTTCTTTCAGGACCAGTCAGAGGATGGCTGTGTCCAGAGATCCTAACAGCCTAATGGACTTGAACATTCAAACATGGACACTCGAAAATGGACGGCGGACCCTGAATGAAGACATCATGATCAGGAGTGTCGAGTGAAATATCATTAAAAGTTGATGGTGTTAAAAAGCAACAGTTTAATACATACATGTGTGTCCTGAATGTGTTTATAATATTGGAGTTTGTTTACTACAATGTAACCTGTATTATTGATAAATATCCTGTACTCTACGCTAGATATTTTTAGCAAGACATATTACTTTGATTTGCTATTGTTTTCTTTGAGTTGTCTGTAGTAGGATGAAGTGAATACATTGGGACCTCAGGTATTTTCTTTTTTTGCGGTTTTTGAGGGACATTGGTGCTAGGCAGGGAAAGGTCCACTGGAAGGTCCGATGGGTCGACCAGCCTGACTTTGGACTCATTTTTGATTTATTTCTGAGGCTCTAAATGTATGCATATATATGTAACATCCTATACAGTAGTCTAAACCCTTCGTCTTTTTCTGTTAATTGATTTGGAGTACCTTAGGTGGTTGCCTGGGGCAGAGGGACCGTGAGAGAATTTTCCTGTCTTGATTGATTGATGGATGTTCTAAAAAATGAAGCTGCCAGATGGGTTTTTCGCTCTCACACTCCACAAATTTGCTGTATTGCTATGACTAAGCATGGTCAGAAGGGTATATTATAACCAATTGTGTTTGTTATTAAGTGATTTCTATTAAGCCAATTAACATCGTATGTTCAATTACTCTTCTCTCTGTCGAGACTTTGTGTAGTCTCGAAGGGGGGAATATGAGGTGTCTGGAAGGTTTGAGCTGAATAGGTCACTGAGCTCCCAAAGCTGAGATATAGTGCGGTCATAATATTAACTATGTTATTATTAGATTTATTGCTTAAGAAGGAGAACGTCAAGGTTCTGTTCAGAGGCCCTATGGGAGAGGAATTTTGTTTATTCCTCCAGCTCGACCAGAGGAGGAAATGTTTAGATTTATGACAGGACATAGGCTGAGCAGGCACCTATGGGTTTGAACCAGATGTGGTATGTTATCTCTGTACAGCTTTAAAAGCGAATGCAGAGCGTCACTTGGCAGAGATTCCATCCGGCTCGGGTCTCTCTGATCATCTTAACAGGAGATCCAGGGTTGATGGCCCAGCAGCGCATTTCGGACTTGAATGCCGTTCAGTGGAGGCAGTATACATACCACGATAATATATTTTAATGAAAAACCAGCCAAAAGAGGCTCTGTAGCGCAATGGATAGCGCATTGGACTTCTAGGACTTGTTCACAAGCAATTCAAAGGTTGTGGGTTCAAGTCCCACCAGAGTCAAATGGCTGTCTCACTAGTTTTCACTCCATTCCTGAAGTTCTGAATCCTTGTCAACATCATCTGACTGTAAAAAAACCCCACAGTAACATCAGTTGCTTTTCCTCAGAACTTACACAATTTCATTGAGTATGTTACAAATGCTTGTTTTGAGGATGTGCCACACCCCTTCCAATGAGGTGGTGCAGCGTTGATGGCCGTGGGCTGCTCATCCATTGTGCTCTGCATGTATTGGTACAAATCCCCTCTACATTTGTGGCTGGTGCTTTAACATTTGGTTAAAGGATGATGGATTTAAATCTTTGCACTGTTATTTTACTTATTTCGGTCAACATGCATTTTAACACAGTTGTATCTCCATTTTCGGATGTAGCGCCCGGTGCTGTGGCTTACTGGGTTAAATAGCCCGCCTAGTTAACAGGAGATGCTGGGGTTGAAGTTCTTGTTTGGATTTGAATTATTTTCAGTGGAGGCAGTATGCATATCATAAGAATATATATCAGTGAAAATATTTCCTGAAGTGGCTCTTGAGTGTAATTTGAATTATAGGCGTCGCAAGCAAGTAATTCCCCGCTTGTGGTTCGAGTCCCTCTAGATTCACTTGTCTTGCTTATTATGTTTTACTTAATTCTTAAAATTAACATCCTACGTACTATGGCCTTAGTATGGTCTTCTGACTGTCAAGAAAACTCGATGCTCTAACTTCCTTTACAAAATGAGGAAAATGTTACACATGGTTGTTTTTGAGAATGCAATACACCTTTACAGACAAGGATGCCTTGTGATTAAGGCAGTGTTCAGCAAAACTGTTGTGCTGTGCATGCATTTGTTCATGTCCCATCCACCTTGTGGCTGGCAAGCTGCATTTTAATCCCTGCAGTGTTGCAGTTATTTCTTTCAATATGCATTTTGAACAGAGTTGTGTCTTCATTTCCAGGTGTAGTGCATTGTGCTGTGGCTTCGTTGGTGAATGCGCCTGTCTAACAGGAGATCCAGGGTTGATGTCCCAGCAGCGCATTTCGGACTTGAATGCCGTTCAGTGGAGGCAGTATACATACCACGATAATATATTTCAATGAAAAACCAGCCAAAAGAGGCTCTGTAGCGCAATGGAGAGCGCATTGGACTTCTAGGACTTGTTCACAAGCAATTCAAAGGTTGTGGGTTCAAGTCCCACCAGAGTCAAATGGCTGTCTCACTAGTTTTCACCCCATTCCTGAAGTTCTGAATCCTCGTCAACATCATCTGACTGTAAAAAAAACCCACAGTAACATCAGTTGCATTTCCTCAGAACTTACACAATTTGATTGAGTATGTTACAAATGCTTGTTTTGAGGATGTGCCACACCCCTTCCAATGAGGTGGTGCAGCGTTGATGGCCGTGGGCTGCTCATCCATTGTGCTCTGCATGTATTGGTACAAATCCCCTCTACATTTGTGGCTGGTGCTTTAACATTTGGTTAAAGGATGATGGATTTAAATCTTTGCACTGTTAGTTTACTTATTTCGGTCAATATGCATTTTAACACAGTTGTATCTCCATTTTCGGATGTAGCGCCTGGCTTACTGGGTTAAATAGCCCGCCTAGTTAACAGGAGATGCTTGGGTTGAAGTCTCTGTTTGGATTTGAATTATTTTCAGTGGAGGCAGTATGCATATCATAAGAATATATATCAGTGAAAATATTTCCTGAAGTGGCTCTTGAGTGTAATTTGAATTATAGGCGTCGCAAGCAAGTAATTCCCCGCTTGTGGTTCGAGTCCCTCTAGATTCACTTGTCTTGCTTATTATGTTTTACTTAATTCTTAAAATTAACATCCTACGTACTATGGCCTTAGTATGGTCTTCTGACTGTCAAGAAAACTCTATGCTCTAAATTCCTTTACAAAATGAGGAAAATGTTACACATGGTTGTATTTGAGAATGCAATACACCTTTGCAGACAAGGATGCCTTGTGATTAAGGCAGTGTGCTGCAAAACTGTTGTGCTGTGCATGCATTTGTTCAAGTCCCATCCACCTTGTGGCTGGCAAGCTACATTTGGTAAAGGGATCCTGCATTTAAATCCCTGCAGTGTTGCAGTTATTTCTTTCAATATGCATTTTGAACAGAGTTGTGTCTTCATTTCCAGGTGTAGTGCATAGTGCTGTGGCTTCGTTGGTGAATGCGCCTGTCTAATAGGAGATCCAGGGTTGATGTCCCAGCAGCGCTTTTCGGACTTGAATGCTTTTCAGTGGAGGCAGTATACATACCACGATAATATATTTCAATGAAAAACCAGCCAAAGGAGGCTCTGTAGCGCAATGGATAGCGCATTGGACAGCGCATTGGACTTCTAGGACTTGTTCACAAGCAATTCAAAGGTTGTGGGTTCAAGTCCCACCAGAGTCAAATGGCTGTCTCACTTGTTTCCACTGAAGTTCTGAATGCTTGTCAACATCATCTGACTGTAAAAAAACCCCACAGTAACATCAGTCGCTTTTCCTCAGAACTTACACAATTTGATTGAGTATGTTACAAATGCTTGTTTTGAGGATGTGCCACACCCCTTCCAATGAGGTGGTGCAGTGTTGATGGCCATGGGCTGCTCATCCATTGTGCTCTGCATGTATTGGTACAAGTCCCCTCCACATTTGTGGCTGGTGCTTCAACATTTGGTTAAAGGATGATGGATTTAAATCCTTGCACTGTTATTTTACTTATTTCGGTCAACATGCATTTTAACACAGTTGTATCTCTATTTTCAGATGTAGCTCCTGGTGCTGTGGCTTACTGGGTTAAACAGCCCGCCTAGTTAACAGGAGATGCTGGGGTTGAAGTCTCTGTTTGGATTTGAATTATTTTCAGTGGAGGCAGTATGCATATCATAAGAATATATATCAGTGAAAATATTTCCTGAAGTGGCTCTTGAGTGTAATTTGAATTATAGGCGTCGGAGGCAAGTAATTCCCCGCCTTTGGTTCGAGTCCCTCTAGATTCACTTGTCTTGCTTATTATGTTTTACTTAATTCTTAAAATTAACATCCTACGTACTATGGCCTTAGTATGGTCTTCTGACTGTCAAGAAAACTCTATGCTCTAAATTCCTTTACAAAATGAGGAAAATGTTACACATGGTTGTATTTGAGAATGCAATACACCTTTACAGACAAGGATGCCTTGTGATTAAGGCAGTGTGCTGCAAAACTGTTGTGCTGTGCATGCATTTGTTCAAGTCCCATCCAGCTTGTGGCTGGCAAGCTACATTTGGTAAAGGGATCCTGCATTTAAATCCCTGCAGTGTTGCAGTTATTTCTTTCAATATGCATTTTGAACAGAGTTGTGTCTTCATATCGCCATGGCGATAGTGGCCCGCCCCTAGCGGTCGCCTGCGCCGGCGCTCCGGTTACTCTCTTACCTTTTTAGTATTTTTTTCCTTTTTTTATCATAATGTCTGCCAAAAAACATCAACAGTCTACGACCGCGATGCAATCATAGATATTAAAATTTCCCTAAACGAACAACTTTGGGACTTTTTATCCGTGGGAGCAGAGTGGCCGGCGGAAATCCTACGCGGGAACACTTTCAACAACAACAACAATAACAAGAATGGAGCCGCTGTTCCACGAGCGGGCCCACGGAGGAAGCACCAAGGTAAACGAGGCGGCATTCGGGTCAGAATGAGGGCGCAACCTTACCGTCCACCTCTGCCAAGCATCCTTCTTGCTTACGTCCAGTCCCTGGAGAACAAGATGGATGAACTTCGAGCGAGGATTCAATTCCAGCGAGACACGAGGAACTGTTGCGTCCTCTGCCTGACGGAAACATGGCTGAACCCACTGGTGCTGGATGAAGCCATTCGTCCAGCCGAGCCCTTCTCCGTGTTACGCGGCGACAGAACGGGAGAGTCGGGGAAATCCAAGAGGCTTCTGCCTAATGGTAAACAACCGCTGGTGTAACGCCAACAACACCAGATTCCTCTCCCACTCCTGCTCGCCGAACGTGGAACAATTGACCATACTATGCCGTCCATTTTATCTCCCCCGGGAATTCAGCACGGTCATCATTACAGCCGTTTATATCCCACCGCAAGCGGACACCGACGCAGCTCTGTCGGTTCTGTACGATGTGTTGTGCGGATTTCAGAACAGACATCCCGACACGGCTGTGGTGGTGACTGGGGACTTTAACAGGGCCAACCTTAAAAAAGTTCTGCCGAATTTCCACCAACACATCACGTGTGCCACCAGGGGAGACAGAACTCTGGACCATTGTTACACACCTTACAAGAACGGACACAAGCCCGTCTCGCTCCCTGCTTTCGGGAAATCAGATCACGCCGCGATCTCGCTGCTTCCTGTTTACAGGCCTCTGATCGCGCGGGATCTGGTGATGACGAGGGAAGTGAAGCGGTGGACGGACCAATCAGAGGCTGCGCTTTAGCACGCTCTGACTGACGTAGACTGGGACGTGTTCCAAACAAGTTCAAGTGACGTCAGCGAGTTTACGGAGGTTGTAGTAAATTTTGTGGCTACACTAGCGGATGAAACCGTTCCCACGGTGAAAGTTCGGATATTTCCAAACCAGAAACCATGGGTTGATAAATCCATCCGCTGCGCTCTGAATGATCGTACTGCCGCTTACAACGACGGTCTTGTATCTGGTAATATGGACAATTACAATGCGGCGTCGTACAATCTGCAGAGAGCGGTGAGGGACGCCAAACGGACGTACAGAGAGACCGTGGAGCTACAGATGGAGCGGGGGGACACCAGATGCTTGTGGGAGGGGCTGGGAACAATCACAAACTACAAGAGCAGCTCCTCCCCAGCCACGAGTGTGGGCGCCTCCCTGGCCAACCAACTGAACTCCTTTTATGCGCGGTTCTAGTCTGGCAGCAACACCGCTAGCTCACCGGCTAATTGGAGTTACACCGCTGGGGATGGGCGCGCACTCTCAGGAGAGCTTTGATGCGGGTGAACACCAGGAAAGCTGCGGGCCAAGATGGCATATCTGGGCGAGTACTGAAGACCTGTGCTAACCAGCTATCTCCGGTGTTCACTACAATATTCAACATCTCACTGGCTGAATTAGTGGTCCCGTCCTGCTTCAAGAGGTCCACCGTCGATCCTGTGCCGAAGATCGCCTCTCCTTCCTGCCTGAATGACTACCGTCCGGTGGCCCTCATCTCGGTGGTCATGAAGTGTTTCAAGAGGCTGATTAAGCATTACATCTGTGCCTCCCTTCCCCGCACCTTGGACCCGTTGCAGTTCACGTCCCGGCAAAACAGATCCACGGATGACGCGGTCTCCCAGGTACTGCACACCACGCTCACGCACCTGGATGGCCAGAAGGGGGCCTATATGAGAATGCTGTTCATCGATTATAGTTCAGCTTTCAACACCATAGTCCCCACCAGACTGGCTGTCAAGCTAAAGGAGCTCGGATTGAAGGGTCCGCTGTGCACCTGGATCCTGGACTTCCTCACAGGCAGGTGGGGAAGTACATGTCCAGCTCCCTCACCCTGAATACAGGATCCCCCCAGGGCTGCGTCCTCAGCCCCCTACTGTACTCCCTGTACACACATGACTGTGTGGCCAGGTCCAGCTCCAACACCATCATCAAGTTTGCTGACGACACTGTGGTCGTGGGCCTGATCATCGACTGCGATGAGAAGGCCTACCGCGAGGAGGTGGCTGACCTGTCACTCTGGTGCCAGGACAACAGCCTACACCTGAACGTCAGCAAAACCATGGAGCTGATTGGGGACTTTAGGCGTGGATCACAATCTAGGACGCACGCGCCCTTGTGGATTAATGGGACTTCTGTCGATAGGGTGAGCAGCTTCAGATATCTGGGAGTCCACATCACAGAGGACTTAACATGGACTGTACACACGGACACTCTGGTGAGAAAGGCGAGGCAGCGTCTCTACCACCTCAGGCAGCTGAGGAAAATCCGGGTCTCGGTGAGGACCCGGAGGAGTCCTTCTACTCTGGAGCAGTGGAGAGCATCCTGACAGGCAACATCACTACCTGGTTTGGGAACTGTACTGCTCAGGACAGGCGGGCCCTGCAGAGGGTGGTGCGTTCAGCTGAACGTACCACTGGAACTACCCTCCCCCCCTTGCAGGAGCTATACACCAGGAGGTGTAGTGGCAGAGCCCACAGGATCATGAAGGATCCTCATCACCCCAACAACGGACTGTTTCAGCTGCTGCAGTCAGGCAAGCGCCTCCGCAGTCACACAGCGAGAACAGAGAGACTGAGACAGAGTTTTTTCCCGTTTTTTCCCCATTAGAACTGTCAATGCTGACCTCACCAGGGGTCCTAACCGAGCCATACACTAGGCTCCACTACCTACGGTACTGTATGTAGCATACTGTACCGCATACTGTATCACTGCTCAGGGTTGTTCGTGATGCCGTATTGCTGCGCCGTACTGTTGTATACTGTGCTGTATTATCCCAAACACTACCTCACTCTATTCACATTCACATGCCACTTTAATTCACATGCCACTTTAATTGCACATATCTGTACATACATAGGCATATTCCCTCTATCTATTCCATTTTATTTCATTTTATTTTTATTGTATTTTATTCTTTCTCTTTTTATCTTATTCTATAAGTATTCAACTTACTGTATTACGTTTTAGGAGTCAGTTAGTCGGTCAATTAGAAAGGAATTCTTTACTTTTATTTATTTTTTTCCTAGGACATATTGTGTGCTATCACCGGGTGCGTTGCATTACATTTCACTGCATATATGTATGAAAGTATGTATATGTATGTGACATATAAAAAAAAACAATCTTGAATTTCCAGGTGTAGTGCATCAGTTGTGCTCTGTATGAAAGTATTTATTTCAGTGAATATGCATTTTTAACAGAGTTCTAATTTCATTTCCGGGTGTAGTGCAAGGTGCCGTGGCTTTTATGGTCGAAGCACTTGCCTAGCAAACAGGTGATCCTGGATTCAAGTCCCAGCATCCCCTTTGGGCTTGAATGATATTCAGTTGAGGCAGAATACATACGACAGTAATATATCTCAGCAAAACATTTAATTTAAGTGGCTCTGTAGCCCAAGGGGGAGCGCTTTGGAATTCCAGGCCCCCTCAACAAGCATAGTCATGTATTTATGAGCAGGGACCAGTTAGTCAATACAAATATATTGACAGGCAACCCTGATGGTGAAGGAGATGTCCACCCAATGTGGGGTTCCAACCCACGGCCCTGAGAAGGAGGGTCTCATGCTCTACAGATTGAGCTGACCATACAGTAGACTGTCCTGTTCTGGCCATACACAATTTTAAAGGCTTCCTTTTTACAAAAAAAAAATTTATTGTTCACTTGCTTGTATTAATTCATTTGAAAAACATGGCATGGGATGGAGAGTAAGAAGTCAAGTTAAGGACAGGGCATCACCCAGAATTCTTTGCACACCTTGGCTGTCATAATCGTAACCAGCCATTATAACATTTAGCACGTCCGTTTTCCACCTCACTTTTACCTACATCGGTGTGATATGGTATGAACGTGGTCCATCATACTGTTCTAGAAATATAAATGCTTTAAAAAAATACATATCCAAACGGAAATGAGGAGAGCACCATATGTGTGTCAGCCAAACCTCAGTGTGGACATGAACGGCTGAAGCCCCCTATTTCATTCTTTTGCAGAGGCAACATCAAAGTCTACGAAGTCAATCTGATATGTGGTTATTGCTTGTTGGCAACTTAGCCCGGTTTCCAGCAAGGTGGACTTGAAATACAGTCCACCATGGCAATTTTTGCTGGTCTCCAAGGAGATGTGCACCATGGTGAAAAGTAATGTTTTGCTCCATAGCCTGGGCACAGTGCATCATGTCCTGTTTTTCTGCTACTGTAGCCCTTCACAACAAGTTAAAACTGCACAATGGTAGCCAATAGAGAGACCGTAAGTGAAAACAACATTGATATCTCATCTAGACACAGCCAGGTACAGCTGTGACTTGAATTTAGGATGTCCTGCTTAAAATAAATGCTTTCGCTGGCCAAGCCAATGTACTGGTTGATGTGCCTAAATGGCATTAGCAATTCGTATGCAAGACCAAAGAACCCAATCAGCTGCTCCTGCCTTTTTATGATATGGTAACATTGCTCCAACAGGGTTATTATGAGAGATAAAGTTTTCTTTTTTTTTTTTATGGGGCCAAGCAAATGTCTACCGGGATAAAGTATTCTTTTGTTTGGTAAAGCAAGCAGTGAGCTTATCATGTAAATATGTATCATCAAACTTAGGGAGGGTGAGAAACACTTGGCTGAAGTGGCTCGCAAGGATTTTGCCTCACAATTGAGAATTCTGTGGGCACCAGAGGTAGGCCTGCATTTGTGTTGAGCAGGGGCCAGGTGATGAGTAAGTGAAAACAAGTAGAGTGACAGGTGGCCCTGCTGGTAAAGCAGATGGGGTTGACTGGGATTGAATCATTGTCCTCATACAAAATTGTAAGCAACCAAAAAATAAAGGCAAAAAACAATTTATCTTTTTTTGTTCACTTGCTTATATAAATGCCATTAAAATGGCATGTTTTTTACTTGTCCATATTTTTTTAGAAAAACTTGGTAGGGGATGCAATGTAAGCAGTCAAGTCCAAACTGGATTTTTACTCCATGCATGACAGGGCATCAACCAGAATGCTTTGCACAAAGTACAGATGAACTGCTGAAGCCACAAATTTCATTCATTTTCAGAGGCAATATCATAGTCCATCTGAGATGTGATTTTTAACATAATACATACAACGCACCCTGAATGATCATCAACATTTACACTCACCCCCAAAAACCTACACCAAACCAAAGCCCCCTTTCCACCTCTCTGGGACAGAATGCTGTCCCCATCTGCCCACATCTGCCCTGATCCTCCCTCTCACCTCCCCTTCCAAACTCCTGATGACCCCCTCCACTCTGCAGGCCCTACCGAGCCTGATAAGGTCCTGCCTGGCCACACACAAGCCCTGTTTGAAGAGGCTTATGAGCAGCCAGAGCAGGAAGCCTTCCCTCCTGTTACCCCTCTACCTACACCCCTCTCCGCGCTGGTCCAGGTCAGGGTGAACCCTCTCCTCACCCTCCTGAGTAGCGCTTCCGCCCTCGCCCACACCACCCCCACGAAAGGACAGTCCCACATGATGTGACAGATGGTCTCCTCCTCCGAGCATGTGGCTCAGGGGCATCAAGGGGATCTTGCCAAGCTCGGCCGGTACAAGGTGGTTCCTATCGGCAGTGCTTTCTGGAGGCAGGACCAGTTTAGGTCCTTGAGCCCATTGTCCAGGATGGGAGGCTGGACCGCGAGCCAGACTGCTGCGGGGATGCCTACGACAGCTGACGCGGTCACCCCCCACCTCGTCTCGGTGTAGAGCCTTCTCTGGTCCAGCCCCAAACCCCCGTCCAAAGCCTTGGGGTGAGCCCGAAGGCAATTTTCCGCATGGCCAAAGTGCCATCGCACCTGCTCTGACCGGGGCCCCAAGTTGCCCAATGTCCCCATCATCCTCCTCGCCTGGTCGGAGAAGAACAGCCGGAGGAAGTGTCCTGATGGGTGGACCACTGGGGAGGACAGCTCCCTCAACAAAAAGGAAACAAAATAGCCGTCCAGCTTTAGTGGGAGGTGAGACATGCCCCTTCCGCCCCTTCCCGATCGGTGCAGACATATGGGCCCTTGCCGCATACTTGCACCGGCCCTCCCACATGAAACTGAATACGAGACGTGTGAGGGGTGCCCGCATGCATGCCGCCATCGGGAAGACGTACTACAAGTAAAGTAGGGATGGCAACACATTCGCCTTCAAAACCAGCACCTTCCCTGTGAGGGTCAGTGTCCTGGATTTCCAGAGGGCAACTTTCCTCTGGACAGCTTCAATTCGCCAATTGGCGCCATGGCAAATTCCAATTTGCCATGGCGCTGTGTGCTGCCTCAAAGTTCACCCCGAGTAATCTCAGGGGTCCTACGAGACAGCCCCCCTGGTACATCCGTCCTTCCCTTCCACCGCCCATAGAACCTGACCGAGGTCGTCGCCAGATTTAACTTCATGCCAGACACTTGACCAAACTCCTGGAAGATCTACAAAGAATGGCGCATGCAGGCATCACTGTCCACACAGCTTGACCCTAAGGCCGCCGCTGCCTGGTTACAGCACTCCTCTCACACCCGGGTCAGCCCGAACAGGTGCTGCCAGGGGCTCCATCTAAAGGATGTAGAGCAGGGGTGAAAGCGGACACGCCTGTCTTACCCCTGAGTGCAGTCCAAAAAGTTCCCCTCGGTGCCTGTTAACACAAACCGTGCTCCCCACGGCTGCATACAAATTACGCAGCCACCTAACAAAAACCTTCCCTAAACCTACTCTATCGAAAATCTTAAACATAAAGCCCCAGTGAACCCTGTCGAAGGCTTTGGCATGATTGAGGCCGACCAACATTAGGGGTTGACCTCCATCTTCCACCCAAGCGATAGCGTTCCACCTCACAAAGCGCCCAGCCGCTCCATATGTATGGTCCACGTGGACCCCATCCGGGAGGACTGTGACGGACGGTCAGCGAGGACCTTAGCCTGAAGTTTGTAGTCCACACACAGCATGGTCAATGGCCGTCAGTTATCAAGGTCAGAGGTGTTACCCTTCTTGAAAAGAAGGGAAATCACCCCCGTAGCCACCGACCCTCGAAGAGCCCCTGTCCGGAGGACCTCGGTCAGCACCTCCAGTGTGACCGCAGCAGGTCCGCTTGGGCCACGCCCTCGTAGACCTCCCGAAGCTGCGATTTAAGGAAGTCACAAGCTCGCTGGTCTACAGTGCTGCCGAGGTTCCCCACGGCGTACTCGAGCTCGAGGAGGTGTTGAGGGCGGAGCACCTCCCACTTCGCTTCACTTTTTCTATACCTAATGGCGTGAGCTTTAATCCTGTCCTTTGCCACTCCCCACCATTCTACCACTCTGGCAAAGAGAGGCCTGAGCCCCTCAAGACCCCGGACAAAGGGAACGAAGCTGCCACCAAACTCATCGTCTTCGAGGATATCAGGCCAAAATCTGGAGCACAGGACCAGAACTGAAGGAGGATCCCATCGTGGTCCAAGAAAAAGATGGGGTGCACCCGCCCCGACAGCACGCCCAAGGACCTTGTGAGAAAAACGTAGCCCAGCCTCCTGGCAATCCCCCGGTGGTTACGCCATGTCGGACCTCCCCCCATCCACCAACCCGTGCCCAGACATGAACCCCTTTACAAGGACTCCACTTGTGTCCCTCCCTATGTCCAGGTTTAAGACCCCCCAATGATTACCTGGCTTTTGGTGGCCAGGTGCGGTCCTAGACTGACCACCATCTCCCTCCTCTCCCTCATCCCCTCTGACCTATAAAAAACAAAGACCCTCAAAGAAATAGTCCCATAATCAATATCCACCCCCAGCACCCTCCCCTGCACCACGACAAAAAACTCCTTCAGCCTCACCCTCCTTGTCCCACTCCCTCAAAGAAATTCCCACGTCCCTCTCATCCCTCAAATGAACCTCTTGCAGGAAACATATTGTGCATCCCAAACCCCTGACAATATCAAAATCAACCTCTTAACTGAGTCCCTCATTCCCTGGGGATCAATTGTGACAACTCCAAAACAATTTATTTTACACAGGTGATAAAAACAGAAATCATGCTCTGAAGACCCTGAAACACACAAAAAAATACCCCACCTAAACACAGCAACAATCGCAACGTCAGTAGTACATGCTCAACACCATGTCCTCCGGGCTCTTGTCCATGAGTTCCGCCCAGGAATAGGGCATGTTGTTGGGGGAAGCGGTAAAAACCCATGGCCCCCCTGCTCGTCATTCTGTAAAGGGGAGAGATATTCCTCCAAGAGGGGGTCTCCCCTCTGACCTCCGCCGCCACTCCCTCTTTTCGGGCAGCCCTCCCCAAAACCCCTCCTGCCGATTCCCTCATCTTCTTGGGGGCCTCCTTGCCCGACTGGAGGTGATCCCTCCTCTTCCTCTGGGTCGCCGCCTGGGGGCCTGACCCGGGGGAATCTGCTGGTGGTGTTGACCCTGGAGGAACCATCGCAGGAGACCCTGCCACAGATGGAGCCGCCATCGGCTGGACTGCCGCAGGGAGACCCTCCCCAGGTGCCGCCGCTGAAGGAGCAGCAGCCGCACGGGGAGCCGCCCCTGGAGGAGTTTCCACTGGAGGGGGCCCTTTGGAGGCCGCCGGCCCAGGGACCCCCGCAGTAAATGCCATCCTGGTCACCGCAGCTGCATCAGAGGCTGGTGCGGGAGGAGATGTCGCGGGAGGAGTCTTCCCAATTTTGGCCAAAACAAGGTAGTAAGCTGTCTGGTTAGCTCAGTGGGGAGAGAAGCTCTCAGTCTCATGGTCGTGGGTTCAAGACCAACATTGAGTGTTATAACCTTCAGCAAGGCCACCTGTCAATCTACTGGTGACTCC
The DNA here is from genome assembly GCF_960531495.2 of Zeus faber. Classification (NCBI taxonomy): domain Eukaryota; kingdom Metazoa; phylum Chordata; class Actinopteri; order Zeiformes; family Zeidae; genus Zeus; species Zeus faber. Next base: position 27,477,931 of record NC_137198.1, on the reverse strand, counting down.
TTACTAAGCACCTGGTCACTGCTTAACACATGCATGACTACACTAGTTTCCATGGATGTGTCAGTTGTGCAGAACAGGGATAAACTGCTCTTCACAGGCAACTTCAGCCATGTGCTTCTCACCCTTCCTTCAATTGATGAGAGTTCTTCAAATGATAAGCTCACTGCTTGCTAAAACAAAGGAACACTTCTTTATCTCTGTAATGTGCTTGGCCCCATAAAAAAAAGAATATTGACAACTGTGTATCTCCAAAGAACAAGGTTACCATATCTTTAAAAGCCATTAACAGAACCCTTCTTGAAGTTCTGTTCGGGAGCATCCCAAATGCACCTTTGTGCATTACAATTCACGGTTCTCACTTGTAAAAGACCGTTTGAGCCAATTCCCCCTAGAATATCAGGCGTTTCCTTGAGAAACCTCATTACAAAGATTACCTGGGTGCTCACCTGCAAGTGATAGCACATAAATGAAAGTGTGACATTGATTTGGATTTCAACAAATAGTTTGGCTCAATCCATTAATGAGGAAGGTCAGACTACAGAGTGCCACACTTTTTATCTCAGTTTCCAGTGTTCCAGTCCCTGTTCAGACACATTCATTAATTGCATAAATTCACACAATTCATACAGGTAAACAATAGAGAGCATCCCAAGTGTCATTCCCAACTGGATGTTCATTATGGTTGATGTTGTCCTTTAAAAATCATGATAGACAGGCAATTTACATTTGGAATGTTCATTATTTGTAATACACTTCACCGGTACAGGTCGAAAAGAATGTCTTGAATGAGTATGAGAGTGGATGCAAGCGTCAACGTGCTAATATCTTGGGAATGCTGAGAATAAGAAAGCAAGGTGCCCTGTTTCATCACAGGTTAAAGCTATGCTTTTCTCATACAACAGCTGAAAGTAGAGCACAAATGCAGTCCCCCATTACCGCATACTATGCAGTTGTGATTCCCACAATTTGGGAATTTGCAGGTGTCAACACAATCAGAGTGCTTTGACATTGCCTCACACTGGGCAAATGTCCTTACTGATCAATGTATCACCCCTGCCAGTTAAGTATACCAAAGAGGTGCTTGCCTTCTCTTGTCACACTCAGCAGAAAAGAAAAGAAACCAGTTCTCTTTGGAAGACAGGCTCAGGTGAGCATCAGACTTTTATTCGGAGGGTCCAAGTTTAGAGTCCCTGCTCAGGTGTGTTGTTCTGCTGAGGAAGTTCACTTCACTTGTACAGGGGAAAATTGGAGACTATGAGTGTGCAACCTAGGATTTAGAAGCTTGGGAATTCCATCCCATCCCAAAAGCCTATCCTTTTTTCACGCCACAACTCAGGGTTTGTGTGCAAAGGAAATCCCACACAACCACAAAGTGGATCAGACTTTTAATCTGAGGGTCCAAGGTTCAAGTCCCAGTCTGTGTCACCCTGTGAAGACTCTGCCTTACCGCCACTGCATGGCAAGCAAGCCACAGGTAATATTTCTAAGTTTAATTAAATACAACATACGTTTTAAACAGAATTGTAAAGCCCCTTCTTTCATGGGGTTTGCACAACCCTGACCAGAATGAAATAGGCTTGGCCACATCTTTTGTTTTGTATCCCCTTTTTGGAGCCATTGTGCCTGATTGTTAAAATGCCAAGCCTTTTGATTTGAAAGAGCAAGTTCACTGGAGAATGCAGGCATTGATCCTGCTACCTCTCGCATGCAAAGCAAGCGCTCTACCATTTGAGCTAATTCCCCCTAGAATGTGAAGCATTTACTTTAGAAACTTCATTACTAAGATTACCTGGGTGCTCACCTACAAGTGATTCACATTAGGGAATGCGTGCACACTGATTTGGATTTCAACAAATAGTTTGGCTAAATCCTTCCATGCGGAGCCTCACAAGCTCAGACTGCAGAATGCCCCACTTTAAATCTGAGGGTTCAAGTCCCTGCTCAGGTGTGTTGTTCGGCTGAGGAAGTTCACTTCAATTGTACAGGGGAAAGTTGGAGAGCAGTCAAAGTGTCATTCTGCACTATTGCATTACAATTAAAAATTCCCATGTGTAATGGACCACTATGAGTGTGCAACGTAGCATTTAGGTTAGAGTCCCTGCTCAGGTGTGTTGTTCTGCTGAGGAAGTTCACTTCACTTGTACAGGGGAAAGTTGGAGACTATGAGTGTGCAACGTAGCATTTAGAAGCTTGGGAATTCCATCACATCCCAATAAGCCTATCCTTTTTTCACACCACAACTCAGGGTTTGTGTGCAAAGGAAATCCCCCACAACCACAAAGTGGTTCAGACTTTTAATCTGAGGGTCAAGGTTCAAGTCCCTGTTCTGCTGAGGAATTCACTTCACTTGTACAGGGGAGTGTTGGAGAGCAGTCAAAGTGTCATTCTGCACTAATGCATTACAGTCAAAATTTCCCATGTGTAATTGACCACTATGAGTGTGCAACCTAGCATTTAGAAGCTTGGCAATTCCATCACATCCCAATAAGCCTATCCTTTTTTCACACCACAACTCAGGGTGTGTGTGCAAAGGAAATCCCCCACAACCACAAAATAAGCAGTCAAGATGCCCACACTTGGGGTAATTTGACCAGCAGAGTCGGATGCAATGATATTACCTAACCCTGGCACAATCAGAGTGCTATGACATAGCCTCACACTGGGCAAACGTCCTGAACAATGTTTCACCCGTGCCATGTAAGGATAACAAAAAGGTGCTTACATTCTGTCACACCCAGCAGAAAACCAAAGAAACCAGTCCTCTTTGAAAGACAGGCTCAAGAACTCTTGAGTAGCTCAGCTGGCAGAGGATCAGACTTTTAATCTGAGGGTCCAGGGTTCAAGTCCCTGCTCGGGTGTGTTGTACACTTGAGAAAGTCCCCTTTACTTCTACGGTTTGAGAGCAGTCCAAGAGTTGTCTGCACTGGTGCATTACAATTCATGGTTCTCACTTGTAAAAGACCGTTTGAGCTAATTCCCCCTAGAATATCAGGTGTTTCCTTGAGAAACCTCATTACAAAGATTACCTGGGTGCTCACCTGCAAGTAATAGCACATAAATGAAAGTGTGACATTGATTTGGATTTCAACAAATAGTTTGGCTCAATCCTTTAATGAGGAAGCTCAGACTACAGAGTGCCACACTTTTTATCTCAGTTTCCAGTGTTCCAGTCCCTGTTCAGACACATTCATTAATTGCAGAAGTTCACACAATTCATACAGGTAAACATTAGAGAGCATTCCAAGTGTCATTCCCAACTGGATGTTCATTATGGTTGATGTTGTCCTTTAAAAATCATGATAGACAGGCAATATACATTTGGAATGTTCATTATTTGTAATACACTTCACCGGTACAGGTCGAAAAGAATGTCTTGAATTAGTATGAGAGTGGATGCAAGCATCAACGTGCTAATATCTTGGGAATGCTGAGAATAAGAAAGCAAGGTGCCCTGTTTCATCACAGGTTAAAGCTATGCTTTTGTCATACAACAGCTGAAAGTAGAGCACAAATGCAGTCCCCCATTACCGCATACAATGCAGTTGTGATTCCCACAATTTGGGAATTTGCAGGGGTCAACACAATCAGAGTGCTTTGACTTTGCCTCACACTGGGCAAACGTCCTTACTGATCAATGTATCACCCCTGCCAGGTAAGTATACCAAAGAGGTGCTTGCCTTCTCTTGTCACACTCAGCAGATAAGAAAAGACACCAGTTCTCTTTGGAAGGCAGGCTCAGGTGAGGATCAGACTTTTTAATCTGAGGGTCCAAGGTTAGAGTGCCTCCTCAGGTGTGTTGTTCTGCTGAGGAAGTTCACTTCACTTGTACAGGGGAAAGTTGGAGACTTTGAGTGTGCAACCTAGCATTTAGAAACTTGGGAATTCCATCACTTCCCAATAAGCCTATTCTTTTTTCACACCAAAACTCAGGGTTTGTGTGCAAAGGAAATCCCCCACAACCACAAAGTGGTTCAGACTTTTAATCTGAGGGTCCATGGTTCAAGTCCCAGTCTGTGTCACCCTGTCTTACCCCAACTGCATGGCCAGTAAGCCGTAGGTAATATTTCTCATTTTAATTGAATACAACATGCCTTTTAAACAGAATTGTAAAGCCCCTTCTTTAATGGGGTTTCCACAACCCTGACCAGAATGACATAGGCTTGTTTCTGAATGAATGACATCTTTTGTTTAGTCCTGATATCCCCCTTTGAGAGCTATTGTGCCTGATTGTTAAAATGCCAAGCCTTTTGATTTGAAAGAGCAAGTTTACTGGAGGATGCAGCCATTGATCCTGCTACCTCTCGCATGCGAAGCAAGCGCTCTACCATTTGAGCTAATTCCCCCTAGAATGTCAAGTATTTCCTTGAGAAACTTCATTACTAAGATTACCTGGGTGCTCACCGACAAGTGATGCACATTAAGGAATGCGTGCACACTGATTTGGATTTCAACAAATAGTTTGGCTAAATCCTTCCATGCGGAGCCTCACAAGCTCAGACTGCAGAATGCCCCACTTTAAATCTGAGGGTCCAAGGTTCAAGTCCCTGCTCAGGTGTGTTGTTCGGCTGAGGAAGTTCACTTCAATTGTACAGGGGAAAGTTGGAGAGCAGTCCAAGTGTCATTCTACACTAATGCATTACAATTAAAAATTCCCATGTGTAATCGACCACTATGAGTGTGCTACCTAGCATTTTGAAGCTTGGGAATTCCATCACATCCTAATAAGCCTATGCTGTTTTCACACCACAACTCAGGGTGTGAGTGCAAAGGAAATCCCCCACAACCACAAAATCTGCAGTCAAGGTGCCCACATTTGGGGGAATTTGGCCAGTAGAGTCGGATTCAATGAAATAAGCTCACCCTGGCCAAACTTCCTTTCTGAACAATGTATCACACCTACAAGTTAAGTGTACTTAACAGCTTCTTGGATGTTCTCATGCTTTGCCAGCTCTCCCACCAGTCTGTGGTGTTGTCACTTGGCTTTAGTCAGCCTGTGAAGACTCTGCCTTCCCCCCACTGCATGGCCAGCAAGGCACAAGTGTGAACAAAGCCCTGTCAATATTTTTCAGTATAATTGAATACAACACACCTTTTAAACAGAATTGTGAAGCACCTTCTTTAATGTGGTTTGCACAACCCTGAGCAGAATGATAGGTTTGGCCAAATGTTTTGATATCCCCCTTTAAGAGCCAGGTGCCCTGTTTCATTGTTAAAATTCCAAGCCCTTTGATTTGAAAGAGCATGTTTACTGGAGAATGCAGGCATTGATCCTGCTACCTCTCGCATGCTAAGCAAGCGCTCTACCATTTGAGCTAATTCCCCCATGTGAGAGATGAACATTTCCTTGGGAAACCTCATCATTAAGACTACCTGGGTGCTGTTGGATGTAGTATAGCGCACAAAATGGCGGCAAATAGAAATAACAGGGCATTTTACTTAAAATGGTGCCCAACATATAAAATGTCTCTTTATGACATCTCTCATCCAAATAGCCTTTTTGACGACTTGCAAAATAACCTTTATGACAACTGGCCTAGCAGGATATATATATAGGAGCGTGTCTAAAGACTCGAGCTCTCTCTCGCTTGGTCGCTCCTGCTTTGGGGTCGTCTCCTGGTCTTTGTCATTGTGCCAATAAAGGATCCATTCTGCATCGCATCCGTCTCCATCTGATTGAAGAATCTCTCGACATCAACAAACCTGGGAGGGATCGGTTTCCCAGATCCCAACAGTTTTGGGGGCTCGTCCGGGATGTCGAGGAGATTTTAGAGATTGACAGACTGAAAGTTGCCCCGGACCTTTGCCTACGGATGACTCTGGTCGACCACATCTAAAAGGTAAGCACTGGCCTGTTACATCGAACCTGTGCAAATTGGACTTTGTCAAATTTTGAGTCGGAAGTAAAAGGGGGTCCGGGAGAGAAATTAAAGCTAAGCAACGATTGAGGTGGATGCAATGTTTGCAATGTACAATTTTATGCAGTGATGTGCGCTGGTTGTGAAACACACGGACATGTATTAAAACTATTTGTGGGACTGGGATAGAACCCCCAGTAGTCGGCCGCAGTTTTCTCAGGAAGCTGTAGAAGCTTGCCGATTAGGTCCCAGAATAGGGCATTGCGTCCATACATGGTCTGTTGATCACGTGGAAGAATTTTGAAGTTTGTGGCGGTTAGTACATATGTGGTGAAGTGGTGGCCGGCCTGTTCCCTCGTGCCTCTCTGGTAATACATGCATGTATGAGCTTGTATACGGACTTTGATAAGAATCTATGAGCCTTTTTATAGGACGTTTATAAATTTGCCCCCTAATCGATTGATAATAAATCTATGAGCCTTCCCCAGGACGTTTATAAGATTGCCCCATAGTCAACTGATAAAAATCTATGAGCCTTGCCCAGGATGTTTATAAATTTAATTGATGAGTATATGAGCCGTTTTTCAGGACATTTATGAAAACATATATGGGAAACAAGGAACTTGGCCTTTTTGTCTGCGTTGCAGAGGATTGGGGGGGTCTCGTCTGCATGTGCGCATGGGCGTAGCACGGACGTGTGGTTGAACTTGGCCTTTTGATCTGAGTTACAGAGAATTTGGGGTCTCTCAAATCCCGGCCGGGTAATAGAACAGGCGGACAACAGACATCGTTTTACTGTTACAGGCGGACATTAGATACCGTTATACTGTAGCAGGTGGACAACAGATACCGTTATACTGTTAAAATTGTTTAAATAGAAGAGGCGGACAACAGACATCGTTATACTGTTATAGGCGGACAACAAAGACACCGTTATACTATAGCAGGCGGACAACAGATACCGTTATACTGTCAAAATTGTTTAAATAGAACAGGCGGACAACAGACATCGTTATACTGTTATAGGCGGACAACAAAGACACCGTTATACTATAGCAGGCGGACAACAGATACCGTTATACTGTCAAAATTGTTTGGATAAAACAGGCGGACAACAGACATCGTTATACTGTTACAGGCGGACAACAAAGACACCGTTATACTGTGGCAGGCGGACAACGGATACCGTTATACTGTTAAAATTGTTTCGATAAAACAGGCGGACAACAGAAATCGTTATACTGTAGCAGGACAAATATTGTTACAGGCGGACAACGGATACCGTTATACTGTTAAAATTTTAACCATTAGGCTAAGGGGATTCCTGTTTTTTCTGTGACGTGGACCGGGAGGTTGGTTTTGGCCGAGTGTCTGTGTGGCCTGTGTGTGTGTGTGTGTGTAGAGCACCCCTGTTTTTTCTGTGGTGAGGACAGAGAGGTAAAGTTGGACAATATGTCGACGGCAGGATATAAACCAATTAGTGCACAAGTGGAGTTGTTGTTGACGGCTCTGGAAGGGGCCAAAAAGACGGAATGGGGTCCTAGGAAGGACATGAAAGACGAGTTAAATCTCGCACTGGGGCGACAGGGAGTAAACCAAGATGACGAATTGCCGTTGGGGCCAGTGTTGTGGAAGAGGGAAAAAGAGTATAAGAAAGCGGTAGAAGACGCGGAGGAGGCCGCCAAGGGCAAGTTGTGATTGTCACGAAAGAAGTTGCATAAGGTCAGAGACGAGGAAGAGGGACACAGATGCAAGTGGTTTTCGTGGGCCATGTTTTGGCAGGGGATAGCTCATCAGTTGAAGAACAAACAATTAAAACAACAAGTAAAATGGAGGAAGAGGCCTCTTTGCAGCAGAAGGCCGAAGCGGCACCGACCGCGCCTCCGTTGCCCAGTGCGATGTATCCAATATTGGAAATAGACTCGGGCAGATTCCAAATAGAGGTAGAGAATGGTCCTGAAAGGGGGTCTGACGGGTGTGGGACAGGGACTCCACCGATGAGGGCTGAGGAAAAGGGAGGGACGATTGGAACCCACAGAGGGGTGGTGAGAGTGACGGATGGCTCCTCCCAGGAGGGCAGTTCCGATGATGACACAGAGGACGAGGAAACTAAGGTGTTAAGGGAAATAGCGGACTTGGGAAAAAAGATTGGGACGTCGCACAAACACATGCCCACCCCGCGCCCCAAAGATACAGTCGCACCGGACTACCCTACGGGCCCGAAGGCCCACAGTCCCGCTTAATGTTACCCCTAATGCAGGAAAGTGGAGGTCCTCCGGTGTACCGACCGTACGGGCTGAGTGACCTCCAGGCCCTAGCGGACAAATTACCGCCCCTACACGAGGGGGGCATGGTGTGGTTGGAAAAATTAAGCGGCCTAACGGCAGGCCACACCCTGGCCCTTGGCGATTACCGTGGGGTGGCGTCGCGGTGTATGACTCCGGGGGAGGCGCAAGAGATCAAACGCGACGCTAAAACCACGCATGCGGCCGATCAGGAACCGTTACACATGATTGCCCTAATGATGCCATACGTAAGCGGTTTCCTCCTACTGTGGCCCCCACCATCCCTAAGTTTCCCTGGAAGGAAGGACGGTCCCCTAGAGAGCACCTGACGGCATGTAAGGACGAATGGACTCGTTTGACCGGTAGTCACCCTGAAAAGGACCGAAACTCGATCGAATGGTATCGGAGGGCGGTGTTAGAGGGGGCTGAGGGGACAGTAAAGGACGCAATGATGGCCAATCCCGACATCCCGGGATGCCCCTCTACGACCTGGGAAAGACATTTTGTACACCACATGCAGCGAGCGCTCGACTCCAAGGAGAAGGAGGCCTCTGCGGTTAAGGACCTGCAGCTGCAACTACTAAAATTAGAACTAGACAAGGCCCGACGGGATGCGACCGATAAAAAGAAGGCGGGGACCGCCAAACAAATGTCTGCGCAGGCCGGCCCACCGGGTCCAGCCACTCCTGATTTGCACCTGATCCCATTATGGGAGGAACAAGGCCCCTACCCTCCAGGGCCTCAAAGGCGTGGATGGGGCCAGGGGCGGGGCTATGGGGCTCGACCATGGGGACAGCGAGGTATGAGAGGGGGACCTCCGGGGCGGAGGTCGGATGACGGATGCTACGCGTGTGGAGAAAGAGGCCATTGGTCAAGGGAATGTCCATACCAAGGGCAGGAGCCCCAACACCCGCGGGGAATGCGTGGGTCCAGAGGACCTTACCGAGGGGGTCGAGTGGCCCCCAACCCACGTTGGGCGCCTGGCCCTGCGGCAGGAGCCTTCCCGCTCCGGGATTATGGATGGGAAGACCCTGAGAACCAGCAGTGACACACCCCACAGAGAAAGCCAAGAGCAGGGGGCCAGGCAGACCCCATGCTCCCGATGGAAGTGCTAGGCGAATCACTGCCGTTCTTGGTAGACACAGGGGCCACCCATTCAACTCTGAACCGGCCTCTGTCGCCTCACCATATGTCGCGCAACACCGTGAACGTTGTGGGTTTCTCTGGGATAGGACAACAACTGCCCGTTACCAAGCCATTATCAACCAGACTGGGGAATCAACGGCTACTCCACCCGTATGTCATGTCTCCCCAAGTGCCCGTGAACCTCATGGGTCGTGATCTACTAATACGATTGGGGGCCAGCGTGTTGTGCCCTACAGATGGACTAATTGTGACTCTCCCTGATGGAACTGAACTGGCCTGCGGCCATGCCCTGACAGAAGGGGGCCAGTGGCTATTGGCCTCCCCCGAACCCCAAATGGCAGATATCTACTGGGGTTTAATTGTTACCCCCGGCAGACCACATCCTGAAGGGATCCTCGCCCAGTACGCCCGGTGGAAACCCTGGATTTCTCTGCTGGCACCCTACCTCGTTCCCCCCGACCCGCCCCATGTCACATTATTCTACGATCGAGACCAAACCGAAGTATACGAGGATTTGTTCAGAGATATTGAGAATGCTGAGTGGGAAATTGTCACTCACAATATTTACGTAGGTCCCCTAGGTGTCGCAACCGCGGTGGACCTCACGCCCGAGCAGGCGGTCTGGTATCAAATGTCTCCCACCGCGGTTCCCCATGTCTCCTTAGCAATACACCCCAACCATGACGCTAAGGACCTAGGGCCCATGACGAAGACCGCTGTGTCACTGACCGATTGGACTCAGACACAGATCCCCCAGGTGTGTTACTCCCCCTCGACCAAGATATATCGAATCTCACTCACAGGTCGCGATGCCGTCCGTCTAGAACACGACGAAGTAGCTCGTGACCACGGCTGTGAGAGAACTGACCACCCGAGGTTGGCACAGGCTCTGGAAACTTTGCCTCCCCACCTGTGGTCGACCGGACCGACGGACGTTGGCCTGGCTTCTTGCCCCCCGGTGACCTTTGAGGTGACCCCGGGGGGCCCCATTTGGCTCCCTCAGTACTCCAGGAAACCGGAGGCTGAAGCAGGGATAGCAGAGACGATAGAAGGACTAAAAGCCTCTGGGGTGTTAGAACCCTCCACCTCTCCATGGAACACACCTATTCTCCCGGTGGAGAAAGCAGGAACAGGGAAATACCGCATGGCACATGATCTCCGCGCAATCAATAACATCCTCAAAACCCCGATCATACCGGTTCCGAACCCTTACACCGCGCTAAATAGTCTCAGTCCCACGCATAAGTATTTCACTTGCATTGACTTGGCCAATGCGTTTTTCTGTCTACCCCTAGCGCAGGGATGTCGGGATTTTTTCTCGTTCACCTACAAAGGTGAACAATTACGCTACACCAGGATGCCACAGGGGTTTGCGGCGTCCCCAGGCCTTTTTAATCAGGCCCTGCGCGAGGCACTGGACGAGTGCCCCCTCCCGGAGGGCTGCACGTTGATCCAGTATGTTGATGATCTCCTACTGGCCGCCCCCGACGCCGACTCCTGCTTAGCCGCCACGTTGACGGTTCTCCACCGATTGGCAGACACGGGGTTCAAAGTGAGCAAAACCAAACTACAAGGCGTCCGCCAAACGGTCACCTTCTTGGGCCGCGTGGTTTCCAAAACAGGCGCGGGCCTCACCACGAGTCATCGAGACTCCATATTACATCACGCGCGCCCTCAGACGGTGAAACAAATGCTATCCTTCTTAGGATTGACCGGATATAGTCGCGCCTATATTCCAGATTACGCGGGCCGCACACGCCCGTTCCGTGCGCTCGTTAACGCACAAGGCATGCGCAATTTGCGGGCTCCGTTGGTCTGGACCGAACAGGCCGAAGAATCGTTTATCGCACTAAAGCAGGCCCTCGCGTGCGCAACCGACCTGGCCGTCCCAGATTACACTCAGCCGTTTTTCCTCGATGTGTCTGAAACACCAGGCGTCGCTAACGGGGTGTTGTTTCAGAAAAAAGGGGGAGGGAGGAAAGTGCTAATGTACGCCAGCAGCATGCTCGACGAAACCGAGAAACGCCATCCACCGTGCACAAGACATGCCGCAGGTGTTGCGAAGATATTACAGAAAACCGCGCACCTGGTCATGGGCCACCCGCTAACAGTGTTAACCACGCACAGCGTTGTGGCCTACGTGAATTCGGTAAAATTCACCCTCACCCCTCTAAAACAACACCGATTGAGCCGTTTTTTGACCGAACCAAACTTAGTGTTCACGCACGAGGGCATCAATATGGCAGACCACATGGATGTAGAGGGAGGAAAGCCCCACCATTGTGAGGCGCTGGTACAGACAGAGCTCAAAATACGACCCGACCTTGAGACTGACCCGATCCCCGACTCCGAACAACTGTTCACAGACGTCTGCTGTTACAAACACGACACCTACGGACTACAGGCGGGATACGCGGTAGTCCGACTGACCCCGACTGGACACGAGACGATACGATCAGTTAAAATGGAAGGGCAGCAATCGGCCCAGAGGGCGGAAGTCATGGGACTCATTGCGGCCCTGGAGTGGGCAGAGGGGAAAGCTGTGACCATTTATACCGATTCGGCCTACGCAGTAGGGGCAGCCCAGGTGGAGTTGACATTATGGAAACGGGGAGATTACCGCACAGCAGGCGGAAAACCCATCAGACATGCTCGTGAGATGCAGGACCTAGAAAAGGCGCTCCTCCTCCCGCGTAAGGTGGCAGTGGTGAAATGCCGAGGGCATGGGGTAGGAAACAGTGAGGTAGCGAGAGGGAACAGGCAGGCAGACGCCGCGGCAAAGGCTGCAGCCGGCTACCACGTGGCGTTTCAGATGGTGTGTGAGGATGGCCTCATGGGAGAAGAGTTAGACGAAGACACGGTTAGTGAGGCCCAAAAGGGGGCGACGGACCGGGAGAGGACATTGTGGACCCAAAGGGGAGCGACATGTGGGGGAGAATTGTGGAGAAGCCCGGATGGTCGGGTAGTGTTACCACCGGGACTCCAACAGAGTGTGGTGGGAGAAGCCCACGGGTTGGGACATGTGGGAGTGGCTCAGGTGAAACGGAACCTTTGCCACTGGTGGCACCCCTATTTGGACGAAATAATCAAGGAGTATGTGCGGTCCTGCCCGGTGTGCACCATGTACAACCCCCGGCCGGGGATCCGGCCGGAAATGGGAAAGTTCCCGCTTCCCGAGTGCCCAGGGGGAGAAATCGTGATTGACTACACCGACATGATGGTCCCGGTGAGGGGACAGCGGTACCTCCTCGTGTGTGTGGATGCTCTGACCGGCTGGCCGGAAGCATGCCCCACCAAGAGGGAGGACAGCGCCACGGTGGTCAAGTTCCTCATAAATCAGTACATCCCCCGGCACGGGTTCCCGCGCAAAGTCCGAAGTGACAACGGGACCCATTTTAAGAATAAAGACCTCCAGAGGGTGGAGGCGGCACTAGGTCTCAGACACGCGTTCGGGACGGTGTACCACCCACAGTCGCAGGGAAAAGTTGAAAGAATGAATCAGACACTAAAAACAAAATTGGCCAAAATATGTGCACAGACCTCCCTCAACTGGGTGGACGCCCTCCCAATCGCGCTGATGTCCATACGGAGTTCACTTAATAGGGGAACCGGGTTCACGCCGTATGAGTTACTTACCGGGCGCCAGTTCCCTGGGCCCAGCGCAGCGCCAAAGTGGGGGGAGGAACAGGAAATGTTGCTAAGAAAAGCATACTTTAACGACCTGCGAGCCCTTGTTGCCAGTTTTGCCTCACAGGTGGAAGAGACGAGGGGAAGCCCAGGTGACTCCGAGCTCCACACGGCAGAGTGGGTCCTGCTGAGGGTCATCAAGCGAAAGTGGGCGGACCCCCGGTGGACGGGACCACATCGGGTCACCGAGCGCACCTCCCGCGCCGTCCGGCTCGAGGGAAAAGGGGACACGTGGTATCACTGGAGCCAGTGTGCCCCAGCCTTCAACCCGGGCAGCCAACGACCAGATCCTCACAGCACCACAACACAGCCCGACCTCAGAGGAACGGGCGGCAGCCGCCCAATCGAGGCACTCACTGTTAGCTGCAAGGGTGATAGTGCTGGAAACCTCTCCCCTAGGTCATAGAGGAGCGAGGCGGGACGGTCACCATTCCCCGCCCAGAAGCAGACTGTCCAACTGCATGGAACCCCAGCTGCTTCTCCTTCTGAGTGGTTTATGGTCCATGGTGTGGTTGAGAGTTTGTGTGTGGATGTTTATAATTTTATTGATTTTTGTGCTGGTTTTGTTGACATTGGAACTGACCGGCAACATCCAGCTGTACTAGACGCTAATCGCAACAATGAAGGTTGGGGGACTAGCCCTGTTCACGGCCCTCCTCTTGTTCGGGGAACAGATCGAAACCGCGGCGGGGCCTGAGAAGGACGCGTGTTTGAATAAATATGGGGGGCTAGAGTTGAACTACACACTGGGGCACAAAACGACCTTTGTGTTTGATTTATGCATGGTTATTAATTGTGGGCCCCAACCATGGACCCAGGCAAAGACGTGGCGGGGCTATAAACTGTATGCCTGTTTTGACTCCAGCGTACATCGCCAATGCGCGACAAGAGGTTATACGAGCGGGCCTTGGTGTAGAACCTGGAGCCAGGTGGTAGCGTATACCAGCGGTTCCTGGACCTCCACTAAAAGGGCCAGGAAACTGGGAGGAGACATATGGGACAAATTAGAGCTACAACGAAATTACGACTGGATTTCGAATCCCGTGGCCCTTTCATTGGAGTGGGATGTTTCCCCCGCCCAGACCCCGTCCAATAGTAGTTTGTACCTGGTCGTAGGGGTGGAATTAACCGGAAAGGATACCATGGGGCTGATCAAAATCAATTTCTTGCCCCCTCAGCGCACCCCCAACACCCCTGAGGCTAGCAAAGATCATTTCATGCCTCCGCCTGACCGGGCTCCAGCTCGAGCCGTGGCCATAATCGATGGTACTTTGAAACCCCTAGACGTGATTCAGATGGCCACCGGATACCGAGAGAGTAATCTCTGGTTGAGTTGGATGGCCCAGACAGCCCGAGAGCAGGGGCTGGGGAACTGCATAGCGTGTGCGGCGGCTCGACCTTACCTAGTCACGGATCCTGCGCCGTTATATCCTCAGCACGCCTGGGGATACGGTTGTATGCTCCGATTGACCCGCGAGGCGACTCCACCAAAGTGCAACACCTTAGCTAGACTATTCCCGCCCATGGACAACGAAACACTTTCGGGACCATTTACGCCCCATAAGGGCGCAGGTAATTACACCTGTTTCAATTTGACCCACGACAAACCCCAGTTTCAACTAGGACAGATCCCGGAGGACTGGTGTAACACCACCCGAGCGGGAAATGGCGCTATTGATCGAGCTCTCTGCATGCGCCTGATAATCACGGCAGTGGAAAAGAGGGACAGCACGGTCCCCCACGTACAGATAATGCCGTTGTTGGCCGAGAACTGGGTGGATGACTCCGAGAGAGAGGAGAACCCCCGCGTGGACGAGCAGATGATGTCGTTCTCGATCGAACCCCGGGCAGATGACTCCTATTTGTATGAGCTGGAAAGACCTCATTTTAGATGTGACCCCTAGGAGGAAAAGGACATGTAAGCCGGAGTGTTTGTGGGTTTCTAGCGCACAATAGTCGGGTAAGGCTGTAAGAGTCTCCGACTGGGTGTGGATGAAAGTGGTGAAAATGACAACCGCCTTTAGTCGACCCGGGTTCAAGAGAGAAAGGTCAAAACAGCGGAGTAAGCACACCTCGCATGAGGTTAAGAGCAGAAAAACTGTGAGACCCAGTATCACACCCAGGGAGACACTGTTCCATAAGAAATCACCCGGTACTTTTTGTTTGCTCATTAAATAAATGCTTAAGTTTAGTATAAGGTTAATAAATGTTTACATTTAGTATAAGGTTAACGAAAGTTTAATAATAAGTTTAGTATAAGGTAAAAGAGAGTTAGATCTGTGCAGTTGGTTGAAGATTTTGTTGTTAAACATGGTCCAGGTGGTGAGTGAATGCCATCCTCGCGTTCAGTAATATGGATGTTGGTAGGTTTTCCCACTAAGACAAATGGGGTTTTCCCTACCAATCACTCCTGGTGCCATGCATTGTCATGAATTGTGTAGTGTTTGTTGTACATGTCATTGCGATGTTGTATTTGTTTTCCCCATGGTTATTATATGTTGTAATTACTGTTTTAGAGTGACCTCATATTTAATGAGGTCAAAAGGGGGATTGTTGGATGTAGTATAGCGCACAAAATGGCGGCAAATAGAAATAACAGGGCATTTTACTTAAAATGGTGCCCAACATATAAAATGTCTCTTTATGACATCTCTCATCCAAATAGCCTTTATGACGACTTGCAAAATAACCTTTATGACAACTGGCCTAGGACGATATATATATAGGAGCGTGTCCAAAGACTCGAGCTCTCTCTCGCTTGGTCGCTCCTGCTTTGGGGTCGTCTCCTGGTCTTTGTCATTGTGCCAATAAAGGATCCATTCTGCATCGCATCCGTCTCCATCTGATTGAAGAATCTCTCGACATCAACAAACCTGGGAGGGATCGGTTTCCCAGATCCCAACAGTGCTCACCTACAAGTGATAGCACATAACGGAACGTGTCCACACTGATTTGGATTTCAACAAATAGTGTGGCTAAATCCATTCATGAGGAGCCTCACAAGCTCAGACTGCAGAATGCCACACTTCAAATCTGAGTGTCACTTTTTATCTCAGTGTCCAGTGTTCTAGTCCCTGTTCAGACATTCATTAATTGCAGAAGTTCACACAATTCATACAGGTATACATTAGAGAGCATCCCAAGTGTCATTCCCAACTGGATGTTCATTATGGTTGACGTTGTCCTTTAAAAATCATGATAGACAGGTAGTTTACATTTGGAATGTTCATTATTTGTAATACACTTCACCGGTACAGGTCGAAAAGAATGTCTTGAATTAGTATGAGAGTGGATGCAAGCATCAACGTGCTAATATCTTGGGAATGCTGAGAATAAGAAAGCAAGGTGCCCTGTTTCATCACAGGTTAAAGCTATGCTTTTTTCATACAACAGCTGAAAGTAGAGCACAAATGCAGTCCCCCATTACCGCATACTATGCAGTTGTGATTCCCACAATTTGGGAATTTGCAGGGGTCAACACAATCAGAGTGCTTTGACTTTGCCTCACACTGGGCAAACGTCCTTACTGATCAATGTATCACCCCTGCCAGGTAAGTATACCAAAGAGGTGCTTGCCTTCTCTTGTCACACTCAGCAGATAAGAAAAGACACCAGTTTTCTTTGGAAGACAGGCTCAGGTGAGCATCAGACTTTTAATCTGAGGGTCCAAGGTTAGAGTGCCTGCTCAGGTGTGTTGTTCTGCTGAGGAAGTTCACTTCACTTGTACAGGGGAACGTTGGAGACTATGAGTGTGCAACCTAGCATTTAGAAGCTTGGGAATTCCATCACTTCCCAATAAGCCTATCCTTTTTTCACACCAAAACTCAGGGTTTGTGTGCAAAGGAAATCCCCCACAACCACAAAGTGGTTCAGACTTTTAATCTGAGGGTTCAAGTCCCAGTCTGTGTCACCCTGTCTTACCCCAACTGCATGGCCAGCAAGCCACAGGTAATATTTCTCATTTTAATTGAATACAACATGCCTTTTAAACAGAATTGTAAAGCCCCTTCTTTAATGGGGTTTCCACAACCCTGACCAAAATGACATGAATGACATCTTTTGTTCAGTCTTGATATCCCCCTTTGAGAGCCATTGTGCCTGATTGTTAAAATGCCAAGCCTTTTGATTTGAAAGAGCAAGTTTATTGGAGAATGCAGGCATTGATCCTGCTACCTCTCGCATGCGAAGCAAGCGCTCTACCATTTGAGCTAATTCCCCCTAGAATGTCAAGTATTTCCTTGACAAACTTCATTACTAAGATTACCTGGGTGCTCACCGACAAGTGATGCACATTAAGGAATGCGTGCACACTGATTTGGATTTCAACAAATAGTTTGGCTAAATCCTTCCATGCGGAGCCTCACAAGCTCAGACTGCAGAATGCCCCACTTTAAATCTGAGGGTCCAAGGTTCAAGTCCCTGCTCAGGTGTGTTGTTCGGCTGAGGAAGTTCACCTCAATTGTACAGGGGAAAGTTGGAGAGCAGTCAAAGTGTCATTCTACACCAATGCATTACAATTAAAAATTCCCATGTGTAATCGACCACTATGAGTGTGCAACCTAGCATTTAGAAGCTTGGGAATTCCATCACATCCCAATAAGCCTATGCTTTTTTCACACCACAACTAAGGGTGTGTGTGCAAAGGAAGTCGCCCACAACCACAGACACTGCAGTTGGGATGCCCACATTTGGTTTGCACCACCCTGAATGATAGGCTTGGCCAAATCTTTTGTTTAGTCTAGATATCCCCCTTCTAGAGCCATTGTGCCTGATTGTTAAAATTCCAAGCCCTTTGATTTGAAAGAGCATGTGTACTGGTGAATGCAGGCGTTGATCCTGCTACCTCTCGCATGCTAAGCAAGCGCTCTACCATTTGAGCTAATTCAAATTCCTTAATAGCACATTAAGGAAAGCGTCCGCAATGATTTTGATTTCAACAAATAGTGTGGCTAAATCCTTTCATGAGGAGCCTTACAAGCTCAGACTGTAGAATGCCCCACTTTAAATCTGAGTGTCCAGGGTTCAAGTCCCTGTTCAAACACATTTATTTACTGCAGAAGTTCACACAATTCATACAGGTAAACATTAGAGAGTATCCCAAGTGTCATTCCCAACTAGATAAGAAAATAAACCAGTTCTCTTTGGAAGACATGCTCAGGTGAGCATCAGACTTTTAATCGGAGGGTCCAAGGTTCGAGTCCCTGCTCAGGTGTGTTGTTCTGCTGAGGAAGTTCACTTCACTTGTACAGGGGAAAGTTGGAGACTATGAGTGTGCAACGTAGCATTTAGAAGCTTGGGAATTCCATCACATCCCAATAAGCCTATCCTTTTTTCAGACCACAACTCAGGGTTTGTGTGCAAAGGAAATCCCCCACCACCACAAAGTGGTTCAGACTTTAAATCTGAGGGTCCAAGGTTCAAGTCCCTCTTCTGCTGAGGAATTCACATCAGTTGTACAGGGGAGTGTTGGAGAGCAGTCAAAGTGTCATTCTGCACTAATGCATTACAATCAAAAATTCCCATGTGTAATCAACCACTATGAGTGTGCAACCTAGCATTTAGAAGCTTGGCAATTCCATCACATCCCAATAAGCCTATCCTTTTTTCACACCACAACTCAGGGTGTGTGTGCAAAGGAAATCCCCCACAACCACAAAATAAGCAGTCAAGATGCCCACACTTGGGGGAATTTGGCCAGCAGAGTCGGATGCAATGATATTACCTCACCCTGGCACAATCAGAGTGCTATGACATAGCCTCACACTGGTCAAACGTCCTGAACAATGTTTCACCCGTGGCATGTAAGGATACCAAAAAGGTGCTTACATTCTGTCACACCCAGCAGAAAACCAAAGGAACCAGTTCTCTTTGAAAGACAGGCTCAAGAACACCTGAGTAGCTCAGCTGGCAGAGCATCAGACTTTTAATCTGAGGGTCCAGGGTTCAAGTCCCTGCTCGGGTGTGTTGTACACTTGACAAAGTCCCCTTCACTTGTACGGTTTGAGTGCAGTCCAACAGTTGTCTGCACTGGTGCATCACAATTAACGGTTCTCACTTGTAAAAGACCGTTTGAGCTAATTCCCCCTAGAATATCAGGCATTTCCTTGAGAAACCTCATTACAAAGATTACCTGGGTGCTCACCTGCAAGTGATTGAGGTGTCTGGAAGGTTTGAGCTGAATAGGTCACTGAGCTCCCAAAGCTGAGATATAGTGCGGTCATAATATTAACTATGTTATTATTAGATTTATTGCTTAAGAATGAGAACGTCAGGACATAGGCTGAGCGGGCACCTATGGGTTGGAACCAGATGTGGTATGTTATCTCTGTACAGCTTTAAAAGCGAATGCAGAGCGTCACTTGGCAGAGATTCCATCCGGCTCGGGTCTCTCCCAGGACATCCATGGCAAGTCTGGTTTGATGCTGATTTGTGTAATAAAATTATTATTTTATTCAAGTCAGTGTCAGCGGTCACTCCTTCATTCTTCAGCACATCACACCCATCAAGAAACTAAACTACAAAGTGGCGTCACGAATCAGGATCTGTTGGGCCTCATCTGCCGATGCTGCCTGCTCCAGCGAACTGCCGCTCTCAGGGTGAGTGACCTCTCACAAAATTGAGCTGTTATGTGGGCTGGAGCAGTGTGTTTTTGGCAGGGAGACTGCACTGAGATTATGCGGAGATGGAGATGATGTGTTGATGTGTGAAGTGAGTTTCCGTCTAAATTGGGGTTAATTAAGATGTAAAAGATGTAAATAAGGGGAATAAGAGAATAATAAGTGAAGAAAAAGATAATTAAGTTGAAATAGAGAATAGAGACAAGAGAAATAAAAGTTAGAAGTTGAAATAGAGAATAGAGAGGAGAGAAATAAAAGCTAAAAGTTAAAAGTTGAAATAGAGAATAGGGACGAGAGAAATGAAAAATGAAGTTAAAAGTAAAAGTTAAAGGCTTAAAAGATGTTGAGAAAGTAGAAATAAAAAGTAATTGTAGAATGGCAGAACTAGTAGCCAAAAGTTATTTAAATAACCATGCAAGATAAACGAAGACAGGGCCCGTATCTCGTTAAACAGTAAGACATGTGTACATTAAATGCTGTGTGAAAGTTGGCCGAATGAAAATATAATATAGTCAAATCTAGGTAGGAAAAAACAAGAGGAAATAACCCTGGCCAGGGGAATTGACTCAAAATAAAGTTATATGAATAAAGATGAAAAAGAAGAAAGTAAAGTGAAAAAGAGATAAAAGTTAAAAGCCTAAAGTGAGATGAAAAAGATAAAAGCAAATAAAAAGAGTTACAAGTTAAAGGCTAAAGATGAAAAATAAAGTTTGAGCTAAAGTAAGATGAAAAGGATAAAGTTAAATAAAAACAGTTACAAGTTAAAGGCTCAAAAGATGAAAAAATAAAGTTTGTAAAGAAAAGTGAGGAAAAACAGGGCAGAACCTGCTCTGGAGAACTAGTGAACATGCATGATGAGAGAATCTGATTAAAAAGAATTTGTTAAAAGTGTGGCCAAAGTAAAATTTTAAAAGTCTGGCCAAAGTGAAAATTTTGATGAAATTAGAAAAGTATAAATGAGTCGACGTAAAACATAAAGCTAAGCGCTGTTAAAGTCTCTGGGGATTAGATGTTCTGCTGGTCAGACATATCTTTTTCTTTTTTTTTTCTTTTTGTGTGTGTGAGTGTGAAAGTGCCGCGGCTGCAGAGGTAGAAGAGCTTTGTGTAATGTTTTGTGTATGTGATATAGAATATATGTGTTATTAATAGGTATACATATGTGGTGAGCATTTGAATAATACATAAAGAGAAACATTTCTTGCCCCTTTAGTGATAAACATATATGAGCCTGTTTACGGACTTTGTAAAGTTGATAAAAATATATGAGCCTTTCTTTAAGGACTTTTGATAAATATATATGAGCCTTTTTCTCTAAGGACGTTTGATAAATATATATGAGCCTTTTTTCCAAGGACGTTTGTGCATTTGATAAAGGATATGAACCTTTACAGGACTTTATATAGTTGATAACAAAATGATCCTTCTGAAGGACTAGAGCCACAGTCTGCCTACACATACATGTACACATCCAGAAAAGAAAAGAAAATCTCCTGCTCTGAATTGGAAGTGGGATTTGTGATTTGTTTGATTGGCGTGTGGGTTTTTTCTTTTTCTTTTTGTGCTTGGGGTGTGTGTGGCGGTGATTTCTGTGAGTCCTGTCTGGTTAAAAGAGCAGATGGTCTTGTTGGGGTGAAGGGAGACTCTGGTTCTTGATGCAAGAAAAGAGGTTTTGTGTTTCGACTGCTGAGAGAAAACAGTTTTAATATACGAGTGTGCGTAACTGCATTGAACTGGGCTGTCCCTACGGGAGCCAAAACAGGATGTTCACTCGCTGACGACCAGTCCATACTGGAAGTCTTTGCTAAACTTAAGAGGTGGAGCAAGGGGTGGTGCTTCACACAAGAGTGGAATTTAGTTAACTCCTCCTGACAAGAGGGGCTGGTGAGCCCCCTCTCTACTCTTTTCTCTCAGTAGTTAGAAGAAAGAATAAAAAGGATAAAATACAATTAAATAGATAAATAGAATAAAAATAATTAAATAAAATAAAAATAAATAGATAAATAGAATAAAAATAACTAATTAAAAGTGATATCAGATTGACTAATATATTCTTTGGACTTTAAATGCATTGCATGATTAAAAGTAACCATTGCTTTATTTCAAGTGTGCGCAAAATAAAAAAGCTGATAATGTATGTCACACTGAATTGTATCACAGTGTGTATAAGAATTTAGAGTGAGCCTAAGGCATTGAACTCTTCTGTTATTCTTTTTCTTTTTTCTTTCTTCCTCTCTTTTACTATGCTGAGTGAAAGCTGAGTGAAAGCTGGGGGAAAGACAGAGAAGATGGAATGAGTCTGAACTGAATCATCCATAGGGCAGATGACAAGACATCTGGCAGATCTTCACAGACACTGAGGCTTGCGGATGACAACGTTCTGGAATCCTGAATCCATCCAAACCAATTAAAGGCCAGTACGGTTTTATCCACAAACTCTTTCAACAGACCTCACCTGCATTTACCTATATACCTATAAATTTAGTTATAATAAATGTGTTTAGCTTGTCTTCACATATGCGTTTGTAGTAGTTCTTTTTCATACATTGCATTTGCAATTATTTAGTGAGAGACTTGGCAACGGACTGACCAATTAAGGCATTTGCCTAATTAATAGGGTATTATTGACTGATTGATTGATTGATCATGTGGAAAAGCTGATTTGATTTAAATACTGTTCTGTGAATATTGGTTTCATTATCTGGGTATGATTTATCTATGCTGTTTTGAGAATGAACACTGATATCATTTTGATAATTGAACATAAATGAGTGTGAATGATAGTGAACAAGTGAATTGGCTTTCACAAGTGGGAAGCGATTGGTCTCCTTTGGGGTTGGCAAATTCAGCTGTTGTTGGTTGAGTGTGATTACACGGTGCTTTATAAAGACATTTTTAAAATAATTCAATTTGATTTACAATAAAAGAAAAATAAGAGAGTCATTAGGATGTCAAAAATGGATACTAAAATTACAAAAGTAATCACTCCTATTGATGTAGTGCAAAAGAACAATCCCCTTATTAAAGATATTGCAAAAATATCAGGAAAATGGAGCAAGCGTTGGCCGGACATTGAACAACCATGGCCAGTTGAAGGAACTCTTAACCCGGATGTGATTAAAACAATGCAGGTGCTTGTGTCCACATATAAAGTAAATCAAAAGAAAGGCAAGAAAGGAATGAGACGCACGGAGAAAAGACAAACAGAATTTGGCATTCTGCAACTGTTTGCAAAGGAGGGACAGACATGGTTCGAAGCTGCAAAGGAAAAAAGAGAACAAAGTAGACAAGAAATAAAGAAAAATGAAAAGGAAACAGAAAAATTGATGGAGAAGATTACCACGCCCTTCTCACATACAGCATCTTTACAGAAGCCCCCGCCTTATGAGAAGGAGGTGAAGTTCACTGATGTTTATCCCCAGCTCCCAGTGATTACACAGGAAGGCAACTATCTCTGCAAAGATGAGGATGAACAAATAATAGAGATGGGCAAGGCTAAAACAACCATGAAGATGTACCCGAGCTCCAACAGTACAAAGAAGAAGGAACAGGATCAGGAGACTCTCAGAAAAGTCAACCAAATACAGTTGGTGGATAATAAGAAGAAGAAAAAGAAACAAGCTGTGGTTATGCAGAGCCAGTCACAACTAAATCAATTACCACCACAACCACAGCAAGGACAGATTCAGGTACTTCCACCTGTGGTCTTCACTGTCTCCTTTCCACAGCCAGTTTTTGACCAACCACAAACATGGAGAGGAAGAGGTCAAGGAAATATAGGAAGAGGAAGAGGAGGAAATTTCCAACAGTCTCAAGGAGCGTGTCATAATTGTGGACAACAAGGTCATTTTGCACGTGACTGCTACAGGTTCAGAGGAGGCTTCAGAGGAGGCTTCAGAGGAGGCTTCAGAAGAGGCTTCAGAGGACAACCACAGCCACCCAGGGGACCAGCGAACCCTTACAGGGGTCCAGAACCTGGTTTCTAGGGGTGCCCAGAAGACTCGAAAGGGAGGTGTCAGCTGGTAGTATCAGGGCCGGAGCAAGATCCAAAAATAGAGGTGAAAATAAATGATAAGTCATTGGAAGTAATGGCAGATTGCGGAGCAGCTTTCACCTGTGTTCGGCCTGAAGATGCTATACATCTCCCCATGTCTGACCAATTGGTACGGACAATCGGGTTTGAGGGTGTGAAACAGCTGATTCCTCTCACAAAACCAATTGAGCTCTGCTGTAGAAATCGGAAAATCACACTACCTATTTTGGTGTCAGAACATACGTCCATTGCACTCTTGGGAAGAGATGCTATGTGCAAACTAAATTGCACAATACGGTGTACACCGGACAGCTGTCTGGTGGATGTGCCACCTGATGTCTACCACCAATTATTTAGCGCACCAGAGACCGAGACTTCTTCAGTATATTGGCTTGGAAATCTTAGTCCAGAGCTATTAGAGCCAGCCAAGCCGTGGGAGAAGTTCATTGTGGCAAATATGCCTGATGCTAAGCCCCCTGAGTATCCACATCATTGCACGTTGAAATATTTCAAGAAAGCTGACCAATTGGATCCAGAAGAATGGTTGAGTAGTCAACCGAAGCATGTTCAGCTGATCTCATGCTGCATAATTGTGGGACCACAAGGAGCAGCTATGAAGATAAACACCAATGAATATCTTGAGAAAGAGTATGACATTGTGAAAAGTGTGCCACATGTGACTTTAATGGTGGCTGAAGGATTTGAGCAGAAGCAAATAGGAGAAATGATGGCAGAAGCTGAGGAAGCCATTTTTTCACCCATAAAGGAGAATCTTGCTATCTGGATAAGTGAAGAACAGAAGTTCATGAAAATCATGATTTCAGCTCAAGGACAAGGACAACCACAAGTGATACAGATGACACATGAGTCAATGTTCAGCGCTAAATTGGACTCAGACAGCATGAGAGAGGAGATGCTGCAACAAATTCCAGAATGTTTGTGGTCACGACATAGTACTGACATCCGACTTGTGAAGTCAGCCCAACCGGTGAGAGTTGAACTGAGACCAGGAACCAAACCTCCTTGGAAGAACCAATATCCACTAAAGGAAGAGGCAATCAAAGGGATTGAACCACAAATTGAAGGACTGTTAAAAGCAGGTGTAGTGGAAATATGTTTGGATCCTCAGAGCAATACACCTATATTGCCTTTAAAGAAACCAGATGAGTCCTATCGCTTGGTACATGATTTAAGAGCGATAAATGAAGTGGTGCAGGATTTTCCAGCAGATGTACCAGATCCACATACCTTGTTAGCCCAAATCCCTCCAGAGGCTACACACTTCACAGTGTTGGATTTGTGTGGAGCATTTTTCAGTGTTCCACTGAGCGAAGAAAGTCAAGGATTGTTTGGATTCACGTACAAAGGACAAACCTTCAAGTACAAGAGGCTCCCTCAAGGATTCAAACATAGCCCTCACATTTTCAATAAAGTATTGCAGGATGACTTGGCTGGGATTGATCAGATCTTGAAAAGTACTGTCATTCAGTATGTGGACGACATCGTCATCTGTTCACCGGATAAGGAAACATGCCATGAGGATTCAATCAAACTGTTACAGCTATTGGCAGACAAAGGACACAAGGCCTCTCAGAAGAAGCTACAGTATTGTCAAGAAAAAGTTGTTTATTTGGGTCAAACAATAACCCATGGACACAGAAGCATCTCTGAGAGTCATTTGGAAGCCATTCGAACGGCACCAAAGCCTAGAACAGTCAGAGAGATGATGACATTTCTTGGCATTGCGGGATATTCTTCAGCCTGGGTAGAAGATTATGCCTGCCTAACAGGGCCTTTGAGAGCCATGATAAAAGAGACTGGGAATGCTCAACTCCATTGTAACCTCACCTGGACCCAAGAAGGTCTTATGGCATTTGAAACGATCAAACAGAGGCTACAAGAAGCTCCAGCGCTAGCGCTGCCAGACTACTCTAAGAACTTTTTGCTGTATGTGGCTACGTCCACTGGAGGCAAATATGCATGTGCAGTTCTTTGTCAGCCAACAGGTACAGGGACAAGTCCTCAACCTGTGTCGTATTATTCTACTGCCTATTCAGAAGTAGAATCGGGGCTACCACTGTGCTACAGAGCAATTGGTGGGAGTTTATCTAATGTATGAGAAAGCATCATCAGTAACTATGGGTTACCCAGTGACAATTCTTACCCATCATAGTCTCAGAAATCTTTTGAACTTCGGTAAATGTACATTGACTATGTCTAGGCTAAGAGACTATCATAGGCTCTTAGAGCAGGAAGATGTCACCTTAGTAAGGTGCGTCACGGTAAATCCAGCTGATAATTTACCAACACCAGGGGATGAAGAGCCACATGATTGTATTCAGGAAGTAGAGAGATATGCAAAGCTCAGATCAGACTTGCAAGCTTTCCCACTGCATGTGTCAGATGTGGAGTATTGGACTGACGGGTCCTGCTATCGAATAGGAGACACATTGAGTGCTGGTTATGCAGTAGTCAAAGCCCAGGGAACTGAATTTGTTGTTGAGAAAGCAGAAGTAATACCACAACCTGCTTCTGCACAGCTTGCTGAGCTTGTGGGCCTGACTGAAGCTTGTCTATTGGCTGAAGGCAAGCGAGTGACAATATATACAGATTCGGCATATGCACATAATGTGTGTCATTTATTTGGATCAGTATGGAAAAATCGAGGATTTAAGAAAACCGATGGTTCTCCGATACAGCATCATGCCCAAATAATAAAATTGTTGCATGCAATGATGAAACCAAAGGAAATAGCTGTAGCTAAGTGTGCAGCACACAAAATAGACACGTCAAGGGTCACACAAGGTAACAAAGCGGCTGATGAGGCTGCTAAAGCAGTTACAGGAGCAAACAAAGCAGGCAAGGTTCTTCTGGTCACTCATGAAGTGGACTTGGAAGATAAAATCACGCTCAGAGATGTGATCGCGATGCACGAAGCGGCGTCAGCCATCGATAAACAATTATGGTTGGACCGAGGGGCCACACAAGATTCTGCTGGTCTGTGGAGAAATCATGAAGGACTGATGGTAGCACCCCCTGACCTACTAGGTCTGATGATTCAGGAAGCACATGGGTTAGCCCATGTTGCAAGGGGGGAGGTAAGGAGAAAGATCACGAAAGAGTATGGTTTTTGGGCACCGTACTTGCTTGAGCAAATTAATTATGTCATAGGCAGATGCACAATCTGTCTTAAAAATAACGTTCGGAGGGGTGTGTTGAGTCCACCCGGTCACATTCCAACTCCGACAGGTCCTATGCGTGAGTTGGTTGTGGATTTTGTTGACATGATAAGACCAATAGGAGGTAAAAGATACATGCTAGTCGTCGTGGATAGATTTTCACGGTGGCCTGAGGCATGTCCAACCAAGCGTAAAGATGCTCAGTCGTTTGCCAAGTTCTTGTGTCGTGAGGTCATAAGCAGGTGGGGACTTCCAGATCGGATATCCTCAGATAATGGGAAAGAGTTTGAGGATAGAACAGTCAAATTAATTCTGCAAAAATTGGGAATTAAACAACGTTTAGGAGCTGTTTATCATCCACAAAGCCAAGGAATTAGTGTAAAAATGAATGGTGTGCTGAAAAATCGCATTGTTAAAATCTGTCAGCATACAGGTCTGAATTGGGTAGAGGTGTGTAGTTAGGAGCTAACACTAGTAGAGAATATCCCATTTTGAATATCTGATTCCATCATTTACTCAACACTATTGTTAACAAGGGAAATACATGGACAAAGGGGGGAAAAGAAAAAAAGTTAATCATATATTGGAATAATGTTAAAGTATAATGCAAAAGTGAAATTATTATACTGTATTTGATGTTTGTGCAAGATACTGGCTGGTGATTCTTTCTTTCAGGACCAGTCAGAGGATGGCTGTGTCCAGAGATCCTAACAGCCTAATGGACTTGAACATTCAAACATGGACACTCGAAAATGGACGGCGGACCCTGAATGAAGACATCATGATCAGGAGTGTCGAGTGAAATATCATTAAAAGTTGATGGTGTTAAAAAGCAACAGTTTAATACATACATGTGTGTCCTGAATGTGTTTATAATATTGGAGTTTGTTTACTACAATGTAACCTGTATTATTGATAAATATCCTGTACTCTACGCTAGATATTTTTAGCAAGACATATTACTTTGATTTGCTATTGTTTTCTTTGAGTTGTCTGTAGTAGGATGAAGTGAATACATTGGGACCTCAGGTATTTTCTTTTTTTGCGGTTTTTGAGGGACATTGGTGCTAGGCAGGGAAAGGTCCACTGGAAGGTCTGATGGGTCGACCAGCCTGACTTTGGACTAATTTTTGATTTATTTCTGAGGCTCTAAATGTATGCATATAAATGTAACATCCTATACAGTAGTCTAAACCCTTCGTCTTTTTCTGTTAATTGATTTGGAGTACCTTAGGTGGTTGCCTGGGGCAGAGGGACCGTGAGAGAATTTTCCTGTCTTGATTGATTGATGGATGTTCTAAAAAATGAAGCTGCCAGATGGGTTTTTCGCTCTCACACTCCACAAATTTGCTGTATTGCTATGACTAAGCATGGTCAGAAGGGTATATTATAACCAATTGTGTTTGTTATTAAGTGATTTCTATTAAGCCAATTAACATCGTATGTTCAATTACTCTTCTCTCTGTCGAGACTTTGTGTAGTCTCGAAGGGGGGAATATGAGGTGTCTGGAAGGTTTGAGCTGAATAGGTCACTGAGCTCCCAAAGCTGAGATATAGTGCGGTCATAATATTAACTATGTTATTATTAGATTTATTGCTTAAGAATGAGAACGTCAAGGTTCTGTTCAGAGGCCCTATGGGAGAGGAATTTTGTTTATTCCTCCAGCTCGACCAGAGGAGGAAATGTTTAGATTTATGACAGGACATAGGCTGAGCAGGCACCTATGGGTTGGAACCAGATGTGGTATGTTATCTCTGTACAGCTTTAAAAGTGAATGCAGAGCGTCACTTGGCAGAGATTCCATCCGGCTCGGGTCTCTCTGATCATCTTAACAGGAGATCCAGGGTTGATGTCCCAGCAGCGCTTTTCGGACTTGAATGCCGTTCAGTGGAGGCCGTATACATACCACGATAATATATTTTAATGAAAAACCAGACAATAGAGGCTCTGTAGCGCAATGGATAGCGCATTGGACTTCTAGGACTTGTTCACAAGCAAATCAAAGGTTGTGGGTTCAAGTCCCACCAGAGTCAAATGGCTGTCTCACTAGTTTTCACTCCATTCCTGAAGTTCTGAATGCTTGTCAACATCACCTGACTGTAAAAAAACCCCACAGTAACATCAGTCGCTTTTCCTCAGAACTTACACAATTTCATTGAGTATGTTACAAATGCTTGTTTTGAGGATGTGCCACACCCCTTCCAATGAGGTGGTGCAGTGTTGATGGCCATGGGCTGCTCATCCATTGTGCTCTGCATGTATTGGTACAAGTCCCCTCCACATTTGTGGCTGGTGCTTTAACATTTGGTTAAAGGATGATGGATTTAAATCCTTGCACTGTTATTTTACTTATTTCGGTCAACATGCATTTTAACACAGTTGTATCTCTATTTTCAGATGTAGCTCCTGGTGCTGTGGCTTACTGGGTTAAATAGCCCGCCTAGTTAACAGGAGATGCTGGGGTTGAAGTCTCTGTTTGGATTTGAATTATTTTCAGTGGAGGCAGTATGCATATCATAAGAATATATATCAGTGAAAATATTTCCTGAAGTGGCTCTTGAGTGTAATTTGAATTATAGGCGTCGCAAGCAAGTAATTCCCCGCTTGTGGTTCGAGTCCCTCTAGATTCACTTGTCTTGCTTATTATGTTTTACTTAATTCTTAAAATTAACATCCTACGTACTATGGCCTTAGTATGGTCTTCTGACTGTCAAGAAAACTCTATGCTCTAAATTCCTTTACAAAATGAGGAAAATGTTACACATGGTTGTATTTGAGAATGCAATACACCTTTACAGACAAGGATGCCTTGTGATTGAGGTAGTGTGCTGCAAAACTGTTGTGCTGTGCATGCATTTGTTCAAGTCCCATCCACCTTTTGGCTGGCAAGCTACATTTGGCAAAGGGATCCTGCATTTAAATCCCTGCAGTGTTGCAGTTATTTCTTTCAATATGCATTTTGAACAGAGTTGTGTCTTCATTTACAGGTGTAGTGCATAGTGCTGTGGCTTCGTTGGTGAATGCGCCTGTCTAACAGGAGATCCAGGGTTGATGTCCCAGCAGCGCTTTTCGGACTTGAATGCCGTTCAGTGGAGGCAGTATACATACCACGATAATATATTTTAATGAAAAACCAGCCAAAAGAGGCTCTGTAGCGCAATGGATAGCGCATTGGACTTCTAGGACTTGTTCACAAGCAATTCAAAAGTTGTGGGTTCAAGTCCCACCAGAGTCAAATGGCTGTCTCACTAGTTTTCACTGAAGTTCTGAATGCTTGTCAACATCATCTGACTGTAAAAAAACCCCACAGTAACATCAGTCGCTTTTCCTCAGAACTTACACAATTTGATTGAGTATGTTACAAATGCTTGTTTTGAGGATGTGCCACACCCCTTCCAATGAGGTGGTGCAGTGTTGATGGCCATGGGCTGCTCATCCATTGTGCTCTGCATGTATTGGTACAAGTCCCCTCCACATTTGTGGCTGGTGCTTCAACATTTGGTTAAAGGATGATGGATTTAAATCCTTGCACTGTTATTTTACTTATTTCGGTCAACATGCATTTTAACACAGTTGTATCTCTATTTTCAGATGTAGCTCCTGGTGCTGTGGCTTACTGGGTTAAACAGCCCGCCTAGTTAACAGGAGATGCTGGGGTTGAAGTCTCTGTTTGGATTTGAATTATTTTCAGTGGAGGCAGTATGCATATCATAAGAATATATATCAGTGAAAATATTTCCTGAAGTGGCTCTTGAGTGTAATTTGAATTATAGGCGTCGGAGGCAAGTAATTCCCCGCCTTTGGTTCGAGTCCCTCTAGATTCACTTGTCTTGCTTATTATGTTTTACTTAATTCTTAAAATTAACATCCTACGTACTATGGCCTTAGTATGGTCTTCTGACTGTCAAGAAAACTCTATGCTCTAAATTCCTTTACAAAATGAGGAAAATGATACACATGGTTGTTTTTGAGAATGCAATACACCTTTACAGACAAGGATGCCTCGTGATTAAGGCAGTGTGCAGCAAAACTGTTGTGCTGTGCATGCATTTGTTCAAGTCCCATCCACCTTGTGGCTGGCAAGCTACATTTGGTAAAGGGATCCTGCATTTAAATCCCTGCAGTGTTGCAGTTATTTCTTTCAATATGCATTTTGAACAGAGTTGTGTCTTCATTTCCAGGTGTAGTGCATAGTGCTGTGGCTTCGTTGGTGAATGCGCCTGTCTAACAGGAGATCCAGGGTTGATGTCCCAGCAGCGCATTTCGGACTTGAATGCCGTTCAGTGGAGGCAGTATACATATCACGATAATATATTTTAATGAAAAACCAGACAAAAGAGGCTCTGTAGCGCAATGGATAGTGCATTGGACTTCTAGGACTTGTTCACAAGCAATTCAAAGGTTGTCGGTTCAAGTCCCACCAGAGTCAAATGGCTGTCTCATTAGTTTTCACTCCATTCCTGAAGTTCTGAATCCTTGTCAACATCATCTGACTGTAAAAAAAACCCACAGTAACATCAGTTGCTTTTCCTCAGAACTTACACAATTTGATTGAGTATGTTACAAATGCTTGTTTTGAGGATGTGCCACACCCCTTCCAATGAGGTGGTGCAGCGTTGATGGCCGTGGGCTGCTCATCCATTGTGCTCTGCATGTATTGGTACAAGTCCCCTCTACATTTGTGGCTGGTGCTTTAACATTTGGTTAAAGGATGATGGATTTAAATCTTTGCACTGTTAGTTTACTTATTTCGGTCAATATGCATTTTAACACAGTTGTATCTCCATTTTCGGATGTAGCGCCTGGTGCTGTGGCTTTCTGGGTTAAACAGCCCGCCTAGTTAACAGGAGATGCTGGGGTTGAAGTCTCTGTTTGGATTTGAATTATTTTCAGTGGAGGCAGTATGCATATCATAAGAATATATATCAGTGAAAATATTTCCTGAAGTGGCTCTTGATTGTAATTTGAATTATAGGCATCGCAAGCAAGTAATTCCCCGCTTGTGGTTCGAGTCCCTCTAGATTCACTTGTCTTGCTTATTATGTTTTACTTAATTCTTAAAATTAACATCCTACGTACAATGGCCTTAGTATGGTCTTCTGACTGTCAAGAAAACTCTATGCTCTAAATTCCTTTACAAAATGAGGAAAATGTTACACATGGTTGTTTTTGAGAATGCAATACACCTTTACAGACAAGGATGCCTCGTGATTAAGGCAGTGTGCTGCAAAACTATTGTGCTGGGCATGCATTTGTTCAAGTCCCATCCACCTTGTGGCTGGCAAGCTGCATTTGGTCAAGGGATCCTGCATTTAAATCCCTGCAGTGTTGCAGTTATTTCTTTCAATATACATTTTGAACAGAGTTGTGTCTTCATATCGCCATGGCGATAGTGGCCCGCCCCTAGCGGTCGCCTGCGCCGGCGCTCCGGTTACTCTCTTACCTTTTTAGTATTTTTTTCCTTTTTTTATCATAATGTCTGCCAAAAAACATCAACAGTCTACGACCGCGATGCAATCATAGATATAAAAATTTCCCTAAACGAACAACTTTGGGACTTTTTTTCCGTGGGAGCAGAGTGGCCGGCGGAAATCCTACGCGGGAACACTTTCAACAACAACAACAAGAATGGAGCCGCTGTTCCACGAGCGGGCCCACGGAGGAAGCACCAAGGTAAACGAGGCGGCATTCGGGTCAGAATGAGGGCGCAACCTTACCGTCCACCTCTGCCAAGCATCCTTCTTGCTTACGTCCAGTCCCTGGAGAACAAGATGGATGAACTTCGAGCGAGGATTCAATTCCAGCGAGACACGAGGAACTGTTGCGTCCTCTGCCTGACGGAAACATGGCTGAACCCACTGGTGCTGGATGAAGCCATTCGTCCAGCCGAGCCCTTCTCCGTGTTACGCGGCGACAGAACGGGAGAGTCGGGGAAATCCAAGAGGCTTCTGCCTAATGGTAAACAACCGCTGGTGTAACGCCAACAACACCAGATTCCTCTCCCACTCCTGCTCGCCGAACCTGGAACAATTGACCATACTATGCCGTCCATTTTATCTCCCCCGGGAATTCAGCACGGTCATCATTACAGCCGTTTATATCCCAACGCAAGCGGACACCGACGCAGCTCTGTCGGTTCTGTACGATGTGTTGTGCGGATTTCAGAACAGACATCCCGACACGGCTGTGGTGGTGACTGGGGACTTTAACAGGGCCAACCTTAAAAAAGTTCTGCCGAATTTCCACCAACACATCACGTGTGCCACCAGGGGAGACAGAACTCTGGACCATTGTTACACTCCTAACAAGAACGGATACAAGCCCGTCTCGCTCCCTGCTTTCGGGAAATCAGATCACGCCGCGATCTCGCTGCTTCCTGTTTACAGGCCTCTGATCGCGCGGGATCTGGTGATGACGAGGGAAGTGAAGCGGTGGACGGACAAATCAGAGGCTGCGCTTCAGGACGCTCTGACTGACGTAGACTGGGACGTGTTCCAAACAAGTTCAAGTGACGTCAGCGAGTTTACGGAGGTTGTAGTAAATTTTGTGGCTACGCTAGCGGATGAAACCGTTCCCACGGTGACAGTTCGGATATTTCCAAACCAGAAACCATGGGTTGATAAATCCATCCGCTGCGCTCTGAATGATCGTACGGCCGCTTACAACGACGGTCTTGTATCTGGTAATATGGACAATTACAATGCGGCGTCGTACAATCTGCAGAGGGCGGTGAGGGACGCCAAACGGACGTACAGAGAGACCGTGGAGCTACAGATGGCGCGGGGGGACACCAGATGCTTGTGGGAGGGGCTGGGAACAATCACAAACTACAAGAGCAGCTCCTCCCCAGCCACGAGTGTGGGCGCCTCCCTGGCCAACCAACTGAACTCCTTTTATGCGCGGTTCTAGTCTGGCAGCAACACCGCTAGCTCACCGGCTAATTGGAGTTACACCGCTGGGGATGGGCGCGCACTCTCAGGAGAGCTTTGATGCGGGTGAACACCAGGAAAGCTGCGGGCCAAGATGGCATATCTGGGCGAGTACTGAAGACCTTTGCTAGCCAGCTAGCTCCGGTGTTCACTACAATATTCAACATCTCACTGGCTGAATTAGTGGTCCCGTCCTGCTTCAAGAGGTCCACCGTCGTTCCTGTGCCGAAGATCGCCTCTCCTTCCTGCCTGAATGACTACCGTCCGGTGGCCCTCATCTCGGTGGTCATGAAGTGTTTCAAGAGGCTGATTAAGCATTACATCTGTGCCTCCCTTTCCCGCACCTTGGACCCGTTGCAGTTCGCGTCCCGGCAAAACAGATCCACGGATGACGCGGTCTCCCAGGTACTGCACACCACGCTCACGCACCTGGATGGCCCGAAGGGGGCCTATATGAGAATGCTGTTCATCGATTATAGTTCAGCTTTCAACACCATAGTCCCCACCAGACTGGCTGTCAAGCTAAAGGAGCTCGGATTGAAGGGTCCGCTGTGCACCTGGATCCTGGACTTCCTCACAGGCTGCCCCCAGGTGGTCAAGGTGGGGAAGTACATGTCCAGCTCCCTCACCCTGAATACAGGATCCCCCCAGGGCTGCGTCCTCAGCCCCCTACTGTACTCCCTGTACACACATGACTGTGTGGCCAGGTCCAGCTCCAACACCATCATCAAGTTTGCTGACGACACCGTGGTCGTGGGCCTGATCACCGACTGCGATGAGAAGGCCTACCGCGAGGAGGTGGCTGACCTGTCACTCTGGTGCCAGGACAACAGCCTACACCTGAACGTCAGCAAAACCAAGGAGCTGATTGTGGACTTTAGGCGTGGATCACAATCGAGGACGCACGCGCCCTTGTGGATTAATGGGACATCTGTCGACAGGGTTAGCAGGTTCAGATATCTGGGAGTCCACATCACAGAGGACTTAACATGGACTGTACACACAGACACTCTGGTGAGAAAGGCGAGGCAGCGTCTCTACCACCTCAGGCAGCTGAGGAAATTCCGGGTCTCGGTGAGGATCCTCAAGTCCTTCTACTCTGGATCAGTGGAGAGCATCTTGACAGGCAACATCACTGCCTGGTTTGGGAACTGTACTGCCCAGGACAGGCGGGCCCTGCAGAGGGTGGTGCGTTCAGCTGAACGTACCACTGGAACTACCCTCCCCCCCTTGCAGGAGCTATACACCAGGAGGTGTAGTAGCAGAGCCCGCAGGATCATGAAGGATCCTCATCACCCCAACAACGGACTGTTTCAGCTGCTGCGGACAGGCAAGCGCCTCCGCAGTCACACAGCTAGAACAGAGAGACTGAGACTGAGTTTTTTTCCGCAAGCCATAAGAACTGTCAATGCTGAACTCACCAGGGGTCCTGAGCCATACACTAGGCTCCACTACCTACTGTACTGTATGTAGCATACTGTACCGCATACTGTGTCACTGTTCAGGGTTGTTCGTGATGCCGTATTGCTGCGCCGTACTGTTGTATACTGTGCTGTATTATCCCAAACACTACCTCACTCTATTCACATCCACATGCCACTTTAATGCACATATCTGTTCATACATAGGCATATTCCTTCCATCTATTCCATTTTATTTCATTTAATTTTTATTGTATTTTATTCTTCATATTTTTATATTATTCTATAAGTATTCAACTTCCTGTATTACGTTTTAGGAGTCAGTTAGTTGGTCTAATAGAAATTCTTAGCTCGCTACTTCAGCCTAGGACATATTGTGTGCTATCACTGGGTGCGTTGCATTACATTTCACTGCATATATGTATGAAAGTGTGTATATGTATGTGACAAATAAAAATCTTGAATCTTGAATCTTGAATCAATTGACTCTCCCTTGGTGGGGTTACATTTGGTAGGGGTTGGGACCTACTCATCACCCATTCCCATATAGACACCCACCATCGAGTCAAGCTCTAGTGCTGAGGTTGCTGTGTAGTGTATCACTGCTCGTATTGTAGTATTGCCACTTAGACTACTGGTTTGACTC
The DNA here is from genome assembly GCF_960531495.2 of Zeus faber. Taxonomy (NCBI): domain Eukaryota; kingdom Metazoa; phylum Chordata; class Actinopteri; order Zeiformes; family Zeidae; genus Zeus; species Zeus faber. The sequence continues at coordinate 27,442,135 of NC_137198.1, read as the reverse complement.
TGCACATTTCACTGCTGTTTGCTGATCTGCCAACAAGCTTGTGTTCCAGACACACCCCCTATTCAGGTAAGTCCTCTCTTATGTGGGCGTGCTCTTAGCCAGGTGCAACCCTAATCACATGAGCAGCTGTATTCTATCACCTATTTATGGTCCTACCCTTGAAGCGTGAGCTTCAAGCGTTGGCCCATTTGTAGTCGCGCTCGTGTGAAGACGCTCTGTGTAAAGACGCACGTCTACCTCTGCACGTCAAATAGAAGTGCATTACTGACTAAATCTGTTTTATTGTTGTCGTTTGTTGTTGTCCTTTTGCTGTTGTTTTTCTTGTTTTTATTGCTGGTTCAGTCTTATTTGGCACTTACTTTGTCCTAGCTGGTTCAGGGTAGTACCGTCATATCTGCTGCTAATTGCTCAGCCATCAGCAAGGGTGTGAGCCAAGTAACTCCCTCTAATCAGTAAACCCTTTGTCTAACTTTCTGGGCGTGTCCTCCTTCCGCTGAACAGGGATAAATACCCTTCACTACAAACTGAACTCTGAGTCGAGCTCTAGTGCTGAGGTTGCTGTGTAGTGTATCACTGCTCGTATTGTAGTATTGCAACTTGGACTACTGGTTTGACTCTGCCCATTTCACTGCTATTTGCTGATCTGCCAACAAGCTTGTGTTCCAGACACACCCCCTATTCAGGTAAGTCCTCTCTTATGTGGGCGTGCTCTTAGCCAGGTGCAACCCTAATCACATGAGCAGCTGTATTCTATCACCTATTTATGGTCCTGCCCTTGAAGCGTTAGCTTCAAGCGTTGGCCCATTTGTAGTCGCTCTGTGTAAAGACGCACGTCTACCTCTGCACGTCAACCGAAGCCAGGACACCGAACAAGGCAAACCTGCCTTCTTTCTCTCACTCCATACAAAATGCTACTACCGCATCCCTACAACTTCAAGGTCACCCAGAAAGCCTCTTTATACCATACACCGATGCAATCCGGGTAACCTCAGGTCCCTGCAGCAAACATCTTCTGCAAAGACCTCCTTCTCTGTTGGCTTGTGGAATTGTCGATCTGCAGTTAACAAGGCAGACTTAATTTCTGGTCATGCCAACTACATCTCCTTGGAGCTCCCTGCTCTCACTGAGACATGGATTTAACCGGAAGATGGCGCAACCCCGGCTGCACACTACACATTCTCCCACACATCCAGACCATCTGGCCGTGGTGGTGGGACTGGCCTGCTAATTTCCAACACATGGAAATTTAATCCACTGCTGCCTTTAAACAACTTTGCCTCCTTTGAATATCACGCCGTCTTGGTGACTGCCCCGGTGAAAGCCTATGTGGTCGTCATCTACCGTCCACCAGGACAACTAGGTGACTTCCTACCTGAGCTTGACACCCTGCTGTCATAAATTCCTGAGCATGAGTGTCCCATGCTCGTCCTCGGAGACATGAACATCCACTTGGACAGTACGAGCTCGGCTGACTTCCTGTCTTTGGTTCGCTCATTCGACCTAAGACAGGTCACGACTCCATCGACTCACAAGGCTGGCAAAGAGCTTGATCACATTCTTGCTCGGAGCTGCACCACGGACAACCTAAGGGTCACTTCTCTTCATCTCTCTGACCACTTCTTCATCCACTTCAATGTCCAGCTACCAAAACAACCCCACACCTCCCCACCCATGGTTACTATCCTCCGCAATCTCTGCAACCTGTCTCCCACCCACTTCTCCTCTTTGCTCTCCTCTTCTCTTCCACCCCACGGCACTTTATCCTCTCTGCAGGTAAATGATGCCACTGACTCTCTCTGCTCCACCTTGAGCTCTTGTCTGGATAGCCTGTGTCCACTATCCACCAGACCTGCTCGATCAACCCAGTCGCACCCTTGGCTGACTGACACCCTCCGGACAACGCGCACTGACCTCAGAGCAGCCGAGAGGAAATGGCACAAATCCAAAACAATTGGGGATCTTGCAAGCTACCAGACATGCTGTCCTCCTTCTCTTCCAGCATCACTCCTGCCAAGAAGGCCTTCTTCAACAGTAGGATCAACGGTGCGTTAGACACACGTAAGTTATTCGCCACCTTCAAGTCTCTGCTTTACCCTCCACCACCTCCCCAGCTACTAACCTCACTGCTGACTGCCTTGCCTCCTTTTTTACTAAAAAAGTGGCAGCCATCAGCAGCCAATTCACTAAACAACTTTCTCACAACCTGTCTTCTCTAGCCCTAGGCTCATCGTTCCCTGGTTTCACCCCCCTCGCTGAAAGTGAGTTATCTAAACTACTAACATGTAGCCGTCCTACTACCTGTCCGCTAGATCCGATCCCATCTAACCTCCTTCAAGCCATATCACCAACTATCATCCTGGCAATCACACACATGAGTAATTCTTCCCTAACTTCCGACACTTTCCCTTCCGCTTTCAACGCGGCTCGGGTCGCACCACTGCTCAAAAAACCACCACTCGATCCCAATCAAGTAGAAAACTATCGGCGGTCTCTCTCCTCCCATTCCTTTCCAAAACCTTAGAGAGGGCGGTCTCTAGACAGGTTACAGAGTACCTGTCAAGAAACAACCTTCTTGATACACTTCAATCTGGCTTCAAAAGTGGTCACTCCACCGAAACAGCCCTGTTGTCTGTGACAGAGGCCTTAAAAACTGCTAGAGCTGCTGCCAAATCCTCGGTTCTCATTCTGCTAGACTTATCAGCTACTTTTGACACTGTCAATCACAGCATACTCCTGTCCATACTCTCAAGTATGGGCATAACGGGCAGTGCACTTTCCTGGTTCAAATCTTACCTTACTGGGCGCTCGTTCAGTGTGACATGGCGAGGCCAGCTGTCTGTGCCTCACAACCTCACCACAGGGGTGCCCCAAGGCTCGGTGCTAGGACCCCTCCTCTTTGCCATATACACCACCTCACTGGGCCTGATCATCCGCTCACATGGCTTTTCATATCACTGCTATGCGGATGATACTCAACTCTATCTGTCTTTCCTGCCCGACGACCCCACTGTCTCGACGCAGATCTCGGATTGTCTCGCTGACATATCCACAGGGATGAAGGATTGTCATCTTCAACTATATATGGCGAAAACAGAACTGCAGGTCTTCCCGGCCAAACAAGGTATTTATCACAACATTGATATTAAAATCAACTCTCTATCTCTTGTTCCTGCCAAGGCTGCAAGGAATCTTGGTGTCATTATTGATGACCAACTGACATTCTCGGACCATGTTGCCGCCGTCTCCCGGTCCTGCCGCTTCGCACTACTCAACATCCGAAAAGTCAGGCCGTACCTGACCCAATATGCCACTCAACTGCTGGTACAAACCTTGGTGATGTCCCGTCTCGACTACTGCAACGCCCTCCTAACAGGCTTGCCGGCCTGTGCGGTGAAGCCACTACAGATGATACAGAATGCGGCGGCGCGACTGGTGTTCAACCAGCCAAAGAGGGCACATGTCACTCCGCTGCTGATCGAGCTCCACTGGTTACCTGTAGCCGCCCGCATCAAGTTCAAGTCTCTTATGCTGGCCTACAGAGTGATTGCTGGGAATGCTCCCGCCTACTTAAATGCTCTTGTAAGAGCACATGTTGCCCCCCGGATGCTGCGCTCGTCAAATGAGCGTCGCCTGGCTCTGCCGGCCATACAGCCACGGCAATCCAGGCTATTCTCATTTGTAGTTCCACGTTGGTGGAACGAGCTGCCAAAAATGACCAGAGCAGGTACCTCCCTCTCTGTCTTTAAGAAGCACTTGAAGACCCAGCTCTTCAGTGAGTACCTCCTGTCCTAACCTACAATTACTTAGCACTACCTAGCAGTATTTATTGTTACACTAATCTCTGTCGTAATGTAGCTTGAATGTTATTCTCCCTTGTAAGTCGCTTTGGATAAAAGCGTCTGCTAAATGACTAAATGTAAATGTAAATGTAAATCCCTTTCCTTCTATATTTGAGGAGTTAGTGACACCCCTTTCATTTTCCTCAGGAGTGGATGCTACATTGGTTAGAGAATCCAAATGTATACGAGAGTGTATGGACCCTATTGGAAACCCTACCACACTTGTTTCTACGTAGGTCTGGTGCATCGTCTGGTCCAATGTCCCTTCCCGGTACCTTAGTACAATGGTTAAGATGATGGCATGTGGTGCTTCCCTCTACCTGAATAGTAGTTGGCATTGCTCTATCCACTGTGTAGGGTCCTTCCCTCCTTGGATAGTTCCACCGTCTCCGGAAGACTCTCAGGTAGACACTTTCTCCAGGTTCCACCCCCCTTGGTGGCTCCTATTCCGGCTCTGGAACTCTATTATTTTCCTGTTGGTATATCACTTAATGTATTGCAGTTAGTTGTCTGACATATTCTCTTAATTCTATTTGCAATTGCTCTAACGGTGGACCTTCATGTGGTCCACGTAACACAGGCACAGGCATGGGTCGACATGTAAGCATTTCATGCGGGGTTATATGTGTTTCTCGGTTAGCTTGCATACGGTAGCTCATTAGTGCTAGTGGGAGTGCATCCACCCAGTTTAAGTTTGTGCTTGCACATATTTTGTTTAATTTAATCTTAAGCGTGCCATTCACTCTCTCAACCCTTCTCTGTGATTGTGGGTGATGCACACATCCATGCCTTTGCGCTATTCTCAGGTGCTGCATAGCTTGTTTCACTGCCTTCTGAATGAATGATGGTCCATTATCTGAGCTTATCTCTGTTGGGTTATCAAATCTAGGTATTACTTCTATAGTCAGGAACTTCACCACTGTCCCTGCTCCCAAGTCTGCTGATGGAACAACTTCCACCCATCTACTGAATCTGTCTACTATCACCAGCATATACCTTTTACCATTGACCTTTTTAATCATATCCAATAATAAATCTGTAACTGTCTAAAAGGTCCTTATGGTGTTGGAATATGTCCTAATGGTGTAGTGATGCCTTTTTGCACATTGTTTTGGGCACATACTTCACATTCAGCCAGACCTACTGTTTTTAAATTTACCTATTTTCTTTTAATCGTGCCTAGTTTTGCTTTATAATAGATGAAATGAAAATAATAAGATGAAATCATCCTTAAATATACAAATAATTTATTTTATTTGCCTATTTATTTAACTTTTTTATTTGTTTTGTTTGTTTGTTTTTAATTCGCCTGAATATTAAATGCAGTTTTACATTAATTTATTTGCCTTTAGTTTATTGAATTTTCTATTTGATCGTATTCCATCATTATTCCCAAGGGGATCACGCTCACCGACACAAATACTGACACTGACAATTCAATTTCAAATATTCAGACAAACTGTGCACACAAACAACAATATTCTATCAGAATCCCTAGTATTTAGACAATATATCATGAACAGTTACTTTTAAGGGTCTAATTCATAGCTTTTCTATTGGGGCCTGTTTTCACACATAATGTCCCTTGGAGGCAGGATCATAAGCATCGAGACTTAAATCCGAGTCCTTTCAATGAACATATTCCTGCTGCCAAGAGGTCATACCTGTTTAACGGGCGCTAAGGGATCAGACTTATCAATCTCTCTTGTCCCTTTATAAAATGTATCTCCGTTATTGACCAAAATTGTTATCTATTTTAATCACAATATTTCTTACCACTAAACATGGACTATACTCCACAGTTATAATAAACAGCAACTTTACACTTTTTAAATCCACAACTAGCTTTATCAAACACAATTTCACACACAGCTTTGAAAAAAACATCAGCACAATGCTTAACTGACTAATGCAGCTGAAACACACACACACACACACACACACACACACACACACACACACACACACACACACACACACACACACACACACACACACACACACACACACACACACACACACACACACACACACACACACACACACACACACACACACACACACACACACACACACACACACACACGGAGAGAGAAACCCGCTCCTTTTTTCCCTCTCACTCCCCCTTTTTCACCAGCCAAACAAAATATACTCTACCCATTTTGACCCTCCCAAGCTATTTCTTGCTAAGCGGTATCCATAGAGTTTATTTACCAAGTTTATACTCTACCCATTCAGTTTTACAAAGCCATTTCTTGCAAAGCAATATCCATAGAGTTTATACTATACCCATTCAGACCTTACCAAGCCATTTTTTCCTGAACGGTATCCATAGAGTTTATTTCCTAAGTTTATACTCTACCCATTCAGAACTTACCAAGCCATTTCTTGCTATGCGGTATCAGTAGAGTTCGTTTTTGCCCAGGTAGACCCTCTCAAAGTGCATTTTTGTGCGGCACGAGAGCAAAACCAGTCTAATGATCAGCCCCTTAACAAGACTTCTCTCCTTAAGGCAGTATCATAGACTTTAGTTTCCTTTGACCAAGCAGTCAAAAGAAAAAATGTGTTTGACTCGGCAGGCCTTTAACAAGACTTATCTTATTAATGCGGTATCTCAGAAGCACAATGTACTATACTCTAACCATTCAGACCCTCTCGAGACACTTCTCTGAGGTGGTACCTGAGAGATATTAATACATACACATGCTTTTTTACATGTTACTCATGATTTTTTTTGAGGATGCACCAAGCTGCTTTGGATGAGGAGGATATGTAGTTTAGGCGATGGTTGTGGCTTCAAGTCCTACCATGATGAACCATTAAAATGCTGGTTTGATGAGGTGGTCTAGCGGTTAAGGTCATGGGCTGCTAATCAGTTGTGCTGATTATGCACAACTGATTGTGTGTGAACATGCAAGTGTTCAAGTCCCATCCATGTTGTGGCTTTTAATTAAACATTGTGTTAATGGATTTACATCCCTGAAGTGTCCCTATGCTATTTCGGTCAATATGCATGTTTAACAGAGTTGTATCTACATTGCCCAGTTTAGTGCATGGTGCTGTGGCTTAGTATACTGCCACCACCCTTCAGTGGTGGCAGAGAGTCCACCAGTGGTGGTTCAAGTCCCAAAAGTGCCTTTTGCACTTGAATGCCAGTCAGTGGAGGCAGTATACATAAAACAATAATATATCTCAGTGAAAAATTACCTATAACTGAGTCTGAAGTGCAATGGAGCGCACGCAGGACTTCTAGACCTCATAAGCAAGGAATTCAGAAGTTGTGGGTTTGAGTCCCTCCAGCGTCTTGTGTTGGTCTTGTTTCCTTTTACACAATTCTAATCATTAAAGTCCCATGTCCTTGGCAATGTAGTCTCACTGTAAAAAAAACCTCTGTACTTTAAATAGATTTTACTCAGAATTAACGCATGAAGGATGTTACACATGGTTGTTGATGACGATGTGCCAAGTCTTTTGGATGAGGTGACCGAGTGGTTAAGGTGATGAACTGCTAATCCATTGTGCACTTGTGGATTCGAGCAGCTAGAGATCCATGAATCCATCCCCTTCATTTTATGAAGGGATCATGGATTTCAATTCCTACAGTGTTCCTTTGTTATTTCTAGATCGATCGTTTCCTTTAAAGCGACCATCCAGGTGAAGATCATTCATCCATATTCCATGTGATGTGAAGTCACAATTTGAAACCGTTTTGATAGAGTTCCGCCTTTAAATATTACCTGTTTTATATGCACACGGAGACAACGTTATGGATGGGCCGTGTCACTGATGTCACCGTCATTTCCGTAAACAAGACGAGGCTCCGGTTTCAATTGTCTGTTAAAACTCTGGATGATTAGCAGAAGCGGGTGGAGGAAGATCTAAATCATATCGCGGACCTTCATCTGACCAGTGCAATAGATCCAAGTCAGTTTATGCAGTGCGCCCTGGACTTCATTTTCCGATCATTCATCCATATTCCATGTGATGTGAAGTCACAATTCGAAAGCGTTTTGATAGAGTTCAGCCTTTAAATATTACGTGTTTTATACGGCCACGCGGCAACGCTGTGGAGGGGGCGTGTCACTGATGTCACCGTCATTTCCAAGTCAGTTTACACAGTGCGCACTGGACTTCATTTTCCGTGATGATAGACAGTTCTCCGACAGCGATGCTGAATCTGATGTTACTCCGGACTTAGGGAACATTTCAAACAGCGGATTTCAACCTGAATGTGACGATGAAACTGAATATTTTTAAGAACCACCGGAAGATAAATTCCACTTTTATAAAACATGCATAATCTTACTGTTAAAAAAAGCTTTTATCAAAACAAAAATACATTCAACGTTCACTGAAAACACAAGAACAAAGGAGTAATTGGCCCACTCAGCAGTATGTTAAGTTGCCATGTGGCTTTGGCTACCCCATTTGCATTCTGGGAACTTTCAAGGTGATCGGTATCTCAGAAACACAGTTTGCCACACCCTTGTCATTAACAAGTCATAGTTTTAAAAATATTTGCTTGATTTGCACAAGTGACACCTTGTTTGGAAGCTCTGATTCTCAATCCATCCATCCTTTTTCTTCCGCTTTTCCGGGGCCGGGTCACGGTGGCAGCAGGCTGAGCAAGGAGCTCCAGGCCCCCTTCTCCCCGGCAACGTTTTCCAGTTCATCCCGGAGGACCCGAGGCGTTCCCAGGCCAGCTGGGATATATAATCCCTCGAGTGCGTTCTGGGTCTACCCCGTTGTCTCCTACCAGTTGGACGTGCCCGGAAAACCTCCAAGGGAAGGCGCCCAGGAGGCATCCTGATCCGATGCCCGAACCACTTCAACTGGCTTCTTTCGATGCGATGGAGAAGCGGCAGGAAAGTGTGCACACTGATTTTGGTTTCAACAAGTAGTCTAGGGTTCAAGTCCCTGTTCAGACAGATGAATATACTCAGGAGCTTCACATTTCTCATACAGGTAAAAGTTGGAGAGTGGAGCAAACATATATCTGCACTGGAGGTGCAGGTTATGATTAATGTAGTGCCTTTCATTTTATGCTAGTCAAACAATCCCATTATTTGTAATACACCAGAAGGTCTTCAATTAGTATGAGTGTGCATGCTAGCATTAATGTCGTTGAAGCTTGGGAATTCTGGGAAAAGCAAGCACGGTGCAGCATTTCATCACACCCAAATAAGCAGGTGAATGCAATGGAACATCTGTGAACAAAGTCCTGTTTTAAAACATACAACTTTTAAGCACCTATGTCTTGTTAAACCTTGAGCACAATGAGAAATGGTTATATATTTTGTTTGATAATGGGAACATCCACTCAAGTGCTATTGTGGCTGGTTGCTTTGAAAGAGCAAGCTAGCTGGAGAATGGTCCTGCTATCTCTTACGTGAAGCAAGCACTGTACCATTTGAGCTAAATCCCCTGCCTGTATAGCAAACATTTCCTTGAGAAACATCATCACTTAGTATCCCTAGGCTCTCACCTACAAGTGATAGCACAAAAAGGAAAGTGCTGATGGGAATTTTATTAATTACTTTGCTATGTTATGTAACCATGTCCAGATAAACTTGTGTGTGTAACAATATATCTAAATCTATGTAATCACATATCAGCACACAGTGTTAATTCCCACAGACAATACGCACTGTGAACTATCTAAAGAGAACAATATCCAATCCTGCGACCGTCAGAGTTTGCCTTATCTTGAACACGTACAAATGTGTGAAGCCAAACTGATTATATATTCTCTGACTCCCCAAAATAAACTGTTGATCCCAGAAAGCTGCCTTAAGCACATCTCTTGTCAAAGCCTTGTATAACCAGCTCTTCGACAAAATAATAAATTCACTTTGAGACTAGAAACTTTTTCCTCTTCATTGTTAATTAGAAAACAGGGCATTCAGCAAAATAATCTTTCTAACAAACTTGGCGCCCAACGTGGGGCTCCAACATCCTTGGTTTTCGTCCAGGAAGCACAGATTGAAAGACCTCCGCCTCTTTTTTTTCCCTTAATAAATGGGATTTGGAAATAGGGAGGCAATCTCTCACTGGAGGAGAACCGGGTGACCTGCGCAAACCAACCCAGAGGAAAAGGTAAAAGGTAAAATAATTCTCGCTATAAAACAATTAATTTAAATTGTTAACTAGGCTGTTGTACTGACAAACTAAACTGTCCACTCGTACAGGTCAGTGCCCTGAGGAAAAGTAGGAGAGAGAAGGTAAAGGTGATCATAGTCTTCGAGACTTAGCCTCATCTTAAAGAAAATCAGTCTGGGACTGAGGCATTTTGTAACTGTTTAAAGACACGAGGGACAGCGAACACAGTCAGGATAAATAACCCTGGGTAACAACAACAGAAAAATCACGAGAAGCAATCTCAAAGGAGATCTGTCATTTATGCATGAGAAAGACAAAACAAATTCAAAATACTATTATAGTTGGAGTAAGAAATATGGGTTCAGAGGGAAGATGAATGTGGATGAATGTAACCAACTGTGGCTGATATTGCAAAGGAGGCCAGAGAAAAAAAGAAAGACAAAGAAAAGCTACTTTTGCCTAACTTTTCTTTGTCTTTCTTTTTTTCTCTGGCCACTTTTGCAAGCTTTTGAGGAAACAAGACGATGGCTGGAAGAGGCTAGGAAGAGAAGGGACACAAATGAAAAACATTAACTAACGCTTTTATGCATACTGGAGACAATGAGGTATTTTACAGATGGAGACATCTCGGACCACAGCCCGATCCTCCTCCATACCCAGAGCTGTCCCTCCTCACTCCCAAAGTGCCCTCCTGCTCCCCTCCTTGCCAGGAAACAGACCCTCCAACTCCATCAATATACCCGGACTTACAAGAGTACGTGGCCAAGATCCCGATGGCCACATCAACACCCAACCAATCCCAAACACGATCAGGTAAAACCTTTTTTTATCCTTTGAGTCTGACACCAAAATTAGCCGACTTGACTTGAAGCGGCAGAACGGTATCCTATGATAGCAATGCCAAATCTAAACGCTGGAGATGACAACCAACCAGCCAACCAGTACACTGTTCCAGGGGGCCTGGAACAGTGTACATGTACAGGCCCTAGAATATGAATGATGTAAAGAAAGCTGTTGCCGTTATACCACATCGGCGAGATAACCTAGGTGCCTTTCTCACAGGGATCAGAAATTTGCTAGCTAGCTATCGACTCAATGCTGTAGAATGTGATCAGGCACTAAGAGAAATCTTGCAGACAGATTGGCGTTTGGGAGAAATGAGCCCGTCAACTACGACCAAACACCAGGAGTATACCAGAAACAGAAACAGTCTTTAATCGTCACACGACACTCCACAACACATGCACATGCTTGATGGTGGCCGGTGAAATGGCTCCTCTGCTTTTGACCCATCCTGGCTTGTCCTTCCTCCGGGGGCACAGCCAGGAGCAGTGGGCAGCATACGTGGACGCGCCCGGGGACCAGGTGATAAGTGTCCATCGCTGGTCAGACAATGATGTGTGCATGTTTTTGGTGGGGGTCCTTACTGACGCGAGGTGGAGGAAACCCCATGTGAACACGGGGAGAACATGCAAACTCCACACAGAAAGGCTCCTGTTTTTGGAAGATATCCCGCCGGAGCACGGTGCCAACAGCACCCCAGGCGGGAATCGAACCCAGGACCTTCTTGCTGTGAGGCAGCAGTGCAATGCACTGCGCCACCGTGCCATACCAAGGCTTAGTGGAAGGACTGACCGGCAGAATTAAGATTAATTTTGCCAGCAGGGCAGACCACTCAAAAATCTGAGAAACTACACAAAACAAAGAGGAAGCGGACGACCATTACTATGCCAGCCTAAAGGTTATCTTTGATGCCAATTGCGGGCAGGTGGCACCTGAACATTATGATGACAATGGGCCATATGCCCAACAGTTAAAAAACTAATTCTTAAATGGGTTAAGGCCCAACATCTCTGGTTTTGTGAAAAAATATATTTTTGGGATGGAAAAATGGTGTGCTCTCGCTAACATTAAAACTTAAGCAATGCATGCTGAAGAACTGGAAGTGAGCAAGAAACCGACAACTAAGATATTTGTCTTAAAAGATTTAAGTTGTGAGGAAGTCTACATTTATGGTTAGTGTGGTGCTTCTGCCTCTGTCATGTTCCGAGACGACCAAAATAGTAGAGGCCGATGACGATGAGGACGGTTCTAAGGCAGAGGGGGGAGATGAGAAGCGGGAGGAGGCAACAGGCTGGATGATGGATGTTTTATCCGTGGAAAAAGGGATCGCTGGGCCCGTGATTGCCCTTAAAAGAGCGTGACTGATCGACTGCAAGGATGAAAAATACAGGTCATGACACCTTATTTTCTGTAAAAGATGATGAATTTGAGGAAGAAACTGAGGTTCTAGATCTGGAGGAAATATTTGCTAGTGCCAAGGAGAGTAATCACAGACAAACTGTAACATTAAAGGTTAATGGGAAGGAGATAGTGGTCTTGTTTGATTCAGGGGCATGTAAACCTGTGATAACGGCAGCAAATAAACCCATTGGAGTCAGTAAAAAAGCAACCAACATCAGTCAAGTGAAAAAGTGACCAACCCCATCCATTACCTCGATGAGGAAGCAAACCTATTTTGTAAAGCAAAAATCTATTAGGAAAAGAATAGATGACCAAACTAAAAATTGGCATCATACTGACCCCCGAGTGCGTGCGCGCAGTGAGAATGGTATATTCTCCAGAAAAAGGGGAGGGAGAGCTTTTTTTCGAGAGGGGGTAGGGGAACACAATTACACACTCGCTTTGATAAACACGGGCCCTGGCTTAGACACAGGAGATCCAAGTAAAATAGCAGAACTCCTAACTAATAAAGACCCAAACCTACAGACTCCAGAGGACATGCATTGTACAATGTGGTTCAAATATACTGCAGGGCCAGACCCGAAATATGAGAAGTAATTCTATAAAGACAAATGCAGCAGGGTGTGTCAGACAAATCTCTATTGGGACGAACATAAGAATAGTGGGGTGGCATGCCAGCTGATTGTTACGACAGGAGCTAGGAGGGACCCAAACGCACGGGCTGGATGGAGAGGGACGGACAGACGTGGTCAACGAGAGGGGACAAGCAGGTGAGGGGAAGACGAAACAAGTAGACATAAACTAGGAACAAGTGCTAGGACTAGGAACTGGCCAGTAGCAGTACAACTTGGGTAAGCTAGTTGACAGTCTGGCAATGAGTGATTGGGGAATAAATACTGTGTGGGTGATGAATGTAATTGATCCCAGGTGTGTGAAATTGGTCTAAGGGAGGTGCCGCCGATGGGTCAAGAGCGGCCTCCAGTGGTGCTGGGAGGCTGTGGGCCTAACAGAACCACGGAACTTGACAACAGCCTTCTTGCCGCGAACTGGGTGATCGAAGATTCTCTTCATTTCGTGGTTGAACAGATCATAGGAGAGACTCTCGGGGCCCCCCTGATCCCAAACTGCGGAACCCCAGCCAAGAGCTGCCCCTCTCAGACAGGAGATGAGGAATGTGATGTCGGCGCCGTCGGAGGTGTACGACGATGGCTACTGCTGGAAAACCACCACGCACTGCACTAGGAAGGCGCGGCAGGTGCTGAAGTCGCCGTCGTAGGGCGCTGGAGCCGGAACGTGGGGCTCACTGGGAGCCATGGTGGAGGGGGGAGGGAGGGCCGTAGGAGCAGGGGGGGCCATGGAAGTCGGAGGGTCCTGCGGAATCTGCAGGCTGCTGACGACCGCCAAGGTGGTCCGCAATGTACCGGAGGACCTGGTCATGTTGACCAAGCAACACTCCTTGGTTCTGGAGTGCGCAGCGGAGTCCCACTGTGTTGGCTGGGTCCATGTCTTTTGGCCAGACCCTACTGTTACGATCGGAGCTAGGAGGGACCCAAACGCATGACACAGAGAGACGGGAGGCAGACGAAGGATGTTTATTAGACCACACGGTGGAGATGGCCGGAGGGACCCGGTTAGGTAGGGATGGAGCAGGGCAGGGCAGGGATGATGACAACCGGGAAGGAGGGGTCCAGGATCTGGGTGGAGAGACGGGGAACCGTGCTGGATGGAGAGGGACGGACAGGTTAGGGGAAGGGGAAGACAAAACAAGGAGCCAGGAGCCAGGAGCCAGGAGCGAGCTAAAAGTAGTACAGCTTGGGTAAGCTAGTTGACGGTCTGGCAATGAGTGACTGGGGAACTGGAGAATAAATACTGTGTGGGTGATGAAGGTAATTGATCCCAGGTGTGTGAAATTGGCCTAAGGGAGGAACCAAGGATGGGTCAAGAGTGGCCTCTAGTGGTGCTGGGACTGATAGGGCCAGAAAAAAAACTATACGGAAGCTACCCAGTTATCTCACAGGTTTCACTGTCCAAACAGAGGGACATTGGTACGTTGAAGGATGTTTATCAGAAGTATTCGTGTCTATCAGAAGGAGAAATGCTCACTGATACGAAGCTGGCAGACTCAAGGGAGCAAGTTTATTACAGCGACAAGGCCAAGCTATACAAGTAACCACTAAACTGGGCCACTATGACAAAGGAAAGCAACACATATCGCAGGCGCAACCAAAAGGCGGTGACAGATTCTAAACTAAGCGGTTGAGGAAGAAGACCTAATAATAAGGAAGGTTTCAACTTCATTATGGTCTTTAGGGCCAGCTGATGTGCGAATAATTGAAAGAGTGGAACAAGTAGGAATAACACCAAAATCTTCCTGAAGATCTTTTCAGAGGCAATATCCCCTGAAACCAGAGGCCATCGAGGGAGTTTTGAGTCACTGCGACACAAGTATTTTATCGTTATCAACTTTGCAAATGCATTCCTTTCTATACCAGTTCAAGCATCACAGTTCTGGTTTGCATCTACCTATCAGGGAAAAAGATGGACTTGGACCACATTTGCACAAGGATATACTGTAAGTCCAACCATATTTCCATGGTGATGAGTACAAATCTAGAAAGGTTTGATCCTCCAAAAGGTACCAAAAAACAAATTTTGCTTTGCTCAAAAACTATATCAGACTGTGAAAAACAGACGTTAGCTCTGTTGCAATTCCTAAAAGAACAAGGGCATAAGACCATTAAAAATAAATTACGCAGAAAGAGGGTGCGATACTTGGGCTATAATATCAATAAGAAGGGGAGAAAGCCATCTTCAACACAACAAAACCTGTGACGAAAAAGCACATGATGCAGTTTCTAGACATGACAAATTTCAGTAGACAATGGCTCCCTAGTTATTCCGAAAGCACACAACCACTATTAAATTTAATCTATAAATAACAAAAATCATTTGTACAAATGGTGATGGTTTCATGACATCGGTGCTGTTACAGGAACCTGGTGGCAAACAAAGACCAATAACTTAATACTCTATTAAACTCGATGCAGTAGCTTGGGCCTTGCCGCCCTGTTTATAATCTGTAATAGCGGCAGCCTTAGCAGTGCAATCCTCTGCTACCATCGTCCTGTACTCACCATTAACCATAAAAGTACCATATGCAGTATCAGTAGTATTATTGCAGTACAAACTATCATACCTCTCAGCGGCAAGACACTTGTCTTGCATAACAGTATTGTTATCACAACCTAATATGGTCATAGTAAGGTGTACTACTCTGAACCCTGCTACTCTATTGCCTACAGTCCATGATGGTGTACCACATGACTGCATGACGGAGATAGATAAAGTAGTTATGCCCAGAGCAGACTTAGAAGACACAACATTAGATACATCTGATCGAATAATATGTATGTATATGTATGTTGATGGCTCAAGTCGAAAAAACCCTGATGTCTCCAACAAATTGGGTTTTGCAGTGATGACAAAAACAGATGTATCATTAGCCAAACCACTATCATCATACTATTCTACCCGAGCCGCTGAACTAATTGCGCTCACTTTAGCATGCAAAAAAAAAGGGAAAAGAGTGACAATTTATCCAGATATATGTGCATATGCTTTCTCTAGCATTCATGTGTTTGAAGCCCAATGGAAAAATAGGGGAATGGTAACATCGACAGGAAAACCAATCCTCCACAAAGATCTTATCCTAAAAGACGCCATTCTCCTGCCTTCACAAGTAGCTATTTGTAAATATGCAGCACATATGAGAGGGACAGATGACATAACAACAGGAAACCACAAAGCTGACGAAGCAGCCAAAGCAGCAGCTCAACAGGTACTAACAGATTAAGTGTTTTTAACCGAAAAACAGGAAATTGATCATGACATACTGAGATAGTCAAATCAAGTCAAGTCACACTTTATTTATAGAGCGCATTTCATACCAGGCCAACACAATGCGCTTTACAAAGAAATTCAAAAAAGAAAGAGAGAACCTGGTTGTCAGCCGGTCATTACAAAAGAATGCCCCTGAAACAACAGCATCAACAAAAACAACAACAAAGGCAACAAAAACAACAATAAAAGTGACTCCAACCACAGTGGCAGCAACAGCAACAGAAAACAACAGCAGCAACGTACATGCAAAGACGTCACCGGAATGGTAAGTGGTATCTCTCACCGGAACTTAACAGGTCACCCGGGTTAGAGATGGTAAAGTTGAGGTATAAGGTAAGCGAGAGTGAAGTTTAGGTACAAGGTTAGCAGCAGCAACAACACCATTTAAGGTATAAGGTTAGCAGGAACCAACAACAGCACCAGCGGCAGCAGCAATGACAACACCAGCAGTGTCAATACCAGCAGCAGACAACAGCAGCAACAAGAACAGCAACAGCGCACAAGCGAAGACGTCACCGGGACCGGAAGTGGTAGCTCTCACCGGAACCAGAAATCTTCTCATCTGTATTGAGTCAAGAGTGTGAACCATCTCATCTCAACGAAGTAAAGCACAGCAAAGACGTTACCGAAATCGGAAGTGATAGCCCTCACCGGATTCGGAAATTTCAACTGTGTGCACCATCTCATCTTAATCCAGTCACAGTCCTTTAATTAGTGTCCCTAAGTTACGGGTCATATTTCCAAACAATATCGGGAGGGAGATCCTTTTGACTCTCTCACCGGAACCGGAAAGGTCACTCAGGTTAGAAATGTTGAGTTGAGGTACAAAGTTAGAGATATTTAAATTTGGGTATAATGTTAGAAATAGTTAAGTTTAGGTATATGTTTAGGGATTGTTATGTTTAGGTATAATGTTCGAGATGATTAGGTTAAGGAATAAGGTCAGAGATGGTTAAGTTTTGGTATAAGGTTAGCAGCGGCAACGACAACACAGGTTAAGGTACAAGGTTAGCAGCACCAACAACAACACCAGCAGCAATAACAACACTAGCGGCTACTAGACCAGCAGCAACAGCAGCAGGAACAGCGTACAAGTGAAGTCGTCACCAGAACCGGAAGTTGTAGCTCTCACCGGAACCAGAAATCTCATCTGTTTTGAGTCAACAATTGTCAGGGAAGCAACGCATAGCAAAGACGTCACAGGAACCAGAAGGGGCAGCCCTCACCAGACACTGAGATTTCAATTGTGTGCACCATCTCATCTTAATCCAGTGACGGTGGATGGTTAAGTTTAGGTATAAGGTTAGCAGCAGCAACAACAACAACACCATCAGTGACAATACCAGCAGATAGCAGTAACAATAGCAGCAACAGAAAACAGCAATACTTGCAGCAACAGCAACAGCACACAAGCGAAGACGTCACCGAACCAGAAATCTCCTCATCTGTATTGAGTCAACACTGTTTACCATCTCATCTCAACGCAGTAACGCACAGCAAAGACGTCACCGGAACTGGAAGTGGTAGGCCTCACCAAAAACAGAAATTTTAACTGTGTGCACCATCTCATCTTAATCCAGTCATGGTCCTTTAATTAGCGTCCCTAAATTACGGGGCAAGTTTTTTCATTCTGACCTCGGGAGCGAGATCCTTTTGACTATCTCTCTCCGAAAACACACCCTTCTTATGATCCTCTCACTGTAATATCACAACAGAAACAACAACAACAGCAACAGAAATAGCAGCAGCGGCCACAAAACAACAACAACAACAACAGCAGAAGCAACATCAACTCCAGCAGCAGCAACAACAAAAAACAACAGCAACAGAGATGTTTAAGTTAGGGTATAGGGTTAGAGATGCTTAATTTCATCCATAAGGTAAGCAAGGGTTAAGTTTAGGTATAAGGTTAGCAGCAGCCACAGCACTAGCAACACAGACAGACAGACATCAGTCAGTCAGTTAGTCAGTCATAGACTGTAGTGAACAGCAAGGTTTTTAACCTGCTTTTAAAAGTATTCAGTGTGGGGGCCTCTCGCAGGTCCCTCGGTAGGGTGTTCCATTTACTTGGGGCATAGATACAGAAGGCAGCTTCTCCTGCTTTAGAGTTGGTACAAGGGATAGTTAAGAGACCACTGCCTCTGGACCTGAGAGGTCTTGCTAGTTTGTGTATATTTAGCATTTATTTGATATACTGAGGTGCAAGGCCATATATAGCTTTATACACAAGTATCAGAATCTTAAAATCAATTCTAGTTTTGACGGGGAGCCAATGTAGAGATCTAACAACAGGTGTGATATGTTAAAACTTTTTTTGTCCCAGTGAGAACCCGTGCAGCCGCATTTTGGATTAACTGTAGCCGCTGCACAGCTGATGTGGGGAGGCCGTGAATAGGCCATTACAGTAATTCAATCTACTCCTCAAGAATGCATGGAATACATTTTCAGAGTCTGCTTTTGACAGGAAGCATTTCAATTTTAAAAATTTTTTTAGATGGTAGAAGGGAGATTTGATGTATTTATTTCTTAAAATTTAGCCGTTTATGATTACACCCAGATTTTTGGCTTCATTCTTGCTCTCCAGAGACCGAGAACTAAAATGAGCTGCAATTTTCTGTCTATGAGGCTTTGCACCAAAAATGTGTATTTCTGTTTTTTATTTGTTCAGTTGTAAAAAGTTTGTTGACATCCATGCATTAATATCAATAATACACTGAGTGAGGGAGTGTATGGGGAGTAGGTCATCAGGAGATAGGGATATGTACAGTTGTAAATCATCTGCATAATTATGGTAATTAATTTCGTGTTTCTTTCCAATATGTGCAAGTGGAAGCATACATAGGTTAAACAATTATGGCCCCAGAATCAAACCTTGGGGCACTCCACATACAATATCCACTTTGTTTGACACAAAATCGCCAATGGACACGAAGAACTGCCTGTTCTGTCCATAGGTTTTGAACCAATTTCGAACTGGGTCAGATAGGCTGACCCATTTTTGTAATCTTGCTAATAAAATCTGATGGTCAACAGTGTCGAAGGCAGTAATGAGATCCACGAGCAGAAGAACAGATCGGTTTTTTTTGCATCAGTGTTTATGTGTAGATTGTTCAGAACATTCATAAGTGCTGTTTCCGTGCTATGGTGAGCTCCAAAGCCAGATAGGTGTCTAAAAGGCTGTTTGAGGTTAGATAGTTGTTAAGCTGAAGGTAAACTGTTTTTCAAGTGTTTTGCTGTGGAACAGCAGGTTGGAAATGGGCCTGTAGTTGGCAATAACTGTTGCATCAAGGTTGCTCTTCTTCAGGAGTGGTTTAATGACAGCTGTTTTAAATGCTGTAGGAAATATATCTGATTGAAGAGAGCCATTTATAATTTATAATACCTCATGTGCTAGGCAGTTAAAAACTGTTTTAAAAAATGTGGTATGGAGCGGGTCCAGGCAGCAGGTAGAGGACCTGAGCTGACCAACAATATCATCGAGACATTTAATGTCTAAGGGGATGAAATGGGACATGGCAGCCATGGGGAACTGAAGGCTAGGTTCATTTATGAATGTTGTCTAATATCCTGTCTGATAGCTATAATTTGGTGACTGAAGAATGTAGCGAGCTCCTCACATTTTTCAGTGGAGAGCATCTCTGACGGGGTTGTAGGTGGTGGATTAATAAGTCGGTCAACAGTGAAGAAGAGCACTTTACTATTGTTGAGGTTTTCATTAATGATTTTAGAGAAGAACGATTGTCTGGCCTGTTTAATTTCTATATTGTATTGATTGAGTCTATCCTTGTAAATTTCATGATGAACCTTAAGATTTGTCTTTCTCCATTTTCATTCTGCCTGGCGACACCCTCTATTAAGCTGCCAAATAACTGCTCCATTTCTCCAGGGGGCTTTTTGTTTTTCTATGGATTTAGTTTTTACAGGTGCAATCTTATCAATGATATTTTGTATTTTGGAGTTGAAGGTGTTCACAGGATCCTCAGTTGATGATGCCTTGAACAGTGGTAACTCATTTACAATTCTCTTCAAGGTTTCAATGGTATTCTGTTAATGATACGTTTTTTTATTGTTCGGTTACCCTTCTGTTGTACAGGAAGAGCAGACACGTCAAGGAAAATGCAACAGTGATCTGAACTAGCAACATCCATGACAGAGGGTACAGTGATATTTAGCCATGGACTAAGTCCAGAGTATACCCCTTATTGCGGGTGGGTCCAGAAACGTGCTGAGTGAGGTCAAATGCCTCAACATGAATATTAAAATCACCTGAGATAATTACACAATCATAATCAGTGGAGACCTTGGATAGCAGCTCAGAGAATTAATCAAGAAAGCCACATTTAGATTTTGGTGGCCGATAGAAAGTTATGATTAAAAATGGGGCACTGCAGTTTATAGACATAGCAAGGTGTTCAAAAGACATGAATTCTCCGAGGAAGATTTCCTTGCAGGTATGGATATCAGAGAAGACAGCAGCTATTCCATTGCCTCTCTGGTCAGCTCTAGTGGTTTGAATGAACTTGAAATTAGGAGGTGCTGTCTCAATGAATGTGACTGAGCCAT
Source organism: Zeus faber (assembly GCF_960531495.2). Classification (NCBI taxonomy): domain Eukaryota; kingdom Metazoa; phylum Chordata; class Actinopteri; order Zeiformes; family Zeidae; genus Zeus; species Zeus faber. The sequence continues at coordinate 27,421,490 of NC_137198.1, read as the reverse complement.
TTCTATCCCGCCATGTCTCAGTTAATAGAACGAAATCCAGGTTATGAGTACTTATAAGCTCGTTAACTAAAAATAACTTGTAAGTAAGTGACCTTACGTTTAATAGAGACATTTTTATTGTTCTGGGTGCACGGCTTTGCGGGGAACTGAGAGTTTGAGTCCGAACCGGTAGTAAATTGTTAAGATTCCTGTATGTTACAGGGAAGTTACGTAATTTCGGTCTGTGGTTTATAAGTACAGGAATTTGTAGAGCAGAGTAACAGTCATTAATATCAGAGTGGATTGGACTCACCAAACATCAGCAGCGAACAGAAGATTTCAGCATAAGTTACATGTTGAAGGCGAGGAGGCGTGATCCGTGAAAGTTTGGATGAACTCCATCATGATGCAACATAATGCACTGGCAAAAAAAAGACAAATAAAAAAATATAATGGATCTATGGACGACACCCCCCTGTGGAGATGACAACAGAGCAAGCTTATTTTACCTAAATCTTTGTTTAGATATGGAGCCGTGTTGAGCCATGGTGTAACACATGTCTCAACAGGGAGGATGGTGGATAATATTAAAACGTATTTAATACATACTGGTTTCCAATTTATGCAAACCAATATTGTGCAAGCTGTGAAATATGTGCAAGGAACAACCCACAGGGAAATGAAAAGCTGAAGAAACAAAAGTTCCCATTACCAAATTACCAATTTCAAAATTAAATATGGACTATGTTGTAGTTTCTTTGTTGTCGCTGATGTGCTGATGAAGAAGGAATCTCCGCTGACACTGACTTGATTTTAATAATAAGTTTATTACAAGGATGAACAGCATCAAACCAGACTTGCCATGGATGTCTGGGAGAGAACAGAAGTCAAATGCATTCTCTGCCGAATGGAGCCAGATTCTGTCCTTTATACCTGTACAGATACAACGTAACATATCTGGTTCCAATCCATAGGTCTCAGCGCAGCCCCTCTCTGACATGAATCTAAACATGTTCCACTTTTCTACTCACAGGGCCCCCAATGTAAACACTCGAATGTTGACGTTCTCTGTGTCACTTTAGAAGCAACATATGTTAATCTTTCATGGGAGCCCAGTCCCCTTCTTCACCCCAAACATTCCAGACACCTCCAGACACCAAATTTTACCCCCTTCGAGACTGCACAATGTCGAAAGAAAGAAGATTATGCACTTATGATGCTAATTGGCTTAATAGAAATCCCATAATAACAAACAAAATGATTATAATGTACCCTTCTGACCATGCTTAGTCATGGCAATACATTAAATGTGTGGAGTGTGAGAGCAAGAAACCCATCTGGCAGCTTCCTTTCTGAGTACATCCATCAAACAATCTCGACGGGAAAACTCTCTCACGGTTCCTCTGCCCCAGGCAACCACCAATTGTATTCAATTAACAGAAAAAGAAGAAGGGTTTAAAAAACTCTATAGGATGTTACATATAAATGCATACAATTAGAACCTCAGAAATAAATCTAAAAAATTGTACAAATTCAGGCTGGTCGACCCATCGGACCTTCCAGTGGACCTTTCCCTGCCTAACACCAATGTCCCTCAAGACCGCAAAAAAAGAAAACACCCAATGGTGTTGAGGTTAGATTTAGATTGCAGTTAGATTTAAAGTCACGCAGAGGCCACCTTGTTTGGCCAAAATATAATCAAAAGCCATTTTGTGTTTCAGCAACGTCAATCGATGTCTCCTCTGGGTGTTTGACAAATATTCAAAACCTCTCATGGCCTCATTTGCAAAACCTTGTAGGGTATATGTGATATTATCAATATGATCAGCTAAGAATGTGACCCCATACCATGGAAACAATCATGTGGCCCATTTTTCTCCTAATTATATCCTCCAATGATAAGACTCCAGACTGTGAAATTGTGCCAAGTCTCTTTTCCTCCTACTTTCAGAAGTCTTTGTAGAGTTACCCTCATCTGTCTCTTGTACCTTCTGGATACAGAAAAACATCATAAGGAAGTTCCAACTGTGCCAGATAGCAACATCCAATCCATCCATACAGCAGAAACAAGTATGCTTTATCACCACATACCCACCAAATATCTTTAAATGTTCCTATAGTTGCATTGTCTGGTAAAGTTTGATTCTTTACGCTTAAAGTTTTACTCTGTTGATGATGTGGTGCATGAAATGTCACTGGATATGTGTCATCAACCGTCCTTTGTACACTTTGTCCAAAACGCATCATGTAGCTTTCACATTCTGATATCCCCATAAACATACCATCTCCACCATGAGTATCATTTGAACAAAAACAAGCTCTACCCTCCGCAGGTGTCACTTCCATAGTATCAGGTATTGTTGTTCAAATATCTTCATACTTATCAAGAACATTTAAATATGATAATTCGTTCAACCAGGAAAATCTACGTCGAGGTTTAAATATATGGACCGACACAGCCATCCATATTTTATTCGCTGCTTGTTGTTTGAATAGTAGCCACAATAATGCATTACTTTGACACTCAGGCGTCAAAGGTTCCGGTACCATCTCTAGAATTGAAGGCCATGTGCGCGGAGCTGGAACCCTCACCACACATGGACAATCAAATTAGTAGTCATTCTAACGTAGTGAGTTATCTGTTGGAACCACAGATTTCTATTTGCCCACGTGTCCGCTATTTGGGCACCGAGGAATCAAACCCATATGCTTTCGACTGGGTTTCTCGTTCCTGTAAAGCATGAAGATGTTCAGTCATGTATTTTGATGACCACTCAGCATCGAGAAAATTATTGACCACATCCGACATAGTCATCTGAACTATTTCACCTGAATCCCTATCAATCTCCTCAGCAATTGGCTCTCTAACTACAGAGCTATGCAGTCATCTTGAACTTTAACCCATCTCCTGTCATTATACATATAATTTAATTGATCGCGAGGCATGCTGCTAACATCAGGTTCTGTTCGCACTATGTCTTCACCACGCGCATTTTTCCATTTAGAGGAAATATTTCCACCAGTATTCCATTTACTACATTTACATGGAATGTAAGCTGCATTTCCTAATTTAGTTCTAATTACAGAATTCGCAGATATTGGAGGTGTAGAAATCATCTGAGGCGCAGCAGTAGTGAACTGCAATACCTCTGCAACATTAATGACTTTGAGAACTGAAGAGGTGGACGTCTGCTTTATTTTTTCAGTTGGTGGGAGAGTTGATACTTCAGTTGTCAATTTTCCTACTTCTTTAACAACCGCGGGTTCTACAATTTTACTTTCATTTAGTACCACAAGAGTCACAATTTTGTATCCGTAGTCTGTCCTTGTTTGCACTCCATCCTCCTTTCATATTCACTAATTTTGGATCAGAATAAGAACACTTTTAGTCTCCTTGATCTTCAATCTGGGATCTACGTAGATAAAGACTACAGTCATCCTCAATATTCAGCCTTCTTCGATCATTTAGCAGCACATACTTCTCTAGTGATGATGTTCCTGACAAGTCAATTACCTTACCCAGGTTATCTTCCCACTGGACTCTGAATTCCCCTTTTTCATAATTTTCTTTTGTACACTTACATGGCAGCTGAACTGACTTTCCCAAAGGCACTTCAACCCTAGTCCTCGTATCGCTTTGGTCTAACCCTTTTTCGGGTTGGCCTTGGACTCCTTGGTCCAACTGGGTCTGTGTATTTTCCTGGAGAGGTATCACAGCCCTCTGGAGTCTTTGACAACTCATACTCTCTGGAATTAGACTCCTTGTTCCTGCGACATGTTGTAAATCAATATCACCAAAGTGTCTTTCTTGCTCAGGCACTGACAATTCATCCCTGGGATCATCAAAAGTGTGCTCAACATCATCATGCACACCCACGTCATCCTCAATCCCTTCTTCTGGGTCTTGACCTTGGAGGTCCTCATGAACCTCTGCTGTGTCTGCAGCTTCTGTTGGCTCCCGAGCTTTCAAAATCTCTGCTCTTTGATCGTGGCTTCTTTTGGCTCTCTAACACAATGTGATAAATGGTACTATGTAGGAGAACCTTTAACCTGAACCACAGTTCCCGTACTGCGAACATCTTCGAATGGGCCTTCGCGGCATTCGTTAAACCACTTCCTCCTTAACACTTTCATGAATACCTTGTCTCCAGGTTGCACCGCGTTCCTCTTTTGCTCATCAGATCTCTCTCGCACCTCCTCTTGCTTTTGCCTGTCAGAGACATATGTGTGTATTCTCCTATGCAGTGCAGCCATATAGTTCACATGCACTCGCATTTCATCTTCTAAAAGGGCTAAACTTGGACCCTTTCCACTTGTGCGCAAACAAGGTGTTGGCATCCGTCTACCCGTAGCCAACTCATGGGGGGTCATGCGCAAATTACGGAGCCCACTTGAACAACACACCATTAATGCCAACGGAAGCGCCTCTACCCTTTTCAGATCTGTGTGCTGATAGATTTTCACAACATGATTTTTCAGCACACCATTCATTTTTCAACATACACCTCGGCTTTGTGGATGATAAACAGTTCCTAGATATTGTTTGATTCCCAATTTTTGCAGAATTAATTATACGGCTCTATCTACGAATTCTTTCCCATTATCTGAGGATATGTGATCTGGAGGTTCCCACCTGCTTATGACCTCACGACACAAAAACTTGGTAACTGACTGAGCATCTTTACACTTGGTTGGACATGCCTCAGGAGACCGTGAAAATCTATCCACGATGATTAACATGTATCTTTTACCTCCTACTGGTCATATCATGTCAACAAAATCCACAACCAACTCACGCATAGGACCTGTCGGAGTTGGAATGTGACCGGGTGGACCCATCACACCCCTCCGAACATTGTTTTTAAGACAGATTGTACATCTGCCTATGACATAATCAATTTTCTCAAGCAAGTACGGTGCCTGAAAACCATACTCTTTCGTGATTTTTCTTCTTACCTCCCCCCTTGCAACATGGGCTAACCCATGTGCTTCCTGAATCATCAGATCTAGTAGGTCGGGGGATGCTACCATCAGTCCTTCAAGATCTCTCCACAGAACAGTAGAATTTTGTATGGCCCCTCGGTCCAACCATAATTGTTTATCTATGGCAAACGCAGCTTCTTGCATCAAGACCACATCTCTAAGCATGATTTTATCTTCCAAGTCCACTTCACGGGTGACAAGAAGAACTTTGCCTGCTTTGTTTGCTCCTGTAACTGCTTTTGCAGCAACATCAGCTGCTTTGTTACCTTGTGTAACCCTTGACGTGTCCATTTTGTGTGCTGCACAATTAGCTACAGCTATTTCCTTTGGCTTCATCATTGCATGCAACAATTTCCTTATCTGAGCATGATGCTGTGTTGGAGAACCATCGGTTTTCTTAAATCCTTGATTTTTCCACACTGATCCAAATAAATGACACACATTATGTGCATATGCAGAATCTGTATATATTGTCACTCGCTTGCCCTCGGCCAATAGACAAGCTTCAGTCAGGCCCACAAGCTCAGCAAGCTGTGCAGAAGCAGGTTGTGGTATTACTTCTGCTTTCTCAACGACAAATTCAGTTCCCTGGGCTTTGACTACTGCATAACCAGCACTCAATGTATCTCCTATTCGATAGCAGGACTCATCAGTTCAATATTCCACATCTGACACAGGCAGTGGAAAAGCTTGCAAGTCTGATCTGAGCTTTGCATATCTCTCTACTTCCTGAACACAATCATGTGGCTCCCCATCCTCTGGAGTTGTCAAATTCTCAGCTGGATTTACCGTGACACACCTTACTAAGGTGACATCATCCTGCTCTAATAGCCTATGATAGTCTCTCAGCCTAGACATAATCAATGTACATTTACCAAAATTTAAAGATTTCTGAAACTATGATGGGTAAGAATTTTCACTGGGTAACCCATAGTTACGGATGATGCTTTATCATACATTAGAAAAACTCCCACCATTGCTCTTTAGCACAGTGGTAGCCCCAATTCTACCTCTGAATAGGCAGTAGAATAATACGAAACAGGTTGAGGACTTGTCCCTGTTCCTGTGGGCTGACAAAGAACTGCACATGCATATTTACCACCAGTGGACGTAGCCACATACAGCAAAAAGTTCTTAGAATAGTCTGGCAACGCTCGCGCTGGAGCTTCTTGTAACCTCTGTTTAATCATCTCAAATGCCATAAGACCTTCCTGCGTCCAGGTGAGTTTACAATGGAGTTGAGCATTCCCAGTCTCTTTTATCATGGCTCTCAAAGGCTCTGTTAGGCAGGCATAATCTTCTACCCAGGCTGAAGAATATCCCGCAATACCAAGAAACGTCATAATCTCTCTGACTCTTCTAGGCTTTGGTGCCGTTCGAATGGCTTCCAAATGACTCTCAGAGATGCTTCTGTTTCCATGGGTTATTGTTTGACCCAAATAAGCTACTTTTTTTCTTGACAATACTGCACCTTCTTCTGAGAGTCCTTGTGTCCTTTGTCTGCCAATAGCTGCAACAGTTTGATTGAGTCCTCATGGCACGTTTCCTTATCTGGTGAACAGATGACGATGTCATCCACATACTGAATTACAGTACTTTTCAAGATCTGATCAATCCCAGCCAAGTCATCCTGCAACACTTTATTGAAAATGTGAGGGCTATGTTTTAATCCTTGAGGGAGCCTCTTGTACTTGAAGGGTTGTCCTTTCTATGTGAATCCAAACAACCCTTGACTTTCTTCGCTCAGTGGAACACTGTAAAATGCTCCACACAAATCCAACACTGTGAAGTGTGTAGCCTCTGGAGGAATTTGGGCTAACAAGGTATGTGGATCTGGTACATCTGCTGGAAAATCCACCACCACTTCATTTACCGCTCTTAAATCATGTACCAAGCGGTAGGACTCATCTGGTTTCGTTAGAGGCAATATAGCCCGATTACTCTGAGGATCCAAACATATTTCCACGACACCTGCTTTTAACAGTCTTTCAATTTGTGGTTCAAACCCTTTGATTGCCTTCTCCTTTAGTGGGTACTGGTTCTTCCAAGGAGGTTTGGTTCCCGGTCGCAGTTCAACTCTCACCGGTTGGGCTGTATATATCAGTACGATGTCGTGACCACAAACATTCTGGAATTTGTTGCAGCATCTCCTCTCTCTTACGGTCTGAGTCCAATTTAGCGCTGAACATTGACTCATGTGTCATCTGTACCACTTGTGGTTGTCCTTGTCCTTGAGCTGAGATCACGATTTACATGAACTTATGTTCTTCAATCATCCAGATAGCAAGATTCTCCTTTATTGGTGCAAAAATGGCTTCCTCAGCTTCTGCCATTATTTCTCCTATATGTTTATGCTCAAATCCTTCATCCACCATTTAAGTCACATGTGGCACACTTTTCTCAATGTCATGCTCATTCTCAAGATACTCATCAGTGTTTATCTTCATAGCTGCTCCTTGTGGTCCCAAAATTATACAGCACAAGGTCAGCTGAACATGCTTGGGTTGACTACTCAACCTTTTCCTCCGGATCCAGTTGGCCAGCTTTCTTAAAATATTTAAGCGTTCAATGATGTGCATACTCAAGGGGCTTAGCATCAGGCATATTTGCCACAATGAACTTCTCCCACGGCTTGGCTGGCTCTAATAGCTCTGGACTAAGATTTCCAATCCAATATACTGAAGAAATCTTGATCTCTGGTGCCATAAATAATTGGTGGTCGACATCAGGTGGCACATTAACCAGACAGCCGGTGTACACCGTATTTTACAATTTAGTTTGCACATAGCATCTCTTCCCAAGAGTGCAATATGCGTGCAAATGTTATGACACCAATATAGGTAGTGTGATTTTCCGATTTTTATAGCGGAGCTCAATTGGTTTTGTGAGAGGAATCAGCTGTTTCACAACCTCAAACTCGATTGTCCCTATCAATTGGTCAGACATAATCTGCCATTACTTCCAATGGTTTATCATTTATTTTCACCTCTATTTTTGGATCTTGCTCTGGCCCTTTCACTGCCAGCTGACACCTCCCTTTCGAGTCTTCCGGGCACACCTAGAAACCAGGTTCCAGATCCCTGGAGGGGTTCGCCGGTCCCCTGGGTTGCCGTGGTTGTCCTCTGAAACCTCCTCTGAAGCCTCCTCTGAAGCCTCCTCTGAACCTGTAACAGTCACGAGCAACGTGGCCTAGTTGTCCACAATTATGAGACTGTTGGAAATTTCCTCCTCTACCTCTTCCTAAATTTCCTTGACCTCCTCTCCATATTTGTGGTTGATCAAAAACTGGCTGTGGAAAGGAGACAGTGGGGACTACAGGTGGTTGAACCTGAATATGCCCTTGCTGTGGTTGTGGTGGTATGACCCTCTTATTTTCCTTTTTTGAAAATCAAATTGAATTATTTAAAAATTATTTCAAGCACTGTGTAATCACACTCAACCAAAAACAACTGAATTTACCAACCCCAAAGGAGACCAATAGCTTCCCACTTATGAAACTAAATTCACTTGTTCATCATCTGATGCATCTGATCACACACATTTATCTTAAATTATAAAAATTATATCAATGTTCAATCTCAAAACAGCCTCAATCAAGGTAAACCATACTCAGATAATGAAACCAATATTCACAGCACTCATTATTTAAACCAGCTTTTCCACAAGTGATCAATCAAATCAATAATACTCCATTAATTAGTCAGTCCGTTGCCAAGTCTCCCACGAAATAATTTGAAATACAATATATGAAAAATAACTACTGTAAGCAAGCTAAACATGTGTCAATTATGTAGGTTATAACTAAATGTATACACATATAGGTAAATGCAGGTGTCTATTGAAAGAGTTTGTGGATGAAACCGCACTGGCCTTGTTTAAACTGGATTCAGGATTCCTAGGCGCTATCATCCGCAAGCTCCAGTGCCTGTGACGCACTGCCAGATGTCTTGTCATCTGCCCCTTGGATGATCCAATTCAGACACATTCCATCTTCTCTGTCTTTCCCCCAGCTCTAACACAGCACAGTAAATGAGAGGAAGAAAGAAAAAAGAAAAAGAACAACATAAGAGTTCAGTGTCTTAGGATCACTCTAAATTCTTATACATACTGTAATATAATTCAGTGAGACATGCATTATCAGCTTTCTTATTTCTCGCACATTTGAAATAAAGCAATGTTTACTTTTATTCATACGATACGATTTAAAATCTAAAGAGTATATTAGTCAATCTGATATCACCTTAAATTAATTATTTTTTTTATATTCATCATTTTTATTTTATTTTATCTTTATTTTTTCTTCTATCATACTGAGAGAAAAGAGGAGGGGGGGGGGGGGTTCTTTAAAGCTCCTCTTGTCAGGAGGAGTTAACTAATTTCCCACTCTGTATGAAGCACCACCCCTTGCTCCACTTCTTAAATTTAGCCAAAACTTCCAGTATGGACTGGTCGTCAGTGAGTGAACATCCTGTTTTAGCTCCCTTGGGAACAGCCCAACCCAATGCAGTTGCGTACAGAGTCAAAAAGCACACACAACAGTCAGAGCTGCTTTCTCTCACCCAGCTGCCGAGACACAAAACCTATCCTCTGGCAGCCAAAACCAGCTTCTCCTTCTATTTCAACAAGACTATCTGATCGTTCAACCAGCCAAAACTCTCAGCAAGTACAGTCACACACATAACAAGCATGAAAAAGACAAAGAAAGAATCCACACACCAATCAAACAATCCACAAATCCTACTTACAAAATCAGAGCAGGAGATTTTTCTTTCTTTTTCTGAATGTGTACATGCATGTGTAAGCAAACTGTTGCTGGTTGCTCTACTCCTTCTCTCAGAAGGCTCATAATTTTATCAAATGTACAAACATCCTCAAAAAAGGCTAATATCTTTTTTATCAAATGTATAAACGTGAAACATATGAATGGAGCCAGAGTCTGTCCTTTATACCTGTACAGATACAATGCAACATATCTGGTTCCAATCTCAGCACAGCCCCTGTCTGACATGAATCTAAACATGTTCCACTTCTCTACTCACAGGGCCCCCAATGTTAACACTCTAATGTTGATGTTCTCCGTGTCACTTTAGAAGCAACATATGTTAATCTTTCATGGGAGCCCAGTCCCCTTCTTCACCCCAAACATTCCAGACACCTCAATATTGAATTAACCCCCGGCCAAGGGAAGACATATTGTCTGGTAATCACTGATGTTTTCTCTAGATGGGTCAAGGTTTTTCCAATGGCTAAACCTGAGGCTTTAACGCTAGCAAATGCTCATCTACGAGATTTTTTACAAGATATGGGATTCCTGAGAAATTATATAGCGAGAACGGCAGTCATTTCTTAAATGAAATGACACATCACTTAAATAAGGCATGATGAATACAATGTTAAAATCATTGTTCCTACTATCCATAATCTGCAGGCCTAGCAGAGAGAACTAATGGAACAAGAAAAAATGAATTGAGAAAAACAGAAAATAAAGTGCTTTCACTGATTTAGGTTTCCATTAAGTCCGTTGGGCTAAGTACACCAGGACCTGGATAGCTCAGCCAGCAGAGCATCAGACTTTAGTTGAAGTCTCTGCTCAGGTGCATTTCTCTGCTGATGAAGTTTGATTTACTCATACGGGGAAAAGTTGGAGAGCAATCCAAGTGTCATTCGGCACTCTGATTAACAACTCCCATTTTGTAATACACAACAAGGTCTTCAATTAGTATGAGTGTGCATGCTTGCATTAGTGTGTTAGAAGCTTGGGAATTCCAGAATGAGCAAGCACAGTGCAGCATTTCATCACATCCCAATAAGCCTATGCCTTTCTTACGCCACAACTCAGGGGAGTACTTGAACGCAATCCCCCACAACCACAAACTATGCAGTTAAGTTAAATTAATGTCCTGAGTTAGTATGAGGGGTGATGCAAGCATTAAAGTCGTAAAATCTTGGGAATGCCAAGAATAAGAAAGCAAGGTGACCCGTTTGATCACAGTTTAAATCTAGAGCTGAAACTAGAGCACAAACGCAGTCCGCCATTACCGCATACTATGCTGTCAAGATTCCCACAATAGGAGAATTTGCAGTAGTCAACACAATCAGAGTGCATGTTCTCCAAGTCCGGGATAATATCAGATTCAGCGTCGCAGTCGTTCTCCCGGTTGATGTCGGAGAACTGACTATCATCGCGGAAAATGAAGTACTGTACGCGCTGCTAACACTGACTTGGATCTATCGCACTGGTCAGATTCAGGTCCGCAATATGATTTCGATCTTCCTCCACCCGCTTCTCGTAATCCATAACAACACAGGGAAATGAAAGTTTTAACAGACAAGTGAATCCGGATCCTTGTCTTGTTTGGAAGTGATGTCAGTGACGTCAGCAATTCTTACTTGATGAAATGGGTTGGTACATGGCCCTACACAACATTGTCTCTGTGTGTTTGTAAAAGTAGTACGATTTAAAGTTACTACTCTGTCAAAATGGTTTCACATTGTGACTTCACATCACATATGGTTGAATGATCTTCACCTGAACCATCGCTATAAAGGAAATGATCCATCGGCGTGGTTCAGCGCTATTCAGCGTCCCGGTAAGTGAACTGTGCTTTCCTATGTAATCTCACGGGAACATTACATTTTTAGAAGAATCTTTATTTGTCACATCACTGCACAACAACACTTGCATATACTGTATATATATATGCATGCACACACACATTCTATTTGGGGTAGTGGCCAGTGAAATGTAGCCTCTGCATTTAACTCATCCTGGCTTGTCCTTCCTCTGGAGGGGAAGCCAGGAGCAGTGGGCAGCATTCGTCAACGCGCCCGGGTATCTGGTACCAAGTGTCAATCGCTGGTCTGACGATGATGTGTGCATGTTTTTGGTGGGGGTCTTTACCAATTTGAAGAGGTATGGTGTTGCTGAGTTGGTCAAATCACCTGTCGAGTAAAGAGGAGATCCTGGGTTCAAGTCCCAGAAGTACCTTTTGGACTTGAATGCCATTCAGTGGAAGAAGTATACATACGACAATAGCATTTCTCAGTGAAAAACTGAGATTGTGACTTCTAGACCTAATACCAAGGAAGTTAAAAGTTGTGGTTTCCCACCAGTGTCATTTGTCTGTCTTATCTTTTCTTTTCTTTTCTAAAGTCCACAATTCTAATCATGAAAGTCCCATGTCCTTGGCAATGTAGTCTGACTGTAAAAAAAACCTATGTACTTTAGATTGATTTTACTCAAGCTTTAACCACTTTTTTTTCACTTTAAGCAAAATGATGAAGTATGTTACCCACACATGTCTTTGTTGAGGTGATCTAGAGGTTAAGGCTATGGACTGTGTATCTGTCATGCTCTGCATGCAAGGGTTCAAGACCCATCCACATCGTGGCATGTAAATTAACATATGGATAAAGATTTTAAATCCCTGCAGTGCCGTTTTGGTCAATATGGATTTTTAACAGAGTTGTATATTTATTGTTTGTTGTAGCATGGTGCTGTGGCTTAGTTGGTCCAAGGGCCTGTCTTGTAAACAGGAGGTCTTGGGTACATGTCCCAGCAGTGCCTTTCAAAATTGAATGCCGTTCAGTAGTGACAGTATACATACAACAAAAACGCTCATTGAATCAAAATGGCTGTTTTGGACTTCAAGGCCTCATAAGAAAGGAATTCCAAGGCTGAACGTTCATGCAAATCCATGATCTCTTTATCAAATGTTGAATCACCAGCCACAATGGAGATGCAGCTTGAACCAATGAATGCAGAGCACAATGGCTGAGTAGCCCATCGCTTTAATCACGAGGCCACCTCATCTGAAGAGGTGTCGATTTGCTGAGTTGGTCAATGCACCTGTCTAGTAAATAGGGTATCCTGGGGTCAAGTCCAAGAAGTACCTTTTGGATTTGAATGCCATTCAGTGGAGGCAGTATACATACGACAATAATATATCTTGATGAGAGCATGCTAAACTTCTTGACATAATAAGCAAGGAATTCAGAAGTTGTGCGTTTGAGTCCCACCAGCGTCATGTGTCCGTCATGTTTCTTTTACACAATTCTAACCATGAAAATCCCATGTCCTTGGCAATGTGGTATGACTGTCAAAATACCTCTGTACTTTAAATTGATTTTACTCATAACCTACGCAAAATGATGAAGTATGTTAAACATGGATGTTTTTGATGAGGTGGTCTAGAGGATAAGGCCATGAGCTGCTTATCATTTGTGCTCTGCATGCAAGGGTTCAGGTCCTTAATGTATCGCACTCTGTCATTTAGCATTTGGTAAATGGTTAAAGGATTGAAATCCCTGCAGTGTCCCTCTGCTATAAGCTTTTTTACAGACTTGTATCTTTATCGGCAGTTGTAGCGCCTCTAGTAAACAGGAGATCCTCGGAGATATCTAGGTGAAAACTCAGCAAGCAATGGGCCTAAAGCGCAGAGGAGAGCGCCTTAGACTTCAAGTCCTCATTCACAAGGGCTTTAGATGTGGTCAGTTCAAGTCCCACCAGCATCATATCTTGTTTTCTTTTACACAATTCTAATCATGAAAGTCCCATGTCCTTAGCGCTGTAGTCTGACTGTAAAAAAAACTCTGTACTTTAAAGTGATTTTACTCAGAACTTAAGCAAAATGGAGTGTTACAAACAGATGTTTTTGGTAATTTACAAGCCGCATCGTGGCTTGTAAATTAACATTTGGATTTAAACTCCTGTATTGTCCCTATGCTATTTCAGTCAATATGCAATTTTAATAGAGCTGTATCTCTATTGCCGGCTGTAGCACATGGTGCTGTGGCTTAGTTGGTCAAAGTGCCTGTCTAGTAAACAGGCACTTTGTGCGTGGTTCAAGTCCCTGCAGCGCCTTTTGAACTTGAATGCCGTTTAGTAGTGGCTGCATACATACAACAATAATGCTCAGCGCTACATTGAATAGAAATGGCTCTATTGGACTTCCAGGAATCTGAAAGGAATTCTGTGGCTTTAGGTTCAGGCTAATCCATGATCTCTTTACCAAATGCTGAATCACCAGCCACTAGTTGGATGCGACTTGAACCCATGTATGCAGAGCACAAAGGATTAGTAGTCCATCGCCTTAATCACAATGCTATCATCCAAGAAGGTGTGGATTTCAGAAGTTGGCACCGGTCTCATGAATAGGAGGTCCTGGGTTCATGTCACAGAAGTGCCTTTTGCACTTGAATGCCATTCAGTGGAGGCAGTATACATACAACAACAATAACACTCAGTGAAACATTGAATGAAAGTATCTCTATTGGACTTATAACCCTCATCAGCAAGGAATTCCAAGTCTGTGGGTTTGGGGAAATCCATCATCTCTCTAATTTTAGCATATGGTGCTTTGGCTTAGCTGTTCAAAGTGCTTGTCTAGTGAACAGGACATCCTGCGTTCAAGTCCCTGCATTTTGGACTTAATTGCCATTCAGTGTTGGCAGTATACATATGACAATAACTCTCAGTGAAACGTTGAATAGAAATGGATCTATTAGACTTCCAGGCCTCATAAGAAAGGAATTCCAAGGCTGTGGGCTCTCGCATATTCATGATCTCTTCCCCAAATGATGAGTCACTAGCCACAATGTGGATGTGACTTCAACCAATGTATGCAGATCGCAACGGCTTAATTGTCCATCGCCTTAATCACTTGGCCACCTCATCTGAAAAGGGGCGTTGACAGAAATAACAATGGAGAAATTGAAATCCCTTCATCAAATGTTAAGGATGGGACTCAAACCCACAGGTGCAGAGCACAATAGATTAGTAGCCCATCATCTTAAACCACTCTGCCACCTCATCCAGAGAGTCTTGGCATATCCTTAACAACAACCATGTCTAACATCCTTCATCATTTCGAGTAATTCAGAGGAAAGGCAATTTAACGTACAGAGTTCTTTTCACAGTCTGACTACCTTGCCAAGGGCTTACACACTACATGTTTTGGTCTTGTACTGACTTAACTGAATGATATTTAGGAACTGCTCCAACCAGATTTGAGCAACACACATTGCTGGCAAATAAACAAGATTAACATCGGGGTAACTGTTCCACCCCCAGAAGCCCCTCCCCCAGTCTGGGTTGCGACATCAGAGCACTGTGATAATAGGATGACATCAGAGCAGACATAGACAGGTGGACAATCACGCAGCCACACAATCCATCTGATCACGTCTCAGGATGGTTATCCTTTCCAGCAGCCTCGGCCACTGCCCTTGAGAAAGCACAATCCGTGAGTTCATACGTATACAATGACAATGTAAGACACGGCAATCCACGTAACCCTCATGTGTTTCCCAATATAGGCATTGGTGGTATAGTGGTGAGCATAGCTGTCTTCCAAGCAGTTGAGCTGGGTTGATTCCCAGCCAATGCAAATTGTGATCATGTTGTTTATTGAACACTGGCATTACAACCATTTTTATATTAAGTTATTCTGGTTCATTTATCGCCATCACAGTTTTCAATTCAAAGAGCGTTCAGGAGGCACTTCTGCATCTCGAACTCAGGATCTGCTTTTTATTTGACAGGCTTTGCCCGAGTCAGCAGGAGCACAAGGAGATCAAGCACAATCTGAGCAATTCGTATAGGAAGGGCTTTTCTAACCGTATGAGGTAGGAGGTACTGTAGATGGGACAAGGGTTGCACAGAATACACTGTTTCACTTCAAGCTCTTCGCTTTATGAATTGTGTAAACGATGACAAGACAGACACCTGACTCCAGTGGGAGTCAAACAAGCAACTTTTGAATTCCTTGCTTATGAGGCCTTGATATCCAATGCGCTCTCCATTAAGCTACAGAGACACTCTCTGAGTGTGTTGGAATGACACGTTGACAGAAATAAAAAAGTAACACCGTAAATCCATCACCTGGGACTCAAACCCATGCGTGCAGAGTGCAACAGATTAGCAGATTAGCCTTAACCCCTCCCGCAGCTCATTGGAGAAGAATCAGCACATCCATGTGTAACATCCTTCATCATTTTGCAAAAGTTCTGGATAAAACATATTCAAACTGCAGAGTTTTTTTACACTCAGACAACATTGACAAGGACATAGAACTTTCATGATAAGAATTGTGTAAAAGGAAGCTAGACAGACGCATGACTCTGGAGGGACTTGAATGCACAGCTTCTGAATCCCTTGCTAATTAGGTCTAAGAGTCCAGTGTGTTCTTCATTGCGCTTCAGGCTCACTTTTGACAAACTTTCCACTGAGATTAATTTCTTCTCATGTAAACTGCCTCAATGGAAATGCATCCAAGTGCAAAAGGTACTGCTGGAACTTAAACCCAACACCTTTCGTTCATGAGACACACACTTTGACCAACTCAGCCAGAACACCTCAGGCGTGTGGGCCATGGCATTAACCTCTAGACAATCTCACCTGAAGGGGCGTGGCAGATACTCAAATCAACCATGTTTAACATCCGTCGTCAATTAGATAGTTCTGAGGAAAAACAATTTAAAACGCAGAGTAAATTTTATAGTCTAACTACCTTCCACAGGACTTGTGACTTTCATTTTAAGAATCGTGTAAAATTGAACAAGACAGACATGTGACTCTGGTGGACTCCATCTCACATTTACATTTAGTCATTTAGCAGACGCTTTTACCCAAAGCGGCTTACAAGGGAGAATAACATTCAGCTACATTGCGACGTTCACAACCTTGAATGCTTTGCTTAGGAGTCCCAGAAGCCCAATGTCCACTCCACAGCCACTTTTGGGGATTCTTTCAGTGAGGTATATTATTGTCGCATATATACTGTCTCCACTGAAGGACATTCAAGTCCAAATGGCATGGCTGAGGCTTGAACTTAGGATCTCCTGTTTAGTAGACAGGCACTTTGACCAGATAAGGCACAGCACCATGCACCACATCCAGAAATAAAGATTCAACTCTGTTTAAAATGCATGTTGACAGAAATAACATAGGAGCACTGCAGGGATTTGAGTTGTCTTGGAATGTGTGGCATCCCACGCAGCCCCATCGTATAAGATAATTATTACCAGATGGTGCCAGGGGTCTTAAGAGAGAGAGAGAGAGCCCATTGTCAGGGGTCCCGGTGATAAGGCAGGTGAAATGTGAACGGTGACCTATGTAGGGGAACCAAATGGTCAACCATAAAAGACTCGCCCGAGTTTCATTTGGCAGAGAATCCATCCAGCTCTGTTCTCTCCTGGGTGAACCATGGAAAGTCTGGGCTGATGCTGTTCTTTTGTAATAAATCAATTATTTTACTCAAGTCAGCGTCAGCGGTCACTCCTTCTTCATCAACAAATCAAATTCATCATTCATCATTCATTCATGATTATCTTGATACAGAGCATGACATTGAGAAAAGTGTGCCACATATGACTTTAATGGTGGCTGAAGGATTTGAGCAGAAGCATATAGGAGGAATGATGGAAGAGGCTGCAGTATTGTCAAGAAAAAGTAGCTTATTGGGGTCAAACAATAACCCATGGACACAGAAGCATGACACTCAGAAAATGAAATTGTTGCATGCAATGATGAAGCCAAAGGAAATAGCTGTAGCTAAGTGTGCAGCACACAAAATGGACACGTCAAGGGTTACTCAAGGTAACACAGCAGCGGATGAGGCTGCAAAAGCAAATTACAGGAGGAAACAAGGCAGGCAAAGTTCTTCTTGACACCCATGAAGTGGACTTGGAAGATAAAATCACGTTCAGAGATGTGATCTCGATGCAAGAAGCTGCGTCAGCCATAGATGAACAATTATGGTTGGACCGAGGGGCCATACAAAATTCTACTGTTCTGTGGAGAGATCATGAAGGACTGATGGTAGCATCCCCCGACCTGCTAGATCTGATGATTCAGGAAGCACATGGGTTAGCCCATGTTGCAAGGGGGGAGGTAAGAAGAAAAATCACGAAAGAGTATGGTTTTCAGGCATCGTACTTGCTTGAGCAAATTGATTATGTCATAGGCAAATGTACAATCTGTCTTAAAAACAATGTTCGGAGGGTTGTGAAGAGTCCACCCGGTCACATTCCAACTCCGTCATATGCGTGAATTGGTTGTGGATTTTGTTGACATGATAAGACCAGTAGGAGGTAAAAGATACATGTTAGTCGTTGTGGATAGATTTTCACGGTGTACCAACAAAGCGTAAAGATGCTCAGTCAGTTGCCAAGTTTTTGTGTCGTGAGGTCATTAGCAGGTGGGGACTTCCAGATCGCATATCCTCAGATAATGGGAAAAAGTTCGTAGATAGAACAGTAAAATTAATTCTGCAAAAATTGGGAATAAAATAACATCTAGGAGATGTTTATAATCCGCAAAGCCAAGGTGTTTGTGAAAAAATGAATGGTGTGCTGAAAAATTGCATTGTTGAAATCTGTCACCACATAGCTCTGAATTGGGTAGAGTTGGCATTAATGGTGTGTAGTTAGAAGCTAACACTAGTAGAGAAATATCCATTCTGAATATCTGAGTCCATCATATGCTCAAATATTTTTTTAACTGAGAAAATGCACGGACAATGGAGGTAAAAGGAAAATGTTAATCATATATTGGAATAATGTTAAAGTGTAATGCAAAAGTGAAATTATTATACTGTATTTGATGTGTGTGCAAGATACTGGCTGGTGAATTTTTCTTTCAGGACCAGTCGGATGGTGGCTGTGTCCACAAATCCTAACAGCCTAATGGACTTGAACACTCAAACATGGGCATTCAAAAATGGAGGATAAAAATGGACGACGGACCCTGAATGAGGACATCATGATCAGGAGTGTCGAGTTAAATATCATTAAATGTTGATGGTGTTAAAAAGCAACAGTTCAATACATACATATGTGTTATGCATGTTTTATAATATTGGAGGTTGTTTATTACAATGTAACCTGCATTATGGATGAAAAGTCTGTACTCTACAGTAGATATTTTTGGCAAGACATATTACTTTGATTTAGTGATGTTTTCTTTATAGTTTTCTGTAACAGGGTGAAATGAATATATTGGGACCTCAGGTGTTTTCTTTTTTTGCGGGTTTTGAGGGTCATTGATGATAGGCAGGGAAAGGTTCACTGGAAGGTCCGATGGGTCGACCAGCCTGACTTTGGACAAAATTTTTGATTTATTTCTGTGGTTCTGAATGTATGCATTTATATGTAACATCCTGTACAGTTTTCTAAACCCTACTTCTTTGCAATAAATTTATTTGGAGGGCAATAGGTGGTTGCCTGGGGCAGAGGGACTGTGAGAGAATTTTCCTGTCTTGATTGTTGATGAAAGACAAGACAGCCCATTCATATGAGATAATTATTAACAGATGGTGCCAGGGGTCTCAGGAGAGAGAGAGAGCCCATTGTCACGGGTCCCGGTGATAAGGGAGGTGAAATGTGAACGGTGACCTATGTGGGGGAACCAAATGGTCAATGTCATCTTTGGGTTAGCATAAAAGACTCGCCCGAGTTTCATTCGGCAAAGAATCCATCCGGCTCTGTTCTCTCCCAGGCGAACCATGGAAAGTCTGGTCTGATTCTGTGTATGTGTGGTAATGCAAATGTAAATCAGTGTATGCACTTTCCTTTAAGTGCTATTACTTGTCGGTGCCCACCCATGGTAAACTTTGTGATGAGCTTTCTCAAGGAATTGTCATCGTGGTGGGGGAATTAGCTTAAATGGTAGCACGCTTGCTTAGCAGGTGAGCGGTAGCTCGATCAATGCTTGCATTTTCCAGTGAACTTGCTCTTTCAACACAGATGGCTTGGCTTTTTAAAAATCAGGAACAATGACTCTCAAAGGGGGAATCTCAATTCCAAACCAAAGACATGGCCAAGCCCATGTCATTGTGCTTAAGGATGTATAAGACTTGTGAAAGTAGGTGATTCACAATTGTATTTCAAAGTTGTGTTGTCTTCAATTAAAACTTCATGTTAAAAATATTACCAGGACTTTGTTCACAGCTGTTTCTTGCTGGCAATGCAATGAAGGTAAGGAAGAGGCTTCACAGGCTGACTGAAGCAAAGTGACAAGACCTCAGACTGGTGGGACAGCTTGCTAAGTGTGAGCAGAGGATCCAAGCAGCTGTTAGGTATACTTGCCTAGCTTGGGTGATACATTGTTCAGGAAGGAAGTATGGCCAGGGTGAGGTTATATCATTGCACTCCCACTCTACTCACCCCTGCAAATTCCCCAAATGTGGGCATCCTGACTGCAGAGTTTCTGTTTATGGGGGACCGCATTCACACTCTCCCCTGAGTTGTTGTGTCAGAAGGGCAGAGGTTTGACCTGCTTATTGGGATGTGATGAAATGCTGCACCGTGCTTATTCCAGAATTCCAAGCTTCTAAGACGCTAATGCTAACATGCACACTCATACAAGACCTTTTTTGACCTTGATTTTGTAGTGTATTACAAATTATGAGAATTACATGTCTAGCAATATATGTAAGTAACTACATTAATTTTAAACCTCCAGTGCAGAATGACACTTGGACTGCTCTCCAACCTTTACCTGTTTGAGAAGGAACTTCCTCAGTAAATGAATGTCATGTGGGGATGGTCGTCTAGTAATCTAAAAGTTTCTGGTTCGGTCCCAGGCTCCTCCTGCTAGCATGCTGTAGTTTCCTTGAGCAAAACACTAATTGCTCCTGATGGCTGTGTTTGAATAATTGTAAGTCGCTTTGGATAAAAACGTCTGCTAAATGTAATGAATGTGTCTGAACAGAGACTTTATACCTGGACTACTTGCTGAAACCAAAATTGTTATGTACACTTTCCTTTTTTGGCTATCACTTGTCAGTGAGAACCCAGGTATATTAAGTGATGAGGTTTCTCAAGGAAATGTTTAAGCACAATGGTAAACAACATGATAACTGTCCTCATGGAAATCATCACTACATTGGCAGGGGGATTGGGTAAAATGGTAGAGCTCTCGCTTTGCATGGTGGCGCTCAGGGGATTGTTAACTCCGTTCTCAGTTTAACTTGGTCCTTTAAAGTGAACTGTTTTATGCTGAGTGTGACCAGAGTATGCAAGCACCTGTTTGGTAATCTTACCTGGCAGGGGTCATATGTTGATCAGGAAGGAAGTTTGACCCGGGTGAGGTTATGTCATTGCACTCCACTCTGCCGAACCCTGTAAAATTCCCATGTATGGGCATCTCAACTGGAGTTTCTGTTCGTGGGGGACTGCGTTCACCCTCTCCCCTGAGTTGCTGTGTAAGAAAGGCATAGCTTTTACCTGCTTATTGGGATGTGACAAAATGCTGCACTGTGCTTATTCCAGAAGTCCCAGGCTTCTACGACGCTAATGCTAGCATGCACACTCATACTTATTCAAGAACTTTTTTTTACCTTGATTTTGTAGTGTATTACAAATAATTAGAATTGCATGTCTCGCATTATATGTAAGGAACTACATTAATCATAAACCTCCAGTGCAGAAATACACTCGGACTGCTCTCCAACTTTTACCTGTATGAGAAGTGTCAACTTCCTCAGTAAATGAATGTGTCTGAACAGAGATTTGAAACCTGGACTACTTGTTGAAACCAAAATCAGTACTGTATGTACACTTTCCTTTTTGGGCTATCACTTGTAGGTGAACACCCAGATATACTAACAACACTAGACATGTTTATGCACAAAGGTTAACATGATAACTGTTCCCAAGGAAATTATCAATACATTGGCTTAAATTGCAGAGCTCTCACTTTGCGTGGTATAGGTCGGGGCATCAATAACTCCATTCTGAGTCTAACTTGGTCCTTCAAAGCAAACTGTTTGCCTTTGTTTTCTACTGAGTGTGACGAGAATATGCAAGCACCTGTTTGGTAATCTTACCTGGCAGGGGTGATATGTTGATCAGGCAGGACGTTTGCCCAGGGTGAGGCTATGTTATTGCTCCCCCATTTCCGTTGACCCCTTCAAATTCCCAAACTGTGGGAATCTCAACTGCATAGTATGCGGTAGTGGAGGACTGCGTTTGCTCTCTCCTCTGAGTGGTTGTGTAAGAAAAGCATAGCTTTAACCAGGGATGAAACGGGGCACCTTGCTTCCTTATTCTCAGCATTCCCAAGATTTTACAACTTTAATGCTTGCATGAACTCTCACACTAACTCAAGACATTTATTTCGACCTGTACTGGTGAAGTGTATTACAAATAATGAAAATTCAAAACGTAAACTGCCTGTCAATCATTATTTTTAAAGGACCACATGAACCATAACGCACCTCCAGTTAGGAATGACACTCGCACCGCTCTCTAATGTTTACCTGTACGAATTTCCGCAGAAAATGTTTGTGTTCGAAGAGGGACTTGAACCTCGGAGTGGAAATGTGGCACGGTGCAGTCTGAGCTGCTGAGATTTCAACCCACCACAGATGTAGCAGAGCTGTTTGTTGAAATCAAAATAAGTGTGCGCACTTTCCTTTAGGTGTTATCACTTGTAGGTGAGCACCCAGGTAAACTTAGTGATGAGCTTTCTCAGGGAAATGTTAAATATAGTGGGTGTGTTACAATATAATGTCACAATATAGCTAAATCTATGTAATCACATAAACATATATGCACACACATAATGAAGAACACAACCTCATATAACCCCAGTCACATATCTTTATTTTCAGCACATAGTGTAAATTCCCAGAGACAGTCCAGATGCAACTATCGGTGTTCAGGCCTCACTGTGACGCAGCTGCGGAGAGGGAGAACAACATCCACTCTTTTCCCCTATCACAGAGTTTACCCTTTCTTAAACACGGATGAATCTGTGACGCCAAACTGACCGTATATTGTTTCTGACTTCCCAAAATTTACTGTTAGACTCAGAGAGCTGCTCGAGAGTATATCTCTGATCTGAGACTTGTACAAGTCACACCAGCAACTGTCTGCCTCTTTAAGACCACCGATTGACAAACTGCAGATTAAAGCAACCCTTCACTTTAGTGAAATGGGAATTAGCTCAAATGGTAGCGTGTTTGCTTAGCATGCAAGAGGCAGCAGGGTTGATGCCTGCATTCTCTAGTGAGCTTGCTATTTCAAAGGAAATGGCTTGGCTTTTTAACAATCAGGCACAATGGCTCTCAAAGGGGGAATCTCAATACGTAACAAAAGACATGGCCAAGCCTATATCGTTGTGCAAGACTTGTGAAAGTAGGTTCTTTACAATTCGGTTGTCTTCAATTAAAACTTCAAGTTAAAAATATTGTCAGGAATTTGTTCACACCTGTATCTTGCTGGCCATGCAATGGGGTTAAGGAAGAATCTTCACAGGCTGACTGAAGCCAAGTGACAAGACCACAGACTGGTGGGACAGCTTGCTAAGTGTGAGCAGAGGATCAAAGCAGCTGTTAGGTATACTTGCCGAGCAGGGGTGATACATTTTTCAGGAAGGAAGTTTTGCCAGGGGGAGGTTATGTCATTGCACTCCGACTCTACTGACCCCTGCAATTTCCTCAAATGTAGGCATCTTGACTGCATAGTTAGTGGATGTGGGAGACTGCCTTCGCACTCTCCCCTGAGTTGTGGTGTAAGAAAGGCATAGCTTTTACCTGGTTATTGGGATGTGATGAAATGCTGCACAGTGCATGCTTACCCTAGAATTTCCAAGCTTCTAAGACACTAATGCTAGCATGCACACTCATACTTATTGAAGACCTTCATATTGACATTGATTTTGTAGTGTATTACAAATAATGAGAATTGCATGTCTCGCATTATATGTAACTACATGAACAATAATGAGTTCTGGCTTCCACTGCCCTGGCGCACCTTATATACCTTGGACCCCGAGGGATAAACTACCGCTAATGAAGGACAATATGGTTCAACCAAAAGGGCTGAGGAACAAAACATGGAGGCGTCATCTCTGAAGAAACCCGAGACAGGAAGGCAATAAGAAGAATGAGCCAGTTCCTGTGAAAGAATCAGCACCAAGTAAAAGTGCTGATAATCCAAAGAAGAAAGAGATCGGCAAGAAAAGGCCAAAGACCAGGGCTCAGACAAGGGAAGAAAGGGAGAATAAGAACAAAACATTTGCTGGGACCAGAAGGGGAGAACGACATCGGCTACCACCAAAGTTGACACGAGAACCGGACACAGTGAAGAGAGACACACCGGGATGGATGAAAGGATTAGATGACATTTCGCCAGTGGAATCTTCACTCTGGGTAAAGGAGGTGGAGGAGGGAAGTAGCGAAGACCTTTCAGGCCTATGTGAAGAAATGGCCAGAGTTCTGGAGTGGGAGCTATTGGATCAGCTGATTGACTTGCCCATACTTGTGGAGGTAGAAGAAGAGGATGAATGAGATGAATCTTTAAAGAAAGATCTCTTATAATAATCATAATAACCTCTAACAATGATTAAATTATTTAAGTATTTACAAGAATCTAACAAATGAGAAATGGATGATTTTTTTCGACAAGTAATATTGAAAGACAATTTTCGGCCAGTCATGATGTCCCCATGTAAAGCAAATGGTTTTATATGAGAAAGAAATGTTGTTGATGTTGATGAGAAATATTGTGATTTATGTGATAATAGTGTGTAAGATTTAGGGAAAGAAAAAGAAAAAATGAATTTATACTCTGGAAAAATCCGAAAAACTGAGTTAATTTATTTTCTGTAAAAACGGTTTTACATGTAATCTGGGGTTTTATGTGGGATGACCTGGAATGGCTATCTTCGGAAAAACCTAAGATGTCACCGAAGAAAGACCTAAGAAATCACGGGGGGGGTGAATCATGTTGTGAAAAACACCAAATCGCGTTATCTTTCCAGACGTACAAGAAAAATTAAAGTTAGTAACTAACGTCAGCAAGAGAGGTCAGTAAGGCAGCTGTTATCCAGAAAGACACAAATAGCCGAAAGATGATTACAACGCTGGTCCAAGAAGCAAACTTGGACTTTTGGACTTTGTCACGCAAACCCTTCTCTGGATTATTCAGACACTTGAACCCCCCCCGGCGAACAGAGGTCGTTTGACTGTAGTGAGGTCTGGGCTCCTTGTACTGGGAGGTGGGCTGTTCTGCAGGACATCGCGACTTCCATCGCCACTGGTAGAGCCAGTTTGGAGGTTCCTGATCAGATCCCTTGCCTAACTCCCACAAAATTGAAATTACGCCAAAATTGGATAGCGTAGGAAAAGCATTAGGGTATGGTTTTATTCTTTTCTTTTCTTTCTCTTTTTACTGATTTTGATCAGATTGATTTTTTGATTATATTTAAACCGATAATTACGGTGTGTCTGTATCATGTATTGATTATTTACCCCATTGCACTGCTTAGATAAATACTTTACTTGCATTTAAAGCATCAGTTTTAAGTTTTTATTGTAGTTTAGAGAAACAAGTCACCTAAGCCTGAGCACCCTTCTTGTACATAGTGAAAAGTTAGGAAAAGCGCATTATAGGATCGAAATGGTTAGCCAAGCCTCAATCTAGAACTAGTTCTAGTTCTCAAGTTCTCCCACTTAAAAAGATGAGAGAGGCCTGTAATTTTCATCATATGTACACTTCGACTATGAGAGACAGAATGGGGGGAAAGAATCCAGGAAATCACATTGTAGGATTTTTAATGAATTAATTGGTAAATTCCTCGGTAAAATAAATATTTGGTCACCTACAAACAAGCAAGATTTCTGGCTTTCACAGACCTGTAACTTTTTCTTTAAGAGGCTCCTCTGTCCCCCACTCGTTACCTGTATTAATGGCACCTGTTTGAACTCGTTGTCAGTATAAAAGACACCTGTCCACAACCTCAAACAGTCACACTCCAAACTCCACTATGGCCAAGACCAAAGAGCTGTCAAAGGACACCAGAAACAAAATTGTAGACCTGCACCAGGCTGGGAAGACTGAATCTGCAACAGGTAAGCAGCTTGTTGTGAAGAAATCAACTGTGGGAGCAATTATTAGAAAATGGAAGACATACAAGACCACTGATAATCTCCCTCGATCTGGGGCTCCATGCAAGATCTCACCCCATGGGGTCAAATTGATCACAAGAACGGTGAGCAAACATCCCAGAACCACACGGGGGGACCTAGTGAATGACCTGCAGAGAGCTGGGACCAAAGTAACAAAGGCTACCATCAGTAACACACTACGCCGCCAGGGACTCAAATCCTGCAGTGCCAGACGTGTCCCCCTGCTTAAGCCAGTACATGTCCAGGCCCGTCTGAAGTTTGCTAGAGAGCATTTGGATGATCCAGAAGAGGATTGGGAGAAAGTCATATGGTCAGATGAAACCAAAATAGAACTTTTTGGTAAAAACTCAACTTGTTGTGTTTGGAGGAGAAAGAAAGCTGAGTTGCAGCCAAAGAACACCATACCTACTGTGAAGCATGGGGGTGGAAACATCATGCTTTGGGGCTGTTTTTCTGCAAAGGGACCAGGACGACTGATCCGTGTAAAGGAAAGAATGAATGGGGCCATGAATTGTGAGATTTTGATTGAAAACCTCCTTCCATCAGCAAGGGCATTGGAGATGAAGTGTGACTGGGCCTTTCAGCATGACCATGATCCCAAACACACCGCCCGGGCAACGAAGGAGTATTGAGATGAACTTTTGTTATTGACCAAATACTTATTTTCCACCATAATTTGCAAATAAATTCTTTTAAAAATCAGACAATGTGATCTTCTGGATTTTTTTTTCTCATTTTGTCTCTCATAGTTGAGGTGAACCTATGATGAAAATAACAGGCCTCTCTCATCTTTTTAAGTGGGAGAACTTGCACAATTGGTGGCTGACTAAATACTTTTTTGCCCCACTGTATCTCCTTCGAAAAAAGTGAACTTCGTTAAATGAACACCAAGCAACCACACCAACTGGCCCTCTTTAGATTAGAGGTGGTGTTTACTGGAGTGGCCTTTTGAGTTATATCCTTTACTTTGCAGGGTTATTGAGGGGGTTAAATTCAGGGCTGAAACAGGGGAGGCTTCAGGAAGGAGACAGTTAGCAGCTGGGCGAGTCTATTCGCTACCTAGTCGGAGCCATCTTTAGAATCCTGTACAGTTGTAATACCTGGCAGGCTAAGAATGAACCCGTTAGATGGAGGGCTAGTCTGGAGCACTGTACTGTGCTATTGCCGGGAGAAAGATGAAACGGGGGACGTTGCTTTCTGATTTTCGGCATTCCCAAGATTTTACGACTTTAATGCTTACATGAACTCTCATACTAATTCAAGACATTCATTTCGACATGTACCGGTGAAGTGTGTTACTTCTCCCATTAGGGGTCGCCACAGCGGATCATCTGCCTCCCATACTGTCTGTTCTGCGCATCACGAGACACGAGAAACTGTTGCGTCCTCTGCCTGACGGAAACATGGCTTAACCCACTGGTGCCGGATGAAGCCATTCGTCCAGCCGAGTCCTTTTCCTTCTTCCGCAGCGACAGATTGGTGGGGACGGTAGCTCAGGAGGTAGAGCTGGTCGTCTAGTAATCTAAAGGTTGCTGGTTCGATCCCAGGCTCCTCCTGCTAGCATGCTGTAGTGTCCTTGAGCAAGACACTTAACCCCTCATTGCTCCTGATGGCTGCGTCCGTCGGTGTTTGAATAATTGTAAGTCGCTGGTGAAAGGACTGTAAAATGGTGAAATCCAAAGGTGGAGGCGACTGCCTCATGGTAAACAACAGCTGGTGTGACAACACCAAGTCTCTCTCATGCTCGCCAAACCTGGAACAGCTGACAATCTTATGCCATCCATTTTATCTCCCCCGGGAATTCAGCACGGTCATTATGACAGACATTTATATTCCACCGCAAGTGAACACCGACACAACACTGTCAGACCTGTATGATGTGTTGTGCGGATTTCAAAACAAACATCCCAACGCGGTTGTGGTGGTGACTGGGGATTTTAACAGGGTGAACCTTAATAAAGTTCTGCATAATTTCTACCAACACATCACGTGTGCCACCAGGGGAGATAGAACTTTGGACCATCGCTACACACCTTACAAGAACGGATCCAAGACCGTCTCACTCCCTGCTTTTGGGAAATCAGATCACGCCACGATTTCACTGGTTCCCGTTTCCAGGCCTCTGATCTCACAAGAATTGGTGGTGACGAGGGAAGTGAAGTTGTGAACGGACCAATCAGAGGCTACGCTTCAGGGTGCACTGACTGACGTCGACTGGGACATGTTCCAATCAAGTTCAAGTGACTTCAGCGAGTTTACGGACGTAGCGGTGAGCTTTGTGGTTACGTTAGCGGACCGCATCGTTCCCACGGGGAAAGTTCAGATATTTCAAAACCAAAAGCCGTGAGTCGATAACTCCATCCGCTGAACTCTGAATGCTCACACGGCCGCTTACAACGACAGTCTTGTATCCGGAAATATGGACAATTACAAAGCAGAGTCATACAATCTGCGGAGGGCGGTGAAGGACACTAAACGGACGTACAGAGAGACTGTGGAGCTACAGATGAAGCAACGGCACACCAGACGCCAGACGCTGTGGCATAGGCTGCAGACTATAACAAACTACAAGAGCAGCTCCTCCCCAGCCACGAGTGTGGACGCCTCCCTCGCCAATGAACTGAACTCCTATGATGCGCGGTTTGAGTCTGGCAACAACACTGCTAGCTCGCCGGCTAATTGGAGTTACACCGCTGGGGATAAGCACGCACTCTGGGGCTCTGATGCCGGTAAACACCAGGAAAGCTGCGAGCCCAGATGGCATATCTGGACGACTACTGAAGACCTGTGCTAACCAGCTAGCCTCGATGTTCACTACAATATTCAACATCTCCCTGGCTGAATCAGTGGTCCCGTCCTGCTTAAAGAGGTCCACCGTCGTTCCTGTCCCGATGATCGCCTCTTCAGCCTGACTGAATGACTACCATCCGGTGGCCCTCACCTCTGTGATCATGAAGTGTTTCGAGAGGCTGATTAAGGATTATATCTGTGCCTCCCTCCCCCGCACCTTGGACCTGTCGCAGTTTGCGTACCAGATCCACGGATGGTCTCCCAGGTACTGCACACCATGCTCATGCACCTGGATGCCCGGAAGGGGGCCAATGTGAGATTGCTGTTCATCGATTATGGTTCAGCCTTCAATACCATTGTCCCCTCCAGACTGGCTGTCAAGCTGATGGAGTTTCGACTGAATACTCCGCTGTGTGCCTGGGTCCTGGACTCCCTCTCAGCCCGGCCTCAGGTGGTTAAGGTGGGGAAGCACATGTCCAGCTCTCTCACCCTGAACACAGGATCCCCCCAAGGCTGCATCCTCAGCCCCCTACTGTACTCCCTGTACAAACATGACTGTGTGGCCAGATCCAATCCAACACCATCATCAAGTTTGCTGACGACACCGTTGTTGTGGGTCTGATCACCAACGGTGATGAGAAGGCCTACCGCGAGGAGGTGGCTGACCTGTCACTCTGGTGCCAGGACAACAGCCCACACCTGAATGTCAGCAAAACTAAGGAGCTGATTGTGGTCTTTTAGTGCGGATTACCACCGAGGACACACGCAACCTTGGTGATTAATGGGACTTCTGTCGACAGGGTGAGCAGCTTCAAGTACCTGGGAGTCCACATCACAGAGGATTTAACATGGATTTTACAAACAGACACTCTGGTGAGAAAGGTGAGGAAGTGTCTTTACCACCTCAGGCAGCTGAGGAAAATCCAGGTCTCGGTGAGGATCCTCAACTGCTCCTTCTACTGCTCCTTCTACTCTGGAGCAGTGGAGAGCATCCTGACAGGCAACATCACTGCCTGGTTTGGGAACTGTACTGCTCAGGACAGGTGGGCCCTGCAGAGGGTGGTGCGTTCAGCTGAACGTACCGCTGGAGCTACACTCCCCTCCCTGCACGACATATACACCAGGAGATGTAGTAGCAGAGCCCGCAGGATCATGAGGGATCCTCACCACCCCAATGACGGACTGTTCCAGCTGCTGCGGTCAGGCAAGCGCCTCCGCAGTCACACAGCGAGAACAGAGAGACTGAGACAGAGTTTTTTCCCGCAAGCCATGAGAACTGTCAATGAAGACCTCACCAGCGGTCCTCACTGAGCCACACACATAGGCTCCACTACCTTACTGTACTCTATGTAGCATACTCTACCGCATACTGTTTCACCGTTCTGGGTTGTTCAGTATTACTGTATTGCTGGGTTGTACTGTTGTATACGGTGCTGTATATCTCACAAATACTACCTCACTTTATTCACATGCCACTTTAATGCACATATCTGTATATACATAAATAGCCTATCCTATATACAAAAGTCTATCCCATATACATAAGCCTATTCTCTTTATCTATTCTGTACCCCAACCCTGCATTACCCGTGAGTTCTTATTTTATTTTATTCTATATATTTATATTTTATTCTATAGCATTCGACTCACTGCATTACATTTTAGGAATCAGTTAGTTGGTCAAGTAGAAATTCTTAGGTAGCTACTGTGTTCAGTCTAGGACATATTGTGTGTAATCACCGGGTGCGTTGCATTGACATTTCACTGCATATATGTATGAAAGTATGTCTATGTATGTGACGAATAAACCTCTTGAATCTTGGATCTTCCTCCCTTACACCAACCGCCTGCAGGCCCCCCTTCACCTGATCCAAAAACCTTCTCTTTGGCCTTCCTCTTATCCTCTTGCCTGTCAGCACCATCCAGCATTCTTCTCTCAACGCAAATCTCTCTTACACACGTGTCCAAACCTTCTCAATCTCGCCTCTCTAACTTTTCCACCAAACTCCCAACCTGAGCTGTCCTTCTAATGTACTCATTCTTTGTCCTGTCAATCCTTGTCACTCCCTAGGAAAATCTCAACATCCTTAACTCTGCCACCTCCTGTTCATTCACCTGCATTCTTGTCAGTGTCACAGCCTCTAAATCGTACTACATAGCTGGTCTCACTACCGTTCTGGTCGAACTTACCCTTCACTCTTGCTGGAACCCTTCTTTCACAGATTACTCCGAACACTCTTCTCCACCCACTCCGTCCTGCCTGTACTCTCTTCTACACTCTCCGCTGCTTTGGATGGTCGACCCAAAGTACTTGAACTCATTCGCCTTCTCCACCTCCACTCCTTGCATTCTCAGCTTTTCGCCGCCCTCCCATTCACGCACATGTATTTTGTTTTACTCCTGCTAACTTTCATTCCTCTTTTCTCTAATGCATGCTTCCACTTCTCTAGGCTCTTCTCAACCTACTTCCTTCTTTTGCTACAGATCACATTGTCATCCGCAAACATCATGGTCCACGGAGACTCCTGCCCGATTTCATCTGTTAATCTGTCCATCACCATTGCAAACAAGAAAGGGCTCAGAGCTGATCATTGATGCAATCCCACCTCCACTTTGAATGCCTTTGTCATGCCTACTGCACACCTTACTACTGTCTGACTGCCCTCATACATATCCTGTACCACCACGTGGACCAGACGTGTGGAGTGTTTGGGTGCTCTGTGAAATGGAACCTCCAGCTCATCAGAGACGTTATTGCTTGGGTGGAAGACAGAGGTCAACCCTAATGGTGGTAGGTCTTGATCAGGCCAAAGCCTTCAATGTGGTTCACTGGGGCTTTATGTTTAAGGTTTAAGAGAAAGTAGTCTTAGGGAAGGGATTTGTTAGGTGGCTGCGTATGTTGTACGCGGCTGTTGGGAGCATGGTTTGCGTAAACAGTCACCGAGGGGAACCCCTGTCTTACCCCTGATTGCAATCAAAAAAGTGGACAGCTGAGCTGGACAGGGGACAGGGGTGTCCGCTTTCACCCCTGCTCTACATCCTTTACATTGAGCCGCTGGCGGCAGCCATTCGGGCTGACCCGGGTGTGAGAGGACTGCTGGTACCAGGCAGCGGTGTCCTTAGGGTCAAGCTGTCCCAGTATGCGGACAATACCACCTTGCTGCTGGATGCCTGCATCCTCCCTTCCTTGGAGATCTTCCAGGAGTTCTGCTGATTCTCTGGCACAGAGTAAAATCTGGCGAAGCCCTCAGTAAAGTTCTTTTGGCGGTGGAAGGTAAGGAGGGACATACCAGGGGGGCTGTCGCTCTGCGTAGGACCCCTGAGATTAATCAGGGTGGACTTTGAGGCGGCATACAGTGCTACGGCAAATTGGACCAGGCCAATTGAAGCGGTCCAGAGGAAAGTCACCCTCTAGAAATCGAGGAAACTGACCCTCACAGAGAAGGTGCTGGTTTTGAAGGCGGACATGTTACCATCCCTACTGTACTTGTCGTATGTCTTCCTGATGCCGGCATGCATGCGGGCGCCCCTCACACATCTTGTGTTCAGTTTCGTGTGGGGAGGCCGGTGCGAGAATGCGGTGAGGGCCTGTATGTATGCGCTGATTGGGGAGGGCGGAAGTGGCGTGCCCCACCTCCCACTGAAGCTGGACGGCTATTTTGTTTACTTTTTTTGAGGGAGCTGTCCTCTCCGGTGGTCCACCCATCAGGACACTTCCTCCGTCTGTTCTTCTCCTACCAGGCGAGGAAGGTGATGGGGACTTTGGGCAACTTGGGGCCCCGGTCAGAGCAGGTGCCATGGCACTACGGCTGAACGGAAAAGTGGCTTCGGGCTCACCCCGAGGCTTTGGACGGGGGTTTGGGGCTGGACCAGTTCTTCACTGAGAGGAGGCGGGGGTTGACCACGCCAGCTGTTGTAGGCATCCCCGCGGCAGTCTGGCTGGCGGTCTAGCCTCCCGGCCTGTACCATGGGCTCAAGGACCTAAACTGGTCCTGCCTCAACAAAGCACTGTCGGTACGTACCACCTTGTACCGGCAGAGCTTGACGACATCCCCTCGGTGCCCCCGAGCCAAGTGCTCGGAGGAGGAGACCATCTGAGGAGACCATCTGAGGAATAAGCAATTTTAAGAAGAGAGTTCATTTTACAGTCCTTCCTGGGAGATCTTCCAGGAGTTCTGCTGATTGTCTGGCACAGAGTAAATTCTGGTGAAGACCTCGGTAAAGTTCTTTTGGTGGTGGAAGGGAAGGAGAGACGTACCAGGGGGACTGTCGCTCTGCGTAGGACCCCTGAGATGAATCAAGGTGGACTTTGAGGTGGCACACACTGCCACGGCAAATTGGACCAGGCCAATTGCAGCTGTCCAGAGGAAAGTCGCCCTCTAGAAATCCAGGACACTGACCCCCACAGAGAAGTTGCTACTTTTGAAGGCGGACGTGTTACCGTCCCTACTGTACTTGTCATACGTCTTCCAGATGCCAGGATCTTCTGTTTACTAGACAGGTGCTTTGACCAACTCAGCAAACCCACACCTCCTCCGATGAGGTGGCCTTGTGGTTAAGGCGATGGCGACTAATTAGTCGTGCTCTGCATACATTGGTTCAAGCCACATCCACATTGTGGCTGGTCATTCAACATTTAGTAAAGAGATCATGGATTTGCCCAAACCCACATCCTTGGAATTCCTTACTTATGAGGACTAGAAGTGCAATAAACCACCTCTATTCCATGTTTCACTGAACATTATTATTGTTGTATTTGTACTGCCACCACTGAACAGCATTCAAGTCCAAAAGGCGCTGCTGAGAATGTTTAACTTTCCAGCTGTTCATTTTATGAATTGTGTAAAAGATGACAAGACAGAAACCTGACTCTCTTGGGACCCAACAAAACAACTTTTGAGCGCTTGCCATTACGCTAGACAGACACTCTTTGGATTTATTTTCCTGAGATACACTGTATAATTGTCACATGCACTTCCACTGAATGGCCTCCAAGTCCAAAAAGCGCTGCTAGGACTTGAATCCAGAATCTTCTGTTTACAAGACAGGTGCTTCGACCAATGAAGTGCGTTCGAATGGAATGTTGACAGAAATAACAAAGGAACACTGGAGGGATCAGAATCCATAATGCCTTTATCAAGTGTTACATTACCAGCTATGATGAGGACGGGACTCGAACCCTCAACACCAACCATGTGTAACATCCTTCATCATTTTGAGTAATTCTGAGGAATAATGTAGTGGAAAAAAACGCATCTAACACTTAAACTGAAGAAGAGAGGTTCGAGAGAGAGTCGAGGTCTGAAGATATAAGACTTTATTATCACTTGCAAGAAGTGACAACAGAATCTGAGTTGGTTTGCCAAATTACTCCCGAGCTGCTCACGGACTCCTTCTTTTAACCTCTTTCTGTTGGTCCAAAATGTACATCTGTTTTCTCAATAAGAATCCCTTCCTTACTCCTACACGGTCAATAGTGCGAAGAACCCATTTGTCTGCATTCTTTGACGTCAGTTACAATAACAAACCTCCCGATGCTAGTCCAGGCCATATTTTAGAGGGGATGTTTGCATTAACAGACCTTCCCATGTCATATGGCTCACGGCCAACAAAGCACTTATTCCTGTCTGCTACTTTTGTTTGGACTGAAAACACCATGTCTTTGCTGACCCCTGTTTCACGCACACTTACTTCATTCATATAGCATATGGGAAGATAATGAATGTTCTTTCTTATTTAATGGTAGAATATAATGAACATATTTCTTTTAAATGTACTGGTAAATTTCTCCCAAAATAAGCGATTTTAAGAAGAGAGTTCATTTTACAGTCCAACTACCATTTCAAGGACTTAGACACTACATATTTTGGTCTTGTACTGACTGAACTGATGGATAATTAGGAACTGGTCAAGCCAGATTTGAGCAACACACATTGGAGGCAAAGTTCAAAGCACAAGGAATTTCATGGAAAAACACTAGTGACCACAACATTTAAAAATGTGGTGATTTCAAAATAGACCCATGAACAAGACTTGTGAAAGTAGTTGCCTTACAATTCTGTTGAAAAGTTGTTTTGTCTTAAATTAAACCATTGTTCACAGCCTGTGTCTTTGCTGGCCATCAGGAATAGGTTTCACAGGCAGACTGATGCCAAGTGACAAGACCACAGACTGGTGAGACAACCTGCAGACATTCCAATAAGCCTTTGCCTTTCGTACGCCACAACCCAGGGGAGTTTGTGGATGCAGTCCCCCACAATCACAAACGATGCAGGCAAGAGGCTCACCTCTGGGGGGATGATGTCAACTAGGTCAGAGTGCAATGATATAACTTCACCCTGGCCGAACTCCCTTCCTCAAAGAAGGAAGAGGGTCTTGTCACTTGGCTTCAGTCAGCTTGGGAAGACTCTGCCCTACCCCCATTGCATGCCCAGCAAGACAGAGGTGTCAATATTTTTAAGTTTAATTGATGACAACACAACTTTTAAACAGAATTAAAACACAATTCACACACAATTCACACAGAAAAACATTTGAGAAAATCCCAAGTGTCATTCCCAACTGGATGTATATTATGGTTCATGTTGTCCTTTGAAAATCATGATAGACAAGCAATTTGAATGTTTTATAATACACTTCACAGGTACAGGTCAAAATGAATGTCTTGAATAAGTATGAGAAATGATGCAAGCATCAACATCGTAATATCTTGGGAATGCTGAGAATAAGAAAGCAAGGTGCCCCATTTCATCACAGGTTAAAGCTATGCTTTTATTATACAACAGCTGAGGGTAGAGCACAAATGTAGCTGGCTGCATTGGACTTTTAATCTGAAGGTCCAGGGTTCAAGCCCCTGCTCAGGTGTACTGCTTTGCAAGGGAAGTTCACTTTCCTTGAGTGTCATTCTGCACAGGAGGGGCATTATGATGAACAACTGTCATTATTTGTAATACACCACAAGTGGTATGAGTGTGCATGTTAGCATTCATGTCTCGAAGACATGCCCACTCATACTACCCTGGAAATTCCAGATTTTCATCACATTCCAATCATCCTATGGCTTTCTTACACCACAAGTCGGAGTGCAATGACATAATCTCACCCTGGCCAAAATTCCTTCCTGAAGGAAGAAAGGTGGTCTTACCACTTGGCTTCAGTCAGCCTGTGAAGACTCTGCCTTATCCCTATTGCATGGCCAGCAAGACCGAGGTGTCAATATCTTTAACTTTAATTGTAGACAACACAACTTTTAAAGTGCACCATGGGATCCTTCTGGCAATAAAGATACAATTCTGATAAAAATGCATATTGACCGAAATAGCATGAGGACACTGGAGGGGTTTAAATCCAAATGTTAAATTACAAGCCACCATCCGGATGGGTGTTGAACCATTCCATGCAGAGCACAACTGATAAGCAACACATGGCCTTAACCTCTAGACCACCTCATCAAAAACATCCATTTGTAACATTCTTCATCGTATTGCTGAGGTTCTGAGTAAAATCAAATTCAAGTACAGAGTTTTATTTCCTTTCAGACTACATTGCCAAGGACATGGGACTTTCATGATTAGAATTGTGTAAAAGAAAACAGGACAGACACATGACGCTGGTGGGACTTGAGCATCTGATG
Organism: Zeus faber; assembly: GCF_960531495.2. Lineage (NCBI taxonomy): Eukaryota > Metazoa > Chordata > Actinopteri > Zeiformes > Zeidae > Zeus > Zeus faber. The sequence continues at coordinate 27,385,190 of NC_137198.1, read as the reverse complement.
TCCTTGTGTATGAAGTCTAGAAGTCTAGTGCTCTCTCCACTGCACTTAGTAATAACTTTGCGCCATTTTTCACTGAGATATAGTAAACAGGAGATCCTGGGTTAAAGTCCCGGCAGCGCCTTTTGAACTTCTTCGTCACATACATATACATACTTTCCATACACATGTGCATTGAAATGTTCATGCAACCCACCTGGTGATTACACACAATATGTCCTTGACTGAACACAGTAGTTACCTAAGAAAATTTATTTCTACTAGACCAACTAACTGATTCCTAAAACGTAATACAGTAAGTCGAATACTTATACAATGAAATAAAAATATATAGATTAAAAAATAAATAAAATAAAATGGAATAGCTACAGGGAATAGGCTTACACATATGGGATAGACTTATGTGCATGGGATCGGCAATTATATAAATACAGATATGTGCATTAAAGTGGCATGTGAATAAATTGAGGTAGTGTTTGTGGGATAATACAGCACAGTATACAACAGTATGGCGCAGCAATCTGGTAACACCGAACAACCCAGAACAGTGACACAGCATTCAGTACAGTATGTTACATACAGTACAGTAAGGTAGTGGAGCCTATGTGTGTGGTTCAGTGAGGACCCCTGGTGAGGTCAGTATTGACAGTTCTTATGTCTTGCGGGAAAAAACTCTGTTTCAGACTCTGTTCTCGCTGTGTGACTGCGAAGGCGCTTGCCTGACCACAGCAGGCTCTGCGACTACACCTCCTGGTGTATAAGTCCTGTAGGGAGGGGAGGGTAGTTCCAGTGGTACGTTCAGCTGAACGCACCACCCTCTGCAGGGCTCGCCTGTCCTGAGCAGTACAGTTCCCAAACCAGGCAGTAATGTTGCCTGTCAGGATGCTCTCCACCGCTCTAGAGTAGAAGGACTTGAGGATCCTCACCAAGACCCGGAATTTCCTCAGCTGCATGAGGTGGTAAAGACACTGCCTCACCTTTCGCACCAGAGTGTCTGTTTGTAAAGTCCATGTTAAATCCTCTGTGATGTGCACTCCCAGGTACTTGAAGCTGCTCACCCTGTCAACAGAAATCCCATTAATCACCAAGGGCGTGTGCATCCTCGCCTGAAGTCCACAATCAGCTCCTTAGTTTTGCTGACATTCCGGAGGAGGCTGTTGTCCTGGCACCAGAGTGACAGGTCAGCAACCTCCTCGCGGTAGGCCTTCTCAGTCGGTGATCAGGCCCAGGACAACAGTGTCGTCAACAAACTTGATGATGGTGTTGGAGCTGGACCTGGCCACACAGTCATGTGTGTACAGGGATTACAGTAGGGGGCTGAGGATGCAGCCCCGGGGGGATCCTGGGGGCTGTGAAGAAGTCCAGGATCCAGGCGCAGAGCGGAGTATTCAGTCCAAGCTCCTTCAGCTTGACAGCCAGTCTGGTGGGGACTATGGTATTGAAAGCTGAACTGTAACTGAAGAACAGCATTCTCCCATAGGCCTCCTTCGGGCCGTCCAGGTGCGTGAGCGTGGTGTGCAGTACCTGGGAGACAGCGTCATCCGTGGATCTGTTCCGCCGGTATGCAAACTGAAACGGGTCCAAGGTGCGGGGAGGAGGGGCGCAGATATAATCCTTAATCAGCCTCTCCAAACACTTCATGACCACCGAGGTGAAGGCCACTGGACGGTAGTCATTCAGGCAGGCAGGAGAGGACATCTTCGGGACAGGAATAACGGTGGACCTCTTGAAGCAGGACAGGACCACTGATTCGGCCAGGGAGATTTGGAATATTGTAGTGAACACTGGAGCTAGCGGGTTAGCACAGGTCTTCATTACTCAACCAGATATACTATCCGGGCTCGCAGCTTTCCTGGTGTTCACCCATATCAGAGCCTTCCTGACGTCACGCACGGACACCGAGAGTGCACGCTCATCCCCAGCGGTGTAACTCCAATTGGCCGGCGAGCTAGCAGTGCTGTTGTCAGACTCAAACCACGCAAACAAGGAATTCAGTTCGTTGACTAAGGAGGCCTACTCACTCGTGGCTGGGGAGGAGCTCCTCTTGTAGTTTGTTATCATCCACAAGCCCTCCCACAAGCGTCTTGTGTCCGTCTGCTCCATCTGTAGCTCCACAGTCTCTCTGTACGTCCGTTTAGCGTCACCGCCCTCCGCAGATTGTAAGACGCCGCTATGTAATTGTTCATATTACTGGATACAAGACCGTCGTTGTGAGCGGCCGTGTGAGCATCCAGAGCGCAGTGGATGGATATGTCAAACCCACGGTTTCTGGTTAGGAAATATCCAAACTTTCACCGCGGGCACGATGCTGCCACTGATTGGTCTGTCCACCGCTTCACATCCCTTGTCAGCACCAGTTCTCGTGCGATCAGAGGCATGTAAACAGGAACCAGTGAGATTGTGGCGTGATCCGATTTCCCGAAAGCAGGGAGCGAGACGGTCTCGTATCCATTCTTGTAAAGAGTGAAGCAATGGTCCAAAGCTCTATCTCCCCTGGTGGCACACGTGATGTGTTGGTGGAAAATAGGTAGAACTTTTTAAAGGTTCGCTTTGTTGAAGTCCCCAGTCACCACGACGGCCGCGTCGGGATGATTGTTTTGATATCCACACAACACATCATACAGGTCACACACACACGCTACACTTCTAGAACTAATAAGCAAGGAATTCAGAATTTGTGGGCTTGAGTCCCACCAGCGTCATGCGTCTGTCTTGTTTTCTTTTACACAATTCTAATCATGAAAGTCCCATGTGCTTGGCAATGTAGTCTGACTGTAAAAAACTCTGTACTATAATTTGATTTTACTCAGAACTCAAGCAAAATGATGAAGGATGTCCCAAATGGACGTTTTGGGTTAGGTGGTCTAGAGTTTAATAACATGGCATTCTAATCAGTTGTGCTTTGCATGCAAGGGGTCAAGACCCATCCTCATCGTGGCTTGTAATTTAACATTTGGTAAATGGATAAAGGATTAACCTCCCTGCAGTGTCCCTATGCTTTTTCGGTCAATATGAAATTTTCACAGAGTTGTATCTCTATTGCCGGCTGTAGCTTATGGTGCTGTGGCTTAGTTGGTCAAAGTGCCTGTCTAGTAAACAGGAGATCCTGGGTTCAAGTCCCAGCAGTGCCTTTTGAACATTAATGCGGAAGGATGTCACAAGTGGATGTTTCTGGTGAGGTGGTCTAGAGGTTAATTACATGGCCTGCTCATCAGTTGTGCTTTGCATGCAAGGGGTCAAGACACATCCTCATCGTGGCTTGTAATTTAACATTTGGTAAATGGATAAAGGATAAAACTCCCTGCAGTGTCCCTTTGCTTTTTCGGTCAATGTCAAATTTTCACAGAGTTGGATCTCTATTGCAAGCTGTAGCAGATGGTGCTGAGGCTTAGTTGGTCAAAGTGCCTGTCTAGTAAACAGGAGATCCTGGGTTCAAGTCCCAGCAGCGCCTTTTGAACATTAATGCCGTTCAGTGGTGGCTGGATACATGCGACCATCACCCGCAGTGAAACATAGAAATAGAAATAGCTTTGTTGGACTTCCATGCCTGATACTAAAGCAGTTACCAGGCTGTGGGTTCAGGCATATCCATGATCTCTTTACCTAATGTTGAATGACTGGCCACAATGTGGATGCAAATTGAACCAATGCATTCAGAACACGACGGCTTAGGCGCCCACCGTCTTAATCATGAGGCCACCTCACCTGAAAATATGTGGATTTGCTGAGTCTGTCAAAGCATGTCTAAAAAATAAGAGATTCTGGGTTCAAGTCCCAGAAGTACCTTTTGGACTTGAATGCCAATCAGTGGAGGCAGTTTCTACACGACAAAAGTACATCTCGTGAAAAATTGCCCAGAAGTGAGTGTAATGCACAATGGATAGTGCGAAAGACGTATAGAACTAATAAGCAAGGAATTCAGAATTTGTGGGCTTGAGTCCCACCTGCGTCTGTCTTGTTTTCTTTTACACAATTCTAATCATGAAAGTCCCATGTGCTTGGCAATGTAGTCTGACTGTAAAAAACTCTGTACTATAATGTGATTTTACTCAGAACTCAAGCAAAATGATGAAGGATGTCCCAAATGGACGTTTTGGGGTTGGTGGTCTAGAGTTTAATAACATGGCATTCTAATCAGTTGTGCTTTGCATGCAAGGGGTCAAGACACATCCTCATCGTGGCTTGTAATTTAACATTTGGTAAATGGATAAAGGATTAAACTCCCTGCAGTGTCCCTTTGCTTTTTTGGTCAATATGAAATTTTCACAGAGTTGTATCTCTATTGTCGGCTGTAGCTCACGGTGCTGTGGCTTAGTTGGTCAAAGTGCCTGTCTAGTAAACAGGAGATCCTGGGTTCAAGTCCCAGCAGTGCCTTTTGAACATTAATGCGGAAGGATGTCACAAGTGGATGTTTTTGGTGAGGTGGTCTAGAGGTTAATTACATGGCCTGCTCATCAGTTGTGCTTTGCATGCAAGGTGTCAAGACACATCCTCATCGTGGCTTGTAATTTAACATTTGGTAATTGGATAAAGGATTAAACTCCCTGCAGTGTCCCTTTGCTTTTTCGGTCAATGTCAAATTTTCACAGAGTTGTATCTCTATTGCAAGCTGTACCACATGGTGCTGAGGCTTTGTTGGTCAAAGTGCCTGTCTAGTAAACAGGGGATCCTGGGTTCAAGTCCCAGCAGCGCCTTTTGAACATTAATGCCGTTCAGTGGTGGCTGGATACATGCGACCATCACCCGCAGTGAAACATAGAAATAGAAATAGCTTTGTTGGACTTCCATGCCTGATACTTAAGCAGTTACCAGGCTGTGGGTTCAGGCATATCCATGATCTCTTTACCTAATGTTGAATGACCGGCCACAATGTGGATGCAAATTGAACTAATGCATTCAGAGCACGACGGCTTAGGCGCCCACCATCTTAATCATGAGGACACCTCACCTGAAAATGTGTGGATTTGCTGAGTCTGTCAAAGCATGTGTAAAAAATAAGAGATTCTGGGTTCAAGTCCCAGAAGTACCTTTTGGACTTGAATGCCAATCAGTGGAGGCAGTTTCTACACGACAAAAGTACATCTCGTGAAAAATTGCCCAGAAGTGAGTGTAATGCACAATGGATAGTGCGAAAGACGTATAGAACTAATAAGCAAGGAATTCAGAATTTGTGGGCTTGAGTCCCACCTGCGTCTGTCTTGTTTTCTTTTACACAATTCTAATCATGAAAGTCCCATGTGCTTGGCAATGTAGTCTGACTGTAAAAAACTCTGTACTATAATTTGATTTTACTCAGAACTCAAGCAAAATGATGAAGGATGTCCCAAATGGACGTTTTGGGTTAGGTGGTCTAGAGTTTAATAACATGGCATTCTAATCAGTTGTGCTTTGCATGCAAGGGGTCAAGACCCATCCTCATTGTGGCTTGTAATTTAACATTTGGTAAATGGATAAAGGATTAAACTCCCTGCAGTGTCCCTATGCTTTTTCGGTCAATATGAAATTTTCACAGAGTTGTATCTCTATTGTCGGCTGTAGCTCACGGTGCTGTGGCTTAGTTGGTCAAAGTGCCTGTCTAGTAAACAGGAGATCCTGGGTTCAATTCCCAGCAGTGCCTTTTGAACATTAATGCGGAAGGATGTCGCAAGTGGATGTTTTTGGTGAGGTGGTCTAGAGGTTAATTACATGGCCTGCTCATCAGTTGTGCTTTGCATGCAAGGGGTCAAGACACATCCTCATCGTGGCTTGTAATTTAACATTTGGTTAATGGATAAAGGATTAAACTCCCTGCAGTGTCCCTTTGCTTTTTCGGTCAATGTCAAATTTTCACAGAGTTGTATCTCTATTGCAAGCTGTAGCATATGGTGCTGTGGCTTAGTTGGTCAAAGTGCCTGTCTAGTAAACAGGAGATCCTGGGTTCAAGTCCCAGCAGTGCCTTTTAAAATTGAATGCCGTTCAGTGGAGGCTGGATATATGCGAAAATCACCCACAGTGATACATCAAATGGCTGTGTTGGACTTCCATGCCTCATACAAAAGCAGTTTCGAGGCTGTGGGTTCAGGCAAATCCATGATTCCTTGACCAATTGTTGAATTACCGGCCAAAATGTGGATGCAAATTGAACCAACACATTCAGGGCATGACGGCTTAGGCGCCCACCGTCTTAGTCATGAGGCCACCTCACCTGAACAGGTGTGGATTTGCTGAATCTGTCAAAGCATGTCCCATAAGTACCTATTGGACTTGAAAGCCATTCAGTGGAGACAGTATCTACACGACAAAAATACATCTTGGTGAAAAAATTCCCAGAAGTTCGTGTAATTCGCAATCGATAGGGCGAAAGACGTATAGAACTAATAAACAAGGAATTCAGAATTTGTGGGCTTGAGTCCCACCAGCGCCATGCGTCTGTCTTGTTTTCTTTAACACAATTCTAATCATGAAAATCTCATGTCTTTTGCAATGTAGTCTGACAGTAAAAAACTCTGTACTATAATTTGATTTTACTCAGAACTCAAGCAAAATCATGAAGGATCTCACAAATGGATGATTTTGGTGAGGTGGTCTAGAGGTTAATTACATGGCCTGCTCATCAGTTGTGCTTTGCATGCAAGGGGTCAAGACCCATCCTCATCGTGGCTTGTAATTTAACATTTGGAAAATGGATAAAGGATTAAACTCCCTGCAGTGTCCCTATGCTTTTTCGGTCAATATGAAATATTCACAGAGTTGTATCTCTATTGCCGGCTGTAGCTCATGGTGCTGTGGCTTAGTTGGTCAAAGTGTCTGTCTAGTAAACAGGAGATCCTGGGTTCAAGTCCCAGCAGTGCCTTTTGAACATTAATGCCGTTCAGTGGTGGCTGGATACATGCGACAATCACCCGCAGTGATACATCAAATGGCTGTGTTGGACTTCCATGCCTCATACTAAAGCAGTTTCGAGGCTGTGGGTTCAGGCAAATCCATGATCCCTTGACCAAATGTTGAATCACCAGCCACAATGTGGATGTCAATTGAACCAACAAATTCAGAGCATGACGGCTTAGGCGCCCACCGTCTTAATCTGGAGGCCACCTCGCCTGAAAATGTGTGGATTTGCTGAGTCTGTCAAAGCATGTCTAAAAAATAAGAGATTCTGGGTTCAAGTCCCAGCAGTGCCTTGTGAACATTAATGCGGAAGGATGTCACAAGAGGAGGTTTTTGGTGAGGTGGTCTAGAGGTTAATTACATGGCCTGCTCATCAGTTGTGCTTTGCATGCAAGGTGTCAAGACACATCCTCATCGTGGCTTGTAATTTAACATTTGGTAAATGGATAAAGGATTAAACTCCCTGCAGTGTCCCTTTGCTTTTTCGGTCAATGTCAAATTTTCACAGAGTTGTATCTCTATTGCAAGCTGTAGCACATGGTGCTGAGGCTTTGTTGGTCAAAGTGCCTGTCTAGTAAACAGGGGATCCTGGGTTCAAGTCCCAGCAGCGCCTTTTGAACATTAATGCCGTTCAGTGGTGGCTGGATACATGCGACCATCACCCGCAGTGAAACATAGAAATAGAAATAGCTTTGTTGGACTTCCATGCCTCATACTAAAGCAGTTACCAGGCTGTGGGTTCAGGCATATCCATGATCTCTTTACCTAATGTTGAATGACCGGCCACAATGTGGATGCAAATTGAACCAATGCATTCAGAGCACGACGGCTTAGGCGCCCACCGTCTTAATCATGAGGCCACCTCACCTGAAAATGTGTGGATTTGCTGAGTCTGTCAAAGAATGTCTAAAAAATAAGAGATTCTGCGTTCAAGTCCCAGAAGTACCTTTTGGACTTGAATGCCAATCAGTGGAGGCAGTTTCTACACGACAAAAATACATCTCGTGAAAAATTGCCCAGAAGTGAGTGTAATGCACAATGGATAGTGCGAAAGACGTATAGAACTAATAAGCAAGGAATTCTGAATTTGTGGGCTTGAGTCCCACCTGCGTCTGTCTTGTTTTCTTTTACACAATTCTAATCATGAAAGTCCCATGTGCTTGGCAATGTAGTCTGACTGTAAAAAACTCTGTACTATTATTTTATTTTACTCAGAACTCAAGCAAAATGATGAAGGATGTCCCAAATGGACGTTTTGGGTTAGGTGGTTTAGAGTTTAATAACATGGCATTCTAATCAGTTGGGCTTTGCATGCAAGGGGTCAAGACCCATCCTCATCGTGGCTTGTAATTTAACATTTGGTAAATGGATAAAGGATTAAACTCCCTGCAGTGTCCCTATGCTTTTTCGGTCAATATGAAATTTTCACAGAGTTGTATCTCTATTGTTGGCTGTAGCTTATGGTGCTGTGGCTTAGTTGGTCAAAGTGCCTGTCTAGTAAACAGGAGATCCTGGGTTCAAGTCCCAGCAGCGCCTTCTGAACATCAATGCCGTTCAGTGGTGGCTGGATACATGTGACAATCACCCGCAGTGGAACATAGAAATAGCTTTGTTGGACTTCCATGCCTCATACTAAAGCAGTTATGAGGCTGTGGGTTCAGGCAAATCCATGATCTATTATCAAATGTTGAATGACCGGCCCCAATGTGGTTGCAAATTGAACCAATGCATTCAGAGCACGACGGCTTAGGCGCCCACCGTCTTGATCATGAGGCCACTTCACCTGAAAATGTGTGGATTTGCTAAGTTTGTCAAAGCATGTCTAAAAAATAAGAGATCCTGGATCAAGTCTCAGAAGTACCTTTTGGACGTGAATGCCATTCAGTGGAGGCAGTTTCTACACGACAAAAAAACATCTTGGTGAAAAATTGCCGTGAAGTGAGTGTAATGCTCAATGGATAGTTTCCAGGCTGTGGGTTCAGGCAAATCCATGATCTCTTTACCAAATGTTTAATTACCGGCCACAAAGTGGATGCAAATTGAATAAATGCATTCAGAGCACGACACCTTAGGTGCCCACCGTCTTAATCATAAGGCCACCTCACCAAAAAATGTGTGGATTTGCTGAGTTTGTCATCTTGGTGAAAAATTGCCCAGAAGTGATTTTAATGCTCAATGGATGGTGCAAAAAACTTCTCGAACTAATAAGCAAGGAATTCAGAATTTGTGGGCTTGAGTCCCACCAGCGTCATGCGTCTGTCTTGTTTTCTTTTACACAATTCTAATCATGAAAGTCTCATGTGCTTGGCAATGTAGTCTGACTGTAAAAAACTCTGTACTATAATTTGATTTTACTCAGAACTCAAGCAAAATGATGAAGGATGTCCCAAATGGACGTTTTGGGTTAGGTGGTCTAGAGTTTAATAACATGGCATTCTAATCAGTTGTGCTTTGCATGCAAGGGGTCAAGACCCATCCTCATCGTGGCTTGTAATTTAACATTTGGAAAATGGATAAAGGATTAAACTCCCTGCAGTGTCCCTATGCTTTTTCGGTCAATATGAAATTTTCACAGAGTTGTATCTCTATTGCCGGCTGTAGCACATGGTGCTGTGGCTTAGTTGGTCAAAGTGCCTGTCTTGTAAACAGGAGATCCTGGGTTCAAGTCCCAACAGTGCCTTCTGAACATTAATACCGTTCAGTGGTGGCTGGATACATGCGACCATCACCCGCAGTGAAACATAGAAATAGAAATAGCTTTGTTGGACTTCTATGCCTCATACTGAAGCAGTTACCAGGCTGTGGGTTCAGGCAAATCCATGATCTCTTTACCTAATGTTGAATTACCGGCCACAATGTGGATGCAAATTGAACCAATGCATTCATAGCACGACGGCTTTGGCGCCCACCGTCTTAATCATGAGGCCACCTCACCTGAAAATGTGTGGATTTGCTGAGTCTGTCAAAGCATGTCTAAAAAATAAGAGATTCTGGGTTCAAGTCCCAGAAGTACCTTTTGGACTTGAATGCCAATCAGTGGAGGCAGTTTCTACACGACAAAAATACATTTCGTGAAAAATTGCCCAGAAGTGAGTGTAATGCACAATGGATAGTGCGAAAGACGTATAGAACTAATAAGCAAGGAATTCAGAATTTGTGGGCTTGAGTCCCACCTGCGTCTGTCTTGTTTTCTTTTACACAATTCTAATCATGAAAGTCCCATGTGCTTGGCAATGTAGTCTGACTGTAAAAAACTCTGTACTATAATTTGATTTTACTCAGAACTCAAGCAAAATGATGAAGGATGTCCCAAATGGACGTTTTGGGTTAGGTGGTCTAGAGTTTAATAACATGGCATTCTAATCAGTTGTGCTTTGCATGCAAGGGGTCAAGACGCATCCTCATCGTGGCTTGTAATTTAACATTTGGTAAATGGATAAAGGATTAAACTCCCTGCAGTGTCCCTATGCTTTTTCGGTCAATATGAAATTTTCACAGAGTTGTATCTCTATTGTTGGCTGTAGCTGACGGTGCTGTGGCTTAGTTGGTCAAAGTGCCTGTCTTGTAAACAGGCGATCCTGGGTTCAAGTCCCAACAGTGCCTTTTGAACATTAATGCGGAAGGATGTCACAAGTGGATGTTTTTGGTGAGGTGGTCTAGAGGTTAATTACATGGCCTGCTCATCAGTTGTGCTTTGCATGCAAGGGGTCAAGACACATCCTCATCGTGGCTTGTAATTTAACATTTGGTAAATGGATAAAGGATTAAACTCCCTGCAGTGTCCCTTTGCTTTTTCAGTCAATGTCAAATTTTCACAGAGTTGGATCTCTATTGCAAGCTGTAGCACATGGTGCTGAGGCTTAGTTGGTTAAAGTGCCTGTCTAGTAAACAGGAGATCCTGGCTTCAAGTCCCAGCAGCGCCTTTTGAACATTAATGCCGTTCAGTGGTGGCTGGATACATGCGACCATCACCCGCAGTGAAACATAGAAATAGAAATAGCTTTGTTGGACTTCCATGCCTGATACTAAAGCAGTTACCAGGCTGTGGGTTCAGGCATATCCATGATCTCATTACCTAATGTTGAATGACTGGCCACAATGTGGATGCAAATTGAACCAATGCATTCAGAGCACGACGGCCTAGGCGCCCACCGTCTTAATCATGAGGCCACCTCACCTGAAAATGTGTGGATTTGCTGAGTCTGTCAAAGCATGTCTAAAAAATAAGAGATTCTGGGTTCAAGTCCCAGAAGTACCTTTTGGACTTGAATGCCAATCAGTGGAGGCAGTTTCTACACGACAAAAGTACATCTCGTGAAAAATTGCCCAGAAGTGAATGTAATGCACAATGGATAGTGCGAAAGACGTACAGAACTAATAAGCAAGGAATTCAGAATTTGTGGGCTTGAGTCCCACCTGCGTCTGTCTTGTTTTCTTTTACACAATTCTAATCATGAAAGTCCCATGTGCTTGGCAATGTAGTCTGACTGTAAAAAACTCTGTACTATAATTTTATTTTACTCAGAACTCAAGCAAAATGATGAAGGATGTCCCAAATGGACTTTTTGGGGTAGGTGGTCTAGAGGTTAATAACATGGCATTCTAATCAGTTGTGCTTTGCATGCAAGGGGTCAAGACCCATCCTCATCGTGGCTTGTAATTTAACATTTGGTAAATGGATAAAGGATTAAACTCCCTGCAGTGTCCCTATGCTTTTTCGGTCAATATGAAATTTTCACAGAGTTGTATCTCTATTGTCGGCTGTAGCTCACGGCGCTGTGGCTTAGTTGGTCAAAGTGCCTTTCTTGTAAACAGGAGATCCTGGGTTCAAGTCCCAACAGTGCCTTCTGAACATTAATACCGTTCAGTGGTGGCTGGATACATGCGACCATCACCCGCAATGAAACATAGAAATAGAAATAGCTTTGTTGGACTTCCATGCCTCATACTGAAGCAGTTACCAGGCTGTGGGTTCAGGCAAATCCATGATCTCTTTACCTAATGTTGAATTACCGGCCACAATGTGGATGCAAATTGAACCAATGCATTCATAGCACGACGGCTTAGGCGCCCACCGTCTTAATCATGAGGCCACCTCACCTGAAAATGTGTGGATTTGCTGAGTCTGTCAAAGCATGTCTAAAAAATAAGAGATTCTGGGTTCAAGTCCCAGAAGTACCTTTTGGACTTGAATGCCAATCAGTGGAGGCAGTTTCTACACGACAAAAATACATCTCGTGAAAAATTGCCCAGAAGTGAGTGTAATGCACAATGGATAGTGCGAAAGACGTATAGAACTAATAAGCAAGGAATTCAGAATTTGTGGGCTTGAGTCCCACCTGCGTCTGTCTTGTTTTCTTTTACACAATTCTAATCATGAAAGTCCCATGTGCTTGGCAATGTAGTCTGACTGTAAAAAACTCTGTACTATAATTTGATTTTACTCAGAACTCAAGCAAAATGATGAAGGATGTCCCAAATGGACGTTTTGGGTTAGGTGGTCTAGAGTTTAATAACATGGCATTCTAATCAGTTGTGCTTTGCATGCAAGGGGTCAAGACCCATCCTCATCGTGGCTTGTAAATTTAACATTTGGTAAATGGATAAAGGATTAAACTCCCTGCAGTGTCCCTATGCTTTTTCGGTCAATATGAAATTTTCACAGAGTTGTATCTCTATTGTTGGCTGTAGCTGACGGTGCTGTGGCTTAGTTGGTCAAAGTGCCTGTCTAGTAAACAGGAGATCCTGGGTTCAAGTCCCAGCAGTGCCTTTCGAACATTAATGCGGAAGGATGTCACAAGTGGATGTTTTTGGTGAGGTGGTCTAGAGGTTAATTACATGGCCTGCTCATCAGTTGTGCTTTGCATGCAAGGGGTCAAGACACATCCTCATCGTGGCTTGTAATTTAACATTTGGTAAATGGATAAAGGATTAAACTCCCTGCAGTGTCCCTTTGCTTTTTCGGTCAATGTGAAATTTTCACAGAGTTGTATCTCTATTGCAAGCTGTAGCACATGGTGCTGTGGCTTAGTTGGTCAAAGTGCCTGTCTAGTAAACAGGAGATCCTGGGTTCAAGTCCCAGCAGCGCCTTTTGAACATTAATGCCGTTTAGTGGTGGCTGCATACATGCGACCATCACCCGCAGTGAAACATAGAAATAGAAATAGCTTTGTTGGACTTCCATGCCTGATACTAAAGCAGTTACCAGGCTGAGGGTTCAGGCATATCCATGATCTCTTTACCTAATGTTGAATGACCTGCCACAATGTGGATGCAAATTGAACCAATGCATTCAGAACACGACGGCTTAGGCGCCCACCATCTTAATCATGAGGCCACCTCACCTGAAAATGTGTGGATTTGCTGAGTCTGTCAAAGCATGTGTAAAAAATAAGAGATTCTGGGTTCAAGTCCCAGAAGTACCTTTTGGACTTGAATGCCAATCAGTGGAAGCAGTTTCTACATGACAAAAGTACATCTCGTGAAAAATTGCCCAGAAGGTAGTGTAATGCTCAATGGATAGCCTCGAGGCTGTGGGTTCAGGCAAATCCATGATCTCTTTACCAAATGTTGAATTACCGGCCACAATGTGGATGCAAATTGAACCAATGCATTCAGAGCACGACGGCTTAGGCGCCCACCGTCTTAATCATGAGGCCACCTCACCTGAAAATGTGTGGATTTGCTGAGTCTGTCAAAGCATGTTTAAAAAATAAGAGATCCTGGATCAAGTCTCAGAAGTTCCTTTTGGACTTGAATGCCATTCAGTGGAGGCAGTTTCTACACGACAAAAATACATCTTTGTTAAAAATTGCCCAGATTTGAGTGTAATGCTCAATGGATTGTGTAAAAAACTTCTAGAACTAATACGCAAGGAATTTAGAATTTGTGGGCTTGAGTCCCACCAGCATCATGCGTCTGTCTTGTTTTCTTTTACACAATTCTAATCATGAAAGTCCCATGTGCTTGTCACTGTAGTCCGACTGTATAAAACTCTGTACTATAATTTGATTTTACTCAGAACTCAAGCAAAATGATGAAGGATGTCACAAATGGATGATTTTGGTGAGGTGGTCTAGAGGTTAATTACATGGCCTGCTCATCAGTTGTGCTTTGCATGCAAGGGGTCAAGACCCATCCTCATCGTGGCTTGTAATTTAACATTTGGAAAATGGATAAAGGATTAAACTCCCTGCAGTGTCCCTATGCTTTTTCGGTCAATATGAAATATTCACAGAGTTGTATCGCTATTGCCGGCTGTAGCTCATGGTGCTGTGGCTTAGTTGGTCAAAGTGCCTGTCTAGTAAACAGGAGATCCTGGGTTCAAGTCCCAGCAGTGCCTTTTGAACATTAATGCCGTTCAGTGGTGGCTGGATACATGCGACAATCACCCGCAGTGATACATCAAATGGCTGTGTTGGACTTCCATGCCTCATACTAAAGCAGTTTCGAGGCTGTGGGTTCAGGCAAATCCATGATCCCTTGACCAAATGTTGAATCACCAGCCACAATGTGGATGTCAATTGAACCAACAAATTCAGAGCATGACGGCTTAGGCGCCCACCGTCTTAATCTGGAGGCCACCTCGCCTGAAAATGTGTGGATTTGCTGAGTCTGTCAAAGCATGTCTAAAAAATAAGAGATTCTGGGTTCAAGTCCCAGCAGTGCCTTTTGAACATTAATGCGGAAGGATGTCACAAGTGGATGTTTTTGGTGAGGTGGTCTAGAGGTTAATTACATGGCCTGCTCATCAGTTGTGCTTTGCATGCAAGGTGTCAATGACACATCCTCATCGTGGCTTGTAATTTAACATTTGGTAATTGGATAAAGGATTAAACTCCCTGCAGTGTCCCTTTGCTTTTTCGGTCAATGTCAAATTTTCACAGAGTTGTATCTCTATTGCAAGCTGTACCACATGGTGCTGAGGCTTTGTTGGTCAAAGTGCCTGTCTAGTAAACAGGGGATCCTGGGTTCAAGTCCCAGCAGCGCCTTTTGAACATTAATGCCGTTCAGTGGTGGCTGGATACATGCGACAATCACCCGCAGTGATACATCAAATGGCTGTGTTGGAATTCCGTGCCTCATACTAAAGCAGTTTCGAGGCTGTGGGTTCAGGCAAATCCATGATCCCTTGACCAAATGTTGAATCAACAGCCACAATGTGGATGTGAATTCAACCAACAAATTCAGAGCATGACGGCTTAGGCGCCCACCGTCTTAATCAGGAGGCCACCTCGCCTAAAAATGTGTGGATTTGCTGAGTTAGTCAAAGCGTGTCTCAAAAATAAGAGATCCTGGATCAAGTCTCAGAAGTTTCTTTTGGACTTGAATGCCATTCAGTGGAGGCAGTTTCTACACGACATAAATACATCTTGGTGAAAAATTGCCCAGAAGGGAGTGTAATGCTCAATGGATAGCCTCGAGGCTGTGGGTTCAGGCAAATCCATGATCTCTTTACCAAATGTTGAATTACCGGCCACAATGTGGATACAAATTGAACCAATGCATTCAGAGCACGACGGCTTAGGCGCCCACCGTCTTAATCATGAGGCCACCTCACCTGAAAATGTGTGGATTTGCTGAGTCCGTCAAAGCATGTCTAAAAAATAAGAGATCCTGGATCAAGTCTCAGAAGTACCTTTTGGACTTGAATGCCATTCAGTGGAGGCAGTTTCTACACGACAAAAATACATCTTGGTGAAAAATTGCCCAGATGTGAGTGTAATGCTCAATGGATTGTGTAAAAAACTTCTAGAACTAATACGCAAGGAATTTAGAATTTGTGGGCTTTAGTCCCACCAGCATCATGCATCTGTCTTGTTTTATTTTACACAATTCTAATCATGAAAGTCCCATGTGCTTGTCAATGTAGTCCGACTGTATAAAACTCTGTACTATAATTTGATTTTACTCAGAACTCAAGCAAAATAATGAAGGATCTCACAAATGGATGATTTTGGTGAGGTGGTCTAGAGGTTAATTACATGGCCTGCTCATCAGTTGTGCTTTGCATGCAAGAGGTCAAGACCCATCCTCATCGTGGCTTGTAATTTAACATTTGGAAAATGGATAAAGGATTAAACTCCCTGCAGTGTCCCTATGCTTTTTCGGTCAATATGAAATATTCACAGAGTTGTATCTCTATTGCCGGCTGTCGCTCATGGTGCTGTGGCTTAGTTGGTCAAAGTGCCTGTCTAGTAAACAGGAGATCCTGGGTTCAAGTCCCAGCAGTGCCTTTTGAACATTAATGCCGTTCATTGGTGGCTGGATACATGCGACAATCACCCGCAGTGATACATCAAATGGCTGTGTTGGACTTCCATGCCTCATACTAAAGCAGTTTCGAGGCTGTGGGTTCAGGCAAATCCATGATCCCTTGACCAAATGTTGAATCACCAGCCACAATGTGGATGTCAATTGAACCAACAAATTCAGAGCATGACGGCTTAGGCGCCCACCGTCTTAATCTGGAGGCCACCTCGCCTGAAAATGTGTGGATTTGCTGAGTCTGTCAAAGCATGTCTAAAAAATAAGAGATTCTGGGTTCAAGTCCCAGCAGTGCCTTTTGAACATTAATGCGGAAGGATGTCACAAGTGGATGTTTTTGGTGAGGTGGTCTAGAGGTTAATTACATGGCCTGCTCATCAGTTGTGCTTTGCATGCAAGGTGTCAAGACACATCCTCATCGTGGCTTGTAATTTAACATTTGGTAATTGGATAAAGGATTCAACTCCCTGCAGTGTCCCTTTGCTTTTTCGGTCAATGTCAAATTTTCACAGAGTTGTATCTCTATTGCAAGTTGTACCACATGGTGCTGAGGCTTTGTTGGTCAAAGTGCCTGTCTAGTAAACAGGAGATCCTGGGTTCAAGTCCCAGCAGCGCCTTTTGAACATTAATGCCGTTCAGTGGTGGCTGGATACATGCGACCATCACCCGCAGTGAAACATAGAAATAGAAATAGCTTTGTTGGACTTCCATGCCTGATACTAAAGCAGTTACCAGGCTGTGGGTTCAGGCATATCCATGATCTCTTTACCTAATGTTGAATGACCGGCCACAATGTGGATGCAAATTGAACCAATGCATTCAGAGCACGACGGCTTAGGCGCCCACCGTCTTAATCATGAGGCCACCTCACCTGAAAATGTGTGGATTTGCTGAGTCGGTCAAAGCATGTGTAAAAAATAAGAGATTCTGGGTTCAAGTCCCAGAAGTACCTTTTGGACTTGAATGCCAATCAGTGGAGGCAGTTTCTACACGACAAAAGTACATCTCGTGAAAAATTGCCCAGAAGTGAGTGTAATGCACAATGGATAGTGCGAAAGACGTATAGAACTAATAAGCAAGGAATTCAGAATTTGTGGGCTTGAGTCCCACCTGCGTCTGTCTTGTTTTCTTTTACACAATTCTAATCATGAAAGTCCCATGTGCTTGGCAATGTAGTCTGACTGTAAAAAACTCTGTACTATAATTTTATTTTACTCAGAACTCAAGCAAAATGATGAAGGATGTCCCAAATGGACGTTTTGGGTTAGGTGGTCTAGAGTTTAATAACATGGCATTCTAATCAGTTGTGCTTTGCATGCAAGGGGTCAAGACCCATCCTCATCGTGGCTTGTAATTTAACATTTGGTAAATGGATAAAGGATTAAACTCCCTGCAGTGTCCCTATGCTTTTTCGGTCAATATGAAATTTTCACAGAGTTGTATCTCTATTGTCGGCTGTAGCTGACGGTGCTGTGGCTTAGTTGGTCAAAGTGCCTGTCTAGTAAACAGGAGAACCTGGGTTCAAGTCCCAGCAGTGCCTTTTGAACATTAATGCCGTTCAGTGGTGGCTGTATACATGCGACAATCACCCGCAGTGATACATCAAATGGCTGTGTTGGACTTCCGTGCCTCATACTAAAGCAGTTTCGAGGCTGTGGGTTCAGGCAAATCCATGATCCCTTGACCAAATGTTGAATCACCAGCCACAATGTGGATGTGAATTGAACCAACAAATTCAGAGCATGACGGCTTAGGCGCCCAACGTCTGAATCTGGAGGCCACCTCACCTGAAAATGTGTGGATTTGCTGAGTCTGTCAAAGCATGTGTAAAAAATATGAGATTCTGGGTTCAAGTCCCAGAAGTACCTTTTGAACATTAATGCGGAAGGATGTCACAAGTGGATGTTTTTGGTGAGGTGGTCTAGAGGTTAATTACATGGCCTGCTCATCAGTTGTGCTTTGCATGCAAGGGGTCAAGGCACATCCTCATCGTGGCTTGTAATTTAACATTTGGTAAATGGATAAAGGATTAAACTCCCTGCAGTGTCCCTTTGCTTTTTCGGTCAATGTCAAATTTTCACAGAGTTGTATCTCTATTGCAAGCTGTAGCACATGGTGCTGTGGCTTAGTTGGTCAAAGTGCCTGTCTAGTAAACAGGAGATCCTGGGTTAAAGTCCCAGCAGCGCCTTTTGAACATTAATGCCGTTCAGTGGTGGCTGGATACATGGGACCATCACCCGCAGTGAAACATAGAAATAGAAATAGCTTTGTTGGACTTCCATGCCTGATACTAAAGCAGTTACCAGGCTGAGGGTTCAGGCATATCCATGATCTCTTTACCTAATGTTGAAATACCGGCCACAATGTGGATGCAAATTGAACCAATGCATTCAGAGCACGACGGCTTAGGCGCCCACCGTCTTAATCATGAGGCCACCTCACCTGAAAATGTGTGGATTTGCTGAGTCCGTCAAAGCAGGTTTAAAAAATAAGAGATCCTGGATCAAGTCTCAGAAGTTCCTTTTGGACTTGAATGCCATTCAGTGGAGGCAGTATCTACACGACAAAAATACATCTTTGTGAAAAATTGCCCAGATGTGAGTGTAATTCTCAATGGATTGTGTAAAAAACTTCTAGAACTAATAAGCAAGGAATTTAGAATTTGTGGGCTTGAGTCCCACCAGCATCATGCGTCTGTCTTGTTTTCTTTTACACAATTCTAATCATGAAAGTCCCATGTGCTTGTCACTGTAGTCCGACTGTATAAAACTCTGTAATATAATTTGATTTTACTCAGAACTCAAGCAAAATGATGAAGGATCTCACAAATGGATGATTTTGGTGAGGTGGTCTAGAGGTTAATTACATGGCCTGCTCATCAGTTGTGCTTTGCATGCAAGGGGTCAAGACCCATCCTCATCGTGGCTTGTAATTTAACATTTGGAAAATGGATAAAGGATTAAACTCCCTGCAGTGTCCCTATGCTTTTTCGGTCAATATGAAATACTCACAGAGTTGTATCTCTATTGCCGGCTGTAGCTCATGGTGCTGTGGCTTAGTTGGTCAAAGTGCCTGTCTAGTAAACAGGAGATCCTGGGTTCAAGTCCCAGCAGCGCCTTTTGAACATTAATGCGGAAGGATGTCACAAGTGGATGTTTTTGGTGAGGTGGTCTAGAGGTTAATTACATGGCCTGCTCATCAGTTGTGCTTTGCATGGAAGGGGTCAACACACATCCTCATCGTGGCTTGTAATTTAACATTTGGTAAATGGATAAAGGATTAAACTCCCTGCAGTGTCCCTTTGCTTTTTCGGTCAATGTGAAATTTTCACAGAGTTGTAACTCTATTGCAAGCTGTAGCACATGGTGCTGTGGCTTAGTTGGTCAAAGTGCCTGTCTAGTAAACAGGAGATCCTGGGTTCAAGTTCCAGCAGCGCCTATTGAACATTAATGCCGTTCAGTGCTGGCTGGATACATGCGACCATCACCCGCATTGAAACATAGAAATAGAAATAGCTTTGTTGGACTTCCATGCCTGATACTATAGCAGTTACCAGGCTGAGGGTTCAGGCATATCCATGATCTCTTTACCTAATGTTGAATGACCTGCCACAATGTGGACGCAAATTGAACCAATGCATTCAGAGCACGACGGCTTAGGCGCCCACCATCTTAATCATGAGGCCACCTCACCTGAAAATGTGTGGATTTGCTGAGTCTGTCAAAGCATGTGTAAAAAATAAGAGATTCTGGGTTCAAGTCCCAGAAGTACCTTTTGGACTTGAATGCCAATCAGTGGAAGCAGTTTCTACATGACAAAAGTACATCTCGTGAAAAATTGCCCAGAAGTGAGTGTAATGCACAATGGATAGTGCGAAAGACGTATAGAACTAATAAGCAAGGAATTCAGAATTTGTGGGCTTGAGTCCCACCTGCGTCTGTCTTGTTTTCTTTTACACAATTCTAATCATGAAAGTCCCATGTGCTTGGCAATGTAGTCTGACTGTAAAAAACTCTGTACTGTAATTTTATTTTACTCAGAACTCAAGAAAAATGATGAAGGATGTCCCAAATGGACGTTTTGGGATAGGTGGTCTAGAGTTTAATAACATGGCATTCTAATCAGTTGTGGTTTGCATGCAAGGGGTCAAGACCCATCCTCATCGTGGCTTGTAATTTAACATTTGGTAAATGGATAAAGGATTAAACTCCCTGCAGTGTCCCTATGCTTTTTCGGTCAATATGAAATATTCACAGAGTTGTATCTCTATTGCCGGCTGTAGCTCATGGTGCTGTGGCTTAGTTGGTCAAAGTGCCTGTCTAGTAAACAGGAGATCCTGGGTTCAAGTCCCAGCAGTGCCTTTTGAACATTAATGCCGTTCAGTGGTGGCTGGATACATGCGACAATCACCCGCAGTGATACATCAAATGGCTGTGTTGGACTTCCGTGCCTAATACTAAAGCAGTTTCGAGGCTGTGGGTTCAGGCAAATCCATGATCCCTTGACCAAATGTTGAATCACCAGCCACAATGTGGATGTGAATTGAACCAACAAATTCAGAGCATGACGGCTTAGGCGCCCACCGTCTTAATCTGGAGGCCACCTCGCCTGAAAATGTGTGGATTTGCTGAGTTAGTCAAAGCATGTCTCAAAAATAAGAGATCCTGGATCAAGTCTCAGAAGTTTCTTTTACATTAAGCAGACGCTTTTATCCAAAGCGACTTACAAGTGTTCAAACACCGACGGACGCAGCCATCAAGAGCAATTAGGGGTTAAGTGTCTTGCTCAAGGACACTACAGCATGATAGCAGGAGGAGCCTGGGATCGAACCAGCAACCTTTGGATCACTAGACCACCAGCTCTACCGCCTGAGCTACCATCCCCATCCTCTTTTGGACTTGAATGCCATTCAGTGGAGGCAGTTTCTACACGACAAAAATACATCTTGGTGAAAAATTGCCCAGAAGGGAGTGTAATGCTCAATGGATAGCCTCGAGGCTGTGGGTTCAGGCAAATCCATGATCTCTTTACCAAATGTTGAATTACCGGCCACAATGTGGATGCAAATTGAACCAATGCATTCAGAGCACGACGGCTTAGGCGCCCACCGTCTTAATCATGAGGCCACTTCACCTGAAAATGTGTGGATTTGCTGAGTCTGTCAAAGCATGTCTAAAAAATAAGAGATCCTGGATCAAGTCTCAGAAGTACCTTTTGGACTTGAATGCCATTCAGTGGAGGCAGTTTCTACACGACAAAAATACATCTTTGTGAAAAATTGCCCAGATGTGAGTGTAATGCTCAATGGATTGTGTAAAAAACTTCTAGAACTAATACGCAAGGAATTTAGAATTTGTGGGCTTGAGTCCCACCAGCATCATGCGTCTGTCTTGTTTTCTTTTACACAATTCTAATCATGAAAGTCCCATGTGCTTGTCAATGTAGTCCGACTGTATAAAACTCTGTACTATAATTTGATTTTACTCAGAACTCAAGCAAAATGATGAAGGATCTCACAAATGGATGATTTTGGTGAGGTGGTCTAGAGGTTAATTACATGGCCTGCTCATCAGTTGTGCTTTGCATGCAAGGGGTCAAGACCCATCCTCATCGTGGCTTGTAATTTAACATTTGGAAAATGGATAAAGTATTAAACTCCCTGCAGTGTCCCTATGCTTTTTCGGTCAATATGAAATATTCACAGAGTTGTATCTCTATTGCCGGCTGTAGCTCATGGTGCTGTGGCTTAGTTGGTCAAAGTGCCTGTCTAGTAAACAGGAGATCCTGGGTTCAAGTCCCAGCAGTGCCTTTTGAACATTAATGCCGTTCAGTGGTGGCTGGATACATGCGACAATCACCCGCAGTGATACATCAAATGGCTGTGTTTGACTTCCATGCCTCATACTAAAGCAGTTTCGAGGCTGTGGGTTCAGGCAAATCTATGATCCCTTGACCAAATGTTGAATCACCAGCCACAATGTGGATGTCAATTGAACCAACAAATTCAGAGCATGACGGCTTAGGCGCCCACCGTCTTAATCTGGAGGCCACCTCGCCTGAAAATGTGTGGATTTGCTGAGTTAGTCAAAGCATGTCTAAAAAATAAGAGATTCTGGGTTCAAGTCCCAGCAGTGCCTTTTGAACATTAATGCGGAAGGATGTCACAAGTGGATGTTTTTGGTGAGGTGGTCTAGAGGTTAATTACATGGCCTGCTCATCAGTTGTGCTTTGCATGCAAGGGGTCAAGACCCATCCTCATCGTGGCTTGTAATTTAACATTTGGAAAATGGATAAAGGATTAAACTCCCTGCAGTGTCCCTATGCTTTTTCGGTCAATATGAAATTTTCACAGAGTTGTAGCTCTATTGCCGGCTGTAGCTCATGGTGCTGTGGCTTAGTTGGTCAAAGTGCCTGTCTAGTAAACAGGAGATCCTGGGTTCAAGTCCCAGCAGTGCCTTTTGAACATTAATGCCGTTCAGTGGTGGCTGGATACATGCGACAATCACCCGCAGTGATACATCAAATGGCTGTGTTGGACTTCCGTGCCTCATACTAAAGCAGTTTCGAGGCTGTGGGTTCAGGCAAATCCATGATCCCTTGACCAAATGTTGAATCACCAGCCACAATGTGGATGTGAATGGAACCAACAAATTCAGAGCATGACGGCTTAGGCGCGCACCGTCTAAATCTGGAGGCCACCTCGCCTGAAAATGTGTGGATTTGCTGAGTTAGTCAAAGCATGTCTCAAAAATAAGAGATCCTGGATCAAGTCTCTGAAGTACCTTTTGGACTTGAATGCCATTCAGTGGAGGCAGTTTCTACACTACAAAAATACATCTTTGTGAAAAATTGCCCAGATGTGAGTGTAATGCTCAATGGATTGTGTAAAAAACTTCTAGAACTAATACGCAAGGAGTTTAGAATTTGTGGGCTTGAGTCCCACCAGCATCATGCGTCTGTCTTGTTTTCTTTTACACAATTCTAATCATGAAAGCCCCATGTGCTTGTCAATGTAGTCTGACTGTAAAAAACTCTGTACTATAATTTGATTTTACTCAGAACTCAAGCAAAATGATGAAGGATCTCACAAATGGATGATTTTGGTGAGGTGGTCTAGAGGTTAATTACATGGCCTGCTCATCAGTTGTGCTTTGCATGCAAGGGGTCAAGACCCATCCTCATCGTGGCTTGTAATTTAACATTTGGAAAATGGATAAAGGATTAAACTCCCTGCACTGTCCCTATGCTTTTTCGGTCAATATGAAATATTCACAGAGTTGTATCTCTATTGCCGGCTGTAGCTCATGGTGCTGTGGCTTAGTTGGTCAAAGTGCCCGTCTAGTAAACAGGAGATCCTGGGTTCAAGTCCCAGCAGTGCCTTTTGAACATTAATGCCGTTCAGTGGTGGCTGGATACATGCGACAATCACCCGCAGTGATACATCAAATGGCTGTGTTGGACTTCCATGCCTCATACTAAAGCAGTTTCGAGGCTGTGGGTTCAGGCAAATCCATGATCCCTTGACCAAATGTTGAATCATCAGCCACAATGTGGATGTGAATTGAACCAACAAATTCAGAGCATGACGGCTTAGGCGCCCACCGTCTTAATCTGGAGGCCACCTCGCCTGAAAATGTGTGGATTTGCTGAGTTAGTCAAAGCATGTCTCAAAAATAAGAGATCCTGGATCAAGTCTCAGAAGTACCTTTTGGACTTGACTGCCATTCAGTGGAGGCAGTTTCTACACGACAAAAATACATCTTGGTGAAAAATTGCCCAGAAGGGAGTATAATGCTCAATGGATAGCTTCGAGGCTGTGGGTTCAGGCAAATCCATGATCTCTTTACCAAATGTTGAATTTCCGTCAACAATGTGGATGCAAATTGAACCAATGCATTCAGAGCACGACGGCTTAGGCGACCACCGTCTTAGTCATGAGGCCACCTCACATGAACAGGTGTGGATTTGCTGAATCTGTCAAAGCATGTCCCAGAAGTACCTATTGGACTTGAAAACCATTCAGTGGAGACAGTATCTACACGACAAAAATACATCTTGGTGGAAAAAATTCCCAGAAGTTTGTGTAATTCGCAATCGATAGGGCGAAAGACGTATAGAACTAATAAGCACGGAATTCAGAATTTGTGGGCTTGAGTCCCACCAGCGTCATGCGTCTGTCTCGTTTTCTTTTGCACAATTCTAATCATGAAAGTCCCATCTGCTTGGCAATGTAGTCTGACTGTAAAAAACTCTGTACTATAATTTGATTTTACTCAGAACTCAAGCAAAATCATGAAGGATGTCCCAAATGGACGTTTCGGGTTAGGTGGTCTAGAGGTTAATAACATGGCATGCTAATCAGTTGTGCTTTGCATGCAAGGGGTCAAGACCCATCCTCATCGTGGCTTGTAGTTTAACATTTGGAAAATGGATAAAGGATTAAACTCCCTGCAGTGTCCCTATGCTTTTTCGGTCAATATGAAATTTTCACAGAGTTGTATCTCTATTGCCGGCTGTAGCTCATGGTGCTGTGGCTTAGTTGGTCAAAGTGCCTGTCTAGTAAACAGGAGAACCTGGGTTCAAGTCCCAGCAGTGCCTTTTGAACATTAATGCCCTTCAGTGGTGGCTGGATACATGCGACAATCACCCGCAGTGATACATCAAATGGCTGTGTTGGACTTCCATGCCTCATACTAAAGCAGTTTCGAGGCTGTGGATTCAGGCAAATCCATGATCCCTTGACCAAATGTTGAATCACCAGCCACAATGTGGCTGGAAGTGGGTGGAAGTTCTGCCGAATTTCCACCAACACATCACGTGTGCCACCAGGGGAGATAGAACTCTGGACCATTGTTACACTCCTTACAAGAACGGATACAAGCCCGTGTCGCTCCCTGCTTTCGGGAAATCAGATCACGCCGCGATCTCGCTGCTTCCTGTTTACAGGCCTCTGATCGCGCGGGATCAGGTGATGACGAGGGAAGTGAAGCGGTGGACGGACCAATCGGAGGCTGCGCTTCAAGACGCTCTGACTGACGTAGACTGGGACATGTTCCAAACAAGTTCAAGTGACGTCAGCGAGTTTACGGAGGCTGTAGTAAGTTTCGTGGCTACGCTAGCGGATGAAATCGTTCCCACGGTGAAAGTTCGGATATTTCCAAACCAGAAACCATGGGTTGATAAATCCATCCGCTGCGCTCTGAATGCGCGCACGGCAGCTTACAACAACTGACTTGTATCTGGTTACATGGACAACTACAAAGCGGCGTCGTACAATCTGCGGAGGGCGGTGAGGGACGCCAAACGGACGTACAGAGAGACCGTGGAGCTACAGATGGAGCGGGGGGACACAAGACGCTTGTGGGAGGGGCTGCGAACAAAAACAAACTACAAGAGCAGCTCCTCCCCAGCCAAGAGTGTGGACGCCTCCCTGGCCAACCAACTGAACTCCTTTACACCGCTGGGGACGAGCGCGCACTTTCAGTGTCCGTGCACGAGGTGAGGAGGGCTTTGATGCGGGTGAACACCAGGAAAGTTGCGGGCCCAGACGTCATATCTGGGCGAGTACTGAAGACCTGTGCTAACCAGCTAACTCCGGTGTTCACTAGAATATTCAACATCTCCCTGGCTGAATCAGTGGTCCCATCCTGCTTCAAGAGGTCCACCGTCGTTCCTGTCCCGAAGATCGTCTCTCCTGCCTGCCTGAATGACTGCCGTCCGGTGGCCCTCACCTCGGGGGTCATGAAGTGTTTCGAGAGGCTGATTAAGGATTATATCTGCGCCTCCCTCCCCCGCACCTTGGATCCGTTGCAGTTCGCGTACCGGCAAAACAGATCCACGGATGACGCGGTCTCCCAGGTACTGCACACCACCCTCATGCACCCAATGGCCAGAAGGGGGCCTATGTGAGAATGCTGTTCATCGGTTCTAGTTCGGCTTTCAACACCATAGTCCCCACCAGAGTGGCTGTCAAGCGCCCTTGGTGATTAATGGGACTTCTGTCGAAAGGGTGAGCAGCTTCAAATATCTGGGAGTCCACATCACAGAGGACTTAACATGGACTGTACACACAGACACTCTGGTGAGAAAGGCGAGGCAGCGTCTTTACCACCTCCGGCAGCTGAGGAAATTCCGGGTCTCGGTGAGGATCCTCAAGTCCTTCTACTCTGGAGCAGCGGAGAGCATCCTGACAGGCAACATTACTGCCTGGTTTGGGAGCTGTCCTGCTCAGGACAGGCGGGCCCTGCAGAGGGTGGTGCGTTCAGCTGAATGTACCACTGGAACTACCCTCCCCCCCCCTTGCAGGAGTTATACACCAGGAGGTGTAGTAGCAGAGCCCGCAGGATCATGAAGGATGCTCATCACCCCAACAACGGACTGTTCCAGCTGCTGCGGTCAGGCAAGCGCCTCCGCAGTCACACAGTGAGAACAGAGAGACTGAGACTGAGTTTTTTCCCGCAACCCATTAGAACTGTCAATGCTGACCTCACGAGGGGTCCTCACTGAGCCATACACATAGGCTCCACTACCTTCTGTACTGTATGTAGCATACTGTACGGCATACTGTGTCACTGTTCATGGTTGTTCGTGATACCGTATTGCTGCGCCGTACTGTTGTATACTGTGCTGTATTATCCCAAACACTACCTCACTTTATTCACATGCCATTTTAATGCACATATCTGTATATATATAATTGCCTATTCCATATACATAAGCATATTCCCTCTATCTATTCCATTTCATTTCATTTTATTTTTATTGTATTTTATTTTATTCTATATATTTTTATTTCCTTCTATAAGTATTCGACTTTCTGTATTACGTTTTAGGATCAGTTAGTTGGGCTATTCGAAATTTTTCCTAGGACATATTGTGTGTTATCACCGGGTGCGTTGCATTACATTTCACTGCATATATGTATGAAAGAATGTATATGTAAGTGACGTATAAAAATCTTGAATATTGAATCTTGAATCTAATCATGAAAGTCCCATGTTCTTGGCAATGTTGTCTGACTGTAAAAAACTCTGTACTATAATTTGATTTTACTCAGAACTTAAGCAAAATGGTGAAGGATGTTACAAATCGGTGTTTTTGACGAGGTGGTCTAGAGGTCAAGGCCATGGGCTGCTAGTCAGTTCTGATCTGCTTAAAAGGGTTCAATCCGCATCCTGGCTTGTAATTTAACCTTTGGATTTAAATCCCTGCAGTGTCCCTATGCTTTTTCGGTCAATGTGCATTTTTAACAGAGTTGTATCTATATTGCCAGTTGTAGCACATAGCTTAGTTGGTCAGAGCACCTGTCTAGTATATAGGAGATGCTGGGTTCAATGCTGTTCATTGGTGGCAGTATACATATGACCGTTACGCTCAGTTAAACATTGAATCAAAATGGTTGTGTTGGAAGAATTGGAATTCCAAGCTGTGGTTTCAGGCAAATCCATTTTCTCTCTCCTCAACAACAAATATGGAGCCACTGTTCCATGAGGGTCCCATGGAGGAAGCACCGTGGTAAACGAGGTGGCATTCGGGCTAGAATGAGGACAACCATACCGTCCACCTCTGCCATGCATCCTTCTTGTTGGCTGGAGAACAAGATGAACTTCGAGCGAGGATTAAATTCCAACGGGACACAAGGAACTGTTGCGTCCTCTGCCAGACCAGTGGCTGAACCCACTGGTACTGGATGAGGCCATTTGTCCAGTCTAGTCCCTTTCCGTGTTCTGCGGTCAGGGAAGGTCAGGGAAATCCAAATGTCTGCCTCATGGTAAACAACCACTGGTGCCCAAACAACATCAGGGCTCTCTCCCGAACCTGGAACAGCTGACAATCTTATGCCGTCCATTTTATCTCCCTCGGGAATTCAGCACGGTCATTTTTACAGCCGTTTATATTTCACCGCAACCGGACACCTACACAGCACTGTTGAACCTGTATGATGTGTTGTGCGGATTTCAAAATAAACATCCTGACGCGGCTGTGGTGGTGACTGGGGACTTTAACAGGGCGAACCTTAAAAAAGTTCTGCCTAATTTCCACCAACACATTGCGTGTGCCACCAGGGCAGATAGAACTTTGGACCATTGCTACACACCATACAAGAATGGATACAAGAGGGTCTTACTCCCTGCTTTTGGAAAACCCGATCACGCCACAATTTCGCTGGTTCCCGTTTACAGGCCTCTTATGGTGTAAAGGTGGTGACGAGGGAAGTGAAGTGGTGGATGAACCAATCACCCGCCCTTGTGACATAGACATAGACTGGGACATGTTCCAATCTAGTTCAAGTGATGTCAGCGAGTTTACGGTTGTGGCGGTGAGCTTTATGGCTAAGGTAGCAGACAGTATTGTTCCCACGGTCAAAGTTCTGATTTTCCCAAACCAGAACCCGTCGGTAAATAAATCCATTTGCTGCGCTCTGAATGCTCGCACGGCCGCTTACAACGACGGTCTTGTATCCGTAAATATGGACAATTATAAAGCGGCGTCATACAATCTGCGGAGGGCAGTGAAGAACACTAAATGGACGTACAGAGAGACTCTGGAGCTAGAGATGGAGCAACGGGACACCAGACGCTTGGAGCGGGGTCTACAGACTCAAACAAACTACAAGAGCAGCCCGTCCCCAGCCACGAGTGGGGCTAGCAAACAAACTGAACTCCTTTTATGCGCAGTTAGAGTCTGGCAACAGCTAGCTCACCAGCTAATTGGAGTTACACCGCTGGGGATGAGCGCGCACTCTCAGTGTCCGAGCATGACGTCAGGAGGGACTCGGTGAGGATCCTCAAGTCCTTCTACTGTGAGCAGTGGAGAGCATCCTGACAACATCACTGCCTTGTTTGGGAACTGTACTGCTCAGGACAGGCAAGTCCTGCAGAGGGTGGTGCGTTCAGCTGAGCATACCACTGGAATTACCCTCCCCCCCTTGCAGGAGTTATACACCAGGAGGTGTAGTAGCAGAGCCCGCAGGATCATGAGGGATCCTCACCACCCCAACAACGGTCTGTTCCAACTGCTGCGGTCAGGCAAGCGCCTCCGCAGTCAAACAGCGAGAACAGAGAGACTGAGACTGAGTTTTTTTCCCGGAAGCCATAAGAACTGTCAATGCAGACCTCACCAGGGGTCCTCACTGAGCCACACACATAGGCTCCACTACCTTACTGTACTGTATGTAGCATACCGTACCGCATACTGTGTAACTGTTCTGGGTTGTTCAGTATTACTGTATTGCTGTGTCGTACTGTTGTATACTGTGCTGTATATCTCACAAATACCACCTCATATTATTCACATGCCACTTTAATGCACATATCTGTATTTACATTATAGCCTATCCCATATACATAAGCCTATTCCCTTTATCTATTCTGTACCCCCACCCTGCATTACCCTTGAGTTCTTACTTTATTTTTTTCTAGATATTTTCATTTTTTTCTATAGCATTCGACTCACTACATTACGTTTTAGTAATCAGTTAGTTGGTCAAGTAGAAATTCTTAGGTAGCTACTGTGTTCAGTCTAGGTCATATTGTGTGTAATCACCGGGTGCGTTGCATTGACATTTCACTGTATATATATATGAAAGTATGTATATGTATGTGACGAAAAACCCTCTTGAATCTTCCTCCCTTTCACTTACAGCCTGCATGTACCCCCTCACCTCATCCATAAACCTTCTCTTTGGCCTTCCTCTTATCCTCTTGCCTGTCAGCACCATCCTCAGCATTCTTCTCTCAACGCAAATCTCTCTTATACACGTGTCCTAACCATCTCAATCTCGCCTCTCTCAATTTTCCACGAAAATCCCCAACCTGAGCTGTCCCTCTAATGTACTCTATCTCAGGGATGGTAGCTCAGGTGGTAGAGCTGGTGGTCTAGTGATCTAAAGGTGGCTGGTTTGATCCTATGCTAGCATGCTGTAGTGTTCTTGAGCAAAACACTTATTGCTCACACACCCTAATTGCTCCTGATGGCTGTGTCCGTCGGTGTTTGAACAATTGTAAGTCGCTTTGGATAAAAGCGTCTGCTAAATGTAATCTCTATCCTTGTCCATCCCAAGAAAAATCTCAACATCCTGAACTCAGCCACCCACATTCTTGTCAGCACCTCCTGGTGTATAACTCCTGCAAGGGGGGAGGGTAGTTCCAGTGGTACGTTCAGCTGAACGCACCGCCCTCTGCAGGGCCCGTCTGTCCTGAGCAGTACAGTTCCCAAACCAGGCAGTAATGTTGCCTGTCAGGATGCTCTCCACTGCTCCAGAGTAGAAGGACTTGAGGATCCTCACGAGACCCGGAATTTCCTCAGCTGCCTGAGGTGGTAAAGACGCTGCCTTTCTCACCAGAGTGTCTGTGTGTTAAGTCCTCTGTGATGTGGACTCCCAGATATCTGAAGCTGCTCACCCTATCGACAGAAGTCCCATTAATCCACAAGGGCGCGTGCGTCCTCGATTGTGATCCCCGCCTAAAGTCCACAATCAGCTCCTTAGTTTGGCTGACGTTCAGGTGGAGGCTGTTGTCCTGGCACCAGAGTGACAGGTCAGCCACCTCCTCGCGGTAGGCCTTCTCATCGCAGTCGGTGATCAGGCCCACGACCACGGTGTCGTCAGCAAACTTGATGATGGTATTGGAGCTGGACCTGGCCACACAGTTGTGTGTACAGGGAGTACAGTAGGGGGCTGAGGGGGCAGCCCTGGGGGGATCCTGTATTCAGGGTGAGGGAGCTTGACATGTGTTTCCCCACCCTGAACACCTGGGGGCGGGCTGTGAGGAAGTCCAGGATCCAGGCGCACAGCGGAGTATTCAGTCCGAGCTCCTCCAGCTTGACAGCCAGTCTGGTGGGGACTATGGTGTTGAAAGCTGAACTATAATCGATGAACAGCATACTCACATAGGCCCCCTTCTGGCCACCCAGGTGCGTGCGGGTGGTGTGCAGTACCTGAGAGACCGCGTCATCCGTGGATCTGTTTTGCCGGTACGCAAACTGCAACGGGTCCAAGGTGCGGGGGAGGGAGGCGCAGATATAATCCTTGATCAGCCTCTCGAAACACTTCATGACCACCGAGGTGAGGGCCACCGGACGATAGTCATTCAGGCAGGTTAAAGAGGCGATCTTCGGGACAGGAACGACGATGGACCTCTTGAAGCAGGATGGGACCACTGATTCAGCCAGGGAGATGTTGAATATTCTAGTGAACACCGGAGTTAGCTGGTTAGCACAGGTCTTCAGTACTCGCCCAGATATGCCATCTGGGCCCGCAGCTTTCCTGGTGTTCACCCGCATCAGAGCCCTCCTGACCTCGTGCACGGACACTGAAAGTGCACGCTCATCCCCAGCGGTGTAACTCCAATAAGCCGGCGAGCTAGCAGTGTTGTTGCCAGACTCGAACCGCGCATAAAAGGAGTTCAGTTGGTTGGCGCTTTATGTTTTAGGTTTTAGAGAGAGTAGGTTTAGGGAAGGTTTTTTTTGGGTGGCTGCATACGTTGTGCGTGGCTGTTGGGAGCATGGTTTGCGTCAATGGTCACCTAGGGGAACCCCTGTCTTACCCCTGATTGCAATCCAAAAAGTGGACAGCTGAGCTGGAAAGGGGACAGGGGTGTCCGCTTTCATCCCTGCTCTAAATCCTTTACATGGAGCCCCTGGCGGCAGCTACTCGGGCTGACCTGGGTGTGAGAGGATTGCTGGTACCAGGCAGCGGTGGCCTTAGGGTCAAGCTGTCCCAGTATGCGGAAAACGAATGTTCGAAAGGTTACATTGGTTAGTTACTATTGCGGCAGTCTAGGTGTGCAAAGCATTCTGGACTGCATTATTGAGTTTGAACTTGACTGCTTACTCTGGATCTTGTGCCATGTTTTTCAAATTAAAACTTTGGACGAGAAAAACATGCTATTGAAATTGCATTAATATAAGCAAGTGAACAATTAAGATATATTGTTCTATATCAGTCAGAAGACTTAATTTCTTTGCTTACAATTTTGTATGAGCAAAACAGGACAGTATCCTGCCTGGTTATATCAGTCTGTAGAGCATGAGACTCTTTATTCTCAGGGTCGTGGTTGTCGACTGGAGCCCCACATTGGGTGTCTATGTCCTTGACCAGCAGGATTGCTTGTCAATTTATTTGTGTTGAGTTACCGGCCCCTGCTCAGCGCAAACCAATGACCACACTTTATTAGGAGGCCTGGAAGCCCAATCTGCTCTCTCATGGGGTACAGAGTTAAAAGGTAGTGTTGTGATGAGATATATCACTGTTGAATTTATACTGCATGGCATTCAAGTCCAATCCTGTTAAATAACTAGCCACATTCCAGATGGCACTTGGACCCTCGCATGCAGAATACAACTGATTAGCAGCCCATTGCCTTAACCTCTAGACCACCTCATCAAAAATATCCCTGTGTAACATCCTTCATCATTTCACATAAGTAATGAGGAAAATACATTTAAAGTTATTATAACTTTAAATCTTTAAATGTTATAGAGTTATTTTTATAGTGAGACTACCTTGCCAAGAACATGACTTTCATTTAAAAACATTTTATTTAACAAGACAGACAGGGGACACTGGTGGAACTTGAAGCCACAACTATCACCTAAATCACTCAGCCACCTCATCTGAAGCGGCTTTGTCCATCCTCAAAAAAACAATGTCCAACACCTTTCATAATTTTGCATAAGTACTGATTAAAATCAATTTCATGTACAGACTTCTTTTTACAGTCAGGTACATTGCCATGGACATGTGACTTCCATGATTAGAATTGTGTAAGGTTTTTTAGAGTCAGCTACGTTGCCAAGGACTTATTACTTTCATTTTAAGAAATGTGAAAAAGGCGACAGATTTAACCCTGCTGGGCCTCGAACCTACAACATCTGCGATTATGAGGTCTAGTGGCCCAGCGGGCTCTCCATTGTGCTACAGAGCCACCGCAACCAGGTCTTCCACTAAGATACAACATTGTGGTATGTTTACCACAATACAGTGGCACACACAGTGGCGATAGTGGCGCCGCCACAAGCGGTCGCCTGCGCCGGCGCTCCGGTTACTTTCTTACTTTTTAGTATTTTTTTTCCTTTTTTTATCATAATGTTTGCCAAAAAAACATCAACAATTAACTCATACGACCGCGATGCACTCATGGCTATAAAAATTTCCCTTAACGAACAACTTTGGGACTTTTTATCCGTGGGAGCAGAGTGGCCAGCGGAAATCCTAAGCGGGAACACTCGCAACAACAACTACAACAAAAATGGAGCCGCTGTTCCACGAGCGGGCCCACGGAGGAAGCACCGAGGTAAACGAGGCGGCATTCGGGTCAGAATGAGGACACAACCTTACCGTCCACCTCTGCCAAGCATCCTGCTTGCTAACGTCCAGTCCCTGGAGAACAAGATGGATGAACTTCGAGCGAGGATTCAATTCCAGTGAGACACGAGGAACTGTTGCGTCCTCTGCCTGACGGAAACATGGTTGAACCCACTGCTGCCGGATGAAGCCATACGTCCAGCCGAGGCCTTCTCCGTGTTCCGCGGCGACAGAACGGGAGAGTCGGGGAAATCCAAAGGTGGAGGCGTCTGCCTAATGGTAAACAACCGCTGGTGTAACGCCAACAACACCAAATTCCTCTCCCACTCCTGCTCGCCAAACCTGGAACAGCTGACCATACTATGCCGTCCATTTTATCTCCCCCGGGAATTCAGCACGGTCATCCTTACAGCCGTTTATATCCCACCGCAAGCGGACACCGACGCAGCTCTGTCGGTTCTGCACGATGTGTTGTGCGGATTTCAGAACAGACATCCCGATGCGGCTGTGGTGGTGACTGGGGACTTTAACAGGGCCAACCTTCAAAAAGTTCTGCAGAATTTCCACCAACACATCACGTGTGTCACCAGGGGAGATAGAACTCTAGACCATTGTTACACTCCTTACAAGAACGGACACAAGCCCGTCTCGCTCCCTGCTTTCGGGAAATCAGATCATGCTGCGATCTCGCTGCTTCCTGTTTACAGGCCTCTGATCGCGCGGGATCTGGTGATGACGAGGGAAGTGAAGCGTTGGACGGACCAATCGGAGGCTGCGCTTCAGGGCGCTCTGACTGACGTAGACTGGGACATGTTCCAAACAAGTTCAAGTGACGTCAGCGAGATTACGGAGGCTGTAGTAAGTTTTGTGGCTACGCTCGCGGATGAAATCGTTCCCACGGTGAAAGTTCGGATATTTCCAAACCAGAAACCGTGGGTTGATAAATCCATCCGCTGCGCTCTGAATGCGCGCACGGCCGCTTACAACGACGGTCATGTATCTAGTAACATGGACAATTACAATGCGGCGTCGTACAATCTGCGGAGGGCGGTGAGGGACGCCAAACGGACGTACAGAGAGACCGTGGAGCTACAGATGGAGCGGGGGGACACAAGATGCTTGTGGGAGGGGCTGCGAACAATAACAAACTACAAGAGCAGCTCCTCCCCAGCCACGAGTGTGGACGCCCTCCTGGCCAACCAACTGAACTCCTTTTATGCGCGGTTCGAGTCTGGCAGCAACACCGCTAGCTCGCCGGCTAATTGGTGTTATACCGCTGGGGATGAGCGTGCACTCTCAGTGTCCGTGCACGAGGTCAGGAGGGCTTTGATGCGGGTGAACACCAGGAAAGCTGCGGGCCCAGATGGCATATCCGGGCGAGTTCTAAAGACCTGTGCTAACCAGCTAGCTCCGGTGTTCACCACAATATTCAACATCTCCTTGGCTGAAACAGTGGTCCCGTCCTGTTTCAAGAGGTCCACCGTCGTTCCTGTCCCGAAGATCGCCTCTCCAACCTGCCTGAATGACTACCGTCCGGTGGCCCTCACCTCGGTGGTCATGAAGTGTTTCGAGAGGCTGATTAAGGACTACATCTGCGCCTCCCTTCCCCGCACCTTGGACCCGTTGCAGTTCGCGTACCGGCAAAACAGATCCACGGATGACGCGGTCTCCCAGGTACTACACACCACGCTCACGCACCTGGATGGCTAGAAGGGGGCCTATGTGAGAATGCTGTTCATCGATTATAGTTCAGCTTTCAACATCATAGTCCCCACCAGACTGGCTGTCAAGCTGAAGGAGCTCGGATTGAATGGTCCGCTGTGCACCTGGATCCTGGACTTCCTCACAGGCCGCCCCCAGGTGGTCAAGGTGGGGAAGTACATGTCCAGCTCCCTTACCCTGAATACAGGATCCCCCCAGGGCTGCATCCTCAGCCCCCTACTGTACTCCCTGTACACACATGAATGTGTGGCCAGGTCCAGCTCCAACACCATCATCAAGTTTGCTGACGACACCGTGGTTGTGGGCCTGATCACCGACTGCGATGAGAAGGCCTACCGCGAGGAGCTGGCTGACCTGTCACTCTGGTGCCAGGACAACAGCCTACACCTGAACGTCAGCAGAACCAAGGAGCTGATTGTGGACTTTAGGCGGGGATCACAATCAAGGACGCACGCGCCCTTGTGGATTAATGGGACTTCTGTCGATAGGGTGAGCAGCTTCAGATATCTGGGAGTCCACATCACAGAGGACTTAACATGGACTGTACACACCGACACTCTGGTGAGGAAGGCGAGGCAGCGTCTCTACCACCTCAGGCAGCTGAGGAAATTCCTGGTCTCGGTGAGGATCCTCAAGTCCTTCTACTCTGGAGCAGTGGAGAGCATCCTGACAGGCAACATCACTGCCTGGTTTCGGAACTGTACTGCCCAGGACAGGCGGGCCCTGCAGAGGGTGGTGCGTTCAGCTGAACGTACCACTGGAACTACCCTCCCCCCCTTGCAGGAGCTATACACCAGGAGGTGTAGTAGCAGAGCCCGTAGGATCATGAAGGATCCTCATCTCCCCAACAACGGACTGTTTCAGCTGCTGCGGTCAGGCAAGCGCCTCCGCAGTCACACAGCGAGAACAGAGAGACTGAGACAGAGTTTTTTCCCGCAAGCCATTAGAACTGTCAACGCTGACCTCACCAGGGGTCCTAACTGAGCCATACACTAGGCTCCACTACCTACTGTACTGTATGTAGCATTCTGTACCGCATACTGTATTACTGTTCAGGGTTGTTCGTGATGCCGTATTGCTGCGCCGTACTGTTGTATACTGTGCTGTATTATCCCAAACACTACCTCACTCTATTCACATTCACATGCCACTTTATTTCACATTAATTCACATGCCACTTTAAATGCACATATCTGTATATACATAGGCATATTCCTTCTATCTATTCCATTTTATTTCAATTAATTTTTATTGTATTTTATTCTATATATTTTTATCTTATTCTATAAGTATTCCACTTACTGTATTACGTTTTAGGAGTCAGCTAGTCGGTCTATGAAAGGAATTTTCTACTTTTTATTTTATTTTTTATTTTTTCCTAGGACATATTGTGTGCTATCACCGTACGTAATGCAACGCAACGTTGCATTACGTTTCACTGCATATATGTATGAAAGTATGTATATGTATGTGACAAATAAAAAATCTTGAATCTTGAATCTTGAATCTTGCCTCCACCGAACAGCATTCAAGTACGAAATGCGCTGCTGGGACATCAACCCCGGATCTCCTGTCCACTAGACAGGCGCTTTGATCAACTAAGCCACAGTACCTGGCACTACACCCGGAAATAAAGATACATCACTATTAAAAATGCATATTGACCGAAATAACATAACGACACAGCAAATCAATTATCCCTTTAACAAATGTTAAGGCAAACCATGATGTGAATGGGACTTGATCCTCCCTATGCAGAGCACAACAGCTTTGGAGCCCATGCCTTTAACCTCGAGACCACCTCATCAAAAACGGCCATGTGTAACACCCCTTTTCATTTTGCATAAGTTCTGAGTAAAATCAATTTAAATTACAGAGTTTTTTTTACAGTCAGACTACATTGCCAAGGACATTGGAATTTCATGATTAGAATTGTGTGAGAGAAAAACAGACGGACACATGATGCTGGTGGGACTTAACCCACAACTTCTGAATTCCTTGCTTATGACATCTAGAAGTCCAGCACGCTCTCCATTGCGCTTCAGACTCACTTCTGGGTAATTTTTCACCAAGATATATTATTGTTGTATGTATACTGCCTCCAGTGAATGGCATTCAAGTCCAAAAGGCACTTCTGAGACTTGAAGCCAGGATCTTCTGTTTACTAGACAGGTGCTTTGACCAACTCAGCAAACCCACACCTCTTCAGATGAGGTGGCCTCGTGATTAAGGCGGTGGCTACTAATTTGTTGTGCTCTGCATACATTGGTTCAAGCCGCATCCACATTGTGGCTAGTCAGTCAACATTTGGTAAAGAGATCATGGATTTGCCCAAACCTTGGAATTCCTTGCTTATGAGGCCTAGATGTCCATTAGAGCAATAGTATTTTTACTGCCACCACTGAACGGCATTCAAGTCCAAAGGGCGCTGCTGGGAATGTTTAACTTTCCCTTGCATAAGAATAAGAAAGCAAGGTGCCCCAAATCATCACAGGTTAGATGCTTTTCTCACACAACAGCTGAAAGTAGAGCACAAATGCGTTTGTGCTCTTTAAAAGACAAGCTCAGTGCTACAGCACCTGAGTAGCTCAGCCAGCAGAGCATCAGACTTTTAATCTTTAATCTTTTAACTTTATTTGTAGACAACTTTTAAATTGAATTGTAAAGCACCTACTTTCATATGTCTTGCACAACCCTGAGCAGAATGGACAAACTGCTCCATTCAAACATAGCATGGGCAAACGTCCTTACTGATCAATGTATCACCCCTGCCAGGTAAGTATACCAAACAGGTGCCTGCATTCTCTTGTCACACTCAGCAGAAAACAAAAGAAACCAGTTCTCTTTGGAAGACAGGCTCAGGAGAGCATCAAACTTTTAATCTGAGGGTCCAAGGTTCAAGTCCCTGCTCTGCTGAGGAAGTTCACTTCACTTGTACAGAGGGAAGTTGGAGAGCAGTAAAAGTGTCATTCTGCACTAATGCATTACAATTAACAATTCCCATTTGTAAACAAATACTATGAGTGTGCAACATACAATTTAGAAGCTTGGGAATTCCATCACATCCCAATAAGCCTATGCTTTTTTCACACCACACCACAACTCAGGGTGTGTGCGCAAAGGAAGTCTCCCACAACCACAAAATCTGCAGTAAAGATGCTCTGATGGGGGAATTTGGCCAGCAGAGTCGGATGCAATGACATTACCTCACCCTGGCCAAAATTCCTTTCTGACCAATGTATAACCCCGACAAGTTAAGTGTACTTAACAGCTTCTTGGATGTTCTCATGCTTTGCCAGCTGTCCCACCGGTCTGTGGTGTTGTCACTTGGCTTTAGTCAGCCTGTGAAGACTATGCCTTACCCCCACTGCATGGCCAGCAAGCCACAGGTAATATTTCTCAGTTTAATTGAATACTGAATGTTTTAAACAAAATTGTAAAGCCCCTTCTTTAATGGGGTTTGCACAACCCTGAGCAGAATGATAGGCTTGGCAAATCTTTTGTTTGGTCTTAAAATCCCCCTTTGAGAGCCATTGTGCCTGATTGTTAAATTCCAAGCCCTTTGATTTGAAAGAGCATGTTTAATGGAGAATGCAGGCGTTGATCCTGCAACCTCTCGCATGCTAAGCAAGCGCTCTACCGTCTGAGCTAATTCCCCCATGTGAAAAGGGAACATTTCCTTGGGAAACCTCATCATTAAGACTACCTGGGTGCTCACCTCCAAGTGATAGCACATTAAGGAAAGCGTCCGCAATGATTTTGATTTCAACAAATAGTGTGGCTAAATCCTTTCATGAGGAGCCTTACAAGCTCAGACTGCAGAATGCCCCACTTTAAATCTGAGTGTCCAGGGTTCAAGTCCCTGTTCAAACACATTTATTTACAGCAGAAGTTCACAAAATTCATACAGGTAAACATTAGAGAGTATCCCAAGTGTCATTCCCAACTAGATAAGAAAATAAACCAGTTCTCTTTGGAAGACAGGCTCAGGTGAGCATCAGACTTTTAATCGGAGGGTCCAAGGTTAGAGTCCCTGCTCAGGTGTGTTGTTCTGCTGAGGAAGTTCACTTCACTTGTACAGGGGAAAGTTGGAGACTATGAGTGTGCAACCTAGCATTTAGAAGCTTGGGAATTCCATCACATCCCAATAAGCCTATCCTTTTTTCACACCACAACTCAGGGTTTGTGTGCAAAGGAAATCCCCCACAACCACAAAGTGGTTCAGACTTTTAATCTGAGGGTCAAGGTTCAAGTCCCTGTTCTGCTGAGGAATTCACTTCACTTGTACAGGGGAAAGTTGGAGAGCAGTCAAAGTGTCATTCTGCACTATTGCATTACAATTAAAAATTCCCATGTGTAATGGACCACTATGAGTGTGCAACCTAGCATTTAGAAGCTTGGGAATTCCATCACATCCCAATAAGCCTATGCTGTTTTCACACCACAACTCAGGGTGTGTGTGCAAAGGAAGTCGCCCACAACCACAAACACTGCAGTTGAGATGCCCACATTTGGTTTGCACCACCCTGAATGATAGGCTTGGCCAAATCTTTTGTTTAGTCTAGATATCCCCCTTCTAGAGCCATTGTGCCTGATTGTTAAAATTCCAAGCCCTTTGATTTGAAAGAGCATGTGTACTGGAGAATGCAGGCGTTGATCCTGCTACCTCTCGCATGCTAAGCAAGCGCTCTACCATTTGAGCTATTTCCCCCATGTGAGAGATGAACATTTCCTTGGGAAACTTCATCATTAAGACTACCTGGGTGCTCACCTCCAAGTGATAGCACATTAAGGAAAGTGTCCGCAATGATTTTGATTTCAACAAATAGTGTGGCTAAATCCTTTCATGAGGAGCCTTACAAGCTCAGACTGCAGAATGCCCCACTTTAAATCTGAGTGTCCAGGGTTCAAGTCCCTGTTCAAACACATTTATTTACTGCAGAAGTTCACACAATTCATACAGGTAAACATTAGAGAGTATCCCAAGTGTCATTCCCAACTAGATAAGAAAATAAACCAGTTCTCTTTGGAAGACAGGCTCAGGTGAGCATCAGACTTTTAATCGGAGGGTCCAAGGTTAGAGTCCCTGCTCAGGTGTGTTGTTCTGCTGAGGAAGTTCACTTCACTTGTACAGGGGAAAGTTGGAGACTATCAGTGTGCAACGTAGCATTTAGAAGCTTGGGAATTCCATCACATCCCAATAAGCCTATCCTTTTTTCACACCACAACTCAGGGTTTGTGTGCAAAGGAAATCCCCCACAACCACAAAGTGGTTCAGACTTTTAATCTGAGGGTCAAGGTTCAAGTCCCTGTTCTGCTGAGGAATTCACTTCACTTGTACAGGGGAGTGTTGGAGAGCAGTCAAAGTGTCATTCTGCACTAATGCATTACAATCAAAAATTCCCATGTGTAATCGACCACTATGACTGTGCAACCTAGCATTTAGAAGCTTGGCAATTCCATCACATCCCAATAAGCCTATCCTTTTTTCACACCACAACTCAGGGTGTGTGTGCAAAGGAAATCCCCCACAACCACAAAATAAGCAGTCAAGATGCCCACACTTGGGGGAATTTGACCAGCAGAGTCGGATGCAATGATATTACCTCACCCTGGCACAATCAGAGTGCTATGACATAGCCTCACACTGGGCAAACGTCCTGAACAATGTTTCACCCGTGCCATGTAAGGATACCAAAAAGGTGCTTACGTTCTGTCACACCCAGCAGAAAACCAAAGAAACCAGTCCTCTTTGAAAGACAGGCTCAAGAACACCTGAGTAGCTCAGCTGGCAGAGCATCAGACTTTTAATCTGAGGGTCCAGGGTTCAAGTCCCTGCTCGGGTGTGTTGTACACTTGAGAAAGTCCCCTTCACTTGTACGGTTTGAGAGCAGTCCAAGTGTTGTCTGCACTGGTGCATTACAATTAATGGTTCTCACTTGTAAAAGGCCGTTTGAGCTAATTCCCCCTAGAATATCAGGCATTTCCTTGAGAAACCTCATTACAAAGATTACCTGGGTGCTCACCTGCAAGTGATTGAGGTGTCTGGAAGGTTTGAGCTGAATAGGTCGCTGAGATATAGTGCGGTCATAATATTAACTATGTTATTATTAGATTTATTGCTTAAGAATGAGAACGTCAAGGTTCTGTTCAGAGGCCCTATGGCAGAGGAATTTTGTTTATTCCTCCAGCTCGACCAGAGGAGGAAATGTTTAGATTTATGACAGGACATAGGCTGAGCGGGAACCTATGGGTTGGAACCAGATGTGGTATGTTATCTCTGTACAGCTTTAAAAGCGAATGCAGAGCGTCACTTGGCAGAGATTCCATCCGGCTCGGGTCTCTCCCAGGACATCCATGGCAAGTCTGGTTTGATGCTGATTTGTGTAATAAAATTATTATTTTATTCAAGTCAGTGTCAGCGGTCACTCCTTCATTCTTCAGCACATCACACCCATCAAGAAACTAAACTACAAAGTGGCGTCACGAATCAGGATCTGTTGGGCCTCATCTGCTGATGCTGCCTGCTCCAGCGAACTGCCGCTCTCAGGGTGAGTGACCTCTCACAAAATTGAGCTGTTATGTGGGCTGGAGCAGTGTGTTTTTGGCAGGGAGACTGCACTGAGATTATGCGGAGATGGAGATGATGTGTTGATGTGTGAAGTGAGTTTCCGTCTAAATTGGGGTTAATTAAGATGTAAAAGATGTAAATAAGGGGAATAAGAGAATAATAAGTGAAGAAAAAGATAATTAAGTTGAAATAGAGAATAGAGACAAGAGAAATAAAAGTTAGAAGTTGAAATAGAGAATAGAGAGGAGAGAAATAAAAGCTAAAAGTTAAAAGTTGAAATAGAGAATAGGGACGAGAGAAATGAAAAATGAAGTTAAAAGTAAAAGTTAAAGGCTTAAAAGATGTTGAGAAAGTAGAAATAAAAAGTAATTGTAGAATGGCAGAACTAGTAGCCAAAAGTTATTTAAATAACCATGCAAGATAAACGAAGACAGGGCCTGTATCTCGTTAAACAGTAAGACATGTGTACATTAAATGCTGTGTGAAAGTTGGCCGAATGAAAATATAATATAGTCAAATCTAGGTAGGAAAAAACAAGAGGAAATAACCCTGGCCAGGGGAATTGACTCAAAATAAAGTTATATGAATAAAGATGAAAAAGAAGAAAGTAAAGTGAAAAAGAGATAAAAGTTAAAAGCCTAAAGTGAGATGAAAAAAATAAAAGCAAATAAAAAGAGTTACAAGTTAAAGGCTAAAGATGAAAAATAAAGTTTGAGCTAAAGTAAGATGAAAAGGATAAAGTTAAATAAAAACAGTTACAAGTTAAAGGCTCAAAAGATGAAAAAATAAAGTTTGTAAAGAAAAGTGAGGAAAAACAGGGCAGAACCTGCTCTGGAGAACTAGTGAACATGCATGATGAGAGAATCTGATTAAAAAGAATTTGTTAAAAGTGTGGCCAAAGTAAAATTTTAAAAGTCTGGCCAAAGTGAAAATTTTGATGAAATTAGAAAAGTATAAATGAGTCGACGTAAAACATAAAGCTAAGCGCTGTTAAAGTCTCTGGGGATTAGATGTTCTGCTGGTCAGACATATCTTTTTCTTTTTTTTTTCTTTTTGTGTGTGTGAGTGTGAAAGTGCCGCGGCTGCAGAGGTAGAAGAGCTTTGTGTAATGTTTTGTGTATGTGATATAGAATATATGTGTTATTAATAGGTATACATATGTGGTGAGCATTTGAATAATACATAAAGAGAAACATTTCTTGCCCCTTTAGTGATAAACATATATGAGCCTGTTTACGGACTTTGTAAAGTTGATAAAAATATATGAGCCTTTCTTTAAGGACTTTTGATAAATATATATGAGCCTTTTTCTCTAAGGACGTTTGATAAATATATATGAGCCTTTTTTCCAAGGACGTTTGTGCATTTGATAAAGGATATGAACCTTTACAGGACTTTATATAGTTGATAACAAAATGATCCTTCTGAAGGACTAGAGCCACAGTCTGCCTACACA
Source organism: Zeus faber (assembly GCF_960531495.2). Taxonomy (NCBI): domain Eukaryota; kingdom Metazoa; phylum Chordata; class Actinopteri; order Zeiformes; family Zeidae; genus Zeus; species Zeus faber. Next base: position 27,342,005 of record NC_137198.1, on the reverse strand, counting down.
TACATGTACACATCCAGAAAAGAAAAGAAAATCTCCTGCTCTGAATTGGAAGTGGGATTTGTGATTTGTTTGATTGGCATGTGGGTTTTTTCTTTTTCTTTTTGTGCTTGGGGTGTGTGTGGCGGTGATTTCTGTGAGTCCTGTCTGGTTAAAAGAGCAGATGGTCTTGTTGGGGTGAAGGGAGACTCTGGTTCTTGATGCAAGAAAAGAGGTTTTGTGTTTCGACTGCTGAGAGAAAACAGTTTTAATATACGAGTGTGCGTAACTGCATTGAACTGGGCTGTCCCTACGGGAGCCAAAACAGGATGTTCACTCGCTGACGACCAGTCCATACTGGAAGTCTTTGCTAAACTTAAGAGGTGGAGCAAGGGGTGGTGCTTCACACAAGAGTGGAATTTAGTTAACTCCTCCTGACAAGAGGGGCTGGTGAGCCCCCTCTCTACTCTTTTCTCTCAGTAGTTAGAAGAAAGAATAAAAAGGATAAAATACAATTAAATAGATAAATAGAATAAAAATAATTAAATAAAATAAAAATAAATAGATAAATAGAATAAAAATAACTAATTAAAAGTGATATCAGATTGACTAATATATTCTTTGGACTTTAAATGCATTGCATGATTAAAAGTAACCATTGCTTTATTTCAAGTGTGCGCAAAATAAAAAAGCTGATAATGTATGTCACACTGAATTGTATCACAGTGTGTATAAGAATTTAGAGTGAGCCTAAGGCATTGAACTCTTCTGTTATTCTTTTTCTTTTTTCTTTCTTCCTCTCTTTTACTATGCTGAGTGAAAGCTGAGTGAAAGCTGGGGGAAAGACAGAGAAGATGGAAGGAGTCTGAACTGAATCATCCATAGGGCAGATGACAAGACATCTGGCAGATCTTCACAGACACTGAGGCTTGCGGATGACAACGTTCTGGAATCCTGAATCCATCCAAACCAATTAAAGGCCAGTACGGTTTTATCCACAAACTCTTTCAACAGACCTCACCTGCATTTACCTATATACCTATAAATTTAGTTATAATAAATGTGTTTAGCTTGTCTTCACATATGCGTTTGTAGTAGTTCTTTTTCATACATTGCATTTGCAATTATTTAGTGAGAGACTTGGCAACGGACTGACCAATTAAGGCATTTGCCTAATTAATAGGGTATTATTGACTGATTGATTGATTGATCATGTGGAAAAGCTGATTTGATTTAAATACTGTTCTGTGAATATTGGTTTCATTATCTGGGTATGATTTATCTATGCTGTTTTGAGAATGAACACTGATATCATTTTGATAATTGAACATAAATGAGTGTGAATGATAGTGAACAAGTGAATTGGCTTTCACAAGTGGGAAGCGATTGGTCTCCTTTGGGGTTGGCAAATTCAGCTGTTGTTGGTTGAGTGTGATTACACGGTGCTTTATAAAGACATTTTTAATATAATTCAATTTGATTTACAATAAAAGAAAAATAAGAGAGTCATTAGGATGTCAAAAATGGATACTAAAATTACAAAAGTAATCACTCCTATTGATGTAGTGCAAAAGAACAATCCCCTTATTAAAGATATTGCAAAAATATCAGGAAAATGGAGCAAGCGTTGGCCGGACATTGAACAACCATGGCCAGTTGAAGGAACTCTTAACCCGGATGTGATTAAAACAATGCAGGTGCTTGTGTCCACATATAAAGTAAATCAAAAGAAAGGCAAGAAAGGAATGAGACGCACGGAGAAAAGACAAACAGAATTTGGCATTCTGCAACTGTTTGCAAAGGAGGGACAGACATGGTTCGAAGCTGCAAAGGAAAAAAGAGAACAAAGTAGACAAGAAATAAAGAAAAATGAAAAGGAAACAGAAAAATTGATGGAGAAGATTACCACGCCCTTCTCACATACAGCATCTTTACAGAAGCCCCCGCCTTATGAGAAGGAGGTGAAGTTCACTGATGTTTATCCCCAGCTCCCAGTGATTACACAGGAAGGCAACTATCTCTGCAAAGATGAGGATGAACAAATAATAGAGATGGGCAAGGCTAAAACAACCATGAAGATGTACCCGAGCTCCAACAGTACAAAGAAGAAGGAACAGGATCAGGAGACTCTCAGAAAAGTCAACCAAATACAGTTGGTGGATAATAAGAAGAAGAAAAAGAAACAAGCTGTGGTTATGCAGAGCCAGTCACAACTAAATCAATTACCACCACAACCACAGCAAGGACAGATTCAGGTACTTCCACCTGTGGTCTTCACTGTCTCCTTTCCACAGCCAGTTTTTGACCAACCACAAACATGGAGAGGAAGAGGTCAAGGAAATATAGGAAGAGGAAGAGGAGGAAATTTCCAACAGTCTCAAGGAGCGTGTCATAATTGTGGACAACAAGGTCATTTTGCACGTGACTGCTACAGGTTCAGAGGAGGCTTCAGAGGAGGCTTCAGAGGAGGCTTCAGAAGAGGCTTCAGAGGACAACCACAGCCACCCAGGGGACCAGCGAACCCTTACAGGGGTCCAGAACCTGGTTTCTAGGGGTGCCCAGAAGACTCGAAAGGGAGGTGTCAGCTGGTAGTATCAGGGCCGGAGCAAGATCCAAAAATAGAGGTGAAAATAAATGATAAGTCATTGGAAGTAATGGCAGATTGCGGAGCAGCTTTCACCTGTGTTCGGCCTGAAGATGCTATACATCTCCCCATGTCTGACCAATTGGTACGGACAATCGGGTTTGAGGGTGTGAAACAGCTGATTCCTCTCACAAAACCAATTGAGCTCTGCTGTAGAAATCGGAAAATCACACTACCTATTTTGGTGTCAGAACATACGTCCATTGCACTCTTGGGAAGAGATGCTATGTGCAAACTAAATTGCACAATACGGTGTACACCGGACAGCTGTCTGGTGGATGTGCCACCTGATGTCTACCACCAATTATTTAGCGCACCAGAGACCGAGACTTCTTCAGTATATTGGATTGGAAATCTTAGTCCAGAGCTATTAGAGCCAGCCAAGCCGTGGGAGAAGTTCATTGTGGCAAATATGCCTGATGCTAAGCCCCCTGAGTATCCACATCATTGCACGTTGAACTATTTCAAGAAAGCTGACCAATTGGATCCAGAAGAATGGTTGAGTAGTCAACCGAAGCATGTTCAGCTGATCTCATGCTGCATAATTGTGGGACCACAAGGAGCAGCTATGAAGATAAACACCAATGAATATCTTGAGAAAGAGTATGACATTGTGAAAAGTGTGCCACATGTGACTTTAATGGTGGCTGAAGGATTTGAGCAGAAGCAAATAGGAGAAATGATGGCAGAAGCTGAGGAAGCCATTTTTTCACCCATAAAGGAGAATCTTGCTATCTGGATAAGTGAAGAACAGAAGTTCAGGAAAATCCTGATTTCAGCTCAAGGACAAGGACAACCAAAAGTGATACAGATGACACATGAGTCAATGTTCAGCGCTAAATTGGACTCAGACAGCATGAGAGAGGAGATGCTGCAACAAATTCCAGAATGTTTGTGGTCACGACATAGTACTGACATCGGACTTGTGAAGTCAGCCCAACCGGTGAGAGTTGAACTGAGACCAGGAACCAAACCTCCTTGGAAGAACCAATATCCACTAAAGGAAGAGGCAATCAAAGGGATTGAACCACAAATTGAAGGACTGTTAAAAGCAGGTGTAGTGGAAATATGTTTGGATCCTCAGAGCAATACACCTATATTGCCTTTAAAGAAACCAGATGAGTCCTATCGCTTGGTACATGATTTAAGAGCGATAAATGAAGTGGTGCAGGATTTTCCAGCAGATGTACCAGATCCACATACCTTGTTAGCCCAAATCCCTCCAGAGGTGTAGTGGAAAAAACTGCATCTAACAATTAAACTGAAGAAGAGAAGTTCGAGAGAGTCAAGGTCTGAAGATATAAGACTTTATTATCACTTGCAAGAAGTGACAACAGAATCTGAGTTGGTTTGGCAAAGAACTGCCGAGCCGCTCATGGACTCCTCCTTTTAACCTCTTTCTGTTGGTAGAGAAAGTACATCTGTTTACTCAATTAGGATCCCTTCCTTCCTCCTATACGGTCAATAGTGCAAAGAAGCCATTTGTCTGCATTCTTTGACATCAGTTACAACAACAAACCTCCCGACACTAGTCCAGGCCACATTTTATGAGGGGATGTTTGCATTCACACACCTTCCCATGTCACATGGCCCACAGTCAACAAAGCACTTATTCATGTCTTTGCTGACCCCTGTCTCACACACACTTACTTCATTCATATAGCATATGGGCAAGATAACGAATGCTCTTTCTTATTTAATGGTAGAATATAATGAACATATTTCTTTTAAATGTACTAGTAAATTTCTCCCATATATCCCCCCTTTGGGACTTATTAAGTCCCAATGTCAATTACCATTATCTTTAATAACCCAAATTTACAAATGACTACTTGCCGGACTGCTAGATAAACGAACAGTATTCACATTTGATTACCTGGAAAAAACGTCTTGCTTTCTTATCATCACAGGAATTTCAACCTGTTTCAGGGTTTTCAACCTGAACCTTCTACTTAAGCAAGTTAAAAAAGGTTACCAAATGTGCGATACCCTATAAGTGTTTCAATCCTCTGAGTTGGTACCCATAATGAAATATATAATCGAATATAAAAACATGCAATACAAAAATTAAAAGTTAACATAAAAACCTTTAGCATACCTATATCAAATTGCATATTATTGCAAAACATCTTAACATGAGTACAAGTTAACTTAGTAAATCACTTAGCATAGTGAGTTCAGTTATAAATGTCATGTAAGCGGCAGCCTGTTATTTAAGTAGAGTCTTGCATGTGTTGTTTCCTCTATAAATCGTGAAAAACATCTAAATCATTATCTCTCCACAACCCATAACCTAGATAAACATCATATAAGTACTTCAACAAATGCATAACACAAAATTAAACAAACTTTCAGCATGCATTGAAAGTCATCCTTACAGGAAGTATGTAACACAGAATAAGAAATAAAACTTAAATTCTTTCAACATGCATTGTCGTGGATGATCAGGTGATCTTCATGTATTGGTGTGCTGTATGTTTGTGGGGGGTTTTGGGCATTATTGTAGTCGTTGCTTCAGCTTTCATCAGCCTCTTCATGTCCGGTTATTTGATGAGTTCAGTGTTCATCCTGCTTAACAAGGGTGTGACCCACATGGAGAGGTTACTAGCACAATCACATGTGAGCCTCCTCAAGGCCAGGTCAAACCTTGAATTTCTCCCCTTCCATGTCGTCATCATCCCCATATTCACTCTGGCTTTTATTCCCAACATATTCCCATTCTAATCCTTTCTCCTCACCTATGCCTTTGGACATAAGGAACATTTGCTTGTTTAGCCTAGATTCTATCATGGACCTTAGTATTGGAATACAACAACAAAAAATCAATCCCATCATTGTGAATACAATCAAAAGAACTAATCCTATTTGAGCCAATATTGTTCCCCATTTTCCCATACGCAGTTCTAGCCATGACATCCAATCATTCCCATGTCCCGCATTGTCTTTAACCTCCTGTCTTAGCTTTTTAAGTTTATTCATGGCAAGTGTGAATGTTCCGTTCGGTGAAGTATTATTTGGGATAAAGGTACAACACATTTCGCCTATGAGTTCACACACTCCTCCCTTTTCCGCTAAGAGCCAATCTAATGCTTGCCTGTTTTGCCAAGCCACAGCGCTTGTGGCCTCCAACTGTTGACCTAGGGCGGATAGAGCATCATCCGTATAGTTGATAAATCGTTGTTGATTGTAATAAATGTAGTTAATCCATTCTGTGTTTTTTACTAATCCTATCATTGGCATAATGGCTTCAAATCCTGCAGCTACTTCGTTCCTGGCCTTGTATATGCTTGGTATACCTCTGGGTTGTCCTATTTCATCAATTTTAATTCCCTCATCCGGTTTGTATTCTCTTTTTTTCCTATCTAATCTATTGGTCTTTAAATTTTCGACATCCCTGTCTAATGCCGGAAGTAACACAATTTCCGTTACGACTCGTACTCTTGCACACCTTCCATACCATTAAACAGGTAGCATGACACGAATAATTTTGGTCCCACAGATCCAAAAATGGTCTGCTATTACTTTATCCTGCTCTAGTAGTACACCTTCATACCACATGTTTGCCATAAATGATTCTGCTGCTATTCGGGCAGGGTCTGTTGGATGTTTATCACTTTTTATCATCGGTGGTGGGCTTTTGTCGGTCTCATACATGGCAACATTCCAGATTGTCTTACATTTAGCTTCTTCCATATAGCCCACATCTACGGCCTCATCTAGCTTTTTGTCGTTTTGATAACAGTCTAATCCTTCCTCTACGTAAAAATCTGTTCCTACCGGAAGTGTTGCCTTGCCTACTTCGTGGGTCAGAGTTACATCCATTTCTATACATTTGTTCATTGTAATTCCCACAGGCCAATTTTTGTGTATCAAATATTGGGAAAACCTTTCTGTTCCTAGAAACATTAAACATCGTAGCGGACACAACTCGTAATGATATTGATTCTCGTCCCAGGATATACTCGTTGTTACTCGTAATTTATTTAGTTTGGCTAGTCCTTCCATCACTTCCTCCTCTGTTCCTTGAATCTGTTTTTCGTTGGTTCTGCATTCTTCCCAATCATGTTCATAGTTCACTACGTATGATGCACTTTGACGATTTTTACTACATAAATAACAATTATCTGCATCTATCTGTTCCCCAGTAAACCTAACCCATTTGTACCAGCTATTTCCTATTGCTTGATCATACAACCTGTCTACAGTTATTACTTTAATTTTCCGTTTGAAGTGATCAGATGTATCTTGTTTAACAGATATATCCTGTTTTATGGCTCTTGTTGTTTTATTTGATCTTTTTTCAGGATGGACATCCTCTATTGCTGTCGCCTCTGTGCTTAAGACATTTTCTCTTGGAGCTATTGTGGTGATTGTCCCTTCCGTCTGAAAAATGGATACGGCATCATCTGTTGTTATCACACTACCCTTTACGGTGACGCTTGTTATATTAGTATTATTATTAATTATGTCCGAATCCATAGTTAATATTTTATTTGCCTTGGTCATATCATTATTCTCTTGTATTATACAAGAGGCATTTTGTCTTAATAAGGAAAATATTTTTGTATCTTCACGTATATTTGGAATCTGCAGTTTCGTAATTTCTAATCTGTAGTGGTTTATTTCATAGTTCCATTGATTTGTAGGTTCGACTGTAAAACACCAGTATGCATGAGTCTTTGAAATACTTATTTTGCATTGTTCTTGTCCCCAGATAATTGGTTTGAACTCCTTGAGCATCATTACCGCACATTGACGTTCTCCATCTGCCATAACACTTAAGATAATTTGTTCATTGTCAAATTTTACTTCTTGTGGGGGTGTTTCAATATGTAAGGCTTCTCTCTCTGACCTCTTTTTCCTTACACTATTTACTTTTCCTGAATACCTCGGGGCTAGCCTTTCCTGCAACACTGTCATGTTTTCTCTGTTGTTACCATCTGATTCCTGGTTGTTCCAGGTCTGCTCTGTTAGTGTGATTTCATCCTTCCTCTGAATCCGTCCTTGGGCCACTGGGATCTGCCCAAAGCCGTAGAGGATCAGGAACAGCTTCATCAGCTTCAACATCATCATCATCCTGGCTGGGCTAGGTCTGGTCTTGGGGTGGTGGGTCAGTATCGGGTGCGTCTGCATCCGACTCCTCCCCACTCTCTTCCCTCGTCCTGGGTTGCGCAGCTTTCGTGCAGTGGTTGAGGTGGTACCAGGTGGAACTCCCTTCCACCTGGATGGCAGTTGGGGTTGCATTGGTGACTTTGTATGGTCCTTCTCTCCTGGGCTCGTTCCACTTTCTCCGGAACACCCTTAGGTACACCTGGTCGCCTGGTTCCACCCCCCTTGGTGGGTCGTCTTCTGGTTCTGGTACTCGGTTCTTCTCCTGTTGGAATATATGCTTATGTATGCCAGTTAGTTGCTTGATATATTCTCTAATTTCTAATTGCAATTGTTCCAGTGGAGGACCCTTATGGGGTCCTCTGAGGTTAGGTGCAGGCATGGGTCGACCCGTGAGCATTTCGTGCGGAGTTAAATGTGTCATTCTGTTAGTTTGCATGCGATAACTCATTAGTGCTAATGGGAGTGCATCTACCCAGTTCAATTTAGCACTTGCACAAATTTTGTTAATTTTTGTCTTGATTGTTCCATTCACTCTTTCCACCATTCCTTGTGATTGAGGGTGATACACACAACCCAATCTTTGTTTGACATGTAATTGCTGTATTACTTGTTTAACAGTTTTTTGGATAAACGCAGAGCCGTTGTCTGAGCTTATTTCTGTTGGAATTCCAAACCTTGGCATGACCTCTCTGGTCAAAAATTTGATTACTGTAACCGCACCCTGATCTTTTGATGGGACTGCCTCCACCCATCTGCTAAATCTGTCAATGACTACAAGCATGTATCTTTTCCCATTTACTTTTTTGATCATGTCCACATAGTCTAAGACTAGATGTCTGAATGGTCCCTCTGGTGTTGGAATGTGTCCCAATGGGGTGGTGATTGTTTTTCTTACATTATTTTTCGCACATACTTCACATTCATTGAGCTGATTTTCAACCAATGTTTGCAAGTATGGTGACCAAAAACCTTGTTTTCTGATTCTCCTTACTACTTCCCCCCTTGCGCAATGGTCAAAACCATGCGCATTAGTGATAAGCAATCCTAACAACGCGGTCGGTGCCACTAACATCCCATCATGAGTTCTCCATAACCCAGTCGGAGTGCGCACCGCACCCCTCTTCAGCCACATGTTTTGCTCATAGACACCAGCCTTCTCTTGCATGCGGACAACATCATCTTCAGTAGGTGACGCCACAGGCATAATCAACACTGCCTGAATCAGAACACAACTGTTAGAGGCTCTCTTGGCCGCCTCATCTGCAGCACTGTTACCTTTTGTGATATAGTCATTTCCTTTCTTGTGTGCCTGACATTTGATTATCGCCACTTGTTTAGGTAGCAACAATGCCAACATCAGTTCCACAATCTGATCACAATGCATTATAGGGGACCCATCAGTCTTCTTAAAACCCCTCATTTTCCATACTGCTCCGAACAGATGACACACACCATGTGCATATGCAGAATCAGTATATATGTTCACAATTTTACCTGCCCCTTCCCGGCAGGCAGCTGTAAGAGCTTTCAATTCAGCCACCTGTGCTGAACATGGTTGTTTACAATAAGAACTTTGAATGACAGCAAAAGTTCTATCCGGGTTTTGTCGTACTACTGCAAATCCTGCATGGTTACCCAAATGATCTCTGTAGCACGAACCATCTACAAACAACTCCTCCTCAGCCCCAATTAGTGGTGTTGACAACAAATCAGGCCTTAACTTGGTAAACGTCAGAGAATCAGTCACACAGTCGTGTGACGTCCCTTCAAAATCATGCGGAATTTTTTCTGCTGGGTTCACCGTTGAACACCTTCTGATGGTAACATCGGGGAACGTAAGCAAGGTCAAATATTCCAACAACCTCGCGTTTGTCAACACAAATTTCCCCTGTTCAATCAGTTCAGTAACTTTATGATGTGTAAAAATAGTTACCGGATATCCCATCGTGATGGATGAAGCTTTGTCATAAGCATACTGTACCGCAGCTAATCCCTGATAACAGGGTGGGTAGCCTTGTGCTACTGTATCCAATTTTGAGCTATAATATGCTATGGGTTGATTTCGCCTCCCACTGCAGGATTCTTGCATTAGTATTGCTGATGCGTACCCCTGACTCCTATTTGCTACATACAATAGGAATGGTTTTGTATAGTCTGGAGTTGCCAATACACTTGCTCCCTGAAGTTCTCGTTTGATGCTTTCAAACGCTGCCAATGCATCTGCATCCCACATAAGTTTAGCTTGAAGGTTAGTTGTTCCTACGTTCTTCATTATTGCTCTTAATGGTGCAGTTTTAAGGGCATAGTCCTCTATCCAATCTGAACTAAACCCTGTCATCCCCAAAAATGTCATCATTTGTCGTACCGTGTCTGGTTTAGGTGCTTTGCTAATCCCCTCGAGCTGATTGGGTGCTATGGCCTTAGTGTGGTGTGCTATCAGCCTCCCCATGTATTCAACATCTGTCTGGCAGTATTGTAATTTTTTCCTGGACACCTTGTGCCCCCCTATTGCCAATCGTGTTAATACAGCCATGGAGTCCTCATGACACTGTTCCAATGTAGGAGAACAGATCAGGAGATCGTCCACATACTGTATCAGTGTACCATGTAGTACCAGTTCGTTCAAATCACTTTTCAACACCTGATTAAACAAATGTGGAGAATGTTTAAACCCCTGTGGCATTCTTGTATAAGTGTATTGTTTACCTTTATACGTAAATGCGAACAAATGTCTGCTTTCTTCTGCAAGAGGTACACTGAAAAATGCACCACATAAATCAATCACTGTGAAATACTTGGCATCAGGAGGAACGTTGGTCAGCATCGTGTGTGGATTTGGAACTTCAGCCTGCATGTCCTCAACAACATCATTGACAGCTCGCAAATCATGCACCAACCGCCATTTTTGTTTATCTGCTTTTAGCACAGGAAGCAAAGGAGTGTTACAGTTACTTTTTGTCTGTATTATAACACCTGCCTTTATTAGTCCTTCTATGGTGGGAGCTATGCCTGCCTCTGCCTCGGGTTTCATATAATATTGTTTTCGCCATGGTAGTTGAACGTTTGGTTTGGTTTGGATTTTTACCGCGTTAGCTGAATGCACTAAACCTACATCGGTGTCAGATTGTGACCATACCTGTCCAGGTATTGTCTCCTCCATTTCTGTCCTCAACTCCATCTGTCTGTCCCTGAGTAGTTGTCCTGCTGTTAGTGGTTCCTGTTGTTTTTGAATCACTTCCACTTCCTGTAAAACGCCTGTTATGTGTGTATAGCACAATATCTTCAAATATTTTTTACAACATGACTGGAGAATTAATTTATTATCCGTTTCCTCCCATTCGAGTTGTTTTTCATAGGACATCATTGGCCCCAGGTGTTTAGCTTCGAAACCCTTGTTTATCAGTAGGGTAATGTGTGGTGCTCTGTCAGTGTCTGTGAACCAATCTTTGATTGCTGTCGACTGATCCGCATCTTGTGCCGTCATAGCAGCACCTTGTGGTCCAATTACTATGTGTTGCGATTCAATTGCCACTTTTTCTCCTGCGGCTTTCTTTTGCCATTCTTTTTCCAATTGCGGGTCCTGCTGTGGATCATATATCAGGGTGCAATGATATCCTATCCTTGACTCTCTTGCTTGGGGAATTTGAGCTCTAATGTATTTTCCCCATTTGTCCACTGTTTTGCTGACTTGCTCGTGGATATCACCTATCCAGTAAATATTTGCAGTGTCTGGTTTTGATACCACCATTTGAGGTGCTATCCCTGTTGATTCAATTAGTATGCCTTGTGGTGTGCATAATATTTGTATTCCTAATTTACATAGTGCATCTCTTCCTAATAAATTGACCGGTGTGGTGTCTGAAACCAAGATGGGTATCGTAGCTACACGTTCGTGTAGCTTTAATGTCACTGGAGCTGTCATGGGTGTTAACTGCGTTTGTCCCGAAAATCCTACAGTTTTGGCAAATTTTCCTGCCATGGGGAGATGAGAGGCATCTTTTTTACTTAGACATGTGTAAGTAGCTCCAGTATCAACCATCATTGGTGTGCCTCTATCATTTATCAGAACCTGCAGTGTTGGTTCCGCTTCAGCATGTTTCGTAATTGCTACATGCTGACCCTCCCCCTGAGGATTCTCTGGGCACCCCTAGTACCCTTGACCCATAAACGGTCCTGTCTGTCTCCACTGACCTCTTCCTTGACCTTGCTGACCTTGCCACTGCTGTCCCTGCTGTTGTCTTGGTGAGGAAGGGTTGGTTAAACACTCGTTTCTTGTATGTCCTTCCTGGTTACATCCCCAACATACTATAGGCCCTCTGTACTGTCTCGGGGGCCCCCGTCCCATGGTGTAACTAGACTGCCCCTGCTGCTGAGCATACCTTGGATATTCTCGCTGTCCCCTATACTGGTTCTGTGTGTTTCCACCCCTCGGATTCCCACTATTCTGCGTATAAACATTAACCACAGGTGGGGTGAGTGACCCTTGGCTCTGAGGCTGTCGTGCCGGGGGGGGTAGTGTCTGTTGAAGAGGTTGGATCTGTGGCGGGGCCTGTTGGACGTTTTGCATTGTTGCAACATCTGGTTTCACAACAACTGCCTGCTTTTTCTTTTCTTTCTTCGTGAGTTCTTCTAGCTGAAGCTGAGTCAGCTTTCTCTGCACCTCTTTGCTTTGTTCTTGAATCTTCTGTTCGTTTTGTCGATATCTCTCCACTGCGTGGACCAGATGATCGCTGAACTCTTTATGGGGCATTGATGAGGTCAGTCCCACCACATCTCCTAGCTTGCTTTTGACCGGGCCAGGCAATGCTTCTATTATGGCATTTCTGAACAGCATCGAGATCAATCCATCATTTTCTGGATCTTTCTCCGTCTCCAATTGCCACCTCCTAACTTGGTTCTGCAGGAATGTTGCAGGGTTCTCTGTGTCGCCTATTGTGTGACCTCTCAGGATCTTGTGGTCAATACAGACTGGGTACTCGCATCTGAGTGCTGTCCAAGTTCTTTGTCTATAAGCGTCAAATGTGGTTCCATCAGAGGCCTCGTCCAACAGTTGGCTCAAACCCCCGTTTGTTAGTATGCTCTTCATCTTCTCTATCCCCAACACTCTGGCCAACAAAGCTTTCAGATCACCCACCGCCATTATATTCCCTATGGTGTTTTCCTCAAACATCCCTATCCACTTTGCAGCCCCTTTGTTAATATTAGGTAACTTTTTTACCAATCCTTCTAAATCTTGGGACCCCCATGGGATATATTGGGCTTGTTGTCCTTTTACCAGGATAGGATATATTCCTGAATAAGTCTTAGCTGCTCTTTTCTTCCTTTGTGATCTCCTAAGTTCCTCTTGCAAGTCGAACACTAGGGGAACTTGCGCTGCTATACTGCTGCTGGGCTCGGCCCCCTCCCTTTCTTTCCCTGGTGTCCCACTAAAGCTCTCTCCCTCATGGCTGCGCTCCGCTGTCATCTCCATCTGGCTATCTTTTAACCTCCTTCCTCTATTAACCACCTCGTCTCCATCACTATCACTTCCGCTATCACTACTCCACTCGTTTGCTGTCCTTCTAAGGCCTTTATAACAGTCCATCTGTAAGGGTGGTCCTCTCCCTCTCTGTGTTCTACAAGCCTTATCCCCCTCTTTGTCCAGCTTAACCTCCCCTTTAACCTCTACTGTACCTGTTATCATTGGGTACTGTCCTGTGTTATATGGAGGTGGCTGAACCTTTTCAACTTCCTCAACTCCACTCAACATTTCCCTAGCTGTTCTTTCTCTCTGCCTCCACTTTGTACCTTCTTTTTGAAACATTGCTAATATTATCCTCTCTCTTTCTCTTTTCTCAATCTCTTTTTTCCCGGTTTTATTTATTTTGTGATTCTTCATCATCACCTCCATTTCTTCACACACCGTTGCATCAAATGTTCCTCCCTCTGGCCACTTTGTTCCCAATTTGGCAGTCCTCTTACCCCATTTGGCTGAGATTTTTATTATCTCCTCTTTATTTAAAGGGTTTTTTTTAGTCAGTATTTCCACGGCTGTAGGTGCCATGATACTAATGTATGTAACTATTAATTATCTAGTTTTACTTTATTATTATTCACCACAGTTTACGTTCACGCCTTTTCCTCTGTCTTCTCCAAGTGAATGTAAAGCTGCTCCACTCCCCTTTTTTTTATTTTCTGACTTGCGGCTCCCCCGGAGCTCCTCGACCCCCACCTTTTCTCTTGTCTCCTCTCCTCCTTTCTAACCCCTGCTCTCTACAGGCTTCCCAAGCCACTCTGCTCGGCCCTATTATTAGAAATGTATTTTATATTAGTTGTTAATTACAATACCTTATCTTCACCTATATCTCTATCTATTACTTCTAGAACTCCTTCTCTAAGCTAATTAACTACAATAGACGAAGACAAACACAATTCTCTGACTATGCAGACCCTTTCTCTCTTGAAAGGCGGTATCCCAGATTTACCAACACATAACAAAGCTCCTAACTAACACAAAACAACACAAAATAACTCTTTCGACCAACTGGGCCCTCTCGTCAGAGGGAGAACCCCAGATTTTTAAACTTCAAAACAAACTTAAAATAGATAATCACATGAGTGATAAGCCTCTGAGCACTGTCCCTATGCTTTTAATGGACTTTCTATATGATTACCCGCAGACAAAATTAAAGAGATCTATACAGGCCGTCTCTACCCTGCTTACCAAAAATAGATCTTATACAGGAAAAACAAACTTATAATAGATAATCACATGAGTGATAAGCCTCTGAGCACTGTCCCTATGCTTTTAATGGACTTTCTATATGATTACCCGCAGACAAAATTAAAGATAGATCTATACAGGCCGTCTCTACCCTGCTTACCAAAAATAGATCTTATACAGGACGTCACTAACCTGCTTACCAGAAATAAAAGAGATCTATACAGGCCGTCTCTACCCTGCTTACCAAAAATAGATCTTATACAGGACGTCACTAACCTGCTTACCAGAAATAAAAGAGATCTATACAGGCCGTCTCTACCCTGCTTACCAAAAATAGATCTTATACAGGACGTCACTAACCTGCTTACCAGAAATAAAAGAGATCTATACAGGCCGTCTCTACCCTGCTTACCAAAAATAGATCTTATACAGGACGTCACTAACCTGCTTACCAGAAATAAAAGAGATCTATACAGGCCGTCTCTACCCTGCTTACCAAAAATAGATCTTATACAGGACGTCACTAACCTGCTTACCAGAAATAAAAGAGATCTATACAGGCCGTCTCTACCCTGCTTACCAAAAATAGATCTTATACAGGACGTCACTAACCTGCTTACCAGAAATAAAAGAGATCTATACAGGCCGTCTCTACCCTGCTTACCAAAAATAGATCTTATACAGGACGTCTCTAACCTGCTTACCAGAAATAAAAGAGATCTATACAGGCCGTCTCTACCCTGCTTACCAAAAATAGATCTTATACAGGACGTCTCTAACCTGCTTACCAGAAATAAAAGAGATCTATACAGGCCGTCTCTACCCTGCTTACCAAAAATAGATCTTATACAGGACGTCACTAACCTGCTTACCAGAAATAAAAGAGATCTATACAGGCCGTCTCTACCCTGCTTACCAAAAATAGATCTTATACAGGACGTCACTAACCTGCTTACCAGAAATAAAAGAGATCTATACAGGACCGTTTCCACACTCTGCTACAATGTGTATAATTCACAGAGCGTTGTGTGTGCATGCATGCGTCAACTTCATTCCAAGCCACTCTCTTTCTCTTTCCTCCTTCTTTACATATATGCTTTTGGTTCTTTTTGGAGAGACACAAAACCTACCACCTGGCATGAGAATCGGGCAGACAATGATCACACAAATTTACTAAACTAATAGGTAAGAACAATGCTTACCTTTTCAAATTGGGTGGCCACCCGTTTTTGTGTGACCCTTGCCGGTCCCCGACCCACAGCCCAGCAGCCGGCGGGTCCCTGTTCTTCAATCCTGCCGACTACGCCAAATATGTAGTGGAAAAAACTGCATCTAACAATTAAACTGAAGAAGAGAAGTTCGAGAGAGTCAAGGTCTGAAGATATAAGACTTTATTATCACTTGCAAGAAGTGACAACAGAATCTGAGTTGGTTTGGCAAAGAACTGCCGAGCCGCTCATGGACTCCTCCTTTTAACCTCTTTCTGTTGGTAGAGAAAGTACATCTGTTTACTCAATTAGGATCCCTTCCTTCCTCCTATACGGTCAATAGTGCAAAGAAGCCATTTGTCTGCATTCTTTGACATCAGTTACAACAACAAACCTCCCGACACTAGTCCAGGCCACATTTTATGAGGGGATGTTTGCATTCACACACCTTCCCATGTCACATGGCCCACATTCAACAAAGCACTTATTCATGTCTTTGCTGACCCCTGTCTCACACACACTTACTTCATTCATATAGCATATGGGCAAGATAACGAATGCTCTTTCTTATTTAATGGTAGAATATAATGAACATATTTCTTTTAAATGTACTAGTAAATTTCTCCCATAGAGGCTACACACTTCACAGTGTTGGATTTGTGTGGAGCATTTTTCAGTGTTCCACTGAGCGAAGAAAGTCAAGGATTGTTTGGATTCACGTACAAAGGACAAACCTTCAAGTACAAGAGGCTCCCTCAAGGATTCAAACATAGCCCTCACATTTTCAATAAAGTATTGCAGGATGACTTGGCTGGGATTGATCAGATCTTGAAAAGTACTGTCATTCAGTATGTGGACGACATCGTCATCTGTTCACCGGATAAGGAAACATGCCATGAGGATTCAATCAAACTGTTACAGCTATTGGCAGACAAAGGACACAAGGCCTCTCAGAAGAAGCTACAGTATTGTCAAGAAAAAGTTGTTTATTTGGGTCAAACAATAACCCATGGACACAGAAGCATCTCTGAGAGTCATTTGGAAGCCATTCGAACGGCACCAAAGCCTAGAACAGTCAGAGAGATGATGACATTTCTTGGCATTGCGGGATATTCTTCAGCCTGGGTAGAAGATTATGCCTGCCTAACAGGGCCTTTGAGAGCCATGATAAAAGAGACTGGGAATGCTCAACTCCATTGTAACCTCACCTGGACCCAAGAAGGTCTTATGGCATTTGAAACGATCAAACAGAGGCTACAAGAAGCTCCAGCGCTAGCGCTGCCAGACTACTCTAAGAACTTTTTGCTGTATGTGGCTACGTCCACTGGAGGCAAATATGCATGTGCAGTTCTTTGTCAGCCAACAGGTACAGGGACAAGTCCTCAACCTGTGTCGTATTATTCTACTGCCTATTCAGAAGTAGAATCGGGGCTACCACTGTGCTACAGAGCAATTGGTGGGAGTTTATCTAATGTATGAGAAAGCATCATCAGTAACTATGGGTTACCCAGTGACAATTCTTACCCATCATAGTCTCAGAAATCTTTTGAACTTCGGTAAATGTACATTGACTATGTCTAGGCTAAGAGACTATCATAGGCTCTTAGAGCAGGAAGATGTCACCTTAGTAAGGTGCGTCACGGTAAATCCAGCTGATAATTTACCAACACCAGGGGATGAAGAGCCACATGATTGTATTCAGGAAGTAGAGAGATATGCAAAGCTCAGATCAGACTTGCAAGCTTTCCCACTGCATGTGTCAGATGTGGAGTATTGGACTGACGGGTCCTGCTATCGAATAGGAGACACATTGAGTGCTGGTTATGCAGTAGTTAAAAGCCCAGGGAACTGAATTTGTTGTTGAGAAAGCAGAAGTAATACCACAACCTGCTTCTGCACAGCTTGCTGAGCTTGTGGGCCTGACTGAAGCTTGTCTATTGGCTGAAGGCAAGCGAGTGACAATATATACAGATTCGGCATATGCACATAATGTGTGTCGTTTATTTGGATCAGTATGGAAAAATCGAGGATTTAAGAAAACCGATGGTTCTCCGATACAGCATCATGCCCAAATAATAAAATTGTTGCATGCAATGATGAAACCAAAGGAAATAGCTGTAGCTAAGTGTGCAGCACACAAAATAGACACGTCAAGGGTCACACAAGGTAACAAAGCGGCTGATGAGGCTGCTAAAGCAGTTACAGGAGCAAACAAAGCAGGCAAGGTTCTTCTGGTCACTCATGAAGTGGACTTGGAAGATAAAATCACGCTCAGAGATGTGATCGCGATGCAAGAAGCGGCGTCAGCCATCGATAAACAATTATGGTTGGACCGAGGGGCCACACAAGATTCTGCTGGTCTGTGGAGAAATCATGAAGGACTGATGGTAGCACCCCCTGACCTACTAGGTCTGATGATTCAGGAAGCACATGGGTTAGCCCATGTTGCAAGGGGGGAGGTAAGGAGAAAGATCACGAAAGAGTATGGTTTTTGGGCACCGTACTTGCTTGAGCAAATTGATTATGTCATAGGCAGATGCACAATCTGTCTTAAAAATAACGTTCGGAGGGGTGTGTTGAGTCCACCCGGTCACATTCCAACTCCGACAGGTCCTATGCGTGAGTTGGTTGTGGATTTTGTTGACATGATAAGACCAATAGGAGGTAAAAGATACATGCTAGTCGTCGTGGATAGATTTTCACGGTGGCCTGAGGCATGTCCAACCAAGCGTAAAGATGCTCAGTCGTTTGCCAAGTTCTTGTGTCGTGAGGTCATAAGCAGGTGGGGACTTCCAGATCGGATATCCTCAGATAATGGGAAAGAGTTCGAGGATAGAACAGTCAAATTAATTCTGCAAAAATTGGGAATTAAACAACGTTTAGGAGCTGTTTATCATCCACAAAGCCAAGGAATTCGTGTAAAAATGAATGGTGTGCTGAAAAATCGCATTGTTAAAATCTGTCAGCATACAGGTCTGAATTGGGTAGAGGTGTGTAGTTAGGAGCTAACACTAGTAGAGAATATCCCATTTTGAATATCTGATTCCATCATTTACTCAACACTATTGTTAACAAGGGAAATACATGGACAAAGGGGGGAAAAGAAAAAAAGTTAATCATATATTGGAATAATGTTAAAGTATAATGCAAAAGTGAAATTATTATACTGTATTTGATGTTTGTGCAAGATACTGGCTGGTGATTCTTTCTTTCAGGACCAGTCAGAGGATGGCTGTGTCCAGAGATCCTAACAGCCTAATGGACTTGAACATTCAAACATGGACACTCGAAAATGGACGGCGGACCCTGAATGAAGACATCATGATCAGGAGTGTCGAGTGAAATATCATTAAAAGTTGATGGTGTTAAAAAGCAACAGTTTAATACATACATGTGTGTCCTGAATGTGTTTATAATATTGGAGTTTGTTTACTACAATGTAACCTGTATTATTGATAAATATCCTGTACTCTACGCTAGATATTTTTAGCAAGACATATTACTTTGATTTGCTATTGTTTTCTTTGAGTTGTCTGTAGTAGGATGAAGTGAATACATTGGGACCTCAGGTATTTTCTTTTTTTGCGGTTTTTGAGGGACATTGGTGCTAGGCAGGGAAAGGTCCACTGGAAGGTCCGATGGGTCGACCAGCCTGACTTTGGACTCATTTTTGATTTATTTCTGAGGCTCTAAATGTATGCATATATATGTAACATCCTATACAGTAGTCTAAACCCTTCGTCTTTTTCTGTTAATTGATTTGGAGTACCTTAGGTGGTTGCCTGGGGCAGAGGGACCGTGAGAGAATTTTCCTGTCTTGATTGATTGATGGATGTTCTAAAAAATGAAGCTGCCAGATGGGTTTTTCGCTCTCACACTCCACAAATTTGCTGTATTGCTATGACTAAGCATGGTCAGAAGGGTATATTATAACCAATTGTGTTTGTTATTAAGTGATTTCTATTAAGCCAATTAACATCGTATGTTCAATTACTCTTCTCTCTGTCGAGACTTTGTGTAGTCTCGAAGGGGGGAATATGAGGTGTCTGGAAGGTTTGAGCTGAATAGGTCACTGAGCTCCCAAAGCTGAGATATAGTGCGGTCATAATATTAACTATGTTATTATTAGATTTATTGCTTAAGAATGAGAACGTCAAGGTTCTGTTCAGAGGCCCTATGGGAGAGGAATTTTGTTTATTCCTCCAGCTCGACCAGAGGAGGAAATGTTTAGATTTATGACAGGACATAGGCTGAGCAGGCACCTATGGGTTGGAACCAGATGTGGTATGTTATCTCTGTACAGCTTTAAAAGCGAATGCAGAGCGTCACTTGGCAGAGATTCCATCCGGCTCGGGTCTCTCTGATCATCTTAACAGGAGATCCAGGGTTGATGTCCCAGCAGCGCTTTTCGGACTTAAATGCCGTTCAGTGGAGGCAGTATACATACCACGATAATATATTTTAATGAAAAACCAGACAATAGAGGCTCTGTAGCGCAATGGATAGCGCATTGGACTTCTAGGACTTGTTCACAAGCAAATCAAAGGTTGTGGGTTCAAGTCCCACCAGAGTCAAATGGCTGTCTCACTAGTTTTCACTCCATTCCTGAAGTTCTGAATGCTTGTCAACATCACCTGACTGTAAAAAAACCCCACAGTAACATCAGTCGCTTTTCCTCAGAACTTACACAATTTGATTGAGTATGTTACAAATGCTTGTTTTGAGGATGTGCCACACCCCTTCCAATGAGGTGGTGCAGTGTTGATGGCCATGGGCTGCTCATCCATTGTGCTCTGCATGTATTGGTACAAGTCCCCTCCACATTTGTGGCTGGTGCTTTAACATTTGGTTAAAGGATGATGGATTTAAATCCTTGCACTGTTATTTTACTTATTTCGGTCAACATGCATTTTAACACAGTTGTATCTCTATTTTCAGATGTAGCGCCTGGTGCTGTGGCTTACTGGGTTAAATAGCCCGCCTAGTTAACAGGAGATGCTGGGGTTGAAGTCTCTGTTTGGATTTGAATTATTTTCAGTGGAGGCAGTATGCATATCATAAGAATATATATCAGTGAAAATATTTCCTGAAGTGGCTCTTGAGTGTAATTTGAATTATAGGCGTCGCAAGCAAGTAATTCCCCGCTTGTGGTTCGAGTCCCTCTAGATTCACTTGTCTTGCTTATTATGTTTTACTTAATTCTTAAAATTAACATCCTACGTACTATGGCCTTAGTATGGTCTTCTGACTGTCAAGAAAACTCTATGCTCTAAATTCCTTTACAAAATGAGGAAAATGTTACACATGGTTGTATTTGAGAATGCAATACACCTCTACAGACAAGGATGCCTTGTGATTGAGGTAGTGTGCTGCAAAACTGTTGTGCTGTGAATGCATTTGTTCAAGTCCCATCCACCTTGTGGCTGGCAAGCTACATTTGGTAAAGGGATCCTGCATTTAAATCCCTGCAGTGTTGCAGTTATTTCTTTCAATATGCATTTTGAACAGAGTTGTGTCTTCATTTCCAGGTGAAGTGCATAGTGCTGTGGCTTCGTTGGTGAATGCGCCTGTCTAACAGGAGATCCAGGGTTGATGTCCCAGCAACGCATATCGGACTTGAATGCTGTTCAGTGGAGGCAGTATACATACCACGATAATATATTTCAATGAAAAACCAGCCAAAGGAGGCTCTGTAGCGCAATGGATAGCGCATTGGACTTCTAGGACTTGTTCACAAGCAATTCAAAGGTTGTGGGTTCAAGTCCCACCAGAGTCAAATGGCTGTCTCACTAGTTTTCACTCCGTTCTGAATGCTTGTCAACATCATCTGACTGTAAAAAAAAACCCACATTAACATCAGTTGCTTTTCCTCAGAACTTACACAATTTGATTGAGTTTGTTACAAATGCTTGTTTTGAGGATGTGCCACACCCCTTCCAATGAGGTGGTGCAGTGTTGATGGCCATGGGCTGCTCATCCATTGTGCTCTGCATGTATTGGTACAAATCCCCTCTACATTTGCGGCTGGTGCTTTAACATTTGGTTAAAGGATGATGGATTTAAATCTTTGCACTGTTAGTTTACTTATTTCGGTCAATATGCATTTTAACACAGTTGTATCTCCATTTTCGGATGTAGCGCCTGGTGCTGTGGCTTACTGGGTTGAACAGCCCGCCTAGTTAACAGGAGATGCTGGGGTTGAAGTCTCTGTTTGGATTTGAATTATTTTCAGTGGAGGCAGTATGCATATCATAAGAATATATACCAGTGAAAATATTTCCTGAAGTGGCTCTTGAGTGTAATTTGAATAATAGGCGTCGCAAGCAAGTAATTCCCCGCTTGTGGTTCGAGTCCCTCTAGATTCACTTGTCTTGCTTATTATGTTTTACTTAATTCTTAAAATTAACATCCTACGTACTATGGCCTTAGTATGGTCTTCTGACTGTCAAGAAAACTCTATGCTCTAAATTCCTTTACAAAATGAGGAAAATGTTACACATGGTTGTATTTGAGAATGCAATACACCTTTACAGACAAGGATGCCTTGTGATTAAGGCAGTGTGCTGCAAAACTGTTGTGCTGTGCATGCATTTGTTCAAGTCCCATCCACCTTGTGGCTGGCAAACTACATTTGGTAAAGGGATCCTGCATTTAAATCCCTGCAGTGTTGCAGTTATTTCTTTCAATATGCATTTTGAACAGAGTTGTGTCTTCATTTCCAGGTGTAGTGCATAGTGCTGTGGCTTCGTTGGTGAATGCGCCTGTCTAACAGGAGATCCAGGGTTGATGTCCCAGCAGCGCATATCGGACTTGAATGCTGTTCAGTGGAGGCAGTATACATACCACGATAATATATTTCGATGAAAAAGCAGCCAAAAGAGGCTCGGTAGCGCAATGGACTTCTAAGACTTGCTCACAAGCAATTCAAAGATTGTGGGTTCAAGTCCCACCAGAGTCAAATGGCTGTCTCACTAGTTTTCACTCCATTCCTGAAGTTCTGAATGCTTGTCAACATCATCTGACTGTAAAAAAACCCCACAGTAACATCAGTCGCATTTCCTCAGAACTTACACAATTTGATTGAGTATGTTACAAATGCTTGTTTTGAGGATGTGCCACACCCCTTCCAATGAGGTGGTGCAGTGTTGATGGCCATGGGCTGCTCATCCATTGTGCTCTGCATGTATTGGTACAAGTCCCCTCCACATTTGTGGCTGGTGCTTTAACATTTGGTTAAAGGATGATGGATTTAAATCCTTGCACTGTTATTTTACTTATTTCGGTCAACATGCATTTTAACACAGTTGTATCTCTATTTTCAGATGTAGCGCCTGGTGCTGTGGCTTACTGGGTTAAATAGCCCGCCTAGTTAACAGGAGATGCTGGGGTTGAAGTCTCTGTTTGGATTTGAATTATTTTCAGTGGAGGCAGTATGCATATCATAAGAATATATATCAGTGAAAATATTTCCTGAAGTGGCTCTTGAGTGTAATTTGAATTATAGGCGTCGCAAGCAAGTAATTCCCCGCTTGTGGTTCGAGTCCCTCTAGATTCACTTGTCTTGCTTATTATGTTTTACTTAATTCTTAAAATTAACATCCTACGTACTATGGCCTTAGTATGGTCTTCTGACTGTCAAGAAAACTCTATGCTCTAAATTCCTTTACAAAATGAGGAAAATGTTACACATGGTTGTATTTGAGAATGCAATACACCTTTACAGACAAGGATGCCTTGTGATTGAGGTAGTGTGCTGCAAAACTGTTGTGCTGTGCATGCATTTGTTCAAGTCCCATCCACCTTTTGGCTGGCAAGCTACATTTGGTAAAGGGATCCTGCATTTAAATCCCTGCAGTGTTGCAGTTATTTCTTTCAATATGCATTTTGAACAGAGTTGTGTCTTCATTTCCAGGTGAAGTGCATAGTGCTGTGGCTTCGTTGGTGAATGCGCCTGTCTAACAGGAGATCCAGGGTTGATGTCCCAGCAACGCATATCGGACTTGAATGCTGTTCAGTGGAGGCAGTATACATACCACGATAATATATTTCAATGAAAAACCAGCCAAAGGAGGCTCTGTAGCGCAATGGATAGCGCATTGGACTTCTAGGACTTGTTCACAAGCAATTCAAAGGTTGTGGGTTCAAGTCCCACCAGAGTCAAATGGCTGTCTCACTAGTTTTCACTCCGTTCTGAATGCTTGTCAACATCATCTGACTGTAAAAAAAACCCCACATTAACATCAGTTGCTTTTCCTCAGAACTTACACAATTTGATTGAGTTTGTTACAAATGCTTGTTTTGAGGATGTGCCACACCCCTCCCAATGAGGTGGTGCAGTGTTGATGGCCATGGGCTGCTCATCCATTGTGCTCTGCATGTATTGGTACAAATCCCCTCTACATTTGTGGCTGGTGCTTTAACATTTGGTTAAAGGATGATGGATTTAAATCTTTGCACTGTTAGTTTACTTATTTCGGTCAATATGCATTTTAACACAGTTGTATCTCCATTTTCGGATGTAGCGCCTGGTGCTGTGGCTTACTGGGTTGAACAGCCCGCCTAGTTAACAGGAGATGCTGGGGTTGAAGTCTCTGTTTGGATTTGAATTATTTTCAGTGGAGGCAGTATGCATATCATAAGAATATATACCAGTGAAAATATTTCCTGAAGTGGCTCTTGAGTGTAATTTGAATAATAGGCGTCGCAAGCAAGTAATTCCCCGCTTGTGGTTTGAGTCCCTCTAGATTCACTTGTCTTGCTTATTATGTTTTACTTAATTCTTAAAATTAACATCCTACGTACTATGGCCTTAGTATGGTCTTCTGACTGTCAAGAAAACTCTATGCTCTAAATTCCTTTACAAAATGAGGAAAATGTTACACATGGTTGTATTTGAGAATGCAATACACCTTTACAGACAAGGATGCCTTGTGATTAAGGCAGTGTGCTGCAAAACTGTTGTGCTGTGCATGCATTTGTTCAAGTCCCATCCACCTTGTGGCTGGCAAGCTACATTTGGTAAAGGGATCCTGCATTTAAATCCCTGCAGTGTTGCAGTTATTTCTTTCAATATGCATTTTGAACAGAGTTGTGTCTTCATTTCCATGTGTAGTGCATAGTGCTGTGGCTTCGTTGGTGAATGCGCCTGTCTAACAGGAGATCCAGGGTTGATGTCCCAGCAGCGCTTTTCGGACTTGAATGCCGTTCAGTGGAGGCAGTATACATACCACGATAATATATTTTAATGAAAAACCAGCCAAAAGAGGCTCTGTAGCGCAATGGACTTCTAAGACTTGCTCACAAGCAATTCAAAGATTGTGGGTTCAAGTCCCACCAGAGTCAAATGGCTGTCTCACTAGTTTTCACTCCATTCCTGAAGTTCTGAATGCTTGTCAACATCATCTGACTGTAAAAAAACCCCACAGTAACATCAGTCGCATTTCCTCAGAACTTACACAATTTGATTGAGTATGTTACAAACACTTGTTTTGAGGATGTGCCACACCCCTTCCAATGAGGTGGTGCAGTGTTGATGGCCATGGGCTGCTCATCCATTGTGCTCTGCATGTATTGGTACAAGTCCCCTCCACATTTGTGGCTGGTGCTTCAACATTTGGTTAAAGGATGATGGATTTAAATCCTTGCACTGTTATTTTACTTATTTCGGTCAACATGCATTTTAACACAGTTGTATCTCTATTTTCAGATGTAGCTCCTGGTGCTGTGGCTTACTGGGTTAAACAGCCCGCCTAGTTATCAGGAGATGCTGGGGTTGAAGTCTCTGTTTGGATTTGAATTATTTTCAGTGGAGGCAGTATGCATATCATAAGAATATATATCAGTGAAAATATTTCCTGAAGTGGCTCTTGAGTGTAATTTGAATTATAGGCGTCGCAAGCAAGTAATTCCCCGCTTGTGGTTCGAGTCCCTCTAGATTCACTTGTCTTGCTTATTATGTTTTACTTAATTCTTAAAATTAACATCCTACGTACTATGGCCTTAGTATGGTCTTCTGACTGTCAAGAAAACTCTATGCTCTAAATTCCTTTACAAAATGAGGAAAATGTTACACATGGTTGTATTTGAGAATGCAATACACCTTTACAGACAAGGATGCCTCGTGATTAAGGCAGTGTGCAGCAAAACTGTTGTGCTGTGCATGCATTTGTTCAAGTCCCATCCACCTTGTGGCTGGCAAGCTACATTTGGTAAAGGGATCCTGCATTTAAATCCCTGCAGTGTTGCAGTTATTTCTTTCAATATGCATTTTGAACAGAGTTGTGTCTTCATTTCCAGGTGTAGTGCATAGTGCTGTGGCTTCGTTGGTGAATGCGCCTGTCTAACAGGAGATCCAGGGTTGATGTCCCAGCAGCGCATTTCGGACTTGAATGCCGTTCAGTGGAGGCAGTATACATATCACGATAATATATTTTAATGAAAAACCAGACAAAAGAGGCTCTGTAGCGCAATGGATAGTGCATTGGACTTCTAGGACTTGTTCACAAGCAATTCAAAGGTTGTGGGTTCAAGTCCCACCAGAGTCAAATGGCTGTCTCACTAGTTTTCACTCCATTCCTGAAGTTCTGAATGCTTGTCAACATCATCTGACTGTAAAAAAACCCCACAGTAACATCAGTCGCTTTTCCTCAGAACTTACACAATTTGATTGAGTATGTTACAAATGCTTGTTTTGAGGATGTGCCACACCCCTTCCAATGAGGTGGTGCAGTGTTGATGGCCATGGGCTGCTCATCCATTGTGCTCTGCATGTATTGGTACAAGTCCCCTCCACATTTGTGGCTGGTGCTTCAACATTTGGTTAAAGGATGATGGATTTAAATCCTTGCACTGTTATTTTACTTATTTCGGTCAACATGCATTTTAACACAGTTGTATCTCTATTTTCAGATGTAGCTCCTGGTGCTGTGGCTTACTGGGTTAAACAGCCCGCCTAGTTAACAGGAGATGCTGGGGTTGAAGTCTCTGTTTGGATTTGAATTATTTTCAGTGGAGGCAGTATGCATATCATAAGAATATATATCAGTGAAAATATTTCCTGAAGTGGCTCTTGAGTGTAATTTGAATTATAGGCGTCGGAGGCAAGTAATTCCCCGCCTTTGGTTCGAGTCCCTCTAGATTCACTTGTCTTGCTTATTATGTTTTACTTAATTCTTAAAATTAACATCCTACGTACTATGGCCTTAGTATGGTCTTCTGACTGTCAAGAAAACTCTATGCTCTAAATTCCTTTACAAAATGAGGAAAATGTTACACATGGTTGTATTTGAGAATGCAATACACCTTTACAGACAAGGATGCCTTGTGATTAAGGCAGTGTGCTGCAAAACTGTTGTGCTGTGCATGCATTTGTTCAAGTCCCATCCACCTTGTGGCTGGCAAGCTACATTTGGTAAAGGGATCCTGCATTTAAATCCCTGCAGTGTTGCAGTTATTTCTTTCAATATGCATTTTGAACAGAGTTGTGTCTTCATATCGCCATGGCGATAGTGGCCCACCCCTAGCGGTCGCCTGCGCCGGCGCTCCGGTTACTCTCTTACCTTTTTAGTATTTTTTTCCTTTTTTTATCATAATGTCTGCCAAAAAACATCAACAGTCTACGACCGCGATGCAATCATAGATATAAAAATTTCCCTAAACGAACAACTTTGGGACTTTTTATCCGTGGGAGCAGAGTGGCCGGCGGAAATCCTACGCGGGAACACTTTCAACAACAACAACAATAACAAGAATGGAGCCGCTGTTCCACGAGCGGGCCCACGGAGGAAGCACCAAGGTAAACGAGGCGGCATTCGGGTCAGAATGAGGGCGCAACCTTACCGTCCACCTCTGCCAAGCATCCTTCTTGATTACGTCCAGTCCCTGGAGAACAAGATGGATGAACTTCGAGCGAGGATTCAATTCCAGCAAGACACGAGGAACTGTTGCGTCCTCTGCCTGACGGAAACATGGCTGAACCCACTGGTGCTGGATGAAGCCATTCGTCCAGCCGAGCCCTTCTCCGTGTTACGCGGCGACAGAACGGGAGAGTCGGGGAAATCCAAGAGGCTTCTGCCTAATGGTAAACAACCGCTGGTGTAACGCCAACAACACCAGATTCCTCTCCCACTCCTGCTCGCCGAACCTGGAACAATTGACCATACTATGCCGTCCATTTTATCTCCCCCGGGAATTCAGCACGGTCATCATTACAGCCGTTTATATCCCACCGCAAGCGGACACCGACGCAGCTCTGTCGGTTCTGTACGATGTGTTGTGCGGATTTCAGAACAGACATCCCGACACGGCTGTGGTGGTGACTGGGGACTTTAACAGGGCCAACCTTAAAAAAGTTCTGCCGAATTTCCACCAACACATCACGTGTGCCACCAGGGGAGACAGAACTCTGGACCATTGTTACACACCTTACAAGAACGGACACAAGCCCGTCTCGCTCCCTGCTTTCGGGAAATCAGATCACGCCGCGATCTCGCTGCTTCCTGTTTACAGGCCTCTGATCGCGCGGGATCTGGTGATGACGAGGGAAGTGAAGCGGTGGACGGACCAATCAGAGGCTGCGCTCCAGCACGCTCTGACTGACGTAGACTGGGACGTGTTCCAAACAAGTTCAAGTGACGTCAGCGAGTTTACGGAGGTTGTAGTAAATTTTGTGGCTACGCTAGCGGATGAAACCGTTCCCACGGTGAAAGTTCGGATATTTCCAAACCAGAAACCATGGGTTGATAAATCCATCCGCTGCGCTCTGAATGATCGTACGGCCGCTTACAACGACGGTCTTGTATCTGGTAATATGGACAATTACAATGCGGCGTCGTACAATCTGCAGAGAGCGGTGAGGGACGCCAAACGGACGTACAGAGAGACCGGGGAGCTACAGATGGAGCGGGGGGACACCAGATGCTTGTGGGAGGGGCTGGGAACAATCACAAACTACAAGAGCAGCTCCTCCCCAGCCACGAGTGTGGGCGCCTCCCTGGCCAACCAACTGAACTCCTTTTATGCGCGGTTCTAGTCTGGCAGCAACACCGCTAGCTCACCGGCTAATTGGAGTTACACCGCTGGGGATGGGCGCGCACTCTCAGGAGAGCTTTGATGCGGGTGAACACCAGGAAAGCTGCGGGCCAAGATGGCATATCTGGGCGAGTACTGAAGACCTGTGCTAACCAGCTAGCTCCGGTGTTCACTACAATATTCAACATCTCACTGGCTGAATTAGTGGTCCCGTCCTGCTTCAAGAGGTCCACCGTCGTTCCTGTGCCGAAGATCGCCTCTCCTTCCTGCCTGAATGACTACCGTCCGGTGGCCCTCATCTCGGTGGTCATGAAGTGTTTCAAGAGGCTGATTAAGCATTACATCTGTGCCTCCCTTCCCCGCACCTTGGACCCGTTGCAGTTCGCGTCCCGGCAAAACAGATCCACGGATGACGCGGTCTCCCAGGTACTGCACACCACGCTCACGCACCTGGATGGCCAGAAGGGGGCCTATATGAGAATGCTGTTCATCGATTATAGTTCAGCTTTCAACACCATAGTCCCCACCAGACTGGCTGTCAAGCTAAAGGAGCTCGGATTGAAGGGTCCGCTGTGCACCTGGATCCTGGACTTCCTCACAGGCTGCCCCCAGGTGGGGAAGTACATGTCCAGCTCCCTCACCCTGAATACAGGATCCCCCCAGGGCTGCGTCCTCAGCCCCCTACTGTACTCCCTGTACACACATGACTGTGTGGCCAGGTCCAGCTCCAACACCATCATCAAGTTTGCTGACGACACCGTGGTCGTGGGCCTGATCATCGACTGCGATGAGAAGGCCTACCGCGAGGAGGTGGCTGACCTGTCACTCTGGTGCCAGGACAACAGCCTACACCTGAACGTCAGCAAAACCATGGAGCTGATTGGGGACTTTAGGCGTGGATCACAATCTAGGACGCACGCGCCCTTGTGGATTAATGGGACTTCTGTCGATAGGGTGAGCAGCTTCAGATATCTGGGAGTCCACATCACAGAGGACTTAACATGGACTGTACACACGGACACTCTGGTGAGAAAGGCGAGGCAGCGTCTCTACCACCTCAGGCAGCTGAGGAAATTCCGGGTCTCGGTGAGGACCCGGAGGAGTCCTTCTACTCTGGAGCAGTGGAGAGCATCCTGACAGGCAACATCACTACCTGGTTTGGGAACTGTACTGCTCAGGACAGGCGGGCCCTGCAGAGGGTGGTGCGTTCAGCTGAACGTACCACTGGAACTACCCTCCCCCCCTTGCAGGAGCTATACACCAGGAGGTGTAGTGGCAGAGCCCACAGGATCATGAAGGATCCTCATCACCCCAACAACGGACTGTTTCAGCTGCTGCAGTCAGGCAAGCGCCTCCGCAGTCACACAGCGAGAACAGAGAGACTGAGACAGAGTTTTTTCCCGTTTTTTCCCCATTAGAACTGTCAATGCTGACCTCACCAGGGGTCCTAACCGAGCCATACACTAGGCTCCACTACCTACGGTACTGTATGTAGCATACTGTATCGCATACTGTGTCACTGTTCAGGGTTGTTCGTGATGCCGTATTGCTGCGCCGTACTGTTGTATACTGTGCTGTATTATCCCAAACACTACCTCACTCTATTCACATTCACATGCCACTTTAATTCACATGCCACTTTAATTGCACATATCTGTACATACATAGGCATATTCCCTCTATCTATTCCATTTTATTTCATTTTATTTTTATTGTATTTTATTCTTTCTCTTTTTATCTTATTCTATAAGTATTCAACTTACTGTATTACGTTTTAGGAGTCAGTTAGTCGGTCAATTAGAAAGGAATTCTTTACTTTTATTTATTTTTTTCCTAGGACATATTGTGTGCTATCACCGGGTGCGTTGCATTACATTTCACTGCATATATGTATGAAAGTATGTATATGTATGTGACATATAAAAAAAAACAATCTTGAATTTCCAGGTGTAGTGCATCAGTTGTGCTCTGTATGAAAGTATTTATTTCAGTGAATATGCATTTTTAACAGAGTTCTATTTTCATTTCTGGGTGTAGTGCAAGGTGCCGTGGCTTTTATGGTCGAAGCACTTGCCTAGCAAACAGGTGATCCTGGATTCAAGTCCCAGCATCCCCTTTGGGCTTGAATGATATTCAGTTGAGGCAGAATACATACGACAGTAATATATCTCAGCAAAACATTTAATTGAAGTGGCTCTGTAGCCCAAGGGGGAGCGCTTTGGAATTCCAGGCCCCCTCAACAAGCATAGTCATGTATTTATGAGCAGGGACCAGTTAGTCAATACAAATATATTGACAGGCAACCCTGATGGTGAAGGAGATGTCCACCCAATGTGGGGTTCCAACCCACGGCCCTGAGAAGGAGAGTCTCATGCTCTACAGATTGAGCTGACCATACAGTAGACTGTCCTGTTCTGGCCATACACAATTTTAAAGGCTTCCTTTTTACAAAAAAACAATTTATTGTTCACTTGCTTGTATTAATTCATTTGAAAAACATGGCATGGGATGGAGAGTAAGAAGTCAAGTTAAGGACAGGGCATCACCCAGAATTCTTTGCACACCTTGGCTGTCATAATCGTAACCAGCCATTATAACATTTAGCACGTCCGTTTTCCACCTCACTTTTACCTACATCGGTGTGATATGGTATGAACGTGGTCCATCATATTGTTCTAGAAATATAAATGCTTTAAAAAAATACATATCCAAACGGAAATGAGGAGAGCACCATATGTGTGTCAGCCAAACCTCAGTGTGGACATGAACGGCTGAAGCCCCCTATTTCATTCTTTTGCAGAGCAACATCAAAGTCTACGAAGTCAATCTGATATGTGATTATTGCTTGTTGGCAACTTAGCCCGGTTTCCAGCAAGGTGGACTTGAAATACAGTCCACCATGGCAATTTTTGCTGGTCTCCAAGGAGATGTGCACCATGGTGAAAAGTAATGTTTTGCTCCATAGCCTGGGAACAGTGTCCTGTTTTTCTGCTACTGTAGCCCTTCACAACAAGTTAAAACTGCACAATGGTAGCCAATAGAGAGACCGTAAGTGAAAACAACATTGATATCTCATCTAGACACAGCCAGGTACAGCTGTGACTTGAACTTAGGATGTCCTGCTTAAAATAAATGCTTTCGCTGGCCAAGCCAATGTACTGGTTGATGTGCCTAAATGGCATTAGCAATTCGTATGCAAGACCAAAGAACCCAATCAGCTGCTCCTGCCTTTTTATGATATGGTAACATTGCTCCAACAGGGTTATTATGAGAGATAAAGTTTTCTTTTTTTTTTTTATGGGGCCAAGCA
Organism: Zeus faber; assembly: GCF_960531495.2. Classification (NCBI taxonomy): domain Eukaryota; kingdom Metazoa; phylum Chordata; class Actinopteri; order Zeiformes; family Zeidae; genus Zeus; species Zeus faber. The sequence continues at coordinate 27,310,023 of NC_137198.1, read as the reverse complement.
AATGTCTACCGGGATAAAGTATTCTTTTGTTTGGTAAAGCAAGCAGTGAGCTTATCATGTAAATATGTATCATCAAACTTAGGGAGGGTGAGAAACACTTGGCTGAAGTTGCTCGCAAGGATTTTGCCTCACAATTGAGAATTCTGTGGGCACCAGAGGTAGGCCTGCATTTGTGTTGAGCAGGGGCCAGGTGATGAGTAAGTGAAAACAAGTAGAGTGACAGGTGGCCCTGCTGGTAAAGCAGATGGGTTTGACTGGGATTGAATCATTGTCCTCATACAAAATTGTAAGCAACCAAAAAATAAAGGCTTCCTTCTGTCAAAAAACAATTTATCTTTTTTTGTTCACTTGCTTATATAAATGCCATTAAAATGGCATGTTTTTTACTTGTCCATATTTTTTTAGAAAAACTTGGTAGGGGATGCAATGTAAGCAGTCAAGTCCAAACTGGATTTTTACTCCATGCATGACAGGGCATCAACCAGAATGCTTTGCACAAAGTACAGATGAACTGCTGAAGCCACAAATTTCATTCATTTTCAGAGGCAATATCATAGTCCATCTGAGATGTGATATTTAACATAATACATACAACGCACCCTGAATTATCATCAACATTTACACTCACCCCCAAAAACCTACACCAAACCAAAGCCCCCTTTCCACCTCTCTGGGACAGAATGCTGTCCCCATCTGCCCACATCTGTCCTGATCCTCCCTCTCACCTCCCCTTCCAAACTCCTGATGACCCCCTCCACTCTGCAGGCCCTACCGAGCCTGATAAGGTCCTGCCTGGCCACACACAAGCCCTGTTTGAAGAGGCTTATGAGCAGCCAGAGCAGGAAGCCTTCCCTCCTGTTACCCCTCTACCTACACCCCTCTCCGCGCTGGTCCAGGTCAGGGTGAACCCTCTCCTCACCCTCCTGAGTAGCGCTTCCGCCCTCGCCCACACCACCCCCACGAAAGGACAGTCCCACATGATGTGACAGATGGTCTCCTCCTCCGAGCATGTGGCTCAGGGGCATCAAGGGGATCTTGCCAAGCTCGGCCGGTACAAGGTGGTTCCTATCGGCAGTGCTTTCTGGAGGCAGGACCAGTTTAGGTCCTTGAGCCCATTGTCCAGGATGGGAGGCTGGACCGCGAGCCAGACTGCTGCGGGGATGCCTACGACAGCTGACGCGGTCACCCCCCACCTCGTCTCGGTGTAGAGCCTTCTCTGGTCCAGCCCCAAACCCCCGTCCAAAGCCTTGGGGTGAGCCCGAAGGCAATTTTCCGCATGGCCAAAGTGCCATCGCACCTGCTCTGACCGGGGCCCCAAGTTGCCCAATGTCCCCATCATCCTCCTCGCCTGGTCGGAGAAGAACAGCCGGAGGAAGTGTCCTGATGGGTGGACCACTGGGGAGGACAGCTCCCTCAACAAAAAGGAAACAAAATAGCCGTCCAGCTTTAGTGGGAGGTGAGACATGCCCCTTCCGCCCCTTCCCGATCGGTGCAGACATATGGGCCCTTGCCGCATACTTGCACCGGCCCTCCCACATGAAACTGAATACGAGACGTGTGAGGGGTGCCCGCATGCATGCCGCCATCGGGAAGACGTACTACAAGTAAAGTAGGGATGGCAACACATTCGCCTTCAAAACCAGCACCTTCCCTGTGAGGGTCAGTGTCCTGGATTTCCAGAGGGCAACTTTCCTCTGGACAGCTTCAATTCGCCAATTGGCGCCATGGCAAATTCCAATTTGCCATGGCGCTGTGTGCTGCCTCAAAGTTCACCCCGAGTAATCTCAGGGGTCCTACGAGACAGCCCCCCTGGTACATCCGTCCTTCCCTTCCACCGCCCATAGAACCTGACCGAGGTCGTCGCCAGATTTAACTTCATGCCAGACACTTGACCAAACTCCTGGAAGATCTACAAAGAATGGCGCATGCAGGCATCACTGTCCACACAGCTTGACCCTAAGGCCGCCGCTGCCTGGTTACAGCACTCCTCTCACACCCGGGTCAGCCCGAACAGGTGCTGCCAGGGGCTCCATCTAAAGGATGTAGAGCAGGGGTGAAAGCGGACACGCCTGTCTTACCCCTGAGTGCAGTCCAAAAAGTTCCCCTCGGTGCCTGTTAACACAAACCGTGCTCCCCACGGCTGCATACAAATTACGCAGCCACCTAACAAAAACCTTCCCTAAACCTACTCTATCGAAAATCTTAAACATAAAGCCCCAGTGAACCCTGTCGAAGGCTTTGGCATGATTGAGGCCGACCAACATTAGGGGTTGACCTCCATCTTCCACCCAAGCGATAGCGTTCCACCTCACAAAGCGCCCAGCCGCTCCATATGTATGGTCCACGTGGACCCCATCCGGGAGGACTGTGACGGACGGTCAGCGAGGACCTTAGCCTGAAGTTTGTAGTCCACACACAGCATGGTCAATGGCCGTCAGTTATCAAGGTCAGAGGTGTTACCCTTCTTGAAAAGAAGGGAAATCACCCCCGTAGCCACCGACCCTCGAAGAGCCCCTGTCCGGAGGACCTCGGTCAGCACCTCCAGCGTGACCGCAGCAGGTCCGCTTGGGCCACGCTCTCGTAGACCTCCCGAAGCTGCGATTTAAGGAAGTCACAAGCTCGCTGGTCTACAGTGCTGCCGAGGTTCCCCACGGCGTACTCGAGCTCGAGGAGGTGTTGAGGGCGGAGCACCTCCCACTTCGCTTCACTTTTTCTATACCTAATGGCGTGAGCTTTAATCCTGTCCTTTGCCACTCCCCACCATTCTACCACTCTGGCAAAGAGAGGCCTGAGCCCCTCAAGACCCCGGACAAAGGGAACGAAGCTGCCACCAAACTCATCGTCTTCGAGGATATCAGGCCAAAATCTGGAGCACAGGACCAGAACTGAAGGAGGATCCCATCGTGGTCCAAGAAAAAGATGGGGTGCACCCGCCCCGACAGCACGCCCAAGGACCTTGTGAGAAAAACGTAGCCCAGCCTCCTGGCAATCCCCCGGTGGTTACGCCATGTCGGACCTCCCCCCATCCACCAACCCGTGCCCAGACATGAACCCCTTTACAAGGACTCCACTTGTGTCCCTCCCTATGTCCAGGTTTAAGACCCCCCAATGATTACCTGGCTTTTGGTGGCCAGGTGCGGTCCTAGACTGACCACCATCTCCCTCCTCTCCCTCATCCCCTCTGACCTATAAAAAACAAAGACCCTCAAAGAAATAGTCCCATAATCAATATCCACCCCCAGCACCCTCCCCTGCACCACGACAAAAAACTCCTTCAGCCTCACCCTCCTTGTCCTACTCCCTCAAAGAAATTCCCACGTCCCTCTCATCCCTCAAATGAACCTCTTGCAGGAAACATATTGTGCATCCCAAACCCCTGACAATATCAAAATCAACCTCTTAACTGAGTCCCTCATTCCCTGGGGATCAATTGTGACAACTCCAAAACAATTTATTTTACACAGGTGATAAAAACAGAAATCATGCTCTGAAGACCCTGAAACACACAAAAAAATACCCCACCTAAACACAGCAACAATCGCAACGTCAGTAGTACATGCTCAACACCATGTCCTCCGGGCTCTTGTCCATGAGTTCCGCCCAGGAATAGGGCATGTTGTTGGGGGAAGCGGTAAAAACCCATGGCCCCCCTGCTCGTCATTCTGTAAAGGGGAGAGATATTCCTCCAAGAGGGGGTCTCCCCTCTGACCTCCGCCGCCACTCCCTCTTTTCGGGCAGCCCTCCCCAAAACCCCTCCTGCCGATTCCCTCATCTTCTTGGGGGCCTCCTTGCCCGACTGGAGGTGATCCCTCCTCTTCCTCTGGGTCGCCGCCTGGGGGCCTGACCCGGGGGAATCTGCTGGTGGTGTTGACCCTGGAGGAACCATCGCAGGAGACCCTGCCACAGATGGAGCCGCCATCGGCTGGACTGCCGCAGGGAGACCCTCCCCAGGTGCCGCCGCTGAAGGAGCAGCAGCCGCACGGGGAGCCGCCCCTGGAGGAGTTTCCACTGGAGGGGGCCCTTTGGAGGCCGCCGGCCCAGGGACCCCCGCAGTAAATGCCATCCTGGTCACCGCAGCTGCATCAGAGGCTGGTGCGGGAGGAGATGTCGCGGGAGGAGTCTTCCCAATTTTGGCCAAAACAAGGTAGTAAGCTGTCTGGTTAGCTCAGTGGGGAGAGAAGCTCTCAGTCTCATGGTCGTGGGTTCAAGACCAACATTGAGTGTTATAACCTTCAGCAAGGCCACCTGTCAATCTACTGGTGACTCCTTACTAAGCACCTGGTCACTGCTTAACACATGCATGACTACACTAGTTTCCATGGATGTGTCAGTTGTGCAGAACAGGGATAAACTGCTCTTCACAGGCAACTTCAGCCATGTGCTTCTCACCCTTCCTTCAATTGATGAGAGTTCTTCAAATGATAAGCTCACTGCTTGCTAAAACAAAGGAACACTTCTTTATCTCTGTAATGTGCTTGGCCCCATAAAAAAAAGAATATTGACAACTGTGTATCTCCAAAGAACAAGGTTACCATATCTTTAAAAGCCATTAACAGAACCCTTCTTGAAGTTCTGTTCGGGAGCATCCCAAATGCACCTTTGTGCATTACAATTCACGGTTCTCACTTGTAAAAGACCGTTTGAGCCAATTCCCCCTAGAATATCAGGCGTTTCCTTGAGAAACCTCATTACAAAGATTACCTGGGTGCTCACCTGCAAGTGATAGCACATAAATGAAAGTGTGACATTGATTTGGATTTCAACAAATAGTTTGGCTCAATCCATTAATGAGGAAGGTCAGACTACAGAGTGCCACACTTTTTATCTCAGTTTCCAGTGTTCCAGTCCCTGTTCAGACACATTCATTAATTGCATAAATTCACACAATTCATACAGGTAAACAATAGAGAGCATCCCAAGTGTCATTCCCAACTGGATGTTCATTATGGTTGATGTTGTCCTTTAAAAATCATGATAGACAGGCAATTTACATTTGGAATGTTCATTATTTGTAATACACTTCACCGGTACAGGTCGAAAAGAATGTCTTGAATGAGTATGAGAGTGGATGCAAGCGTCAACGTGCTAATATCTTGGGAATGCTGAGAATAAGAAAGCAAGGTGCCCTGTTTCATCACAGGTTAAAGCTATGCTTTTCTCATACAACAGCTGAAAGTAGAGCACAAATGCAGTCCCCCATTACCGCATACTATGCAGTTGTGATTCCCACAATTTGGGAATTTTCAGGTGTCAACACAATCAGAGTGCTTTGACATTGCCTCACACTGGGCAAATGTCCTTACTGATCAATGTATCACCCCTGCCAGTTAAGTATACCAAAGAGGTGCTTGCCTTCTCTTGTCACACTCAGCAGAAAAGAAAAGAAACCAGTTCTCTTTGGAAGACAGGCTCAGGTGAGCATCAGACTTTTATTCGGAGGGTCCAAGGTTAGAGTCCCTGCTCAGGTGTGTTGTTCTGCTGAGGAAGTTCACTTCACTTGTACAGGGGAAAATTGGAGACTATGAGTGTGCAACCTAGGATTTAGAAGCTTGGGAATTCCATCCCATCCCAAAAGCCTATCCTTTTTTCACGCCACAACTCAGGGTTTGTGTGCAAAGGAAATCCCACACAACCACAAAGTGGATCAGACTTTTAATCTGAGGGTCCAAGGTTCAAGTCCCAGTCTGTGTCACCCTGTGAAGACTCTGCCTTACCCCCACTGCATGGCAAGCAAGCCACAGGTAATATTTCTAAGTTTAATTAAATACAACATACGTTTTAAACAGAATTGTAAAGCCCCTTCTTTCATGGGGTTTGCACAACCCTGACCAGAATGAAATAGGCTTGGCCACATCTTTTGTTTTGTATCCCCTTTTTGGAGCCATTGTGCCTGATTGTTAAAATGCCAAGCCTTTTGATTTGAAAGAGCAAGTTCACTGGAGAATGCAGGCATTGATCCTGCGACCTCTCGCATGCAAAGCAAGCGCTCTACCATTTGAGCTAATTCCCCCTAGAATGTGAAGCATTTACTTGAGAAACTTCATTACTAAGATTACCTGGGTGCTCACCTACAAGTGATTCACATTAGGGAATGCGTGCACACTGATTTGGATTTCAACAAATAGTTTGGCTAAATCCTTCCATGCGGAGCCTCACAAGCTCAGACTGCAGAATGCCCCACTTTAAATCTGAGGGTTCAAATCCCTGCTCAGGTGTGTTGTTCGGCTGAGGAAGTTCACTTCAATTGTACAGGGGAAAGTTGGAGAGCAGTCAAAGTGTCATTCTGCACTATTGCATTACAATTAAAAATTCCCATGTGTAATGGACCACTATGAGTGTGCAACGTAGCATTTAGAAGCTTGGCAATTCCATCACATCCCAATAAGCCTATCCTTTTTTCACACCACAACTCAGGGTGTGTGTGCAAAGGAAATCCCCCACAACCACAAAATAAGCAGTCAAGATGCCCACACTTGGGGGAATTTGACCAGCAGAGTCGGATGCAATGATATTACCTCACCCTGGCACAATCAGAGTGCTATGACATAGCCTCACACTGGGCAAACGTCCTGAACAATGTTTCACCCGTGCCATGTAAGGATAACAAAAAGGTGCTTACATTCTGTCACACCCAGCAGAAAACCAAAGAAACCAGTCCTCTTTGAAAGACAGGCTCAAGAACTCCTGAGTAGCTCAGCTGGCAGAGGATCAGACTTTTAATCTGAGGGTCCAGGGTTCAAGTCCCTGCTCGGGTGTGTTGTACACTTGAGAAAGTCCCCTTTACTTGTACGGTTTGAGAGCAGTCCAAGAGTTGTCTGCACTGGTGCATTACAATTCATGGTTCTCACTTGTAAAAGACTGTTTGAGCTAATTCCCCCTAGAATATCAGGTGTTTCCTTGAGAAACCTCATTACAAAGATTACCTGGGTGCTCACCTGCAAGTAATAGCACATAAATGAAAGTGTGACATTGATTTGGATTTCAACAAATAGTTTGGCTCAATCCTTTAATGAGGAAGCTCAGACTACAGAGTGCCACACTTTTTATCTCAGTTTCCAGTGTTCCAGTCCCTGTTCAGACACATTCATTAATTGCAGAAGTTCACACAATTCATACAGGTAAACATTAGAGAGCATCCCAAGTGTCATTCCCAACTGGATGTTCATTATGGTTGATGTTGTCCTTTAAAAATCATGATAGACAGGCAATATACATTTGGAATGTTCATTATTTGTAATACACTTCACCGGTACAGGTCGAAAAGAATGTCTTGAATTAGTATGAGAGTGGATGCAAGCATCAACGTGCTAATATCTTGGGAATGCTGAGAATAAGAAAGCAAGGTGCCCTGTTTCATCACAGGTTAAAGCTATGCTTTTGTCATACAACAGCTGAAAGTAGAGCACAAATGCAGTCCCCCATTACCGCATACAATGCAGTTGTGATTCCCACAATTTGGGAATTTGCAGGGGTCAACACAATCAGAGTGCTTTGACTTTGCCTCACACTGGGCAAACGTCCTTACTGATCAATGTATCACCCCTGCCAGGTAAATATACCAAAGAGGTGCTTGCCTTCTCTTGTCACACTCAGCAGATAAGAAAAGACACCAGTTCTCTTTGGAAGGCAGGCTCAGGTGAGGATCAGACTTTTTAATCTGAGGGTCCAAGGTTAGAGTGCCTCCTCAGGTGTGTTGTTCTGCTGAGGAAGTTCACTTCACTTGTACAGGGGAAAGTTGGAGACTTTGAGTGTGCAACCTAGCATTTAGAAACTTGGGAATTCCATCACTTCCCAATAAGCCTATTCTTTTTTCACACCAAAACTCAGGGTTTGTGTGCAAAGGAAATCCCCCACAACCACAAAGTGGTTCAGACTTTTAATCTGAGGGTCCATGGTTCAAGTCCCAGTCTGTGTCACCCTGTCTTACCCCAACTGCATGGCCAGTAAGCCGTAGGTAATATTTCTCATTTTAATTGAATACAACATGCCTTTTAAACAGAATTGTAAAGCCCCTTCTTTAATGGGGTTTCCACAACCCTGACCAGAATGACATAGGCTTGTTTCTGAATGAATGACATCTTTTGTTTAGTCTTGATATCCCCCTTTGAGAGCTATTGTGCCTGATTGTTAAAATGCCTAACCTTTTGATTTGACAGAGCAAGTTTACTGGAGGATGCAGCCATTGATCCTGCTACCTCTCGCATGCGAAGCAAGCGCTCTACCATTTGAGCTAATTCCCCCTAGAATGTCAAGTATTTCCTTGAGAAACTTCATTACTAAGATTACCTGGGTGCTCACCGACAAGTGATGCACATTAAGGAATGCGTGCACACTGATTTGGATTTCAACAAATAGTTTGGCTAAATCCTTCCATGCGGAGCCTCACAAGCTCAGACTGCAGAATGCCCCACTTTAAATCTGAGGGTCCAAGGTTCAAGTCCCTGCTCAGGTGTGTTGTTCGGCTGAGGAAGTTCACTTCAATTGTACAGGGGAAAGTTGGAGAGCAGTCCAAGTGTCATTCTGCACTAATGCATTACAATTAAAAATTCCCATGTGTAATGGACCACTAAGAGTGTGCAACCTAGCATTTAGAAGCTTGGGAATTCCATCACATCCCAATAAGCCTATGCTGTTTTCACACCACAACTCAGGGTGTGTGTGCAAAGGAAATCCCCCACAACCACAAACACTGCAGTTGAGATGCCCACATTTGGGGGAATTTGGCCAGCAGAGTCGGATGCAATGATATTACCTCACCCTGGCCAAACTTCCTTTCTGAACAATGTAAAACTCCTCCAAATTAAGTGTACTGAACAGCTTCTTGGATGTTCTCACGCTTTGCCAGCTGTCCCAACAGTTTGTGGTGTTGTCACTTGGCTATTGTCAGGCTTTGAAGACTCTGCCTTACCCCCACTGCATGGCCAGCAAGACACATGTGTGAACAAAGCCCTGTCAATATTTTTCAGTTTAATTGAATACCACACACCTTTTAAACAGAATTGTGAAGCACCTTCTTTAATGTGCTTTGCACCACCCTGAATGATAGGCTTGGCCAAATCTTTTGTTTAGTCTAGATATCCCCCTTCTAGAGCCATTGTACCTGATTGTTAAAATTCCAAGTCCTTTGATTTGAAAGAGCATGTGTACTGGAGAATGCAGGCGTTGATCCTGCTACCTCTCGCATGCTAAGCAAGCGCTCTACCATTTGAGCTAATTCCCCCATGTGAGAGATGAACATTTCCTTGGGAAACCTCATCATTAAGACTACCTGGGTGCTCACCTCCAAGTGATAGCACATTAAGGAAAGCGTCTGCAATGATTTTGATTTCAACAAATAGTGTGGCTAAATCCTTTCATGAGGAGCCTTACAAGCTCAGACTGCAGAATGCCCCACTTTAAATCTGAGTGTCCAGAGTTCAAGTCCCTGTTCAAACACATTTATTTACTGCAGAAGTTCACACAATTCATACAGGTAAACATTAGAGAGTATCCCAAGTGTCATTCCCAACTAGATAAGAAAATAAACCAGTTCTCTTTGGAAGACAGGCTCAGGTGAGCATCAGACTTTTAATCGGAGGGTCCAAGGTTAGAGTCCCTGCTCAGGTGTGTTGTTCTGCTGAGGAAGTTCACTTCACTTGTACAGGGGAAAGTTGGAGACTATGAGTGTGCAACCTAGCATTTAGAAGCTTGGGAATTCCATCACATCCCAATAAGCCTATCCTTTTTTCACACCACAACTCAGGGTTTGTGTGCAAAGGAAATCCCCCACAACCACAAAGTGGTTCAGACTTTTAATCTGAGGGTCAAGGTTCAAGTCCCTGTTCTGCTGAGGAATTCACTTCACTTGTACAGGGGAGTGTTGGAGAGCAGTTAAAGTGTCATTCTGCACTAATGCATTACAATCAAAAATTCCCATGTGTAATCGACCACTATGAGTGTGCAACCTAGCATTTACAAGCTTGGGAATTCCATCACATCCCAATAAGCCTATGCTTTTTTCACACCACAACTCAGGGTGTGTGTGCAAAGGAAGTCGCCCACAACCACAAACAGTGCAGTTGAGACGCCCACATTTGGTTTGGACCACCCTGAATGATAGGCTTGACCAAATCTTTTGTTTAGTCTAGATATCCCCCTTCTAGAGCCATTGTGCCTGATTGTTAAAATTCCAAGCCCTTTGATTTGAAAGAGCATGTTTACCGGAGAATGCAGGCGTTGATCCTGCTACCTCTCGCATGCTAAGCAAGCGCTCTACCATTTGACCTAATTCCCCCATGTGAGAGATGAACATTTCCTTGGGAAACCTCATCATTAAGACTACCTGGGTGCTCACCTCCAAGTGATAGCACATTAAGGAAAGCGTCCGCAATGATTTTGATTTCAACAAATAGTGTGGCTAAATCATTTCATGAGGAGCCTTACAAGCTCAGACTGCAGAATGCCCCACTTTAAATCTGAGTGTCCAGGGTTCAAGTCCCTGTTCAAACACATTTATTTACTGCAGAAGTTCACACAATTCATACAGGTAAACATTAGAGAGTATCCCAAGTGTCATTCCCAACTAGATAAGAAAATAAACCAGTTCTCTTTGGAAGACAGGCTCAGGTGAGCATCAGACTTTTAATCGGAGGGTCCAAGGTTAGAGTCCCTGCTCAGGTGTGCTGTTCTGCTGAGGAAGTTCACTTAACTTGTACAAGGGAAAGTTGGAGACTATGAGTGTACAACCTAGCATTTAGAAGCTTGGCAATTCCATCACATCCCAATAAGCCTATCCTTTTTTCACACCACAACTCAGGGTGTGTGTGCAAAGGAAATCCCCCACAACCACAAAATAAGCAGTCAAGATGCCCACACTTGGGGGAATTTGACCAGCAGAGTCGGATGCAATGATATTACCTCACCCTGGCACAATCAGAGTGCTATGACATAGCCTCACACTGGGCAAACGTCCTGAACAATGTCTCACCCGTGCCATGTAAGGATACCAAAAAGGTGCTTACATTCTGTCACACCCATCAGAAAACCAAAGAAACCAGTCCTCTTTGAAAGACAGGCTCAAGCACACCTGAGTAGCTCAGAGCATCAGACTTTTAATCTGAGGGTCCAGGGTTCAAGTCCCTGCTCGGTTGTGTTGTACACTTGAGAAAGTCCCCTTCACTTGTACGGTTTGAGAGCAGTCCAAGTGTTGTCTGCACTGGTGCATTACAATTAATGGTTCTCACTTGTAAAAGACTGTTTGAGCTAATTCCCCCTAGAATATCAGGCATTTCCTTGAGAAACCTCATTACAAAGATTACCTGGGTGCTCACCTGCAAGTGATAGCAAATAAATGAAAGTGTGACATATAGTGTGGCCACAAATAGTGTGGCTAAATCCTTTCATGAGGAGCTTTACAAGCTCAGACTGCAGAATGCCCCACTTTAAATCTGAGGGTCCAGGGTTCAAGTCCCTGTTCAAACACATTTATTTACTGCAGAAGTTCAGGCATTTCCTTGAGAAACCTCATTACAAAGATTACCTGGGTGCTCACCTGCAAGTGATAGCAAATAAATGAAAGTGTGACATATAGTGTGGCCACAAATAGTGTGGCTAAATCCTTTCATGAGGAGCTTTACAAGCTCAGACTGCAGAATGCCCCACTTTAAATCTGAGGGTCCAGGGTTCAAGTCCCTGTTCAAACACATTTATTTACTGCAGAAGTTCACACAATTCATACAGGTAAACATTAGAGAGTATCCCAAGTGTCATTCCCAACTAGATAAGAAAATAAACCAGTTCTCTTTGGAAGACATGCTCAGGTGAGCATCAGACTTTTAATCGGAGGGTCCAAGGTTAGAGTCCCTGCTCAGGTGTGTTATTCTGCTGAGGAAGTTCACTTCACTTGTACAGGGGAAAGTTGGAGACTATGAATGTACAACCTAGCATTTAGAAGCTTGGGAATTCCATCACATCCCAATAAGCCTATCGTTTTTTCACACACTAACTCAGGTTTTGTGTGCAAAGGAAATCCCCCACGACCACAAAGCGGTTCAGACTTTAAATCTGAGGGTCCAAGGTTCAAGTCCCTGCTCGGGTGTGTTGTACACTTGAGAAAGTCCCCTTCACTTGTACGGTTTGAGAGCAGTCCAAGAGTTGTCTGCACTGGTGCATTACAATTCACGGTTCTCACTTGTAAAAGACCGTTTGAGCTAATTCCCCCTAGAATATCAGGTGTTTCCTTGAGAAACCTCATTACAAAGATTACCTGGGTGCTCACCTGCAAGTGATAGCACATAAATGAAAGTGTGACATTTATTTGGATTTCAACAAATAGTTTGGCTCAATCCTTTAATGAGGAAGCTCAGACTACAGAGTGCCACACTTTTTATCTCAGTTTCCAGTGTTCCAGTCCCTGTTCAGACACATTCATTAATTGCAGAAGTTCACACAATTCATACAGGTAAACATTAGAGAGCATCCCAAGTGTCATTCCCAACTGGATGTTCATTATGGTTGATGTTGTCCTTTAAAAATCATGATAGACAGGCAATATACATTTGGAATGTTGATTATTTGTAATACACTTCACCGGTACAGGTCGAAAAGAATGTCTTGAATGAGTATGAGAGTGGATGCAAGCGTCAACGTGCTAATATCTTGGGAATGCTGAGAATAAGAAAGCAAGGTGCCCTGTTTCATCACAGGTTAAAGCTATGCTTTTCTCATACAACAGCTGAAAGTAGAGCACAAATGCAGTCCCCCATTACCGCATATAATGCAGTTGTGATTCCCACAATTTGGGAATTTGCAGGGGTCAACACAATCAGAGTGCTTTGACATTGCCTCACACTGGGCAAATGTCCTTACTGATCAATGTATCACCCCTGCCAGGTATGTATACCAAAGAGGTGCTTGCCTTGTCTTGTCACACTCAGCAGAAAAGAAAAGAAACCAGTTCTCTTTGGAAGACAGGCTCAGGTGAGCATCAGACTTTTATTCGGAGGGTCCAAGGTTAGAGTCCCTGCTCAGCTGTGTTGTTCTGCTGAGGAAGTTCACTTCACTTGTACAGGGGAAAATTGGAGACTATGAGTGTGCAACCTAGGATTTAGAAGCTTGGGATTTCCATCACATCCCAAAAGCCTATCCTTTTTTCACACCACAACTCAGGGTTTGTGTGCAAAGGAAATCCCACACAACCACAAAGTGGTTCAGACTTTTAATCTGAGGGTCCAAGGTTCAAGTCCCAGTCTGTGTCACCCTGTGAAGACTCTGCCCTACCCCCACTGCATGGCAAGCCAGCCACAGGTAATATTTCTCAGTTTAATTGAATACAACATACGTTTTAAACAGAATTGTAAAGCCCCTTCTTTCATGGGGTTTGCACAACCCTGACCAGAATGAAATAGGCTTGGCCACATCTTTTGTTTTGTATCCCCTTTTTGGAGCCATTGTGCCTGATTGTTAAAATGCCAAGCCTTTTGATTTGAAAGAGCAAGTTCACTGGAGAATGCAGGCATTGATCCTGCTACCTCTCGCATGCAAAGCAAGCGCTCTACCATTTGAGCTAATTCCCCCTAGAATGTGAAGCATTTACTTGAGAAACTTCATTACTAAGATTACCTGGGTGCTCACCTACAAGTGATTCACATTAGGGAATGCGTGCACACTGATTTGGATTTCAACAAATAGTTTGGCTAAATCCTTCCATGCGGAGCCTCACAAGCTCAGACTGCAGAATGCCCCACTTTAAATCTGAGGGTTCAAGTCCCTGCTCAGGTGTGTTGTTCGGCTGAGGAAGTTCACTTCAATTGTACAGGGGAAAGTTGGAGAGCAGTCAAAGTGTCATTCTGCACTATTGCATTACAATTAAAAATTCCCATGTGTAATGGACCACTATGAGTGTGCAACGTAGCATTTAGAAGCTTGGGAATTCCATCACATCCCAATAAGCCTATGCTGTTTTCACACCACAACTCAGGGTGTGTGTGCAAAGGAAGTCGCCCACAACCACAAACACTGCAGTTGAGATGCCCACATTTGGTTTGCACCACCCTGAATGATAGGCTTGGCCAAATCTTTTGTTTGTCTAGATATCCCCCTTCTAGAGCCATTGTGCCTGATTGTTAAAATTCCAAGCCCTTTGATTTGAAACAGCATGTGTACTGGAGAATGCAGGCGTAGATCCTGCTACCTCTCGCAGGCTAAGCAAGCGCTCTACCATTTGAGCTAATGCCCCCAGGTGAGAGATGAACATTTCCTTGGGAAACCTCATCATTAAGACTACCTGGGTGCTCACCTCCAAGTGATAGCACATTAAGGAAAGGGTCCGCAATGATTTTGATTTCAACAAATAGTGTGGCTAAATCCTTTCATGAGGAGCCTTACAAGCTCAGACTGCAGAATGCCCCACTTTAAATCTGAGTGTCCAGGGTTCAAGTCCCTGTTCAAACACATTTATTTACTGCAGAAGTTCACACAATTCATACAGGTAAACATTAGAGAGTATCCCAAGTGTCATTCCCAACTAGATAAGAAAATAAACCAGTTCTCTTTGGAAGACATGCTCAGGTGAGCATCAGACTTTTAATCGGAGGGTCCAAGGTTAGAGTCCCTGCTCAGGTGTGTTGTTCTGCTGAGGAAGTTCACTTCACTTGTACAGGGGAAAGTTGGAGACTATGAGTGTACAACCTAGCATTTAGAAGCTTGGGAATTCCATCACATCCCAATAAGCCTATCCTTTTTTCACACACTAACTCAGGCTTTGTGTGCAAAGGAAATCCCCCACAACCACAAAGTGGTTCAGACTTTAAATCTGAGGGTCCAAGGTTCAAGTCCCTGCTCGGTTGTGTTGTACACTTGAGAAAGTCCCCTTCACTTGTACGGTTTGAGAGCAGTCCAAGAGTTGTCTGCACTGGTGCATTACAATTCATGGTTCTCACTTGTAAAAGACCGTTTGAGCTAATTCCCCCGAGAATATCAGGTGTTTCCTTGAGAAACCTCATTACAAAGATTACCTGGGTGCTCACCTGCAAGTAATAGCACATAAATGAAAATGTGACATTGATTTGGATTTCAACAAATAGTTTGGCTCAATCCTTTAATGAGGAAGCTCAGACTACAGAGTGCCACACTTTTTATCTCAGTTTCCAGTGTTCCAGTCCCTGTTCAGACACATTCATTAATTGCAGAAGTTCACACAATTCATACAGGTAAACATTAGAGAGCATCCCAAGTGTCATTCCCAACTGGATGTTCATTATGGTTGATGTTGTCCTTTAAAAATCATGATAGACAGGCAATATACATTTGGAATGTTGATTATTTGTAATACACTTCACCGGTACAGGTCGAAAAGAATGTCTTGAATGAGTATGAGAGTGGATGCAAGCGTCAACGTGCTAATATCTTGGGAATGCTGAGAATAAGAAAGCAAGGTGCCCTGTTTCATCACAGGTTAAAGCTATGCTTTTCTCATACAACAGCTGAAAGTAGAGCACAAATGCAGTCCCCCATTACCGCATACAATGCAGTTGTGATTCCCACAATTTGGGAATTTGCAGGGGTCAACACAATCAGAGTGCTTTGACATTGCCTCACATTGGGCAAATGTCCTTACTGATCAATGAATCACCCCTGCCAGGTATGTATACCAAAGAGGTGCTTGCCTTCTCTTGTCACACTCAGCAGAAAAGAAAAGAAACCAGTTCTCTTTGGAAGACAGGCTCAGGTGAGCATCAGACTTTTATTCGGAGGGTCCAAGGTTAGAGTCCCTGCTCAGCTGTGTTGTTCTGCTGAGGAAGTTCACTTCACTTGTACAGGGGAAAATTGGAGACTATGAGTGTGCAACGTAGGATTTAGAAGCTTGGGATTTCCATCACATCCCAAAAGCCTATCCTTTTTTCACACCACAACTCAGGGTTTGTGTGCAAAGGAAATCCCACACAACCACAAAGTGGTTCAGACTTTTAATCTGAGGGTCAAGGTTCAAGTCCCTGTTCTGCTGAGGAATTCACTTCACTTGTACAGGGGAGTGTTGGAGAGCAGTTAAAGTGTCATTCTGCACTAATGCATTACAATCAAAAATTCCCATGTGTAATCGACCACTATGAGTGTGCAACCTAGCATTTAGAACCTTGGGAATTCCATCACATCCCAATAAGCCTATCCTTTTTTCACACCACAACTCAGGGTGTGTGTGCAAAGGAAATCCCCCACAACCACAAAGTGGTTCAGACTTTAAATCTGAGGGTCCAAGGTTCAAGTCCCTGCTCGGGTGTGTTGTACACTTGAGAAAGTCCCCTTCACTTGTACGGTTTGAGAGCAGTCCAAGAGTTGTCTGCACTGGTGCATTACAATTCACGGTTCTCACTTGTAAAAGACCGTTTGAGCTAATTCCCCCTAGAATATCAGGCGTTTCCTTGAGAAACCTCATTACAAAGATTACCTGGGTGCTCAGGTGCAAGTGATAGCACATAAATGAAAGTGTGACATTGATTTGGATTTCAACAAATAGTTTGGCTCAATCCTTTAATGAGGAAGCTCAGACTACAGAGTGCCACACTTTTTATCTCAGTTTCCAGTGTTCCAGTCCCTGTTCAGACACATTCATTAATTGCAGAAGTTCACACAATTCATACAGGTAAACATTAGAGAGCATCCCAAGTGTCATTCCCAACTGGATGTTCATTATGGTTGATGTCCTTTAAAAATTATGATAGACAGGCAATTTACATTTGGAATGTTGATTATTTGTAATACACTTCACCGGTACAGGTCGAAAAGAATGTCTTGAATGAGTATGAGAGTGGATGCAAGCGTCAACGTGCTAATATCTTGGGAATGCTGAGAATAAGAAAGCAAGGTGCCCTGTTTCATCACAGGTTAAAGCTATGCTTTTCTCATACAACAGCTGAAAGTAGAGCACAAATGCAGTCCCCCATTACCGCATACTATGCAGTTGTGATTCCCACAATTTGGGAATTTGCAGGGGTCAACACAATCAGAGTGCTTTGACTTTGCCTCACACTGGGCAAACGTCCTTACTGATCAATGTATCACCCCTGCCAGGTGAGTATACCAAAGAGGTGCTTGCCTTCTCTTGTCACACTCATTAGATAAGAAAAGACACCAGTTCTCTTTGGAAGACAGGCTCAGGTGAGGATCAGACTTTTAATCTGAGGGTCCAAGGTTAGAGTGCCTGCTCAGGTGTGTTGTTCTGCTGAGAAGTTCACTTCACTTGTACAGGGGAAAGTTGGAGACGATGAGTGTGCAACCTAGCATTTAGAAGCTTGGGAATTCCGTCACTTCCCAATAAGCCTATGCTGTTCTCACACCACAACTCAGGGTTTGTGTGCAAAGGAAATCCCCCACAACCACAAAGTGGTTCAGACTTTTAATCTGAGACCATGACAACATGCCTTTAAAACAGAATTGTAAAGCGCCTTCTTTAATGGGGTTTTCACAACCCTGACCAGAATGACATAGCCTTGTTTCTGAATGAATTACATCTTTTGTTTAGTCTTGATATCCCCCTTTGAGAGCCATTGTGCCTGATTGTTAAAATGCCAAGTCTTCTGATTCGAAAGAGCAAGTTTACTGGAGAATGCAGGCATTGATCCTGCTACCTCTCGCATGCGAAGCAAGCGCTCTACCATTTGAGCTAATTCCCCCTAGAATGTCATGTATTTCCTTGAGAAACTTCATAACTAAGATTACCTGGGTGCTCACCTACAAGTGATGCACATAAAGGAATGCGTGCACACTGATTTGGATTTCAACAAATAGTTTGGCTAAATCCTTCCATGCGGAGCCTCACAAGCTCAGACTGCAGAATGCCCCACTTCAAATCTGAGGGTCCAAGTTTCAAGTCCCTGCTCAGCTGTGTTGTTCGGCTGAGGAAGTTCACTTCAATTGTACAGGGGAAAGTTGGAGAGCAGTCAAAGTGTCATTCTGCACTAATGCATTACAATTAAAAATTCCCATGTGTAATCGACCACTATGAGTGTGCAACCTAGCATTTAGAAGCTTGGGAATTCCATCACATCCCAATAAGCCTATGCTGTTCTCACAACACAACTCAGGGTGTGAGTGCAAAGGAATTCCCCCACAACCACAAAATCTGCAGTCAACATGCCCACATTTGGGGGAATTTGGCCAGTAGAGTCGGATTCAATGAAATAAGCTCACCCTGGCCAAACTTCCTTTCTGAACAATGTATCACACCTACAAGTTAAGTGTTCTTAACAGCTTCTTGGATGTTCTCATGCTTTGCCAGCTCTCCCACCAGTCTGTGGTGTTGTCACTTGGCTTTAGTCAGCCTGTGAAGACTCTGCCTTCCCCCCACTGCATGGCCAGCAAGGCACAAGTGTGAACAAAGCCCTGTCAATATTTTTCAGTTTAATTGAATACAACACACCTTTTAAACAGAATTGTGAAGCACCCTCTTTAATGTGGTTTGCACAACCCTGAGCAGAATGATAGGTTTGGCCAATGTTTTGTTATCCCCCTTTAAGAGCCAGGTGCCCTGTTTCATTGTTAAAATTCCAAGCCCTTTGATTTGAAAGAGCATGTTTACTGGAGAATGCAGGCGTTGATCCTGCTACCTCTCGCAAGCTAAGCAAGCGCTCTACCATTTGAGCTAATTCCCCCAGGTGAGAGATGAACATTTCCTTGGGAAACCTCATCATTAAGACTACCTGGGTGCTCACCTCCAAGTGATAGCACATTAAGGAAAGGGT
This sequence comes from Zeus faber, assembly GCF_960531495.2. Taxonomy (NCBI): domain Eukaryota; kingdom Metazoa; phylum Chordata; class Actinopteri; order Zeiformes; family Zeidae; genus Zeus; species Zeus faber. Next base: position 27,291,307 of record NC_137198.1, on the reverse strand, counting down.
CCGCAATGATTTTGATTTCAACAAATAGTGTGGCTAAATCCTTTCATGAGGAGCCTTACAAGCTCAGACTGCAGAATGCCCCACTTTAAATCTGAGTGTCCAGGGTTCAAGTCCCTGTTCAAACACATTTATTTACTGCAGAAGTTCACACAATTCATACAGGTAAACATTAGAGAGTATCCCAAGTGTCATTCCCAACTAGATAAGAAAATAAACCAGTTCTCTTTGGAAGACAGGCTCAGGTGAGCATCAGACTTTTAATCGGAGGGTCCAAGGTTAGAGTCCCTGCTCAGGTGTGTTGTTCTGCTGAGGAAGTTCACTTCACTTGTACAGGGGAAAGTTGGAGACTATGAGTGTGCAACGTAGCATTTAGAAGCTTGGGAATTCCATCACATCCCAATAAGCCTATCCTTTTTTCACACCACAACTCAGGGTTTGTGTGCAAAGGAAATCCCCCACAACCACAAAGTGGTTCAGACTTTTAATCTGAGGGTCAAGGTTCAAGTCCCTGTTCTGCTGAGGAATTCACTTCACTTGGACAGGGGAGTGTTGGAGAGCAGTCAAAGTGTCATTCTGCACTAATGCATTACAATCAAAAATTCCCATGTGTAATCGACCACTATGAGTGTGCAACCTAGCATTTAGAAGCTTGGCAATTCCATCACATCCCAATAAGCCTATCCTTTTTTCACACCACAACTCAGGGTGTGTGTGCAAAGGAAATCCCCCACAACCACAAAATAAGCAGTCAAGATGCCCACACTTGGGGGAATATGACCAGCAGAGTCGGATGCAATGATATTACCTCACCCTGGCACAATCAGAGTGCTATGACATAGCCTCACACTGGGCAAACGTCCTGAACAATGTTTCACCCGTGCCATGTAAGGATAACAAAAAGGTGCTTACATTCTGTCACACCCAGCAGAAAACCAAAGAAACCAGTCCTCTTTGAAAGACAGGCTCAAGAACACCTGAGTAGCTCAGCTGGCAGAGCATCAGACTTTTAATCTGAGGGTCCAGGGTTCAAGTCCCTGCTCGGGTGTGTTGTACACTTGAGAAAGTCCCCTTCTCTTGTATGGTTTGAGAGCAGTCCAAGTGTTGTCTGCACTGGTGCATTACAATTAATGGTTCTCACTTGTAAAAGACTGTTTGAGCTAATTCCCCCTAGAATATCAGGCATTTCCTTGAGAAACCTCATTACAAAGATTACCTGGGTGCTCACCTGCAAGTGATAGCACATAAATGAAAGTGTGACATTGATTTGGATTTCAACAAATAGTTTGGCTCAATCCATTAATGAGGAAGCTCAGTTTTTAATCTCAGTTTCCAGTGTTCCAGTCCCTGTTCAGACACATTCATTAATTGCATAAATTCACACAATTCATACAGGTAAACAATAGAGAGCATCCCAAGTGTCATTCCCAACTGGATGTTCATTATGGTTGATGTTGTCCTTTAAAAATCATGATAGACAGGCAATTTACATTTGGAATGTTCATTATTTGTAATACACTTCACCGGTACAGGTCGAAAAGAATGTCTTGAATGAGTATGAGAGTGGATGCAAGCGTCAACGTGCTAATATCTTGGGAATGCTGAGAATAAGAAAGCAAGGTGCCCTGTTTCATCACAGGTTAAAGCTATGCTTTTCTCATACAACAGCTGAAAGTAGAGCACAAATGCAGTCCCCCATTACCGCATACTATGCAGTTGTGATTCCCACAATTTGGGAATTTGCAGGTGTCAACACAATCAGAGTGCTTTGACATTGCCTCACACTGGGCAAATGTCCTTACTGATCAATGAATCACCCCTCCCAGTTAAGTATACCAAAGAGGTGCTTGCCTTCTCTTGTCACACTCAGCAGAAAAGAAAAGAAACCAGTTCTCTTTGGAAGACAGGCTCAGGTGAGCATCAGACTTTTATTCGGAGGGTCCAAGGTAAGAGTCCCTGCTCAGGTGTGTTGTTCTGCTGAGGAAGTTCACTTCACTTGTACAGGGGAAAATTGGAGACTATGAGTGTGCAACCTAGCATTTAGAAGCTTGGGAATTCCATCACATCCCAAAAGCCTATCCTTTTTTCACGCCACAACTCAGGGTTTGTGTGCAAAGGAAATCCCACACAACCACAAAGTTGATCAGACTTTTAATCTGAGGGTCCAAGGTTCAAGTCCCAGTCTGTGTCACCCTGTGAAGACTCTGCCTTACCCCCACTGCATGGCAAGCAAGCCACAGGTAATATTTCTAAGTTTAATTAAATACAACATACGTTTTAAACAGAATTGTAAAGCCCCTTCTTTCATGGGGTTTGCACAACCCTGACCAGAATGAAATAGGCTTGGCCACATCTTTTGTTTTGTCTTGATATCCCCTTTTAGGAGCCATTGTGCCTGATTGTTAAAATGCCAAGCCTTTTGATTTGAAAGAGCAAGTTCACTGGAGAATGCAGGCATTGATCCTGCTACTTCTCGCATGCAAAGCAAGCGCTCTACCATTTGAGCTAATTCCCCCTAGAATGTCAAGCATTTACTTGAGAAACTTCATTACTAAGATTACCTGGGTGCTCACCTACAAGTGATTCACATTAGGGAATGCGTGCACACTGATTTGGATTTCAACAAATAGTTTGGCTAAATCCTTCCATGCGGAGCCTCACAAGCTCAGACTGCAGAATGCCCCACTTTAAATCTGAGGGTTCAAGTCCCTGCTCAGGTGTGTTGTTCGGCTGAGGAAGTTCACTTCAATTGTACAGGGGAAAGTTGGAGAGCAGTCAAAGTGTCATTCTGCACTAATGCATTACAATTAAAAATTCCCATGTGTAATGGACCACTAAGAGTGTGCAACCTAGCATTTAGAAGCTTGGGAATTCCATCACATCCCAATAAGCCTATGCTGTTTTCACACCACAACTCAGGGTGTGTGTGCAAAGGAAGTCGCCCACAACCACAAACACTGCAGTTGAGATGCCCACATTTGGGGGAATTTGGCCAGCAGAGTCGGATGCAATGATATTACCTCACCCTGGCCAAACTTCCTTTCTGAACAATGTAAAACTCCTCCAAATTAAGTGTACTGAACAGCTTCTTGGATGTTCTCACGCTTTGCCAGCTGTCCCAACAGTTTGTGGTGTTGTCACTTGGCTATTGTCAGGCTTTGAAGACTCTGCCTTACCCCCACTGCATGGCCAGCAAGACACATGTGTGAACAAAGCCCTGTCAATATTTTTCAGTTTAATTGAATACCACACACCTTTTAAACAGAATTGTGAAGCACCTTCTTTAATGTGCTTTGCACCACCCTGAATGATAGGCTTGGCCAAATCTTTTGTTTAGTCTAGATATCCCCCTTCTAGAGCCATTGTACCTGATTGTTAAAATTCCAAGTCCTTTGATTTGAAAGAGCATGTGTACTGGAGAATGCAGGCGTTGATCCTGCTACCTCCCTCATGCTAAGCAAGCGCTCTAAAATTTGAGCAAATTCCCCCATGTGAGAGATGAACATTTCCTTGGGAAACCTCATCATTAAGACTACCTGGGTGCTCACCTCCAAGTGATAGCACATTAAGGAAAGCGTCCGCAATGATTTTGATTTCAACAAATAGTGTGGCTAAATCCTTTCATGAGGAGCCTTACAAGCTCAGACTGCAGAATGCCCCACTTTAAATCTGAGTGTCCAGAGTTCAAGTCCCTGTTCAAACACATTTATTTACTGCAGAAGTTCACACAATTCATACAGGTAAACATTAGAGAGTATCCCAAGTGTCATTCCCAACTAGATAAGAAAATAAACCAGTTCTCTTTGGAAGACAGGCTCAGGTGAGCATCAGACTTTTAATCGGAGGGTCCAAGGTTAGAGTCCCTGCTCAGGTGTGTTGTTCTGCTGAGGAAGTTCACTTCACTTGTACAGGGGAAAGTTGGAGACTATGAGTGTGCAACCTAGCATTTAGAAGCTTGGGAATTCCATCACATCCCAATAAGCCTATCCTTTTTTCACACCACAACTCAGGGTTTGTGTGCAAAGGAAATCCCCCACAACCACAAAGTGGTTCAGACTTTTAATCTGAGGGTCAAGGTTCAAGTCCCTGTTCTGCTGAGGAATTCACTTCACTTGTACAGGGGAGTGTTGGAGAGCAGTTAAAGTGTCATTCTGCACTAATGCATTACAATCAAAAATTCCCATGTGTAATCGACCACTATGAGTGTGCAACCTAGCATTTACAAGCTTGGGAATTCCATCACATCCCAATAAGCCTATGCTTTTTTCACACCACAACTCAGGGTGTGTGTGCAAAGGAAGTCGCCCACAACCACAAACAGTGCAGTTGAGCCGCCCACATTTGGTTTGGACCACCCTGAATGATAGGCTTGACCAAATCTTTTGTTTCGTCTAGATATCCCCCTTCTAGAGCCATTGTGCCTGATTGTTAAAATTCCAAGCCCTTTGATTTGAAAGAGCATGTTTACTGGAGAATGCAGGCGTTGATCCTGCTACCTCTCGCATGCTAAGCAAGCGCTCTACCATTTGGCCTAATTCCCCCATGTGAGAGATGAACATTTCCTTGGGAAACCTCATCATTAAGACTACCTGGGTGCTCACCTCCAAGTGATAGCACATTAAGGAAAGCGTCCGCAATGATTTTGATTTCAACAAATAGTGTGGCTAAATCCTTTCATGAGGAGCCTTACAAGCTCAGACTGCAGAATGCCCCACTTTAAATCTGAGTGTCCAGGGTTCAAGTCCCTGTTCAAACACATTTATTTACTGCAGAAGTTCACACAATTCATACAGGTAAACATTAGAGAGTATCCCAAGTGTCATTCCCAACTAGATAAGAAAATAAACCAGTTCTCTTTGGAAGACAGGCTCAGGTGAGCATCAGACTTTTAATCGGAGGGTCCAAGGTTAGAGTCCCTGCTCAGGTGTGCTGTTCTGCTGAGGAAGTTCACTTAACTTGTACAAGGGAAAGTTGGAGACTATGAGTGTACAACCTAGCATTTAGAAGCTTGGGAATTCCATCACATCCCAATAAGCCTATCCTTTTTTCACACCACAACTCAGGGTTTGTGTGCAAAGGAAATCCCCCACCACCACAAAGTGGTTCCGACTTTTAATCTGAGGGTCCAAGGTTCAAGTCCCTCTTCTGCTGAGGAATTCACTTCACTTGTACAGGGGAGTGTTGGAGAGCAGTCAAAGTGTCATTCTGCACTAATGCATTACAATCAAAAATTCCCATGTGTAATCGACCACTATGACTGTGCAACCTAGCATTTAGAAGCTTGGCAATTCCATCACATCCCAATAAGCCTATCCTTTTTTCACACCACAACTCAGGGTGTGTGTGCAAAGGAAATCCCCCACAACCACAAAATTAGCAGTCAAGATGCCCACACTTGGGGGAATTTGACCAGCAGAGTCGGATGCAATGATATTACCTCACCCTGGCACAATCAGAGTGCTATGACATAGCCTCACACTGGGCAAACGTCCTGAACAATGTCTCACCCGTGCCATGTAAGGATACCAAAAAGGTGCTTACATTCTGTCACACCCATCAGAAAACCAAAGAAACCAGTCCTCTTTGAAAGACAGGCTCAAGCACACCTGAGTAGCTCAGAGCATCAGACTTTTAATCTGAGGGTCCAGGGTTCAAGTCCCTGCTCGGGTGTGTTGTACACTTGAGAAAGTCCCCTTCACTTGTACGGTTTGAGAGCAGTCCAAGTGTTGTCTGCACTGGTGCATTACAATTAATGGTTCTCACTTGTAAAAGACTGTTTGAGCTAATTCCCCCTAGAATATCAGGCATTTCCTTGAGAAACCTCATTACAAAGATTACCTGGGTGCTCACCTGCAAGTGATAGCAAATAAATGAAAGTGTGACATATAGTGTGGCCACAAATAGTGTGGCTAAATCCTTTCATGAGGAGCTTTACAAGCTCAGACTGCAGAATGCCCCACTTTAAATCTGAGGGTCCAGGGTTCAAGTCCCTGTTCAAACACATTTATTTACTGCAGAAGTTCAGGCATTTCCTTGAGAAACCTCATTACAAAGATTACCTGGGTGCTCACCTGCAAGTGATAGCAAATAAATGAAAGTGTGACATATAGTGTGGCCACAAATAGTGTGGCTAAATCCTTTCATGAGGAGCTTTACAAGCTCAGACTGCAGAATGCCCCACTTTAAATCTGAGGGTCCAGGGTTCAAGTCCCTGTTCAAACACATTTATTTACTGCAGAAGTTCACACAATTCATACAGGTAAACATTAGAGAGTATCCCAAGTGTCATTCCCAACTAGATAAGAAAATAAACCAGTTCTCTTTGGAAGACATGCTCAGGTGAGCATCAGACTTTTAATCGGAGGGTCCAAGGTTAGAGTCCCTGCTCAGGTGTGTTATTCTGCTGAGGAAGTTCACTTCACTTGTACAGGGGAAAGTTGGAGACTATGAATGTACAACCTAGCATTTAGAAGCTTGGGAATTCCATCACATCCCAATAAGCCTATCGTTTTTTCACACACTAACTCAGGTTTTGTGTGCAAAGGAAATCCCCCACGACCACAAAGCGGTTCAGACTTTAAATCTGAGGGTCCAAGGTTCAAGTCCCTGCTCGGGTGTGTTGTACACTTGAGAAAGTCCCCTTCACTTGTACGGTTTGAGAGCAGTCCAAGAGTTGTCTGCACTGGTGCATTACAATTCACGGTTCTCACTTGTAAAAGACCGTTTGAGCTAATTCCCCCTAGAATATCAGGTGTTTCCTTGAGAAACCTCATTACAAAGATTACCTGGGTGCTCACCTGCAAGTGATAGCACATAAATGAAAGTGTGACATTTATTTGGATTTCAACAAATAGTTTGGCTCAATCCTTTAATGAGGAAGCTCAGACTACAGAGTGCCACACTTTTTATCTCAGTTTCCAGTGTTCCAGTCCCTGTTCAGACACATTCATTAATTGCAGAAGTTCACACAATTCATACAGGTAAACATTAGAGAGCATCCCAAGTGTCATTCCCAACTGGATGTTCATTATGGTTGATGTTGTCCTTTAAAAATCATGATAGACAGGCAATATACATTTGGAATGTTGATTATTTGTAATACACTTCACCGGTACAGGTCGAAAAGAATGTCTTGAATGAGTATGAGAGTGGATGCAAGCGTCAACGTGCTAATATCTTGGGAATGCTGAGAATAAGAAAGCAAGGTGCCCTGTTTCATCACAGGTTAAAGCTATGCTTTTCTCATACAACAGCTGAAAGTAGAGCACAAATGCAGTCCCCCATTACCGCATATAATGCAGTTGTGATTCCCACAATTTGGGAATTTGCAGGGGTCAACACAATCAGAGTGCTTTGACATTGCCTCACACTGGGCAAATGTCCTTACTGATCAATGTATCACCCCTGCCAGGTATGTATACCAAAGAGGTGCTTGCCTTCTCTTGTCACACTCAGCAGAAAAGAAAAGAAACCAGTTCTCTTTGGAAGACAGGCTCAGGTGAGCATCAGACTTTTATTCGGAGGGTCCAAGGTTAGAGTCCCTGCTCAGCTGTGTTGTTCTGCTGAGGAAGTTCACTTCACTTGTACAGGGGAAAATTGGAGACTATGAGTGTGCAACCTAGGATTTAGAAGCTTGGGATTTCCATCACATCCCAAAAGGCTATCCTTTTTTCACACCACAACTCAGGGTTTGTGTGCAAAGGAAATCCCACACAACCACAAAGTGGTTCAGACTTTTAATCTGAGGGTCCAAGGTTCAAGTCCCAGCCTGTGTCACCCTGTGAAGACTCTGCCCTACCCCCACTGCATGGCAAGCAAGCCACAGGTAATATTTCTCAGTTTAATTGAATACAACATACCTTTTAAACAGAATTGTAAAGCCCCTTCTTTCATGGGGTTTGCACAACCCTGACCAGAATGGCCACATCTTTTGTTTTGTCTTGATATCCCCTTTGAGGAGCCATTGTGCCTGATTGTTAAAATGCCAAGCCTTTTGATTTGAAAGAGCAAGGTCACTGGATAATGCAGGCATTGATCCTGCTACCTCTCGCATGCAAAGCAAGCGCTCTACCATTTGAGCTAATTCCCCCTAGAATGTCAAGCATTTACTTGAGAAACTTCATTACTAAGATTACCTGGGTCCTCACCTTCAAGTGATTCACATTAGGGAATGCGTGCACACTGATTTGGATTTCAACAAATAGTTTGGCTAAATCCTTCCATGCGGAGCCTCACAAGCTCAGACTGCAGAATGCCCCACTTTAAATCTGAGGGTTCAAGTCCCTGCTCAGGTGTGTTGTTCGGCTGAGGAAGTTCACTTCAATTGTACAGGGGAAAGTTGGAGAGCAGTCAAAGTGTCATTCTGCACTAATGCATTACAATTAAAAATTCCCATGTGTAATGGACCACTAAGAGTGTGCAACCTAGCATTTAGAAGCTTGGGAATTCCATCACATCCCAATAAGCCTATGCTGTTTTCACACCACAACTCAGGGTGTGTGTGCAAAGGAAGTCGCCCACAACCACAAACACTGCAGTTGAGATGCCCACATTTGGGGGAATTTGGCCAGCAGAGTCGGATGCAATGATATTACCTCACCCTGGCCAAACTTCCTTTCTGAACAATGTAAAACTCCTCCAAATTAAGTGTACTGAACAGCTTCTTGGATGTTCTCACGCTTTGCCAGCTGTCCCAACAGTTTGTGGTGTTGTCACTTGGCTATTGTCAGGCTTTGAAGACTCTGCCTTACCCCCACTGCATGGCCAGCAAGACACATGTGTGAACAAAGCCCTGTCAATATTTTTCAGTTTAATTGAATACCACACACCTTTTAAACAGAATTGTGAAGCACCTTCTTTAATGTGCTTTGCACCACCCTGAATGATAGGCTTGGCCAAATCTTTTGTTTAGTCTAGATATCCCCCTTCTAGAGCCATTGTACCTGATTGTTAAAATTCCAAGTCCTTTGATTTGAAAGAGCATGTGTACTGGAGAATGCAGGCGTTGATCCTGCTACCTCTCGCATGCTAAGCAAGCGCTCTACCATTTGAGCTAATTCCCCCATGTGAGAGATGAACATTTCCTTGGGAAACCTCATCATTAAGACTACCTGGGTGCTCACCTCCAAGTGATAGCACATTAAGGAAAGCGTCTGCAATGATTTTGATTTCAACAAATAGTGTGGCTAAATCCTTTCATGAGGAGCCTTACAAGCTCAGACTGCAGAATGCCCCACTTTAAATCTGAGTGTCCAGAGTTCAAGTCCCTGTTCAAACACATTTATTTACTGCAGAAGTTCACACAATTCATACAGGTAAACATTAGAGAGTATCCCAAGTGTCATTCCCAACTAGATAAGAAAATAAACCAGTTCTCTTTGGAAGACAGGCTCAGGTGAGCATCAGACTTTTAATCGGAGGGTCCAAGGTTAGAGTCCCTGCTCAGGTGTGTTGTTCTGCTGAGGAAGTTCACTTCACTTGTACAGGGGAAAGTTGGAGACTATGAGTGTGCAACCTAGCATTTAGAAGCTTGGGAATTCCATCACATCCCAATAAGCCTATCCTTTTTTCACACCACAACTCAGGGTTTGTGTGCAAAGGAAATCCCCCACAACCACAAAGTGGTTCAGACTTTTAATCTGAGGGTCAAGGTTCAAGTCCCTGTTCTGCTGAGGAATTCACTTCACTTGTACAGGGGAGTGTTGGAGAGCAGTTAAAGTGTCATTCTGCACTAATGCATTACAATCAAAAATTCCCATGTGTAATCGACCACTATGAGTGTGCAACCTAGCATTTACAAGCTTGGGAATTCCATCACATCCCAATAAGCCTATGCTTTTTTCACACCACAACTCAGGGTGTGTGTGCAAAGGAAGTCGCCCACAACCACAAACAGTGCAGTTGAGACGCCCACATTTGGTTTGGACCACCCTGAATGATAGGCTTGACCAAATCTTTTGTTTAGTCTAGATATCCCCCTTCTAGAGCCATTGTGCCTGATTGTTAAAATTCCAAGCCCTTTGATTTGAAAGAGCATGTTTACCGGAGAATGCAGGCGTTGATCCTGCTACCTCTCGCATGCTAAGCAAGCGCTCTACCATTTGACCTAATTCCCCCATGTGAGAGATGAACATTTCCTTGGGAAACCTCATCATTAAGACTACCTGGGTGCTCACCTCCAAGTGATAGCACATTAAGGAAAGCGTCCGCAATGATTTTGATTTCAACAAATAGTGTGGCTAAATCCTTTCATGAGGAGCCTTACAAGCTCAGACTGCAGAATGCCCCACTTTAAATCTGAGTGTCCAGGGTTCAAGTCCCTGTTCAAACACATTTATTTACTGCAGAAGTTCACACAATTCATACAGGTAAACATTAGAGAGTATCCCAAGTGTCATTCCCAACTAGATAAGAAAATAAACCAGTTCTCTTTGGAAGACAGGCTCAGGTGAGCATCAGACTTTTAATCGGAGGGTCCAAGGTTAGAGTCCCTGCTCAGGTGTGCTGTTCTGCTGAGGAAGTTCACTTAACTTGTACAAGGGAAAGTTGGAGACTATGAGTGTACAACCTAGCATTTAGAAGCTTGGCAATTCCATCACATCCCAATAAGCCTATCCTTTTTTCACACCACAACTCAGGGTGTGTGTGCAAAGGAAATCCCCCACAACCACAAAATAAGCAGTCAAGATGCCCACACTTGGGGGAATTTGACCAGCAGAGTCGGATGCAATGATATTACCTCACCCTGGCACAATCAGAGTGCTATGACATAGCCTCACACTGGGCAAACGTCCTGAACAATGTCTCACCCGTGCCATGTAAGGATACCAAAAAGGTGCTTACATTCTGTCACACCCATCAGAAAACCAAAGAAACCAGTCCTCTTTGAAAGACAGGCTCAAGCACACCTGAGTAGCTCAGAGCATCAGACTTTTAATCTGAGGGTCCAGGGTTCAAGTCCCTGCTCGGTTGTGTTGTACACTTGAGAAAGTCCCCTTCACTTGTACGGTTTGAGAGCAGTCCAAGTGTTGTCTGCACTGGTGCATTACAATTAATGGTTCTCACTTGTAAAAGACTGTTTGAGCTAATTCCCCCTAGAATATCAGGCATTTCCTTGAGAAACCTCATTACAAAGATTACCTGGGTGCTCACCTGCAAGTGATAGCAAATAAATGAAAGTGTGACATATCTTGTGGCCACAAATAGTGTGGCTAAATCCTTTCATGAGGAGCTTTACAAGCTCAGACTGCAGAATGCCCCACTTTAAATCTGAGGGTCCAGGGTTCAAGTCCCTGTTCAAACACATTTATTTACTGCAGAAGTTCAGGCATTTCCTTGAGAAACCTCATTACAAAGATTACCTGGGTGCTCACCTGCAAGTGATAGCAAATAAATGAAAGTGTGACATATAGTGTGGCCACAAATAGTGTGGCTAAATCCTTTCATGAGGAGCTTTACAAGCTCAGACTGCAGAATGCCCCACTTTAAATCTGAGGGTCCAGGGTTCAAGTCCCTGTTCAAACACATTTATTTACTGCAGAAGTTCACACAATTCATACAGGTAAACATTAGAGAGTATCCCAAGTGTCATTCCCAACTAGATAAGAAAATAAACCAGTTCTCTTTGGAAGACATGCTCAGGTGAGCATCAGACTTTTAATCGGAGGGTCCAAGGTTAGAGTCCCTGCTCAGGTGTGTTATTCTGCTGAGGAAGTTCACTTCACTTGTACAGGGGAAAGTTGGAGACTATGAATGTACAACCTAGCATTTAGAAGCTTGGGAATTCCATCACATCCCAATAAGCCTATCGTTTTTTCACACACTAACTCAGGTTTTGTGTGCAAAGGAAATCCCCCACGACCACAAAGCGGTTCAGACTTTAAATCTGAGGGTCCAAGGTTCAAGTCCCTGCTCGGGTGTGTTGTACACTTGAGAAAGTCCCCTTCACTTGTACGGTTTGAGAGCAGTCCAAGAGTTGTCTGCACTGGTGCATTACAATTCACGGTTCTCACTTGTAAAAGACCGTTTGAGCTAATTCCCCCTAGAATATCAGGTGTTTCCTTGAGAAACCTCATTACAAAGATTACCTGGGTGCTCACCTGCAAGTGATAGCACATAAATGAAAGTGTGACATTTATTTGGATTTCAACAAATAGTTTGGCTCAATCCTTTAATGAGGAAGCTCAGACTACAGAGTGCCACACTTTTTATCTCAGTTTCCAGTGTTCCAGTCCCTGTTCAGACACATTCATTAATTGCAGAAGTTCACACAATTCATACAGGTAAACATTAGAGAGCATCCCAAGTGTCATTCCCAACTGGATGTTCATTATGGTTGATGTTGTCCTTTAAAAATCATGATAGACAGGCAATATACATTTGGAATGTTGATTATTTGTAATACACTTCACCGGTACAGGTCGAAAAGAATGTCTTGAATGAGTATGAGAGTGGATGCAAGCGTCAACGTGCTAATATCTTGGGAATGCTGAGAATAAGAAAGCAAGGTGCCCTGTTTCATCACAGGTTAAAGCTATGCTTTTCTCATACAACAGCTGAAAGTAGAGCACAAATGCAGTCCCCCATTACCGCATATAATGCAGTTGTGATTCCCACAATTTGGGAATTTGCAGGGGTCAACACAATCAGAGTGCTTTGACATTGCCTCACACTGGGCAAATGTCCTTACTGATCAATGTATCACCCCTGCCAGGTATGTATACCAAAGAGGTGCTTGCCTTGTCTTGTCACACTCAGCAGAAAAGAAAAGAAACCAGTTCTCTTTGGAAGACAGGCTCAGGTGAGCATCAGACTTTTATTCGGAGGGTCCAAGGTTAGAGTCCCTGCTCAGCTGTGTTGTTCTGCTGAGGAAGTTCACTTCACTTGTACAGGGGAAAATTGGAGACTATGAGTGTGCAACCTAGGATTTAGAAGCTTGGGATTTCCATCACATCCCAAAAGCCTATCCTTTTTTCACACCACAACTCAGGGTTTGTGTGCAAAGGAAATCCCACACAACCACAAAGTGGTTCAGACTTTTAATCTGAGGGTCCAAGGTTCAAGTCCCAGTCTGTGTCACCCTGTGAAGACTCTGCCCTACCCCCACTGCATGGCAAGCCAGCCACAGGTAATATTTCTCAGTTTAATTGAATACAACATACGTTTTAAACAGAATTGTAAAGCCCCTTCTTTCATGGGGTTTGCACAACCCTGACCAGAATGAAATAGGCTTGGCCACATCTTTTGTTTTGTATCCCCTTTTTGGAGCCATTGTGCCTGATTGTTAAAATGCCAAGCCTTTTGATTTGAAAGAGCAAGTTCACTGGAGAATGCAGGCATTGATCCTGCTACCTCTCGCATGCAAAGCAAGCACTCTACCATTTGAGCTAATTCCCCCTAGAATGTGAAGCATTTACTTGAGAAACTTCATTACTAAGATTACCTGGGTGCTCACCTACAAGTGATTCACATTAGGGAATGCGTGCACACTGATTTGGATTTCAACAAATAGTTTGGCTAAATCCTTCCATGCGGAGCCTCACAAGCTCAGACTGCAGAATGCCCCACTTTAAATCTGAGGGTTCAAGTCCCTGCTCAGGTGTGTTGTTCGGCTGAGGAAGTTCACTTCAATTGTACAGGGGAAAGTTGGAGAGCAGTCAAAGTGTCATTCTGCACTATTGCATTACAATTAAAAATTCCCATGTGTAATGGACCACTATGAGTGTGCAACGTAGCATTTAGAAGCTTGGGAATTCCATCACATCCCAATAAGCCTATGCTGTTTTCACACCACAACTCAGGGTGTGTGTGCAAAGGAAGTCACCCACAACCACAAACACTGCAGTTGAGATGGCCACATTTGGTTTGCACCACCCTGAATGATAGGCTTGGCCAAATCTTTTGTTTGTCTAGATATCCCCCTTCTAGAGCCATTGTGCCTGATTGTTAAAATTCCAAGCCCTTTGATTTGAAACAGCATGTGTACTGGAGAATGCAGGCGTAGATCCTGCTACCTCTCGCAGGCTAAGCAAGCGCTCTACCATTTGAGCTAATGCCCCCAGGTGAGAGATGAACATTTCCTTGGGAAACCTCATCATTAAGACTACCTGGGTGCTCACCTCCAAGTGATAGCACATTAAGGAAAGGGTCCGCAATGATTTTGATTTCAACAAATAGTGTGGCTAAATCCTTTCATGAGGAGCCTTACAAGCTCAGACTGCAGAATGCCCCACTTTAAATCTGAGTGTCCAGGGTTCAAGTCCCTGTTCAAACACATTTATTTACTGCAGAAGTTCACACAATTCATACAGGTAAACATTAGAGAGTATCCCAAGTGTCATTCCCAACTAGATAAGAAAATAAACCAGTTCTCTTTGGAAGACATGCTCAGGTGAGCATCAGACTTTTAATCGGAGGGTCCAAGGTTAGAGTCCCTGCTCAGGTGTGTTGTTCTGCTGAGGAAGTTCACTTCACTTGTACAGGGGAAAGTTGGAGACTATGAGTGTACAACCTAGCATTTAGAAGCTTGGGAATTCCATCACATCCCAATAAGCCTATCCTTTTTTCACACACTAACTCAGGCTTTGTGTGCAAAGGAAATCCCCCACAACCACAAAGTGGTTCAGACTTTAAATCTGAGGGTCCAAGGTTCAAGTCCCTGCTCGGTTGTGTTGTACACTTGAGAAAGTCCCCTTCACTTGTACGGTTTGAGAGCAGTCCAAGAGTTGTCTGCACTGGTGCATTACAATTCATGGTTCTCACTTGTAAAAGACCGTTTGAGCTAATTCCCCCGAGAATATCAGGTGTTTCCTTGAGAAACCTCATTACAAAGATTACCTGGGTGCTCACCTGCAAGTAATAGCACATAAATGAAAGTGTGACATTGATTTGGATTTCAACAAATAGTTTGGCTCAATCCTTTAATGAGGAAGCTCAGACTACAGAGTGCCACACTTTTTATCTCAGTTTCCAGTGTTCCAGTCCCTGTTCAGACACATTCATTAATTGCAGAAGTTCACACAATTCATACAGGTAAACATTAGAGAGCATCCCAAGTGTCATTCCCAACTGGATGTTCATTATGGTTGATGTTGTCCTTTAAAAATCATGATAGACAGGCAATATACATTTGGAATGTTGATTATTTGTAATACACTTCACCGGTACAGGTCGAAAAGAATGTCTTGAATGAGTATGAGAGTGGATGCAAGCGTCAACGTGCTAATATCTTGGGAATGCTGAGAATAAGAAAGCAAGGTGCCCTGTTTCATCACAGGTTAAAGCTATGCTTTTCTCATACAACAGCTGAAAGTAGAGCACAAATGCAGTCCCCCATTACCGCATACAATGCAGTTGTGATTCCCACAATTTGGGAATTTGCAGGGGTCAACACAATCAGAGTGCTTTGACATTGCCTCACATTGGGCAAATGTCCTTACTGATCAATGAATCACCCCTGCCAGGTATGTATACCAAAGAGGTGCTTGCCTTCTCTTGTCACACTCAGCAGAAAAGAAAAGAAACCAGTTCTCTTTGGAAGACAGGCTCAGGTGAGCATCAGACTTTTATTCGGAGGGTCCAAGGTTAGAGTCCCTGCTCAGCTGTGTTGTTCTGCTGAGGAAGTTCACTTCACTTGTACAGGGGAAAATTGGAGACTATGAGTGTGCAACGTAGGATTTAGAAGCTTGGGATTTCCATCACATCCCAAAAGCCTATCCTTTTTTCACACCACAACTCAGGGTTTGTGTGCAAAGGAAATCCCACACAACCACAAAGTGGTTCAGACTTTTAATCTGAGGGTCAAGGTTCAAGTCCCTGTTCTGCTGAGGAATTCACTTCACTTGTACAGGGGAGTGTTGGAGAGCAGTTAAAGTGTCATTCTGCACTAATGCATTACAATCAAAAATTCCCATGTGTAATCGACCACTATGAGTGTGCAACCTAGCATTTAGAACCTTGGGAATTCCATCACATCCCAATAAGCCTATCCTTTTTTCACACCACAACTCAGGGTGTGTGTGCAAAGGAAATCCCCCACAACCACAAAGTGGTTCAGACTTTAAATCTGAGGGTCCAAGGTTCAAGTCCCTGCTCGGGTGTGTTGTACACTTGAGAAAGTCCCCTTCACTTGTACGGTTTGAGAGCAGTCCAAGAGTTGTCTGCACTGGTGCATTACAATTCACGGTTCTCACTTGTAAAAGACCGTTTGAGCTAATTCCCCCTAGAATATCAGGCGTTTCCTTGAGAAACCTCATTACAAAGATTACCTGGGTGCTCAGGTGCAAGTGATAGCACATAAATGAAAGTGTGACATTGATTTGGATTTCAACAAATAGTTTGGCTCAATCCTTTAATGAGGAAGCTCAGACTACAGAGTGCCACACTTTTTATCTCAGTTTCCAGTGTTCCAGTCCCTGTTCAGACACATTCATTAATTGCAGAAGTTCACACAATTCATACAGGTAAACATTAGAGAGCATCCCAAGTGTCATTCCCAACTGGATGTTCATTATGGTTGATGTCCTTTAAAAATTATGATAGACAGGCAATTTACATTTGGAATGTTGATTATTTGTAATACACTTCACCGGTACAGGTCGAAAAGAATGTCTTGAATGAGTATGAGAGTGGATGCAAGCGTCAACGTGCTAATATCTTGGGAATGCTGAGAATAAGAAAGCAAGGTGCCCTGTTTCATCACAGGTTAAAGCTATGCTTTTCTCATACAACAGCTGAAAGTAGAGCACAAATGCAGTCCCCCATTACCGCATACTATGCAGTTGTGATTCCCACAATTTGGGAATTTGCAGGGGTCAACACAATCAGAGTGCTTTGACTTTGCCTCACACTGGGCAAACGTCCTTACTGATCAATGTATCACCCCTGCCAGGTGAGTATACCAAAGAGGTGCTTGCCTTCTCTTGTCACACTCATTAGATAAGAAAAGACACCAGTTCTCTTTGGAAGACAGGCTCAGGTGAGGATCAGACTTTTAATCTGAGGGTCCAAGGTTAGAGTGCCTGCTCAGGTGTGTTGTTCTGCTGAGAAGTTCACTTCACTTGTACAGGGGAAAGTTGGAGACGATGAGTGTGCAACCTAGCATTTAGAAGCTTGGGAATTCCGTCACTTCCCAATAAGCCTATGCTGTTTTCACACCAAAACTCAGGGTTTGTGTGCAAAGGAAATCCCCCACAACCACAAAGTGGTTCAGACTTTTAATCTGAGACCATGACAACATGCCTTTAAAACAGAATTGTAAAGCGCCTTCTTTAATGGGGTTTTCACAACCCTGACCAGAATGACATAGGCTTGTTTCTGAATGAATTACATCTTTTGTTTAGTCTTGATATCCCCCTTTGAGAGCCATTGTGCCTGATTGTTAAAATGCCAAGTCTTCTGATTCGAAAGAGCAAGTTTACTGGAGAATGCAGGCATTGATCCTGCTACCTCTCGCATGCGAAGCAAGCGCTCTACCATTTGAGCTAATTCCCCCTAGAATGTCATGTATTTCCTTGAGAAACTTCATAACTAAGATTACCTGGGTGCTCACCTACAAGTGATGCACATAAAGGAATGCGTGCACACTGATTTGGATTTCAACAAATAGTTTGGCTAAATCCTTCCATGCGGAGCCTCACAAGCTCAGACTGCAGAATGCCCCACTTCAAATCTGAGGGTCCAAGTTTCAAGTCCCTGCTCAGCTGTGTTGTTCGGCTGAGGAAGTTCACTTCAATTGTACAGGGGAAAGTTGGAGAGCAGTCAAAGTGTCATTCTGCACTAATGCATTACAATTAAAAATTCCCATGTGTAATCGACCACTATGAGTGTGCAACCTAGCATTTAGAAGCTTGGGAATTCCGTCACTTCCCAATAAGCCTATGCTGTTCTCACACCACAACTCAGGGTTTGTGTGCAAAGGAAATCCCCCACAACCACAAAGTGGTTCAGACTTTTAATCTGAGACCATGACAACATGCCTTTAAAACAGAATTGTAAAGCGCCTTCTTTAATGGGGTTTTCACAACCCTGACCAGAATGACATAGCCTTGTTTCTGAATGAATTACATCTTTTGTTTAGTCTTGATATCCCCCTTTGAGAGCCATTGTGCCTGATTGTTAAAATGCCAAGTCTTCTGATTCGAAAGAGCAAGTTTACTGGAGAATGCAGGCATTGATCCTGCTACCTCTCGCATGCGAAGCAAGCGCTCTACCATTTGAGCTAATTCCCCCTAGAATGTCATGTATTTCCTTGAGAAACTTCATAACTAAGATTACCTGGGTGCTCACCTACAAGTGATGCACATAAAGGAATGCGTGCACACTGATTTGGATTTCAACAAATAGTTTGGCTAAATCCTTCCATGCGGAGCCTCACAAGCTCAGACTGCAGAATGCCCCACTTCAAATCTGAGGGTCCAAGTTTCAAGTCCCTGCTCAGCTGTGTTGTTCGGCTGAGGAAGTTCACTTCAATTGTACAGGGGAAAGTTGGAGAGCAGTCAAAGTGTCATTCTGCACTAATGCATTACAATTAAAAATTCCCATGTGTAATCGACCACTATGAGTGTGCAACCTAGCATTTAGAAGCTTGGGAATTCCATCACATCCCAATAAGCCTATGCTGTTCTCACAACACAACTCAGGGTGTGAGTGCAAAGGAATTCCCCCACAACCACAAAATCTGCAGTCAACATGCCCACATTTGGGGGAATTTGGCCAGTAGAGTCGGATTCAATGAAATAAGCTCACCCTGGCCAAACTTCCTTTCTGAACAATGTATCACACCTACAAGTTAAGTGTTCTTAACAGCTTCTTGGATGTTCTCATGCTTTGCCAGCTCTCCCACCAGTCTGTGGTGTTGTCACTTGGCTTTAGTCAGCCTGTGAAGACTCTGCCTTCCCCCCACTGCATGGCCAGCAAGGCACAAGTGTGAACAAAGCCCTGTCAATATTTTTCAGTTTAATTGAATACAACACACCTTTTAAACAGAATTGTGAAGCACCCTCTTTAATGTGGTTTGCACAACCCTGAGCAGAATGATAGGTTTGGCCAATGTTTTGTTATCCCCCTTTAAGAGCCAGGTGCCCTGTTTCATTGTTAAAATTCCAAGCCCTTTGATTTGAAAGAGCATGTTTACTGGAGAATGCAGGCGTTGATCCTGCTACCTCTCGCATGCTAAGCAAGCGCTCTACCATTTGAGCTAATTCCCCCATGTGAGAGATGAACATTTCCTTGGGAAACCTCATCATTAAGACTACCTGGGTGCTCACCTACAAGTGAGAGCACAAAACGGAAAGTGTCCACACTGATTTGGATTTCAACAAATAGTGTGGCTAAATCCTTTCATGAGGACCCTCACAAGCTCAGACTGCTGAATGCCACACTTCAAATCTGAGTGGCCAGGGTTCGAGTCCCTGTTCAGACACATTTATTTACTGCAGAAGTTCACACAATCCATATAGGTAAACATTAGAGAGCATCCCAAGTGTCATTCCCAACTGGATGTTCATTATGTTTGACGTTGTCCTTTAAAAATCATGATAGACAGGTAGTTTACATTTGGAATGTTCATTATTTGTAATACACTTCACCGGTACAGGTCGAAGAGAATGTCTTGAATTAGTATGAGAGTGGATGCAAGCATCAACGTGCTAATCTCTTGGGAATGCTGAGAAATAGAAAGCAAGGTGCCCTGTTTCATCACAGGTTAAAGCTATGCTTTTGTCATACAACAGCTGAAAGTAGAGCACAAATGCAGTCCCCCATTACCGCATACTATGCAGTTGTGATTCCCACAATTTGGGAATTTGCAGGGGTCAACACAATCAGAGTGCTTTGACATTGCCTCACAATGGGCAAACGTCCTTACTGATCAATGTATCACCCCTGCCAGTTAAGTATACCAAAGAGGTGCTTGCCTTCTCTTGTCACACTCAGCAGATAAGAAAAGAAACCAGTTCTCTTTGGAAGACAGGCTCAGGTGAGCATCAGACTTTTAATCTGAGGGTCCAAGGTTAGAGTGCCTGCTCAGGTGTGTTGTTCTGCTGAGGAAGTTCACTTCACTTGTACAGGGGAAAGTTGGAGACGATGAGTGTGCAACCTAGCATTTAGAAGCTTGGGAATTCCATCACTTCCCAATAAGCCTATCCTTTTTTCACACCAAAACTCAGAGTTTGTGTGCAAAGGAAATCCCCCACAACCACAAAGTGGTTCAGACTTTTAATCTGAGGGTCCAAGGTTCAAGTCCGTGTCACCCTGTCTTACCCCAACTGCATTGCCAGCAAGCCACGGGTAATATTTCTCATTTTAATTGAATACAACATGCCTTTTAAACAGAGTTGTAAAGCCCCTTCTTTAATGGGGTTTCCACAACCCTGCCCAGAATGACATAGGCTTGTTTCTGAATGAATGACATCTTTTGTTTAGTCTTGATATCCCCCTTTGAGAGCCATTGTGCCTGATTGTTAAAATGCCAAGCCTTTTGATTTGAAAGAGCAAGTTTACTGGAGAATGCAGGCATTGATCCTGCTACCTCTCGCATGCGAATCAAGCGCTCGACCATTTGAGCTAATTCCCCCTAGAATGTCAAGTATTTCCTTGAGAAACTTCATTACTAAAATTACCTGGGTGCTCGCCGACAAGTGATGCACATTAAGGAATGCGTGCACACTGATTTGGATTTCAACAAATAGTTTGGCTAAATCCTTCCATGCGGAGCCTCACAAGCTCAGACTGCAGAATGCCCCACTTTAAATCTGAGGGTCCAAGGTTCAAGTCCCTGCTCAGGTGTGTTGTTCGGCTGAGGAAGTTAACTTCAATTGTACAGGGGAAAGTTGGAGAGCAGACAAAGTGTCATTCTACACTAATGCATTACAATTAAAAATTCCCATGTGTAATCGACCACTATGAGTGTGCAACCTAGCATTTTGAAGCTTGGGAATTCCATCACATCCCAATAAGCCTATGCTGTTTTCACACCACAACTCAGGGTGTGAGTGCAAAGGAAATCCCCCACAACCACAAAATCTGCAGTCAAGATGCCCACATTTGGGGGAATTTGGCCAGTAGAGTCGGATTCAATGAAATAAGCTCACCCTGGTCAAACTTCCTTTCTGAAAATGTATCACACCTCCAAGTTAAGTGTACTTAACAGCTTCTTGGATGTTCTCATGCTTTGCCAGCTCTCCCACCAGTCTGTGGTGTTGTCACTTGGCTTTAGTCAGCCTGTGAAGACTCTGCCTTCCCCCCACTGCATGGCCAGCAAGGCACAAGTGTGAACAAAGCCCTGTCAATATTTTTCAGTATAATTGAATACAACACACCTTTTGAACAGAATTGTGAAGCACCTTCTTTAATGTGGTTTGCACAACCCTGAGCAGAATGATATGCTTGGCCAAATCTTTTGTTTTGATATCCCCCTTTAAGAGCCAGGTGCCCTGTTTCATTGTTAAAATTCCAAGCCCTTTGATTTGAAAGAGCTTGTTTACTGGAGAATGCAGGCGTTGATCCTGCTACCTCTCGCATGCTAAGCAAGCGCTCTACCATTTGAGCTAATTCCCCCATGTGAGAGATGAACATTTCCTTGGGAAACCTCATCATTAAGACTACCTGGGTGCTCACCTACAAGTGATAGCACATAACGGAAAGTGTCCACACTGATTTGGATTTCAACAAATAGTGTGGCTAAATCCTTTCATGAGGAGCCTCACAAGCTCAGACTGCACAATGCCACACTTCAAATCTGAGTGTCACTTTTTATCTCAGTGTCCAGTGTTTCAGTCCCTGTTCAGACATTCATTAATTGCAGAAGTTCACACAATTCATACAGGTAAACATTAGAGAGCATCCCAAGTGTCATTCCCAACAGGATGTTCATTATGGTTGACGTTGTCCTTTAAAAATCATGATAGACAGGTAGTTTACATTTCGAATGTTCATTATTTGTAATACACTTCACCGGTACAGGTCGAAAAGAATGTCTTGAATTAGTATGAGGGTGGATGCAAGCATCAACGTGCTAATATCTTGGGAATGCTGAGAATAAGAAAGCAAGGTGCCCTGTTTCATCACAGGTTAAAGCTATGCTTTTCTCATACAACAGCTGAAAGTAGAGCACAAATGCAGTCCCCCATTACCGCATACTATGCAGTTGTGATTCCCACAATTTGGGAATTTGCAGGGGTCAACACAATCAGAGTGCTTTGATATTGCCTCACAATGGGCAAACGTCCTTACTGATCAATGTATCACCCCTGCCAGGTAAGTACACCAAAGAGGTGCTTGCCCTCTATGTCACACTCAGCAGATAAGAAAAGAAACCAGTTCTCTTTGGAAGACAGGCTCAGGTGAGCATCAGACTTTTAATCTGAGGGTCCAAGGTTAGAGTGCCTGCTCAGGTGTGTTGTTCTGCTGAGGAAGTTCACTTCACTTGTACAGGGGAAAGTTGGAGACGATGAGTGTGCAACCTAGAATTTTGAAGCTTGGGAATTCCATCACTTCCCAATAAGCCTATCCTTTTTTCACACCAAAACTCTGAGTTTGTGTGCAAAGGAAATCCCCCACAACCACAATGTGGTTCAGACTTTTAATCTGAGGGTCCAAGGTTCAAGTCCCAGTCTGTGTCACCCTGTCTTACCCCAACTGCATGGCCAGCAAGCCACAGGTAATATATCTCATTTTAATTGAATACAACATGCCTTATAAACAGAATTGTAAAGCCCCTTCTTTAATGGGGTTTCCACAACCCTGCCCAGAATGACTTAGGCTTGTTTCTGAATGAATGACATCTTTTGTTTAGTCTTGATATCCCCCTTTGAGAGCCATTGTGCCTGATTGTTAAAATGCCAAGCCTTTTGGTTGAAAGAGCAAGTTTACTGGTGAATGCAGGCATTGATCCTGCTACCTCTCGCATGCGAATCAAGCGCTCGACCATTTGAGAATGCTCATCTTGGGAATGCTGAGAATAAGAAAGCAAGGTGCCCGGTTTCATCACAGGTTAAAGCTATGCTTTTCTCATACAACAGCTGAAAGTAGAGCACAAATGCAGTCCCCCATTACCGCATACTATGCAGTTGTGATTCCCACAATTTGGGAATTTGCAGGGGTCAACACAATCAGAGTGCTTTGACTTTGCCTCACACTGGGCAAACGTCCTTACTGATCAATGTATCACCCCTGCCAGGTTAGTATACCAAAGAGGTGCTTGCCTTCTCTTGTCACACTCAGCAGATAAGAAAAGAAACCAGTTCTCTTTGGAAGACAGGCTCAGGTGAGGATCAGACTTTTAATCTGAGGGTCCAAGGTTAGAGTGCCTGCTCATATGTGTTGTTCTGCTGAGGAAGTTCACTTCACTTGTACAGGGGAAAGTTGGAGACTATGAGTGTGCAACCTAGCATTTAGAAGCTTGGGAATTCCATCACATCCCAATAAGCCTATGCAGTTTTCACACCAAAACTCAGGGTGTGAGTGCAAAGGAATTCCCCCACAACCACAAAGTGGTTCAGACTTTTAATCTGAGGGTCTAAGGTTCAAGTCCCAGTCTGTGTCACCCTGTCTTACCCCAACTGCATGACCAGCAAGCCATAGGTAATATTTCTCATTTTAATTGAATATAACATGCCTTTTAAACAGAATTGTAAAGCCCCTTCTTTAATGGGGTTTCCACAACCCTGACCAGAATGACATAGGCTTGTTTCTGAATGAATGACATATTTTGTTTAGTCTTGATATCCCCCTTTGAGAGCCATTGTGCCTGATTGTTAAAATGACAAGCCTTTTGATTTGAAAGAACAAGTTAACTGGAGAATGCAGGCATTGATCCTGCTACCTCTCGCATGCGAAGCAAGCGCTCTGCCATTTGAGCCAATTCCCCCTAGAATGTCAAGTATTTCCTTGAGAAACTTCATTACTAAGATTACCTGGGTGCTCGCCTACAAGTGATGCACATTAAGGAATGCGTGCACACTGATTTGGATTTCAACAAATAGTTTGGCTAAATCCTTCCATGCGGAGCCTCACAAGCTCAGACTGCAGAATGCCCCACTTTAAATCTGAGGGTCCAAGGTTCAAGTCCCTACTCGAGTGTGTTGTTCGGCTGAGGAAGTTCACTTCAATTGTACAGGGGAAAGTTGGAGAGCAGTCAAAGTGTCATTCTACACTAATGCATTACAATTAAAAATTCCCATGTGTAATCGACCACTATGAGTGTGCAACCTAGCATTTTGAAGCTTGGGAATTCCATCACATCTCAATAAGCCTATGCTGTTTTCACACCACAACTCAGGGTGTGAGTGCAAAGGAAATCCCCCACAACCACAAAATCTGCAGTCAAGATGCCCACATTTGGGGGAATTTGGCCAGCAGAGTCGGATTCAATGAAATAAGCTCACCCTGGCCAAACTTCCTTTCTGAACAATGTATCACACCTACAAGTTAAGTGTACTTAATAGCTTCTTGGATGTTCTCATGCTTTGCCAGCTCTCCCACCAGTCTGTGGTGATGTCACTTGGCTTTAGTCAGCCTGTGAAGACTCTGCCTTCCCCCCACTGCATGGCCAGCAAGGCACAAGTGTGAACAAGGCCCTGTCAATATTTTTCAGTTTAATTGAATACAACAAGCCTTTTAAAAGGAATTGTGAAGCACCTTCTTTAATGTGGTTTGCACAACCCTGAGCAGAATGATAGGTTTGGCCAAATGTTTTGATATCCCCCTTTAAGAGCCAGGTGCCCTGTTTCATTGTTAAAATTCCAAGCCCTTTGATTTGAAAGAGCATGTTTACTGGAGAATGCAGGCGTTGATCCTGCTACCTCTCGCATGCTAAGCAAGCGCTCTACCATTTGAGCTAATTCCCCCATGTGAGAGATGAACATTTCCTTGGGAAACCTCATCATTAAGACTACCTGGGTGCTGTTGGATGTAGTATAGCGCACAAAATGGCGGCAAATAGAAATAACAGGGCATTTTACTTAAAATGGTGCCCAACATATAAAATGTCTCTTTATGACATCTCTCATCCAAATAGCCTTTTTGACGACTTGCAAAATAACCTTTATGACAACTGGCCTAGCAGGATATATATATAGGAGCGTGTCTAAAGACTCGAGCTCTCTCTCGCTTGGTCGCTCCTGCTTTGGGGTCGTCTCCTGGTCTTTGTCATTGTGCCAATAAAGGATCCATTCTGCATCGCATCCGTCTCCATCTGATTGAAGAATCTCTCGACATCAACAAACCTGGGAGGGATCGGTTTCCCAGATCCCAACAGTTTTGGGGGCTCGTCCGGGATGTCGAGGAGATTTTAGAGATTGACAGACTGAAAGTTGCCCCGGACCTTTGCCTACGGATGACTCTGGTCGACCACATCTAAAAGGTAAGCACTGGCCTGTTACATCGAACCTGTGCAAATTGGACTTTGTCAAATTTTGAGTCGGAAGTAAAAGGGGGTCCGGGAGAGAAATTAAAGCTAAGCAACGATTGAGGTGGATGAAATGTTTGCAATGTACAATTTTATGCAGTGATGTGCGCTGGTTGTGAAACACACGGACATGTATTAAAACTATTTGTGGGACTGGGATAGAACCCCCAGTAGTCGGCCGCAGTTTTCTCAGGAAGCTGTAGAAGCTTGCCGATTAGGTCCCAGAATAGGGCATTGCGTCCATACATGGTCTGTTGATCACGTGGAAGAATTTTGAAGTTTGTGGCGGTTAGTACATATGTGGTGAAGTGGTGGCCGGCCTGTTCCCTCGTGCCTCTCTGGTAATACATGCATGTATGAGCTTGTATACGGACTTTGATAAGAATCTATGAGCCTTTTTATAGGACGTTTATAAATTTGCCCCCTAATCGATTGATAATAAATCTATGAGCCTTCCCCAGGACGTTTATAAGATTGCCCCATAGTCAACTGATAAAAATCTATGAGCCTTGCCCAGGATGTTTATAAATTTAATTGATGAGTATATGAGCCGTTTTTCAGGACATTTATGAAAACATATATGGGAAACAAGGAACTTGGCCTTTTTGTCTGCGTTGCGGAGGATTGGGGGGGTCTCGTCTGCATGTGCGCATGGGCGTAGCACGGACGTGTGGTTGAACTTGGCCTTTTGATCTGAGTTACGGAGAATTTGGGGTCTCTCAAATCCCGGCAGGGTAATAGAACAGGCGGACAACAGACATCGTTTTACTGTTACAGGAGGACATTAGATACCGTTATACTGTAGCAGGCGGACAACAGATACCGTTATACTGTTAAAATTGTTTAAATAGAAGAGGCGGACAACAGACATCGTTATACTGTTATAGGCGGACAACAAAGACGCCGTTATACTATAGCAGGCGGACAACAGATACCGTTATACTGTCAAAATTGTTTAAATAGAACAGGCGGACAACAGACATCGTTATACTGTTATAGGCGGACAACAAAGACACCGTTATACTATAGCAGGCGGACAACAGATACCGTTATACTGTCAAAATTGTTTGGATAAAACAGGCGGACAACAGACATCGTTATACTGTTACAGGCGGACAACAAAGACACCGTTATACTGTGGCAGGCGGACAACGGATACCGTTATACTGTTAAAATTGTTTCGATAAAACAGGCGGACAACAGAAATCGTTATACTGTAGCAGGACAAATATTGTTACAGGCGGACAACGGATACCGTTATACTGTTAAAATATTAACCATTAGGCTAAGGGGATTCCTGTTTTTTCTGTGACGTGGACCAGGAGGTTGGTTTTGGCCGAGTGTCTGTGTGGCCTGTGTGTGTGTGTGTGTGTAGAGCACCCCTGTTTTTTCTGTGGTGAGGACAGAGAGGTAAAGTTGGACAATATGTCGACGGCAGGATATAAACCAATTAGTGCACAAGTGGAGTTGTTGTTGACGGCTCTGGAAGGGGCCAAAAAGACGGAATGGGGTCCTAGGAAGGACATGAAAGACGAGTTAAATCTCGCACTGGGGCGACAGGGAGTAAACCAAGATGACGAATTGCCGTTGGGGCCAGTGTTGTGGAAGAGGGAAAAAGAGTATAAGAAAGCGGTAGAAGACGCGGAGGAGGCCGCCAAGGGCAAGTTGTGATTGTCACGAAAGAAGTTGCATAAGGTCAGAGACGAGGAAGAGGGACACAGATGCAAGTGGTTTTCGTGGGCCATGTTTTGGCAGGGGATAGCTCATCAGTTGAAGAACAAACAATTAAAACAACAAGTAAAATGGAGGAAGAGGCCTCTTTGCAGCAGAAGGCCGAAGCGGCACCGACCGCGCCTCCGTTGCCCAGTGCGATGTATCCAATATTGGAAATAGACTCGGGCAGATTCCAAATAGAGGTAGAGAATGGTCCTGAAAGGGGGTCTGACGGGTGTGGGACAGGGACCCCACCGATGAGGGCTGAGGAAAAGGGAGGGACGATTGGAACCCACAGAGGGGTGGTGAGAGTGACGGATGGCTCCTCCCAGGAGGGCAGTTCCGATGATGACACAGAGGACGAGGAAACTAAGGTGTTAAGGGAAATAGCGGACTTGGGAAAAAAGATTGGGACGTCGCACAAACACATGCCCACCCCGCGCCCCAAAGATACAGTCGCACCGGACTACCCTACGGGCCCGAAGGCCCACAGTCCCGCTTAATGTTACCCCTAATGCAGGAAAGTGGAGGTCCTCCGGTGTACCGACCGTACGGGCTGAGTGACCTCCAGGCCCTAGCGGACAAATTACCGCCCCTACACGAGGGGGGCATGGTGTGGTTGGAAAAATTAAGCGGCCTAACGGCAGGCCACACCCTGGCCCTTGGCGATTACCGTGGGGTGGCGTCGCGGTGTATGACTCCGGGGGAGGCGCAAGAGATCAAACGCGACGCTAAAACCACGCATGCGGCCGATCAGGAACCGTTACACATGATTGCCCTAATGATGCCATACGTAAGCGGTTTCCTCCTACTGTGGCCCCCACCATCCCTAAGTTTCCCTGGAAGGAAGGACGGTCCCCTAGAGAGCACCTGACGGCATGTAAGGACGAATGGACTCGTTTGACCGGTAGTCACCCTGAAAAGGACCGAAACTCGATCGAATGGTATCGGAGGGCGGTGTTAGAGGGGGCTGAGGGGACAGTAAAGGACGCAATGATGGCCAATCCCGACATCCCGGGATGCCCCTCTACGACCTGGGAAAGACATTTTGTACACCACATGCAGCGAGCGCTCGACTCCAAGGAGAAGGAGGCCTCTGCGGTTAAGGACCTGCAGCTGCAACTACTAAAATTAGAACTAGACAAGGCCCGACGGGATGCGACCGATAAAAAGAAGGCGGGGACCGCCAAACAAATGTCTGCGCAGGCCGGCCCACCGGGTCCAGCCACTCCTGATTTGCACCCGATCCCATTATGGGAGGAACAAGGCCCCTACCCTCCAGGGCCTCAAAGGCGTGGATGGGGCCAGGGGCGGGGCTATGGGGCTCGACCATGGGGACAGCGAGGTATGAGAGGGGGACCTCCGGGGCGTCCGACGCAAGACGGATGCTACGCGTGTGGAGAAAGAGGCCATTGGTCAAGGGAATGTCCATACCAAGGGCAGGAGCCCCAACACCCGCGGGGAATGCGTGGGTCCAGAGGACCTTACCGAGGGGGTCGAGTGGCCCCCAACCCACGTTGGGCGCCTGGCCCTGCGGCAGGAGCCTTCCCGCTCCGGGATTATGGATGGGAAGACCCTGAGAACCAGCAGTGACACACCCCACAGAGAAAGCCAAGAGCAGGGGGCCAGGCAGACCCCATGCTCCCGATGGAAGTGCTAGGCGAATCACTGCCGTTCTTGGTAGACACAGGGGCCACCCATTCAACTCTGAACCGGCCTCTGTCGCCTCACCATATGTCGCGCAACACCGTGAACGTTGTGGGTTTCTCTGGGATAGGACAACAACTGCCCGTTACCAAGCCATTATCAACCAGACTGGGGAATCAACGGCTACTCCACCCGTATGTCATGTCTCCCCAAGTGCCCGTGAACCTCATGGGTCGTGATCTACTAATACGATTGGGGGCCAGCGTGTTGTGCCCTACAGATGGACTAATTGTGACTCTCCCTGATGGAACTGAACTGGCCTGCGGCCATGCCCTGACAGAAGGGGGCCAGTGGCTATTGGCCTCCCCCGAACCCCAAATGGCAGATATCTACTGGGGTTTAATTGTTACCCCCGGCAGACCACATCCTGAAGGGATCCTCGCCCAGTACGCCCGGTGGAAACCCTGGATTTCTCTGCTGGCACCCTACCTCGTTCCCCCCGACCCGCCCCATGTCACATTATTCTACGATCGAGACCAAACCGAAGTATACGCGGATTTGTTCAGAGATATTGAGAATACTGAGTGGGAAATTGTCACTCACAATATTTACGTAGGTCCCCTAGGTGTCGCAACCGCGGTGGACCTCACGCCCGAGCAGGCGGTCTGGTATCAAATGGCTCCCACCGCGGTTCCCCATGTCTCCTTAGCAATACACCCCAACCATGACGCTAAGGACCTAGGGCCCATGACGAAGACCGCTGTGTCACTGACCGATTGGACTCAGACACAGATCCCCCAGGTGTGTTACTCCCCCTCGACCAAGATATATCGAATCTCACTCACAGGTCGCGATGCCGTCCGTCTAGAACACGACGAAGTAGCTCGTGACCACGGCTGTGAGAGAACTGACCACCCGAGGTTGGCACAGGCTCTGGAAACTTTGCCTCCCCACCTGTGGTCGACCGGACCGACGGACGTTGGCCTGGCTTCTTGCCCCCCGGTGACCTTTGAGGTGACCCCGGGGGGCCCCATTTGGCTCCCTCAGTACTCCAGGAAACCGGAGGCTGAAGCAGGGATAGCAGAGACGATAGAAGGACTAAAAGCCTCTGGGGTGTTAGAACCCTCCACCTCTCCATGGAACACACCTATTCTCCCGGTGGAGAAAGCAGGAACAGGGAAATACCGCATGGCACATGATCTCCGCGCAATCAATAACATCCTCAAAACCCCGATCATACCGGTTCCGAACCCTTACACCGCGCTAAATAGTCTCAGTCCCACGCATAAGTATTTCACTTGCATTGACTTGGCCAATGCGTTTTTCTGTCTACCCCTAGCGCAGGGATGTCGGGATTTTTTCTCGTTCACCTACAAAGGTGAACAATTACGCTACACCAGGATGCCACAGGGGTTTGCGGCGTCCCCAGGCCTTTTTAATCAGGCCCTGCGCGAGGCACTGGACGAGTGCCCCCTCCCGGAGGGCTGCACGTTGATCCAGTATGTTGATGATCTCCTACTGGCCGCCCCCGACGCCGACTCCTGCTTAGCCGCCACGTTGACGGTTCTCCACCGATTGGCAGACACAGGGTTCAAAGTGAGCAAAACCAAACTACAAGGCGTCCGCCAAACGGTCACCTTCTTGGGCCGCGTGGTTTCCAAAACAGGCGCGGGCCTCACCACGAGTCATCGAGACTCCATATTACATCACGCGCGCCCTCAGACGGTGAAACAAATGCTATCCTTCTTAGGATTGACCGGATATAGTCGCGCCTATATTCCAGATTACGCGGGCCGCACACGCCCGTTCCGTGCGCTCGTTAACGCACAAGGCATGCGCAATTTGCGGGCTCCGTTGGTCTGGACCGAACAGGCCGAAGAATCGTTTATCGCACTAAAGCAGGCCCTCGCGTGCGCAACCGACCTGGCCGTCCCAGATTACACTCAGCCGTTTTTCCTCGATGTTTCTGAAACACCAGGCGTCGCTAACGGGGTGTTGTTTCAGAAAAAAGGGGGAGGGAGGAAAGTGCTAATGTACGCCAGCAGCATGCTCGACGAAACCGAGAAACGCCATCCACCGTGCACAAGACATGCCGCAGGTGTTGCGAAGATATTACAGAAAACCGCGCACCTGGTTATGGGCCACCCGCTAACAGTGTTAACCACGCACAGCGTTGTGGCCTACGTGAATTCGGTAAAATTCACCCTCACCCCTCTAAAACAACACCGATTGAGCCGTTTTTTGACCGAACCAAACTTAGTGTTCACGCACGAGGGCATCAATATGGCAGACCACATGGATGTAGAGGGAGGAAAGCCCCACCATTGTGAGGCGCTGGTACAGACAGAGCTCAAAATACGACCCGACCTTGAGACTGACCCGATCCCCGACTCCGAACAACTGTTCACAGACGGCTGCTGTTACAAACACGACACCTACGGACTACAGGCGGGATACGCGGTAGTCCGACTGACCCCGACTGGACACGAGACGATACGATCAGTTAAAATGGAAGGGCAGCAATCGGCCCAGAGGGCGGAAGTCATGGGACTCATTGCGGCCCTGGAGTGGGCAGAGGGGAAAGCTGTGACCATTTATACCGATTCGGCCTACGCAGTAGGGGCAGCCCAGGTGGAGTTGACATTATGGAAACGGGGAGATTACCGCACAGCAGGCGGAAAACCCATCAGACATGCTCGTGAGATGCAGGACCTAGAAAAGGCGCTCCTCCTCCCGCGTAAGGTGGCAGTGGTGAAATGCCGAGGGCATGGGGTAGGAAACAGTGAGGTAGCGAGAGGGAACAGGCAGGCAGACGCCGCGGCAAAGGCTGCAGCCGGCTACCACGTGGCGTTTCAGATGGTGTGTGAGGATGGCCTCATGGGAGAAGAGTTAGACGAAGACACGGTTAGTGAGGCCCAAAAGGGGGCGACGGACCGGGAGAGGACATTGTGGACCCAAAGGGGAGCGACATGTGGGGGAGAATTGTGGAGAAGCCCGGATGGTCGGGTAGTGTTACCACCGGGACTCCAACAGAGTGTGGTGGGAGAAGCCCACGGGTTGGGACATGTGGGAGTGGCTCAGGTGAAACGGAACCTTTGCCACTGGTGGCACCCCTATTTGGACGAAATAATCAAGGAGTATGTGCGGTCCTGCCCGGTGTGCACCATGTACAACCCCCGGCCGGGGATCCGGCCGGAAATGGGAAAGTTCCCGCTTCCCGAGTGCCCAGGGGGAGAAATCGTGATTGACTACACCGACATGATGGTCCCGGTGAGGGGACAGCGGTACCTCCTCGTGTGTGTGGATGCTCTGACCGGCTGGCCGGAAGCATGCCCCACCAAGAGGGAGGACAGCGCCACGGTGGTCAAGTTCCTCATAAATCAGTACATCCCCCGGCACGGGTTCCCGCGCAAAGTCCGAAGTGACAACGGGACCCATTTTAAGAATAAAGACCTCCAGAGGGTGGAGGCGGCACTAGGTCTCAGACACGCGTTCGGGACGGTGTACCACCCACAGTCGCAGGGAAAAGTTGAAAGAATGAATCAGACACTAAAAACAAAATTGGCCAAAATATGTGCACAGACCTCCCTCAACTGGGTGGACGCCCTCCCAATCGCGCTGATGTCCATACGGAGTTCACTTAATAGGGGAACCGGGTTCACGCCGTATGAGTTACTTACCGGGCGCCAGTTCCCTGGGCCCAGCGCAGCGCCAAAGTGGGGGGAGGAACAGGAAATGTTGCTAAGAAAAGCATACTTTAACGACCTGCGAGCCCTTGTTGCCAGTTTTGCCTCACAGGTGGAAGAGACGAGGGGAAGCCCAGGTGACTCCGAGCTCCACACGGCAGAGTGGGTCCTGCTGAGGGTCATCAAGCGAAAGTGGGCGGACCCCCGGTGGACGGGACCACATCGGGTCACCGAGCGCACCTCCCGCGCCGTCCGGCTCGAGGGAAAAGGGGACACGTGGTATCACTGGAGCCAGTGTGCCCCAGCCTTCAACCCGGGCAGCCAACGACCAGATCCTCACAGCACCACAACACAGCCCGACCTCAGAGGAACGGGCGGCAGCCGCCCAATCGAGGCACTCACTGTTAGCTGCAAGGGTGATAGTGCTGGAAACCTCTCCCCTAGGTCATAGAGGAGCGAGGCGGGACGGTCACCATTCCCCGCCCAGAAGCAGACTGTCCAACTGCATGGAACCCCAGCTGCTTCTCCTTCTGAGTGGTTTATGGTCCATGGTGTGGTTGAGAGTTTGTGTGTGGATGTTTATAATTTTATTGATTTTTGTGCTGGTTTTGTTGACATTGGAACTGACCGGCAACATCCAGCTGTACTAGACGCTAATCGCAACAATGAAGGTTGGGGGACTAGCCCTGTTCACGGCCCTCCTCTTGTTCGGGGAACAGATCGAAACCGCGGCGGGGCCTGAGAAGGACGCGTGTTTGAATAAATATGGGGGGCTAGAGTTGAACTACACACAGGGGCACAAAACGACCTTTGTGTTTGATTTATGCATGGTTATTAATTGTGGGCCCCAACCATGGACCCAGGCAAAGACGTGGCGGGGCTATAAACTGTATGCCTGTTTTGACTCCAGTGTACATCGCCAATGCGCGACAAGAGGTTATACGAGCGGGCCTTGGTGTAGAACCTGGAGCCAGGTGGTAGCGTATACCAGCGGTTCCTGGACCTCCACTAAAATGGCCAGGAAACTGGGAGGAGACATATGGGACAAATTAGAGCTACAACGAAATTACGACTGGATTTCGAATCCCGTGGCCCTTTCATTGGAGTGGGATGTTTCCCCCGCCCAGACCCCGTCCAATAGTAGTTTGTACCTGGTCGTAGGGGTGGAATTAACCGGAAAGGATACCATGGGGCTGATCAAAATCAATTTCTTGCCCCCTCAGCGCACCCCCAACACCCCTGAGGCTAGCAAAGATCATTTCATGCCTCCGCCTGACCGGGCTCCAGCTCGAGCCGTGGCCATAATCGATGGTACTTTGAAACCCCTAGATGTGATTCAGATGGCCACCGGATACCGAGAGAGTAATCTCTGGTTGAGTTGGATGGCCCAGACAGCCCGAGAGCAGGGGCTGGGGAACTGCATAGCGTGTGCGGCGGCTCGACCTTACCTAGTCACGGATCCTGCGCCGTTATATCCTCAGGACGCCTGGGGATACGGTTGTATGCTCCGATTGACCCGCGAGGCGACTCCACCAAAGTGCAACACCTTAGCTAGACTATTCCCGCCCATGGACAACGAAACACTTTCGGGACCATTTACGCCCCATAAGGGCGCAGGTAATTACACCTGTTTCAATTTGACCCACGACAAACCCCAGTTTCAACTAGGACAGATCCCGGAGGACTGGTGTAACACCACCCGAGCGGGAAATGGTGCTATTGATCGAGCTCTCTGCATGCGCCTGATAATCACGGCAGTGGAAAAGAGGGACAGCACGGTCCCCCACGTACAGATAATGCCGTTGTTGGCCGAGAACTGGGTGGATGACTCCGAGAGAGAGGAGAACCCCCGCGTGGACGAGCAGATGATGTCGATCGAACCCCGGGCAGATGACTCCTATTTGTATGAGCTGGAAAGACCTCATTTTAGATGTGACCCCTAGGAGGAAAAGGACATGTAAGCCGGAGTGTTTGTGGGTTTCTAGCGCACAATAGTCGGGTAAGGCTGTAAGAGTCTCCGACTGGGTGTGGATGAAAGTGGTGAAAATGACAACCGCCTTTAGTCGACCCGGGTTCAAGAGAGAAAGGTCAAAACAGCGGAGTAAGCACACCTCGCATGAGGTTAAGAGCAGAAAAACTGTGAGACCCAGTATCACACCCAGGGAGACACTGTTCCATAAGAAATCACCCGGTACTTTTTGTTTGCTCATTAAATAAATGCTTAAGTTTAGTATAAGGTTAATAAATGTTTACATTTAGTATAAGGTTAACGAAAGTTTAATAATAAGTTTAGTATAAGGTAAAAGAGAGTTAGATCTGTGCAGTTGGTTGAAGATTTTGTTGTTAAACATGGTCCAGGTGGTGAGTGAATGCCATCCTCGCGTTCAGTAATATGGATGTTGGTAGGTTTTCCCACTAAGACAAATGGGGTTTTCCCTACCAATCACTCCTGGTGCCATGCATTGTCATGAATTGTGTAGTGTTTGTTGTACATGTCATTGCGATGTTGTATTTGTTTTCCCCATGGTTATTATATGTTGTAATTACTGTTTTAGAGTGACCTCATATTTAATGAGGTCAAAAGGGGGATTGTTGGATGTAGTATAGCGCACAAAACGGCGGCAAATAGAAATAACAGGGCATTTTACTTAAAATGGTGCCCAACATATAAAATGTCTCTTTATGACATCTCTCATCCAAATAGCCTTTATGACGACTTGCAAAATAACCTTTATGACAACTGGCCTAGGACGATATATATATAGGAGCGTGTCCAAAGACTCGAGCTCTCTCTCGTTTGGTCGCTCCTGCTTTGGGGTCGTCTCCTGGTCTTTGTCATTGTGCCAATAAAGGATCCATTCTGCATCGCATCCGTCTCCATCTGATTGAAGAATCTCTCGACATCAACAAACCTGGGAGGGATCGGTTTCCCAGATCCCAACAGTGCTCACCTACAAGTGATAGCACATAACGGAACGTGTCCACACTGATTTGGATTTCAACAAATAGTGTGGCTAAATCCATTCATGAGGAGCCTCACAAGCTCAGACTGCAGAATGCCACACTTCAAATCTGAGTGTCACTTTTTATCTCAGTGTCCAGTGTTCTAGTCCCTGTTCAGACATTCATTAATTGCAGAAGTTCACACAATTCATACAGGTAAACATTAGAGAGCATCCCAAGTGTCATTCCCAACTGGATGTTCATTATGGTTGACGTTGTCCTTTAAAAATCATGATAGACAGGTAGTTTACATTTGGAATGTTCATTATTTGTAATACACTTCACCGGTACAGGTCGAAAAGAATGTCTTGAATTAGTATGAGAGTGGATGCAAGCATCAACGTGCTAATATCTTGGGAATGCTGAGAATAAGAAAGCAAGGTGCCCTTTTTCATCACAGGTTAAAGCTATGCTTTTTTCATACAACAGCTGAAAGTAGAGCACAAATGCAGTCCCCCATTACCGCATACTATGCAGTTGTGATTCCCACAATTTGGGAATTTGCAGGGGTCAACACAATCAGAGTGCTTTGACTTTGCCTCACACTGGGCAAACGTCCTTACTGATCAATGTATCACCCCTGCCAGGTAAGTATACCAAAGAGGTGCTTGCCTTCTCTTGTCACACTCAGCAGATAAGAAAAGACACCAGTTTTCTTTGGAAGACAGGCTCAGGTGAGGATCAGACTTTTAATCTGAGGGTCCAAGGTTAGAGTGCCTGCTCAGGTGTGTTGTTCTGCTGAGGAAGTTCACTTCACTTGTACAGGGGAACGTTGGAGACTATGAGTGTGCAACCTAGCATTTAGAAGCTTGGGAATTCCATCACTTCCCAATAAGCCTATCCTTTTTTCACACCAAAACTCAGGGTTTGTGTGCAAAGGAAATCCCCCACAACCACAAAGTGGTTCAGACTTTTAATCTGAGGGTTCAAGTCCCAGTCTGTGTCACCCTGTCTTACCCCAACTGCATGGCCAGCAAGCCACAGGTAATATTTCTCATTTTAATTGAATACAACATGCCTTTTAAACAGAATTGTAAAGCCCCTTCTTTAATGGGGTTTCCACAACCCTGACCAAAATGACATGAATGACATCTTTTGTTCAGTCTTGATATCCCCCTTTGAGAGCCATTGTGCCTGATTGTTAAAATGCCAAGCCTTTTGATTTGAAGAGCAAGTTTATTGGAGAATGCAGGCATTGATCCTGCTACCTCTCGCATGCGAAGCAAGCGCTCTACCATTTGAGCTAATTCCCCCTAGAATGTCAAGTATTTCCTTGACAAACTTCATTACTAAGATTACCTGGGTGCTCACCGACAAGTGATGCACATTAAGGAATGCGTGCACACTGATTTGGATTTCAACAAATAGTTTGGCTAAATCCTTCCATGCGGAGCCTCACAAGCTCAGACTGCAGAATGCCCCACTTCAAATCTGAGGGTCCAAGGTTCAAGTCCCTGCTCAGGTGTGTTGTTCGGCTGAGGAAGTTCACCTCAATTGTACAGGGGAAAGTTGGAGAGCAGTCAAAGTGTCATTCTACACCAATGCATTACAATTAAAAATTCCCATGTGTAATCGACCACTATGAGTGTGCAACCTAGCATTTAGAAGCTTGGGAATTCCATCACATCCCAATAAGCCTATGCTTTTTTCACACCACAACTAAGGGTGTGTGTGCAAAGGAAGTCGCCCACAACCACAGACACTGCAGTTGGGATGCCCACATTTGGTTTGCACCACCCTGAATGATAGGCTTGGCCAAATCTTTTGTTTAGTCTAGATATCCCCCTTCTAGAGCCATTGTGCCTGATTGTTAAAATTCCAAGCCCTTTGATTTGAAAGAGCATGTGTACTGGTGAATGCAGGCGTTGATCCTGCTACCTCTCGCATGCTAAGCAAGCGCTCTACCATTTGAGCTAATTCCCCCATGTGAGAGATGAACATTTCCTTGGGAAACCTCATCATTAAGACTACCTGGGTGCTCACCTCCAAGTGATAGCACATTAAGGAAAGCGTCCGCAATGATTTTGATTTCAACAAATAGTGTGGCTAAATCCTTTCATGAGGAGCCTTACAAGCTCAGACTGCAGAATGCCCCACTTTAAATCTGAGTGTCCAGGGTTCAAGTCCCTGTTCAAACACATTTATTTACTGCAGAAGTTCACACAATTCATACAGGTAAACATTAGAGAGTATCCCAAGTGTCATTCCCAACTAGATAAGAAAATAAACCAGTTCTCTTTGGAAGACATGCTCAGGTGAGCATCAGACTTTTAATCGGAGGGTCCAAGGTTAGAGTCCCTGCTCAGGTGTGTTGTTCTGCTGAGGAAGTTCACTTCACTTGTACAGGGGAAAGTTGGAGACTATGAGTGTGCAACGTAGCATTTAGAAGCTTGGGAATTCCATCACATCCCAATAAGCCTATCCTTTTTTCACACCACAACTCAGGGTTTGTGTGCAAAGGAAATCCCCCACCACCACAAAGTGGTTCAGACTTTAAATCTGAGGGTCCAAGGTTCAAGTCCCTCTTCTGCTGAGGAATTCACATCACTTGTACAGGGGAGTGTTGGAGAGCAGTCAAAGTGTCATTCTGCACTAATGCATTACAATCAAAAATTCCCATGTGTAATCAACCACTATGAGTGTGCAACCTAGCATTTAGAAGCTTGGCAATTCCATCACATCCCAATAAGCCTATCCTTTTTTCACACCACAACTCAGGGTGTGTGTGCAAAGGAAATCCCCCACAACCACAAAATAAGCAGTCAAGATGCCCACACTTGGGGGAATTTGTCCAGCAGAGTCGGATGCAATGATATTACCTCACCCTGGCACAATCAGAGTGCTATGACATAGCCTCACACTGGTCAAACGTCCTGAACAATGTTTCACCCGTGGCATGTAAGGATACCAAAAAGGTGCTTACATTCTGTCACACCCAGCAGAAAACCAAAGGAACCAGTTCTCTTTGAAAGACAGGCTCAAGAACACCTGAGTAGCTCAGCTGGCAGAGCATCAGACTTTTAATCTGAGGGTCCAGGGTTCAAGTCCCTGCTCGGGTGTGTTGTACACTTGAGAAAGTCCCCTTCACTTGTACGGTTTGAGTGCAGTCCAAGAGTTGTCTGCACTGGTGCATCACAATTAACGGTTCTCACTTGTAAAAGACCGTTTGAGCTAATTCCCCCTAGAATATCAGGCATTTCCTTGAGAAACCTCATTACAAAGATTACCTGGGTGCTCACCTGCAAGTGATTGAGGTGTCTGGAAGGTTTGAGCTGAATAGGTCGCTGAGATATAGTGCGGTCATAATATTAACTATGTTATTATTAGATTTATTGCTTAAGAATGAAAACGTCAGGACATAGGCTGAGCGGGCACCTATGGGTTGGAACCAGATGTGGTATGTTATCTCTGTACAG
The DNA here is from genome assembly GCF_960531495.2 of Zeus faber. NCBI lineage: Eukaryota > Metazoa > Chordata > Actinopteri > Zeiformes > Zeidae > Zeus > Zeus faber. Next base: position 27,252,440 of record NC_137198.1, on the reverse strand, counting down.
CTTTAAAAGCGAATGCAGAGCGTCACTTGGCAGAGATTCCATCCGGCTCGGGTCTCTCCCAGGACATCCATGGCAAGTCTGGTTTGATGCTGATTTGTGTAATAAAATTATTATTTTATTCAAGTCAGTGTCAGCGGTCACTCCTTCATTCTTCAGCACATCACACCCATCAAGAAACTAAACTACAAAGTGGCGTCACGAATCAGGATCTGTTGGGCCTCATCTGCCGATGCTGCCTGCTCCAGCGAACTGCCGCTCTCAGGGTGAGTGACCTCTCACAAAATTGAGCTGTTATGTGGGCTGGAGCAGTGTGTTTTTGGCAGGGAGACTGCACTGAGATTATGCGGAGATGGAGATGATGTGTTGATGTGTGAAGTGAGTTTCCGTCTAAATTGGGGTTAATTAAGATGTAAAAGATGTAAATAAGGGGAATAAGAGAATAATAAGTGAAGAAAAAGATAATTAAGTTGAAATAGAGAATAGAGACAAGAGAAATAAAAGTTAGAAGTTGAAATAGAGAATAGAGAGGAGAGAAATAAAAGCTAAAAGTTAAAAGTTGAAATAGAGAATAGGGACGAGAGAAATGAAAAATGAAGTTAAAAGTAAAAGTTAAAGGCTTAAAAGATGTTGAGAAAGTAGAAATAAAAAGTAATTGTAGAATGGCAGAACTAGTAGCCAAAAGTTATTTAAATAACCATGCAAGATAAACGAAGACAGGGCCTGTATCTCGTTAAACAGTAAGACATGTGTACATTAAATGCTGTGTGAAAGTTGGCCGAATGAAAATATAATATAGTCAAATCTAGGTAGGAAAAAACAAGAGGAAATAACCCTGGCCAGGGGAATTGACTCAAAATAAAGTTATATGAATAAAGATGAAAAAGAAGAAAGTAAAGTGAAAAAGAGATAAAAGTTAAAAGCCTAAAGTGAGATGAAAAAAATAAAAGCAAATAAAAAGAGTTACAAGTTAAAGGCTAAAGATGAAAAATAAAGTTTGAGCTAAAGTAAGATGAAAAGGATAAAGTTAAATAAAAACAGTTACAAGTTAAAGGCTCAAAAGATGAAAAAATAAAGTTTGTAAAGAAAAGTGAGGAAAAACAGGGCAGAACCTGCTCTGGAGAACTAGTGAACATGCATGATGAGAGAATCTGATTAAAAAGAATTTGTTAAAAGTGTGGCCAAAGTAAAATTTTAAAAGTCTGGCCAAAGTGAAAATTTTGATGAAATTAGAAAAGTATAAATGAGTCGACGTAAAACATAAAGCTAAGCGCTGTTAAAGTCTCTGGGGATTAGATGTTCTGCTGGTCAGACATATCTTTTTCTTTTTTTTTTCTTTTTGTGTGTGTGAGTGTGAAAGTGCCGCGGCTGCAGAGGTAGAAGAGCTTTGTGTAATGTTTTGTGTATGTGATATAGAATATATGTGTTATTAATAGGTATACATATGTGGTGAGCATTTGAATAATACATAAAGAGAAACATTTCTTGCCCCTTTAGTGATAAACATATATGAGCCTGTTTACGGACTTTGTAAAGTTGATAAAAATATATGAGCCTTTCTTTAAGGACTTTTGATAAATATATATGAGCCTTTTTCTCTAAGGACGTTTGATAAATATATATGAGCCTTTTTTCCAAGGACGTTTGTGCATTTGATAAAGGATATGAACCTTTACAGGACTTTATATAGTTGATAACAAAATGATCCTTCTGAAGGACTAGAGCCACAGTCTGCCTACACATACATGTACACATCCAGAAAAGAAAAGAAAATCTCCTGCTCTGAATTGGAAGTGGGATTTGTGATTTGTTTGATTGGCGTGTGGGTTTTTTCTTTTTCTTTTTGTGCTTGGGGTGTGTGTGGCGGTGATTTCTGTGAGTCCTGTCTGGTTAAAAGAGCAGATGGTCTTGTTGGGGTGAAGGGAGACTCTGGTTCTTGATGCAAGAAAAGAGGTTTTGTGTTTCGACTGCTGAGAGAAAACAGTTTTAATATACGAGTGTGCGTAACTGCATTGAACTGGGCTGTCCCTACGGGAGCCAAAACAGGATGTTCACTCGCTGACGACCAGTCCATACTGGAAGTCTTTGCTAAACTTAAGAGGTGGAGCAAGGGGTGGTGCTTCACACAAGAGTGGAATTTAGTTAACTCCTCCTGACAAGAGGGGCTGGTGAGCCCCCTCTCTACTCTTTTCTCTCAGTAGTTAGAAGAAAGAATAAAAAGGATAAAATACAATTAAATAGATAAATAGAATAAAAATAATTAAATAAAATAAAAATAAATAGATAAATAGAATAAAAATAACTAATTAAAAGTGATATCAGATTGACTAATATATTCTTTGGACTTTAAATGCATTGCATGATTAAAAGTAACCATTGCTTTATTTCAAGTGTGCGCAAAATAAAAAAGCTGATAATGTATGTCACACTGAATTGTATCACAGTGTGTATAAGAATTTAGAGTGAGCCTAAGGCATTGAACTCTTCTGTTATTCTTTTTCTTTTTTCTTTCTTCCTCTCTTTTACTATGCTGAGTGAAAGCTGAGTGAAAGCTGGGGGAAAGACAGAGAAGATGGAAGGAGTCTGAACTGAATCATCCATAGGGCAGATGACAAGACATCTGGCAGATCTTCACAGACACTGAGGCTTGCGGATGACAACGTTCTGGAATCCTGAATCCATCCAAACCAATTAAAGGCCAGTACGGTTTTATCCACAAACTCTTTCAACAGACCTCACCTGCATTTACCTATATACCTATAAATTTAGTTATAATAAATGTGTTTAGCTTGTCTTCACATATGCGTTTGTAGTAGTTCTTTTTCATACATTGCATTTGCAATTATTTAGTGAGAGACTTGGCAACGGACTGACCAATTAAGGCATTTGCCTAATTAATAGGGTATTATTGACTGATTGATTGATTGATCATGTGGAAAAGCTGATTTGATTTAAATACTGTTCTGTGAATATTGGTTTCATTATCTGGGTATGATTTATCTATGCTGTTTTGAGAATGAACACTGATATCATTTTGATAATTGAACATAAATGAGTGTGAATGATAGTGAACAAGTGAATTGGCTTTCACAAGTGGGAAGCGATTGGTCTCCTTTGGGGTTGGCAAATTCAGCTGTTGTTGGTTGAGTGTGATTACACGGTGCTTTATAAAGACATTTTTAATATAATTCAATTTGATTTACAATAAAAGAAAAATAAGAGAGTCATTAGGATGTCAAAAATGGATACTAAAATTACAAAAGTAATCACTCCTATTGATGTAGTGCAAAAGAACAATCCCCTTATTAAAGATATTGCAAAAATATCAGGAAAATGGAGCAAGCGTTGGCCGGACATTGAACAACCATGGCCAGTTGAAGGAACTCTTAACCCGGATGTGATTAAAACAATGCAGGTGCTTGTGTCCACATATAAAGTAAATCAAAAGAAAGGCAAGAAAGGAATGAGACGCACGGAGAAAAGACAAACAGAATTTGGCATTCTGCAACTGTTTGCAAAGGAGGGACAGACATGGTTCGAAGCTGCAAAGGAAAAAAGAGAACAAAGTAGACAAGAAATAAAGAAAAATGAAAAGGAAACAGAAAAATTGATGGAGAAGATTACCACGCCCTTCTCACATACAGCATCTTTACAGAGGCCCCCGCCTTATGAGAAGGAGGTGAAGTTCACTGATGTTTATCCCCAGCTCCCAGTGATTACACAGGAAGGCAACTATCTCTGCAAAGATGAGGATGAACAAATAATAGAGATGGGCAAGGCTAAAACAACCATGAAGATGTACCCGAGCTCCAACAGTACAAAGAAGAAGGAACAGGATCAGGAGACTCTCAGAAAAGTCAACCAAATACAGTTGGTGGATAATAAGAAGAAGAAAAAGAAACAAGCTGTGGTTATGCAGAGCCAGTCACAACTAAATCAATTACCACCACAACCACAGCAAGGACAGATTCAGGTACTTCCACCTGTGGTCTTCACTGTCTCCTTTCCACAGCCAGTTTTTGACCAACCACAAACATGGAGAGGAAGAGGTCAAGGAAATATAGGAAGAGGAAGAGGAGGAAATTTCCAACAGTCTCAAGGAGCGTGTCATAATTGTGGACAACAAGGTCATTTTGCACGTGACTGCTACAGGTTCAGAGGAGGCTTCAGAGGAGGCTTCAGAGGAGGCTTCAGAAGAGGCTTCAGAGGACAACCACAGCCACCCAGGGGACCAGCGAACCCTTACAGGGGTCCAGAACCTGGTTTCTAGGGGTGCCCAGAAGACTCGAAAGGGAGGTGTCAGCTGGTAGTATCAGGGCCGGAGCAAGATCCAAAAATAGAGGTGAAAATAAATGATAAGTCATTGGAAGTAATGGCAGATTGCGGAGCAGCTTTCACCTGTGTTCGGCCTGAAGATGCTATACATCTCCCCATGTCTGACCAATTGGTACGGACAATCGGGTTTGAGGGTGTGAAACAGCTGATTCCTCTCACAAAACCAATTGAGCTCTGCTGTAGAAATCGGAAAATCACACTACCTATTTTGGTGTCAGAACATACGTCCATTGCACTCTTGGGAAGAGATGCTATGTGCAAACTAAATTGCACAATACGGTGTACACCGGACAGCTGTCTGGTGGATGTGCCACCTGATGTCTACCACCAATTATTTAGCGCACCAGAGACCGAGACTTCTTCAGTATATTGGATTGGAAATCTTAGTCCAGAGCTATTAGAGCCAGCCAAGCCGTGGGAGAAGTTCATTGTGGCAAATATGCCTGATGCTAAGCCCCCTGAGTATCCACATCATTGCACGTTGAACTATTTCAAGAAAGCTGACCAATTGGATCCAGAAGAATGGTTGAGTAGTCAACCGAAGCATGTTCAGCTGATCTCATGCTGCATAATTGTGGGACCACAAGGAGCAGCTATGAAGATAAACACCAATGAATATCTTGAGAAAGAGTATGACATTGTGAAAAGTGTGCCACATGTGACTTTAATGGTGGCTGAAGGATTTGAGCAGAAGCAAATAGGAGAAATGATGGCAGAAGCTGAGGAAGCCATTTTTTCACCCATAAAGGAGAATCTTGCTATCTGGATAAGTGAAGAACAGAAGTTCAGGAAAATCCTGATTTCAGCTCAAGGACAAGGACAACCAAAAGTGATACAGATGACACATGAGTCAATGTTCAGCGCTAAATTGGACTCAGACAGCATGAGAGAGGAGATGCTGCAACAAATTCCAGAATGTTTGTGGTCACGACATAGTACTGACATCGGACTTGTGAAGTCAGCCCAACCGGTGAGAGTTGAACTGAGACCAGGAACCAAACCTCCTTGGAAGAACCAATATCCACTAAAGGAAGAGGCAATCAAAGGGATTGAACCACAAATTGAAGGACTGTTAAAAGCAGGTGTAGTGGAAATATGTTTGGATCCTCAGAGCAATACACCTATATTGCCTTTAAAGAAACCAGATGAGTCCTATCGCTTGGTACATGATTTAAGAGCGATAAATGAAGTGGTGCAGGATTTTCCAGCAGATGTACCAGATCCACATACCTTGTTAGCCCAAATCCCTCCAGAGGTGTAGTGGAAAAAACTGCATCTAACAATTAAACTGAAGAAGAGAAGTTCGAGAGAGTCAAGGTCTGAAGATATAAGACTTTATTATCACTTGCAAGAAGTGACAACAGAATCTGAGTTGGTTTGGCAAAGAACTGCCGAGCCGCTCATGGACTCCTCCTTTTAACCTCTTTCTGTTGGTAGAGAAAGTACATCTGTTTACTCAATTAGGATCCCTTCCTTCCTCCTATACGGTCAATAGTGCAAAGAAGCCATTTGTCTGCATTCTTTGACATCAGTTACAACAACAAACCTCCCGACACTAGTCCAGGCCACATTTTATGAGGGGATGTTTGCATTCACACACCTTCCCATGTCACATGGCCCACAGTCAACAAAGCACTTATTCATGTCTTTGCTGACCCCTGTCTCACACACACTTACTTCATTCATATAGCATATGGGCAAGATAACGAATGCTCTTTCTTATTTAATGGTAGAATATAATGAACATATTTCTTTTAAATGTACTAGTAAATTTCTCCCATATATCCCCCCTTTGGGACTTATTAAGTCCCAATGTCAATTACCATTATCTTTAATAACCCAAATTTACAAATGACTACTTGCCGGACTGCTAGATAAACGAACAGTATTCACATTTGATTACCTGGAAAAAACGTCTTGCTTTCTTATCATCACAGGAATTTCAACCTGTTTCAGGGTTTTCAACCTGAACCTTCTACTTAAGCAAGTTAAAAAAGGTTACCAAATGTGCGATACCCTATAAGTGTTTCAATCCTCTGAGTTGGTACCCATAATGAAATATATAATCGAATATAAAAACATGCAATACAAAAATTAAAAGTTAACATAAAAACCTTTAGCATACCTATATCAAATTGCATATTATTGCAAAACATCTTAACATGAGTACAAGTACAAGTGGGTCGAGTGGCCCCCAACCCACGTTGGGCGCCTGGCCCTGCGGCAGGAGCCTTCCCGCTCCGGGATTATGGATGGGAAGACCCTGAGAACCAGCAGTGACACACCCCACAGAGAAAGCCAAGAGCAGGGGGCCAGGCAGACCCCATGCTCCCGATGGAAGTGCTAGGCGAATCACTGCCGTTCTTGGTAGACACAGGGGCCACCCATTCAACTCTGAACCGGCCTCTGTCGCCTCACCATATGTCGCGCAACACCGTGAACGTTGTGGGTTTCTCTGGGATAGGACAACAACTGCCCGTTACCAAGCCATTATCAACCAGACTGGGGAATCAACGGCTACTCCACCCGTATGTCATGTCTCCCCAAGTGCCCGTGAACCTCATGGGTCGTGATCTACTAATACGATTGGGGGCCAGCGTGTTGTGCCCTACAGATGGACTAATTGTGACTCTCCCTGATGGAACTGAACTGGCCTGCGGCCATGCCCTGACAGAAGGGGGCCAGTGGCTATTGGCCTCCCCCGAACCCCAAATGGCAGATATCTACTGGGGTTTAATTGTTACCCCCGGCAGACCACATCCTGAAGGGATCCTCGCCCAGTACGCCCGGTGGAAACCCTGGATTTCTCTGCTGGCACCCTACCTCGTTCCCCCCGACCCGCCCCATGTCACATTATTCTACGATCGAGACCAAACCGAAGTATACGCGGATTTGTTCAGAGATATTGAGAATACTGAGTGGGAAATTGTCACTCACAATATTTACGTAGGTCCCCTAGGTGTCGCAACCGCGGTGGACCTCACGCCCGAGCAGGCGGTCTGGTATCAAATGGCTCCCACCGCGGTTCCCCATGTCTCCTTAGCAATACACCCCAACCATGACGCTAAGGACCTAGGGCCCATGACGAAGACCGCTGTGTCACTGACCGATTGGACTCAGACACAGATCCCCCAGGTGTGTTACTCCCCCTCGACCAAGATATATCGAATCTCACTCACAGGTCGCGATGCCGTCCGTCTAGAACACGACGAAGTAGCTCGTGACCACGGCTGTGAGAGAACTGACCACCCGAGGTTGGCACAGGCTCTGGAAACTTTGCCTCCCCACCTGTGGTCGACCGGACCGACGGACGTTGGCCTGGCTTCTTGCCCCCCGGTGACCTTTGAGGTGACCCCGGGGGGCCCCATTTGGCTCCCTCAGTACTCCAGGAAACCGGAGGCTGAAGCAGGGATAGCAGAGACGATAGAAGGACTAAAAGCCTCTGGGGTGTTAGAACCCTCCACCTCTCCATGGAACACACCTATTCTCCCGGTGGAGAAAGCAGGAACAGGGAAATACCGCATGGCACATGATCTCCGCGCAATCAATAACATCCTCAAAACCCCGATCATACCGGTTCCGAACCCTTACACCGCGCTAAATAGTCTCAGTCCCACGCATAAGTATTTCACTTGCATTGACTTGGCCAATGCGTTTTTCTGTCTACCCCTAGCGCAGGGATGTCGGGATTTTTTCTCGTTCACCTACAAAGGTGAACAATTACGCTACACCAGGATGCCACAGGGGTTTGCGGCGTCCCCAGGCCTTTTTAATCAGGCCCTGCGCGAGGCACTGGACGAGTGCCCCCTCCCGGAGGGCTGCACGTTGATCCAGTATGTTGATGATCTCCTACTGGCCGCCCCCGACGCCGACTCCTGCTTAGCCGCCACGTTGACGGTTCTCCACCGATTGGCAGACACAGGGTTCAAAGTGAGCAAAACCAAACTACAAGGCGTCCGCCAAACGGTCACCTTCTTGGGCCGCGTGGTTTCCAAAACAGGCGCGGGCCTCACCACGAGTCATCGAGACTCCATATTACATCACGCGCGCCCTCAGACGGTGAAACAAATGCTATCCTTCTTAGGATTGACCGGATATAGTCGCGCCTATATTCCAGATTACGCGGGCCGCACACGCCCGTTCCGTGCGCTCGTTAACGCACAAGGCATGCGCAATTTGCGGGCTCCGTTGGTCTGGACCGAACAGGCCGAAGAATCGTTTATCGCACTAAAGCAGGCCCTCGCGTGCGCAACCGACCTGGCCGTCCCAGATTACACTCAGCCGTTTTTCCTCGATGTTTCTGAAACACCAGGCGTCGCTAACGGGGTGTTGTTTCAGAAAAAAGGGGGAGGGAGGAAAGTGCTAATGTACGCCAGCAGCATGCTCGACGAAACCGAGAAACGCCATCCACCGTGCACAAGACATGCCGCAGGTGTTGCGAAGATATTACAGAAAACCGCGCACCTGGTTATGGGCCACCCGCTAACAGTGTTAACCACGCACAGCGTTGTGGCCTACGTGAATTCGGTAAAATTCACCCTCACCCCTCTAAAACAACACCGATTGAGCCGTTTTTTGACCGAACCAAACTTAGTGTTCACGCACGAGGGCATCAATATGGCAGACCACATGGATGTAGAGGGAGGAAAGCCCCACCATTGTGAGGCGCTGGTACAGACAGAGCTCAAAATACGACCCGACCTTGAGACTGACCCGATCCCCGACTCCGAACAACTGTTCACAGACGGCTGCTGTTACAAACACGACACCTACGGACTACAGGCGGGATACGCGGTAGTCCGACTGACCCCGACTGGACACGAGACGATACGATCAGTTAAAATGGAAGGGCAGCAATCGGCCCAGAGGGCGGAAGTCATGGGACTCATTGCGGCCCTGGAGTGGGCAGAGGGGAAAGCTGTGACCATTTATACCGATTCGGCCTACGCAGTAGGGGCAGCCCAGGTGGAGTTGACATTATGGAAACGGGGAGATTACCGCACAGCAGGCGGAAAACCCATCAGACATGCTCGTGAGATGCAGGACCTAGAAAAGGCGCTCCTCCTCCCGCGTAAGGTGGCAGTGGTGAAATGCCGAGGGCATGGGGTAGGAAACAGTGAGGTAGCGAGAGGGAACAGGCAGGCAGACGCCGCGGCAAAGGCTGCAGCCGGCTACCACGTGGCGTTTCAGATGGTGTGTGAGGATGGCCTCATGGGAGAAGAGTTAGACGAAGACACGGTTAGTGAGGCCCAAAAGGGGGCGACGGACCGGGAGAGGACATTGTGGACCCAAAGGGGAGCGACATGTGGGGGAGAATTGTGGAGAAGCCCGGATGGTCGGGTAGTGTTACCACCGGGACTCCAACAGAGTGTGGTGGGAGAAGCCCACGGGTTGGGACATGTGGGAGTGGCTCAGGTGAAACGGAACCTTTGCCACTGGTGGCACCCCTATTTGGACGAAATAATCAAGGAGTATGTGCGGTCCTGCCCGGTGTGCACCATGTACAACCCCCGGCCGGGGATCCGGCCGGAAATGGGAAAGTTCCCGCTTCCCGAGTGCCCAGGGGGAGAAATCGTGATTGACTACACCGACATGATGGTCCCGGTGAGGGGACAGCGGTACCTCCTCGTGTGTGTGGATGCTCTGACCGGCTGGCCGGAAGCATGCCCCACCAAGAGGGAGGACAGCGCCACGGTGGTCAAGTTCCTCATAAATCAGTACATCCCCCGGCACGGGTTCCCGCGCAAAGTCCGAAGTGACAACGGGACCCATTTTAAGAATAAAGACCTCCAGAGGGTGGAGGCGGCACTAGGTCTCAGACACGCGTTCGGGACGGTGTACCACCCACAGTCGCAGGGAAAAGTTGAAAGAATGAATCAGACACTAAAAACAAAATTGGCCAAAATATGTGCACAGACCTCCCTCAACTGGGTGGACGCCCTCCCAATCGCGCTGATGTCCATACGGAGTTCACTTAATAGGGGAACCGGGTTCACGCCGTATGAGTTACTTACCGGGCGCCAGTTCCCTGGGCCCAGCGCAGCGCCAAAGTGGGGGGAGGAACAGGAAATGTTGCTAAGAAAAGCATACTTTAACGACCTGCGAGCCCTTGTTGCCAGTTTTGCCTCACAGGTGGAAGAGACGAGGGGAAGCCCAGGTGACTCCGAGCTCCACACGGCAGAGTGGGTCCTGCTGAGGGTCATCAAGCGAAAGTGGGCGGACCCCCGGTGGACGGGACCACATCGGGTCACCGAGCGCACCTCCCGCGCCGTCCGGCTCGAGGGAAAAGGGGACACGTGGTATCACTGGAGCCAGTGTGCCCCAGCCTTCAACCCGGGCAGCCAACGACCAGATCCTCACAGCACCACAACACAGCCCGACCTCAGAGGAACGGGCGGCAGCCGCCCAATCGAGGCACTCACTGTTAGCTGCAAGGGTGATAGTGCTGGAAACCTCTCCCCTAGGTCATAGAGGAGCGAGGCGGGACGGTCACCATTCCCCGCCCAGAAGCAGACTGTCCAACTGCATGGAACCCCAGCTGCTTCTCCTTCTGAGTGGTTTATGGTCCATGGTGTGGTTGAGAGTTTGTGTGTGGATGTTTATAATTTTATTGATTTTTGTGCTGGTTTTGTTGACATTGGAACTGACCGGCAACATCCAGCTGTACTAGACGCTAATCGCAACAATGAAGGTTGGGGGACTAGCCCTGTTCACGGCCCTCCTCTTGTTCGGGGAACAGATCGAAACCGCGGCGGGGCCTGAGAAGGACGCGTGTTTGAATAAATATGGGGGGCTAGAGTTGAACTACACACAGGGGCACAAAACGACCTTTGTGTTTGATTTATGCATGGTTATTAATTGTGGGCCCCAACCATGGACCCAGGCAAAGACGTGGCGGGGCTATAAACTGTATGCCTGTTTTGACTCCAGTGTACATCGCCAATGCGCGACAAGAGGTTATACGAGCGGGCCTTGGTGTAGAACCTGGAGCCAGGTGGTAGCGTATACCAGCGGTTCCTGGACCTCCACTAAAATGGCCAGGAAACTGGGAGGAGACATATGGGACAAATTAGAGCTACAACGAAATTACGACTGGATTTCGAATCCCGTGGCCCTTTCATTGGAGTGGGATGTTTCCCCCGCCCAGACCCCGTCCAATAGTAGTTTGTACCTGGTCGTAGGGGTGGAATTAACCGGAAAGGATACCATGGGGCTGATCAAAATCAATTTCTTGCCCCCTCAGCGCACCCCCAACACCCCTGAGGCTAGCAAAGATCATTTCATGCCTCCGCCTGACCGGGCTCCAGCTCGAGCCGTGGCCATAATCGATGGTACTTTGAAACCCCTAGATGTGATTCAGATGGCCACCGGATACCGAGAGAGTAATCTCTGGTTGAGTTGGATGGCCCAGACAGCCCGAGAGCAGGGGCTGGGGAACTGCATAGCGTGTGCGGCGGCTCGACCTTACCTAGTCACGGATCCTGCGCCGTTATATCCTCAGGACGCCTGGGGATACGGTTGTATGCTCCGATTGACCCGCGAGGCGACTCCACCAAAGTGCAACACCTTAGCTAGACTATTCCCGCCCATGGACAACGAAACACTTTCGGGACCATTTACGCCCCATAAGGGCGCAGGTAATTACACCTGTTTCAATTTGACCCACGACAAACCCCAGTTTCAACTAGGACAGATCCCGGAGGACTGGTGTAACACCACCCGAGCGGGAAATGGTGCTATTGATCGAGCTCTCTGCATGCGCCTGATAATCACGGCAGTGGAAAAGAGGGACAGCACGGTCCCCCACGTACAGATAATGCCGTTGTTGGCCGAGAACTGGGTGGATGACTCCGAGAGAGAGGAGAACCCCCGCGTGGACGAGCAGATGATGTCGATCGAACCCCGGGCAGATGACTCCTATTTGTATGAGCTGGAAAGACCTCATTTTAGATGTGACCCCTAGGAGGAAAAGGACATGTAAGCCGGAGTGTTTGTGGGTTTCTAGCGCACAATAGTCGGGTAAGGCTGTAAGAGTCTCCGACTGGGTGTGGATGAAAGTGGTGAAAATGACAACCGCCTTTAGTCGACCCGGGTTCAAGAGAGAAAGGTCAAAACAGCGGAGTAAGCACACCTCGCATGAGGTTAAGAGCAGAAAAACTGTGAGACCCAGTATCACACCCAGGGAGACACTGTTCCATAAGAAATCACCCGGTACTTTTTGTTTGCTCATTAAATAAATGCTTAAGTTTAGTATAAGGTTAATAAATGTTTACATTTAGTATAAGGTTAACGAAAGTTTAATAATAAGTTTAGTATAAGGTAAAAGAGAGTTAGATCTGTGCAGTTGGTTGAAGATTTTGTTGTTAAACATGGTCCAGGTGGTGAGTGAATGCCATCCTCGCGTTCAGTAATATGGATGTTGGTAGGTTTTCCCACTAAGACAAATGGGGTTTTCCCTACCAATCACTCCTGGTGCCATGCATTGTCATGAATTGTGTAGTGTTTGTTGTACATGTCATTGCGATGTTGTATTTGTTTTCCCCATGGTTATTATATGTTGTAATTACTGTTTTAGAGTGACCTCATATTTAATGAGGTCAAAAGGGGGATTGTTGGATGTAGTATAGCGCACAAAACGGCGGCAAATAGAAATAACAGGGCATTTTACTTAAAATGGTGCCCAACATATAAAATGTCTCTTTATGACATCTCTCATCCAAATAGCCTTTATGACGACTTGCAAAATAACCTTTATGACAACTGGCCTAGGACGATATATATATAGGAGCGTGTCCAAAGACTCGAGCTCTCTCTCGTTTGGTCGCTCCTGCTTTGGGGTCGTCTCCTGGTCTTTGTCATTGTGCCAATAAAGGATCCATTCTGCATCGCATCCGTCTCCATCTGATTGAAGAATCTCTCGACATCAACAAACCTGGGAGGGATCGGTTTCCCAGATCCCAACAGTGCTCACCTACAAGTGATAGCACATAACGGAACGTGTCCACACTGATTTGGATTTCAACAAATAGTGTGGCTAAATCCATTCATGAGGAGCCTCACAAGCTCAGACTGCAGAATGCCACACTTCAAATCTGAGTGTCACTTTTTATCTCAGTGTCCAGTGTTCTAGTCCCTGTTCAGACATTCATTAATTGCAGAAGTTCACACAATTCATACAGGTAAACATTAGAGAGCATCCCAAGTGTCATTCCCAACTGGATGTTCATTATGGTTGACGTTGTCCTTTAAAAATCATGATAGACAGGTAGTTTACATTTGGAATGTTCATTATTTGTAATACACTTCACCGGTACAGGTCGAAAAGAATGTCTTGAATTAGTATGAGAGTGGATGCAAGCATCAACGTGCTAATATCTTGGGAATGCTGAGAATAAGAAAGCAAGGTGCCCTTTTTCATCACAGGTTAAAGCTATGCTTTTTTCATACAACAGCTGAAAGTAGAGCACAAATGCAGTCCCCCATTACCGCATACTATGCAGTTGTGATTCCCACAATTTGGGAATTTGCAGGGGTCAACACAATCAGAGTGCTTTGACTTTGCCTCACACTGGGCAAACGTCCTTACTGATCAATGTATCACCCCTGCCAGGTAAGTATACCAAAGAGGTGCTTGCCTTCTCTTGTCACACTCAGCAGATAAGAAAAGAAACCAGTTCTCTTTGGAAGACAGGCTCAGGTGAGGATCAGACTTTTAATCTGAGGGTCCAAGGTTAGAGTGCCTGCTCAGGTGTGTTGTTCTGCTGAGGAAGTTCACTTCACTTGTACAGGGGAACGTTGGAGACTATGAGTGTGCAACCTAGCATTTAGAAGCTTGGGAATTCCATCACTTCCCAATAAGCCTATCCTTTTTTCACACCAAAACTCAGGGTTTGTGTGCAAAGGAAATCCCCCACAACCACAAAGTGGTTCAGACTTTTAATCTGAGGGTTCAAGTCCCAGTCTGTGTCACCCTGTCTTACCCCAACTGCATGGCCAGCAAGCCACAGGTAATATTTCTCATTTTAATTGAATACAACATGCCTTTTAAACAGAATTGTAAAGCCCCTTCTTTAATGGGGTTTCCACAACCCTGACCAAAATGACATGAATGACATCTTTTGTTCAGTCTTGATATCCCCCTTTGAGAGCCATTGTGCCTGATTGTTAAAATGCCAAGCCTTTTGATTTGAAGAGCAAGTTTATTGGAGAATGCAGGCATTGATCCTGCTACCTCTCGCATGCGAAGCAAGCGCTCTACCATTTGAGCTAATTCCCCCTAGAATGTCAAGTATTTCCTTGACAAACTTCATTACTAAGATTACCTGGGTGCTCACCGACAAGTGATGCACATTAAGGAATGCGTGCACACTGATTTGGATTTCAACAAATAGTTTGGCTAAATCCTTCCATGCGGAGCCTCACAAGCTCAGACTGCAGAATGCCCCACTTCAAATCTGAGGGTCCAAGGTTCAAGTCCCTGCTCAGGTGTGTTGTTCGGCTGAGGAAGTTCACCTCAATTGTACAGGGGAAAGTTGGAGAGCAGTCAAAGTGTCATTCTACACCAATGCATTACAATTAAAAATTCCCATGTGTAATCGACCACTATGAGTGTGCAACCTAGCATTTAGAAGCTTGGGAATTCCATCACATCCCAATAAGCCTATGCTTTTTTCACACCACAACTAAGGGTGTGTGTGCAAAGGAAGTCGCCCACAACCACAGACACTGCAGTTGGGATGCCCACATTTGGTTTGCACCACCCTGAATGATAGGCTTGGCCAAATCTTTTGTTTAGTCTAGATATCCCCCTTCTAGAGCCATTGTGCCTGATTGTTAAAATTCCAAGCCCTTTGATTTGAAAGAGCATGTGTACTGGTGAATGCAGGCGTTGATCCTGCTACCTCTCGCATGCTAAGCAAGCGCTCTACCATTTGAGCTAATTCCCCCATGTGAGAGATGAACATTTCCTTGGGAAACCTCATCATTAAGACTACCTGGGTGCTCACCTCCAAGTGATAGCACATTAAGGAAAGCGTCCGCAATGATTTTGATTTCAACAAATAGTGTGGCTAAATCCTTTCATGAGGAGCCTTACAAGCTCAGACTGCAGAATGCCCCACTTTAAATCTGAGTGTCCAGGGTTCAAGTCCCTGTTCAAACACATTTATTTACTGCAGAAGTTCACACAATTCATACAGGTAAACATTAGAGAGTATCCCAAGTGTCATTCCCAACTAGATAAGAAAATAAACCAGTTCTCTTTGGAAGACATGCTCAGGTGAGCATCAGACTTTTAATCGGAGGGTCCAAGGTTAGAGTCCCTGCTCAGGTGTGTTGTTCTGCTGAGGAAGTTCACTTCACTTGTACAGGGGAAAGTTGGAGACTATGAGTGTGCAACGTAGCATTTAGAAGCTTGGGAATTCCATCACATCCCAATAAGCCTATCCTTTTTTCACACCACAACTCAGGGTTTGTGTGCAAAGGAAATCCCCCACCACCACAAAGTGGTTCAGACTTTAAATCTGAGGGTCCAAGGTTCAAGTCCCTCTTCTGCTGAGGAATTCACATCACTTGTACAGGGGAGTGTTGGAGAGCAGTCAAAGTGTCATTCTGCACTAATGCATTACAATCAAAAATTCCCATGTGTAATCAACCACTATGAGTGTGCAACCTAGCATTTAGAAGCTTGGCAATTCCATCACATCCCAATAAGCCTATCCTTTTTTCACACCACAACTCAGGGTGTGTGTGCAAAGGAAATCCCCCACAACCACAAAATAAGCAGTCAAGATGCCCACACTTGGGGGAATTTGGCCAGCAGAGTCGGATGCAATGATATTACCTCACCCTGGCACAATCAGAGTGCTATGACATAGCCTCACACTGGTCAAACGTCCTGAACAATGTTTCACCCGTGGCATGTAAGGATACCAAAAAGGTGCTTACATTCTGTCACACCCAGCAGAAAACCAAAGGAACCAGTTCTCTTTGAAAGACAGGCTCAAGAACACCTGAGTAGCTCAGCTGGCAGAGCATCAGACTTTTAATCTGAGGGTCCAGGGTTCAAGTCCCTGCTCGGGTGTGTTGTACACTTGAGAAAGTCCCCTTCACTTGTACGGTTTGAGTGCAGTCTAAGAGTTGTCTGCACTGGTGCATCACAATTAACGGTTCTCACTTGTAAAAGACCGTTTGAGCTAATTCCCCCTAGAATATCAGGCATTTCCTTGAGAAACCTCATTACAAAGATTACCTGGGTGCTCACCTGCAAGTGATTGAGGTGTCTGGAAGGTTTGAGCTGAATAGGTCGCTGAGATATAGTGCGGTCATAATATTAACTATGTTATTATTAGATTTATTGCTTAAGAATGAAAACGTCAGGACATAGGCTGAGCGGGCACCTATGGGTTGGAACCAGATGTGGTATGTTATCTCTGTACAGCTTTAAAAGCGAATGCAGAGCGTCACTTGGCAGAGATTCCATCCGGCTCGGGTCTCTCCCAGGACATCCATGGCAAGTCTGGTTTGATGCTGATTTGTGTAATAAAATTATTATTTTATTCAAGTCAGTGTCAGCGGTCACTCCTTCATTCTTCAGCACATCACACCCATCAAGAAACTAAACTACAAAGTGGCGTCACGAATCAGGATCTGTTGGGCCTCATCTGCCGATGCTGCCTGCTCCAGCGAACTGCCGCTCTCAGGGTGAGTGACCTCTCACAAAATTGAGCTGTTATGTGGGCTGGAGCAGTGTGTTTTTGGCAGGGAGACTGCACTGAGATTATGCGGAGATGGAGATGATGTGTTGATGTGTGAAGTGAGTTTCCGTCTAAATTGGGGTTAATTAAGATGTAAAAGATGTAAATAAGGGGAATAAGAGAATAATAAGTGAAGAAAAAGATAATTAAGTTGAAATAGAGAATAGAGACAAGAGAAATAAAAGTTAGAAGTTGAAATAGAGAATAGAGAGGAGAGAAATAAAAGCTAAAAGTTAAAAGTTGAAATAGAGAATAGGGACGAGAGAAATGAAAAATGAAGTTAAAAGTAAAAGTTAAAGGCTTAAAAGATGTTGAGAAAGTAGAAATAAAAAGTAATTGTAGAATGGCAGAACTAGTAGCCAAAAGTTATTTAAATAACCATGCAAGATAAACGAAGACAGGGCCTGTATCTCGTTAAACAGTAAGACATGTGTACATTAAATGCTGTGTGAAAGTTGGCCGAATGAAAATATAATATAGTCAAATCTAGGTAGGAAAAAACAAGAGGAAATAACCCTGGCCAGGGGAATTGACTCAAAATAAAGTTATATGAATAAAGATGAAAAAGAAGAAAGTAAAGTGAAAAAGAGATAAAAGTTAAAAGCCTAAAGTGAGATGAAAAAAATAAAAGCAAATAAAAAGAGTTACAAGTTAAAGGCTAAAGATGAAAAATAAAGTTTGAGCTAAAGTAAGATGAAAAGGATAAAGTTAAATAAAAACAGTTACAAGTTAAAGGCTCAAAAGATGAAAAAATAAAGTTTGTAAAGAAAAGTGAGGAAAAACAGGGCAGAACCTGCTCTGGAGAACTAGTGAACATGCATGATGAGAGAATCTGATTAAAAAGAATTTGTTAAAAGTGTGGCCAAAGTAAAATTTTAAAAGTCTGGCCAAAGTGAAAATTTTGATGAAATTAGAAAAGTATAAATGAGTCGACGTAAAACATAAAGCTAAGCGCTGTTAAAGTCTCTGGGGATTAGATGTTCTGCTGGTCAGACATATCTTTTTCTTTTTTTTTTCTTTTTGTGTGTGTGAGTGTGAAAGTGCCGCGGCTGCAGAGGTAGAAGAGCTTTGTGTAATGTTTTGTGTATGTGATATAGAATATATGTGTTATTAATAGGTATACATATGTGGTGAGCATTTGAATAATACATAAAGAGAAACATTTCTTGCCCCTTTAGTGATAAACATATATGAGCCTGTTTACGGACTTTGTAAAGTTGATAAAAATATATGAGCCTTTCTTTAAGGACTTTTGATAAATATATATGAGCCTTTTTCTCTAAGGACGTTTGATAAATATATATGAGCCTTTTTTCCAAGGACGTTTGTGCATTTGATAAAGGATATGAACCTTTACAAGACTTTATATAGTTGATAACAAAATGATCCTTCTGAAGGACTAGAGCCACAGTCTGCCTACACATACATGTACACATCCAGAAAAGAAAAGAAAATCTCCTGCTCTGAATTGGAAGTGGGATTTGTGATTTGTTTGATTGGCGTGTGGGTTTTTTCTTTTTCTTTTTGTGCTTGGGGTGTGTGTGGCGGTGATTTCTGTGAGTCCTGTCTGGTTAAAAGAGCAGATGGTCTTGTTGGGGTGAAGGGAGACTCTGGTTCTTGATGCAAGAAAAGAGGTTTTGTGTTTCGACTGCTGAGAGAAAACAGTTTTAATATACGAGTGTGCGTAACTGCATTGAACTGGGCTGTCCCTACGGGAGCCAAAACAGGATGTTCACTCGCTGACGACCAGTCCATACTGGAAGTCTTTGCTAAACTTAAGAGGTGGAGCAAGGGGTGGTGCTTCACACAAGAGTGGAATTTAGTTAACTCCTCCTGACAAGAGGGGCTGGTGAGCCCCCTCTCTACTCTTTTCTCTCAGTAGTTAGAAGAAAGAATAAAAAGGATAAAATACAATTAAATAGATAAATAGAATAAAAATAATTAAATAAAATAAAAATAAATAGATAAATAGAATAAAAATAACTAATTAAAAGTGATATCAGATTGACTAATATATTCTTTGGACTTTAAATGCATTGCATGATTAAAAGTAACCATTGCTTTATTTCAAGTGTGCGCAAAATAAAAAAGCTGATAATGTATGTCACACTGAATTGTATCACAGTGTGTATAAGAATTTAGAGTGAGCCTAAGGCATTGAACTCTTCTGTTATTCTTTTTCTTTTTTCTTTCTTCCTCTCTTTTACTATGCTGAGTGAAAGCTGAGTGAAAGCTGGGGGAAAGACAGAGAAGATGGAAGGAGTCTGAACTGAATCATCCATAGGGCAGATGACAAGACATCTGGCAGATCTTCACAGACACTGAGGCTTGCGGATGACAACGTTCTGGAATCCTGAATCCATCCAAACCAATTAAAGGCCAGTACGGTTTTATCCACAAACTCTTTCAACAGACCTCACCTGCATTTACCTATATACCTATAAATTTAGTTATAATAAATGTGTTTAGCTTGTCTTCACATATGCGTTTGTAGTAGTTCTTTTTCATACATTGCATTTGCAATTATTTAGTGAGAGACTTGGCAACGGACTGACCAATTAAGGCATTTGCCTAATTAATAGGGTATTATTGACTGATTGATTGATTGATCATGTGGAAAAGCTGATTTGATTTAAATACTGTTCTGTGAATATTGGTTTCATTATCTGGGTATGATTTATCTATGCTGTTTTGAGAATGAACACTGATATCATTTTGATAATTGAACATAAATGAGTGTGAATGATAGTGAACAAGTGAATTGGCTTTCACAAGTGGGAAGCGATTGGTCTCCTTTGGGGTTGGCAAATTCAGCTGTTGTTGGTTGAGTGTGATTACACGGTGCTTTATAAAGACATTTTTAATATAATTCAATTTGATTTACAATAAAAGAAAAATAAGAGAGTCATTAGGATGTCAAAAATGGATACTAAAATTACAAAAGTAATCACTCCTATTGATGTAGTGCAAAAGAACAATCCCCTTATTAAAGATATTGCAAAAATATCAGGAAAATGGAGCAAGCGTTGGCCGGACATTGAACAACCATGGCCAGTTGAAGGAACTCTTAACCCGGATGTGATTAAAACAATGCAGGTGCTTGTGTCCACATATAAAGTAAATCAAAAGAAAGGCAAGAAAGGAATGAGACGCACGGAGAAAAGACAAACAGAATTTGGCATTCTGCAACTGTTTGCAAAGGAGGGACAGACATGGTTCGAAGCTGCAAAGGAAAAAAGAGAACAAAGTAGACAAGAAATAAAGAAAAATGAAAAGGAAACAGAAAAATTGATGGAGAAGATTACCACGCCCTTCTCACATACAGCATCTTTACAGAGGCCCCCGCCTTATGAGAAGGAGGTGAAGTTCACTGATGTTTATCCCCAGCTCCCAGTGATTACACAGGAAGGCAACTATCTCTGCAAAGATGAGGATGAACAAATAATAGAGATGGGCAAGGCTAAAACAACCATGAAGATGTACCCGAGCTCCAACAGTACAAAGAAGAAGGAACAGGATCAGGAGACTCTCAGAAAAGTCAACCAAATACAGTTGGTGGATAATAAGAAGAAGAAAAAGAAACAAGCTGTGGTTATGCAGAGCCAGTCACAACTAAATCAATTACCACCACAACCACAGCAAGGACAGATTCAGGTACTTCCACCTGTGGTCTTCACTGTCTCCTTTCCACAGCCAGTTTTTGACCAACCACAAACATGGAGAGGAAGAGGTCAAGGAAATATAGGAAGAGGAAGAGGAGGAAATTTCCAACAGTCTCAAGGAGCGTGTCATAATTGTGGACAACAAGGTCATTTTGCACGTGACTGCTACAGGTTCAGAGGAGGCTTCAGAGGAGGCTTCAGAGGAGGCTTCAGAAGAGGCTTCAGAGGACAACCACAGCCACCCAGGGGACCAGCGAACCCTTACAGGGGTCCAGAACCTGGTTTCTAGGGGTGCCCAGAAGACTCGAAAGGGAGGTGTCAGCTGGTAGTATCAGGGCCGGAGCAAGATCCAAAAATAGAGGTGAAAATAAATGATAAGTCATTGGAAGTAATGGCAGATTGCGGAGCAGCTTTCACCTGTGTTCGGCCTGAAGATGCTATACATCTCCCCATGTCTGACCAATTGGTACGGACAATCGGGTTTGAGGGTGTGAAACAGCTGATTCCTCTCACAAAACCAATTGAGCTCTGCTGTAGAAATCGGAAAATCACACTACCTATTTTGGTGTCAGAACATACGTCCATTGCACTCTTGGGAAGAGATGCTATGTGCAAACTAAATTGCACAATACGGTGTACACCGGACAGCTGTCTGGTGGATGTGCCACCTGATGTCTACCACCAATTATTTAGCGCACCAGAGACCGAGACTTCTTCAGTATATTGGATTGGAAATCTTAGTCCAGAGCTATTAGAGCCAGCCAAGCCGTGGGAGAAGTTCATTGTGGCAAATATGCCTGATGCTAAGCCCCCTGAGTATCCACATCATTGCACGTTGAACTATTTCAAGAAAGCTGACCAATTGGATCCAGAAGAATGGTTGAGTAGTCAACCGAAGCATGTTCAGCTGATCTCATGCTGCATAATTGTGGGACCACAAGGAGCAGCTATGAAGATAAACACCAATGAATATCTTGAGAAAGAGTATGACATTGTGAAAAGTGTGCCACATGTGACTTTAATGGTGGCTGAAGGATTTGAGCAGAAGCAAATAGGAGAAATGATGGCAGAAGCTGAGGAAGCCATTTTTTCACCCATAAAGGAGAATCTTGCTATCTGGATAAGTGAAGAACAGAAGTTCAGGAAAATCCTGATTTCAGCTCAAGGACAAGGACAACCAAAAGTGATACAGATGACACATGAGTCAATGTTCAGCGCTAAATTGGACTCAGACAGCATGAGAGAGGAGATGCTGCAACAAATTCCAGAATGTTTGTGGTCACGACATAGTACTGACATCGGACTTGTGAAGTCAGCCCAACCGGTGAGAGTTGAACTGAGACCAGGAACCAAACCTCCTTGGAAGAACCAATATCCACTAAAGGAAGAGGCAATCAAAGGGATTGAACCACAAATTGAAGGACTGTTAAAAGCAGGTGTAGTGGAAATATGTTTGGATCCTCAGAGCAATACACCTATATTGCCTTTAAAGAAACCAGATGAGTCCTATCGCTTGGTACATGATTTAAGAGCGATAAATGAAGTGGTGCAGGATTTTCCAGCAGATGTACCAGATCCACATACCTTGTTAGCCCAAATCCCTCCAGAGGTGTAGTGGAAAAAACTGCATCTAACAATTAAACTGAAGAAGAGAAGTTCGAGAGAGTCAAGGTCTGAAGATATAAGACTTTATTATCACTTGCAAGAAGTGACAACAGAATCTGAGTTGGTTTGGCAAAGAACTGCCGAGCCGCTCATGGACTCCTCCTTTTAACCTCTTTCTGTTGGTAGAGAAAGTACATCTGTTTACTCAATTAGGATCCCTTCCTTCCTCCTATACGGTCAATAGTGCAAAGAAGCCATTTGTCTGCATTCTTTGACATCAGTTACAACAACAAACCTCCCGACACTAGTCCAGGCCACATTTTATGAGGGGATGTTTGCATTCACACACCTTCCCATGTCACATGGCCCACAGTCAACAAAGCACTTATTCATGTCTTTGCTGACCCCTGTCTCACACACACTTACTTCATTCATATAGCATATGGGCAAGATAACGAATGCTCTTTCTTATTTAATGGTAGAATATAATGAACATATTTCTTTTAAATGTACTAGTAAATTTCTCCCATATATCCCCCCTTTGGGACTTATTAAGTCCCAATGTCAATTACCATTATCTTTAATAACCCAAATTTACAAATGACTACTTGCCGGACTGCTAGATAAACGAACAGTATTCACATTTGATTACCTGGAAAAAACGTCTTGCTTTCTTATCATCACAGGAATTTCAACCTGTTTCAGGGTTTTCAACCTGAACCTTCTACTTAAGCAAGTTAAAAAAGGTTACCAAATGTGCGATACCCTATAAGTGTTTCAATCCTCTGAGTTGGTACCCATAATGAAATATATAATCGAATATAAAAACATGCAATACAAAAATTAAAAGTTAACATAAAAACCTTTAGCATACCTATATCAAATTGCATATTATTGCAAAACATCTTAACATGAGTACAAGTTAACTTAGTAAATCACTTAGCATAGTGAGTTCAGTTATAAATGTCATGTAAGCGGCAGCCTGTTATTTAAGTAGAGTCTTGCATGTGTTGTTTCCTCTATAAATCGTGAAAAACATCTAAATCATTATCTCTCCACAACCCATAACCTAGATAAACATCATATAAGTACTTCAACAAATGCATAACACAAAATTAAACAAACTTTCAGCATGCATTGAAAGTCATCCTTACAGGAAGTATGTAACACAGAATAAGAAATAAAACTTAAATTCTTTCAACATGCATTGTCGTGGATGATCAGGTGATCTTCATGTATTGGTGTGCTGTATGTTTGTGGGGGGTTTTGGGCATTATTGTAGTCGTTGCTTCAGCTTTCATCAGCCTCTTCATGTCCGGTTATTTGATGAGTTCAGTGTTCATCCTGCTTAACAAGGGTGTGACCCACATGGAGAGGTTACTAGCACAATCACATGTGAGCCTCCTCAAGGCCAGGTCAAACCTTGAATTTCTCCCCTTCCATGTCGTCATCATCCCCATATTCACTCTGGCTTTTATTCCCAACATATTCCCATTCTAATCCTTTCTCCTCACCTATGCCTTTGGACATAAGGAACATTTGCTTGTTTAGCCTAGATTCTATCATGGACCTTAGTATTGGAATACAACAACAAAAAATCAATCCCATCATTGTGAATACAATCAAAAGAACTAATCCTATTTGAGCCAATATTGTTCCCCATTTTCCCATACGCAGTTCTAGCCATGACATCCAATCATTCCCATGTCCCGCATTGTCTTTAACCTCCTGTCTTAGCTTTTTAAGTTTATTCATGGCAAGTGTGAATGTTCCGTTCGGTGAAGTATTATTTGGGATAAAGGTACAACACATTTCGCCTATGAGTTCACACACTCCTCCCTTTTCCGCTAAGAGCCAATCTAATGCTTGCCTGTTTTGCCAAGCCACAGCGCTTGTGGCCTCCAACTGTTGACCTAGGGCGGATAGAGCATCATCCGTATAGTTGATAAATCGTTGTTGATTGTAATAAATGTAGTTAATCCATTCTGTGTTTTTTACTAATCCTATCATTGGCATAATGGCTTCAAATCCTGCAGCTACTTCGTTCCTGGCCTTGTATATGCTTGGTATACCTCTGGGTTGTCCTATTTCATCAATTTTAATTCCCTCATCCGGTTTGTATTCTCTTTTTTTCCTATCTAATCTATTGGTCTTTAAATTTTCGACATCCCTGTCTAATGCCGGAAGTAACACAATTTCCGTTACGACTCGTACTCTTGCACACCTTCCATACCATTAAACAGGTAGCATGACACGAATAATTTTGGTCCCACAGATCCAAAAATGGTCTGCTATTACTTTATCCTGCTCTAGTAGTACACCTTCATACCACATGTTTGCCATAAATGATTCTGCTGCTATTCGGGCAGGGTCTGTTGGATGTTTATCACTTTTTATCATCGGTGGTGGGCTTTTGTCGGTCTCATACATGGCAACATTCCAGATTGTCTTACATTTGGCTTCTTCCATATAGCCCACATCTACGGCCTCATCTAGCTTTTTGTCGTTTTGATAACAGTCTAATCCTTCCTCTACGTAAAAATCTGTTCCTACCGGAAGTGTTGCCTTGCCTACTTCGTGGGTCAGAGTTACATCCATTTCTATACATTTGTTCATTGTAATTCCCACAGGCCAATTTTTGTGTATCAAATATTGGGAAAACCTTTCTGTTCCTAGAAACATTAAACATCGTAGCGGACACAACTCGTAATGATATTGATTCTCGTCCCAGGATATACTCGTTGTTACTCGTAATTTATTTAGTTTGGCTAGTCCTTCCATCACTTCCTCCTCTGTTCCTTGAATCTGTTTTTCGTTGGTTCTGCATTCTTCCCAATCATGTTCATAGTTCACTACGTATGATGCACTTTGACGATTTTTACTACATAAATAACAATTATCTGCATCTATCTGTTCCCCAGTAAACCTAACCCATTTGTACCAGCTATTTCCTATTGCTTGATCATACAACCTGTCTACAGTTATTACTTTAATTTTCCGTTTGAAGTGATCAGATGTATCTTGTTTAACAGATATATCCTGTTTTATGGCTCTTGTTGTTTTATTTGATCTTTTTTCAGGATGGACATCCTCTATTGCTGTCGCCTCTGTGCTTAAGACATTTTCTCTTGGAGCTATTGTGGTGATTGTCCCTTCCGTCTGAAAAATGGATACGGCATCATCTGTTGTTATCACACTACCCTTTACGGTGACGCTTGTTATATTAGTATTATTATTAATTATGTCCGAATCCATAGTTAATATTTTATTTGCCTTGGTCATATCATTATTCTCTTGTATTATACAAGAGGCATTTTGTCTTAATAAGGAAAATATTTTTGTATCTTCACGTATATTTGGAATCTGCAGTTTCGTAATTTCTAATCTGTAGTGGTTTATTTCATAGTTCCATTGATTTGTAGGTTCGACTGTAAAACACCAGTATGCATGAGTCTTTGAAATACTTATTTTGCATTGTTCTTGTCCCCAGATAATTGGTTTGAACTCCTTGAGCATCATTACCGCACATTGACGTTCTCCATCTGCCATAACACTTAAGATAATTTGTTCATTGTCAAATTTTACTTCTTGTGGGGGTGTTTCAATATGTAAGGCTTCTCTCTCTGACCTCTTTTTCCTTACACTATTTACTTTTCCTGAATACCTCGGGGCTAGCCTTTCCTGCAACACTGTCATGTTTTCTCTGTTGTTACCATCTGATTCCTGGTTGTTCCAGGTCTGCTCTGTTAGTGTGATTTCATCCTTCCTCTGAATCCGTCCTTGGGCCACTGGGATCTGCCCAAAGCCGTAGAGGATCAGGAACAGCTTCATCAGCTTCAACATCATCATCCTCCTGGCTGGGCTAGGTCTGGTCTTGGGGTGGTGGGTCAGTATCGGGTGCGTCTGCATCCGACTCCTCCCCACTCTCTTCCCTCGTCCTGGGTTGCGCAGCTTTCGTGCAGTGGTTGAGGTGGTACCAGGTGGAACTCCCTTCCACCTGGATGGCAGTTGGGGTTGCATTGGTGACTTTGTATGGTCCTTCTCTCCTGGGCTCGTTCCACTTTCTCCGGAACACCCTTAGGTACACCTGGTCGCCTGGTTCCACCCCCCTTGGTGGGTCGTCTTCTGGTTCTGGTACTCGGTTCTTCTCCTGTTGGAATATATGCTTATGTATGCCAGTTAGTTGCTTGATATATTCTCTAATTTCTAATTGCAATTGTTCCAGTGGAGGACCCTTATGGGGTCCTCTGAGGTTAGGTGCAGGCATGGGTCGACCCGTGAGCATTTCGTGCGGAGTTAAATGTGTCATTCTGTTAGTTTGCATGCGATAACTCATTAGTGCTAATGGGAGTGCATCTACCCAGTTCAATTTAGCACTTGCACAAATTTTGTTAATTTTTGTCTTGATTGTTCCATTCACTCTTTCCACCATTCCTTGTGATTGAGGGTGATACACACAACCCAATCTTTGTTTGACATGTAATTGCTGTATTACTTGTTTAACAGTTTTTTGGATAAACGCAGAGCCGTTGTCTGAGCTTATTTCTGTTGGAATTCCAAACCTTGGCATGACCTCTCTGGTCAAAAATTTGATTACTGTAACCGCACCCTGATCTTTTGATGGGACTGCCTCCACCCATCTGCTAAATCTGTCAATGACTACAAGCATGTATCTTTTCCCATTTACTTTTTTGATCATGTCCACATAGTCTAAGACTAGATGTCTGAATGGTCCCTCTGGTGTTGGAATGTGTCCCAATGGGGTGGTGATTGTTTTTCTTACATTATTTTTCGCACATACTTCACATTCATTGAGCTGATTTTCAACCATTGTTTGCAAGTATGGTGACCAAAAACCTTGTTTTCTGATTCTCCTTACTACTTCCCCCCTTGCGCAATGGTCAAAACCATGCGCATTAGTGATAAGCAATCCTAACAACGCGGTCGGTGCCACTAACATCCCATCATGAGTTCTCCATAACCCAGTCGGAGTGCGCACCGCACCCCTCTTCAGCCACATGTTTTGCTCATAGACACCAGCCTTCTCTTGCATGCGGACAACATCATCTTCAGTAGGTGACGCCACAGGCATAATCAACACTGCCTGAATCAGAACACAACTGTTAGAGGCTCTCTTGGCCGCCTCATCTGCAGCACTGTTACCTTTTGTGATATAGTCATTTCCTTTCTTGTGTGCCTGACATTTGATTATCGCCACTTGTTTAGGTAGCAACAATGCCAACATCAGTTCCACAATCTGATCACAATGCATTATAGGGGACCCATCAGTCTTCTTAAAACCCCTCATTTTCCATACTGCTCCGAACAGATGACACACACCATGTGCATATGCAGAATCAGTATATATGTTCACAATTTTACCTGCCCCTTCCCGGCAGGCAGCTGTAAGAGCTTTCAATTCAGCCACCTGTGCTGAACATGGTTGTTTACAATAAGAACTTTGAATGACAGCAAAAGTTCTATCCGGGTTTTGTCGTACTACTGCAAATCCTGCATGGTTACCCAAATGATCTCTGTAGCACGAACCATCTACAAACAACTCCTCCTCAGCCCCAATTAGTGGTGTTGACAACAAATCAGGCCTTAACTTGGTAAACGTCAGAGAATCAGTCACACAGTCGTGTGACGTCCCTTCAAAATCATGCGGAATTTTTTCTGCTGGGTTCACCGTTGAACACCTTCTGAAGGTAACATCGGGGAACGTAAGCAAGGTCAAATATTCCAACAACCTCGCGTTTGTCAACACAAATTTCCCCTGTTCAATCAGTTCAGTAACTTTATGATGTGTAAAAATAGTTACCGGATATCCCATCGTGATGGATGAAGCTTTGTCATAAGCATACTGTACCGCAGCTAATCCCTGATAACAGGGTGGGTAGCCTTGTGCTACTGTATCCAATTTTGAGCTATAATATGCTATGGGTTGATTTCGCCTCCCACTGCAGGATTCTTGCATTAGTATTGCTGATGCGTACCCCTGACTCCTATTTGCTACATACAATAGGAATGGTTTTGTATAGTCTGGAGTTGCCAATACACTTGCTCCCTGAAGTTCTCGTTTGATGCTTTCAAACGCTGCCAATGCATCTGCATCCCACATAAGTTTAGCTTGAAGGTTAGTTGTTCCTACGTTCTTCATTATTGCTCTTAATGGTGCAGTTTTAAGGGCATAGTCCTCTATCCAATCTGAACTAAACCCTGTCATCCCCAAAAATGTCATCATTTGTCGTACCGTGTCTGGTTTAGGTGCTTTGCTAATCCCCTCGAGCTGATTGGGTGCTATGGCCTTAGTGTGGTGTGCTATCAGCCTCCCCATGTATTCAACATCTGTCTGGCAGTATTGTAATTTTTTCCTGGACACCTTGTGCCCCCCTATTGCCAATCGTGTTAATACAGCCATGGAGTCCTCATGACACTGTTCCAATGTAGGAGAACAGATCAGGAGATCGTCCACATACTGTATCAGTGTACCATGTAGTACCAGTTCGTTCAAATCACTTTTCAACACCTGATTAAACAAATGTGGAGAATGTTTAAACCCCTGTGGCATTCTTGTATAAGTGTATTGTTTACCTTTATACGTAAATGCGAACAAATGTCTGCTTTCTTCTGCAAGAGGTACACTGAAAAATGCACCACATAAATCAATCACTGTGAAATACTTGGCATCAGGAGGAACGTTGGTCAGCATCGTGTGTGGATTTGGAACTTCAGCCTGCATGTCCTCAACAACATCATTGACAGCTCGCAAATCATGCACCAACCGCCATTTTTGTTTATCTGCTTTTAGCACAGGAAGCAAAGGAGTGTTACAGTTACTTTTTGTCTGTATTATAACACCTGCCTTTATTAGTCCTTCTATGGTGGGAGCTATGCCTGCCTCTGCCTCGGGTTTCATATAATATTGTTTTCGCCATGGTAGTTGAACGTTTGGTTTGGTTTGGATTTTTACCGCGTTAGCTGAATGCACTAAACCTACATCGGTGTCAGATTGTGACCATACCTGTCCAGGTATTGTCTCCTCCATTTCTGTCCTCAACTCCATCTGTCTGTCCCTGAGTAGTTGTCCTGCTGTTAGTGGTTCCTGTTGTTTTTGAATCACTTCCACTTCCTGTAAAACGCCTGTTATGTGTGTATAGCACAATATCTTCAAATATTTTTTACAACATGACTGGAGAATTAATTTATTATCCGTTTCCTCCCATTCGAGTTGTTTTTCATAGGACATCATTGGCCCCAGGTGTTTAGCTTCGAAACCCTTGTTTATCAGTAGGGTAATGTGTGGTGCTCTGTCAGTGTCTGTGAACCAATCTTTGATTGCTGTCGACTGATCCGCATCTTGTGCCGTCATAGCAGCACCTTGTGGTCCAATTACTATGTGTTGCGATTCAATTGCCACTTTTTCTCCTGCGGCTTTCTTTTGCCATTCTTTTTCCAATTGCGGGTCCTGCTGTGGATCATATATCAGGGTGCAATGATATCCTATCCTTGACTCTCTTGCTTGGGGAATTTGAGCTCTAATGTATTTTCCCCATTTGTCCACTGTTTTGCTGACTTGCTCGTGGATATCACCTATCCAGTAAATATTTGCAGTGTCTGGTTTTGATACCACCATTTGAGGTGCTATCCCTGTTGATTCAATTAGTATGCCTTGTGGTGTGCATAATATTTGTATTCCTAATTTACATAGTGCATCTCTTCCTAATAAATTGACCGGTGTGGTGTCTGAAACCAAGATGGGTATCGTAGCTACACGTTCGTGTAGCTTTAATGTCACTGGAGCTGTCATGGGTGTTAACTGCGTTTGTCCCGAAAATCCTACAGTTTTGGCAAATTTTCCTGCCATGGGGAGATGAGAGGCATCTTTTTTACTTAGACATGTGTAAGTAGCTCCAGTATCAACCATCATTGGTGTGCCTCTATCATTTATCAGAACCTGCAGTGTTGGTTCCGCTTCAGCATGTTTCGTAATTGCTACATGCTGACCCTCCCCCTGAGGATTCTCTGGGCACCCCTAGTACCCTTGACCCATAAACGGTCCTGTCTGTCTCCACTGACCTCTTCCTTGACCTTGCTGACCTTGCCACTGCTGTCCCTGCTGTTGTCTTGGTGAGGAAGGGTTGGTTAAACACTCGTTTCTTGTATGTCCTTCCTGGTTACATCCCCAACATACTATAGGCCCTCTGTACTGTCTCGGGGGCCCCCGTCCCATGGTGTAACTAGACTGCCCCTGCTGCTGAGCATACCTTGGATATTCTCGCTGTCCCCTATACTGGTTCTGTGTGTTTCCACCCCTCGGATTCCCACTATTCTGCGTATAAACATTAACCACAGGTGGGGTGAGTGACCCTTGGCTCTGAGGCTGTCGTGCCGGGGGGGGTAGTGTCTGTTGAAGAGGTTGGATCTGTGGCGGGGCCTGTTGGACGTTTTGCATTGTTGCAACATCTGGTTTCACAACAACTGCCTGCTTTTTCTTTTCTTTCTTCGTGAGTTCTTCTAGCTGAAGCTGAGTCAGCTTTCTCTGCACCTCTTTGCTTTGTTCTTGAATCTTCTGTTCGTTTTGTCGATATCTCTCCACTGCGTGGACCAGATGATCGCTGAACTCTTTATGGGGCATTGATGAGGTCAGTCCCACCACATCTCCTAGCTTGCTTTTGACCGGGCCAGGCAATGCTTCTATTATGGCATTTCTGAACAGCATCGAGATCAATCCATCATTTTCTGGATCTTTCTCCGTCTCCAATTGCCACCTCCTAACTTGGTTCTGCAGGAATGTTGCAGGGTTCTCTGTGTCGCCTATTGTGTGACCTCTCAGGATCTTGTGGTCAATACAGACTGGGTACTCGCATCTGAGTGCTGTCCAAGTTCTTTGTCTATAAGCGTCAAATGTGGTTCCATCAGAGGCCTCGTCCAACAGTTGGCTCAAACCCCCGTTTGTTAGTATGCTCTTCATCTTCTCTATCCCCAACACTCTGGCCAACAAAGCTTTCAGATCACCCACCGCCATTATATTCCCTATGGTGTTTTCCTCAAACATCCCTATCCACTTTGCAGCCCCTTTGTTAATATTAGGTAACTTTTTTACCAATCCTTCTAAATCTTGGGACCCCCATGGGATATATTGGGCTTGTTGTCCTTTTACCAGGATAGGATATATTCCTGAATAAGTCTTAGCTGCTCTTTTCTTCCTTTGTGATCTCCTAAGTTCCTCTTGCAAGTCGAACACTAGGGGAACTTGCGCTGCTATACTGCTGCTGGGCTCGGCCCCCTCCCTTTCTTTCCCTGGTGTCCCACTAAAGCTCTCTCCCTCATGGCTGCGCTCCGCTGTCATCTCCATCTGGCTATCTTTTAACCTCCTTCCTCTATTAACCACCTCGTCTCCATCACTATCACTTCCGCTATCACTACTCCACTCGTTTGCTGTCCTTCTAAGGCCTTTATAACAGTCCATCTGTAAGGGTGGTCCTCTCCCTCTCTGTGTTCTACAAGCCTTATCCCCCTCTTTGTCCAGCTTAACCTCCCCTTTAACCTCTACTGTACCTGTTATCATTGGGTACTGTCCTGTGTTATATGGAGGTGGCTGAACCTTTTCAACTTCCTCAACTCCACTCAACATTTCCCTAGCTGTTCTTTCTCTCTGCCTCCACTTTGTACCTTCTTTTTGAAACATTGCTAATATTATCCTCTCTCTTTCTCTTTTCTCAATCTCTTTTTTCCCGGTTTTATTTATTTTGTGATTCTTCATCATCACCTCCATTTCTTCACACACCGTTGCATCAAATGTTCCTCCCTCTGGCCACTTTGTTCCCAATTTGGCAGTCCTCTTACCCCATTTGGCTGAGATTTTTATTATCTCCTCTTTATTTAAAGGGTTTTTTTTAGTCAGTATTTCCACGGCTGTAGGTGCCATGATACTAATGTATGTAACTATTAATTATCTAGTTTTACTTTATTATTATTCACCACAGTTTACGTTCACGCCTTTTCCTCTGTCTTCTCCAAGTGAATGTAAAGCTGCTCCACTCCCCTTTTTTTTATTTTCTGACTTGCGGCTCCCCCGGAGCTCCTCGACCCCCACCTTTTCTCTTGTCTCCTCTCCTCCTTTCTAACCCCTGCTCTCTACAGGCTTCCCAAGCCACTCTGCTCGGCCCTATTATTAGAAATGTATTTTATATTAGTTGTTAATTACAATACCTTATCTTCACCTATATCTCTATCTATTACTTCTAGAACTCCTTCTCTAAGCTAATTAACTACAATAGACGAAGACAAACACAATTCTCTGACTATGCAGACCCTTTCTCTCTTGAAAGGCGGTATCCCAGATTTACCAACACATAACAAAGCTCCTAACTAACACAAAACAACACAAAATAACTCTTTCGACCAACTGGGCCCTCTCGTCAGAGGGAGAACCCCAGATTTTTAAACTTCAAAACAAACTTAAAATAGATAATCACATGAGTGATAAGCCTCTGAGCACTGTCCCTATGCTTTTAATGGACTTTCTATATGATTACCCGCAGACAAAATTAAAGAGATCTATACAGGCCGTCTCTACCCTGCTTACCAAAAATAGATCTTATACAGGAAAAACAAACTTATAATAGATAATCACATGAGTGATAAGCCTCTGAGCACTGTCCCTATGCTTTTAATGGACTTTCTATATGATTACCCGCAGACAAAATTAAAGATAGATCTATACAGGCCGTCTCTACCCTGCTTACCAAAAATAGATCTTATACAGGACGTCACTAACCTGCTTACCAGAAATAAAAGAGATCTATACAGGCCGTCTCTACCCTGCTTACCAAAAATAGATCTTATACAGGACGTCACTAACCTGCTTACCAGAAATAAAAGAGATCTATACAGGCCGTCTCTACCCTGCTTACCAAAAATAGATCTTATACAGGACGTCACTAACCTGCTTACCAGAAATAAAAGAGATCTATACAGGCCGTCTCTACCCTGCTTACCAAAAATAGATCTTATACAGGACGTCACTAACCTGCTTACCAGAAATAAAAGAGATCTATACAGGCCGTCTCTACCCTGCTTACCAAAAATAGATCTTATACAGGACGTCACTAACCTGCTTACCAGAAATAAAAGAGATCTATACAGGCCGTCTCTACCCTGCTTACCAAAAATAGATCTTATACAGGACGTCACTAACCTGCTTACCAGAAATAAAAGAGATCTATACAGGCCGTCTCTACCCTGCTTACCAAAAATAGATCTTATACAGGACGTCTCTAACCTGCTTACCAGAAATAAAAGAGATCTATACAGGCCGTCTCTACCCTGCTTACCAAAAATAGATCTTATACAGGACGTCTCTAACCTGCTTACCAGAAATAAAAGAGATCTATACAGGCCGTCTCTACCCTGCTTACCAAAAATAGATCTTATACAGGACGTCACTAACCTGCTTACCAGAAATAAAAGAGATCTATACAGGCCGTCTCTACCCTGCTTACCAAAAATAGATCTTATACAGGACGTCACTAACCTGCTTACCAGAAATAAAAGAGATCTATACAGGACCGTTTCCACACTCTGCTACAATGTGTATAATTCACAGAGCGTTGTGTGTGCATGCATGCGTCAACTTCATTCCAAGCCACTCTCTTTCTCTTTCCTCCTTCTTTACATATATGCTTTTGGTTCTTTTTGGAGAGACACAAAACCTACCACCTGGCATGAGAATCGGGCAGACAATGATCACACAAATTTACTAAACTAATAGGTAAGAACAATGCTTACCTTTTCAAATTGGGTGGCCACCCGTTTTTGTGTGACCCTTGCCGGTCCCCGACCCACAGCCCAGCAGCCGGCGGGTCCCTGTTCTTCAATCCTGCCGACTACGCCAAATATGTAGTGGAAAAAACTGCATCTAACAATTAAACTGAAGAAGAGAAGTTCGAGAGAGTCAAGGTCTGAAGATATAAGACTTTATTATCACTTGCAAGAAGTGACAACAGAATCTGAGTTGGTTTGGCAAAGAACTGCCGAGCCGCTCATGGACTCCTCCTTTTAACCTCTTTCTGTTGGTAGAGAAAGTACATCTGTTTACTCAATTAGGATCCCTTCCTTCCTCCTATACGGTCAATAGTGCAAAGAAGCCATTTGTCTGCATTCTTTGACATCAGTTACAACAACAAACCTCCCGACACTAGTCCAGGCCACATTTTATGAGGGGATGTTTGCATTCACACACCTTCCCATGTCACATGGCCCACATTCAACAAAGCACTTATTCATGTCTTTGCTGACCCCTGTCTCACACACACTTACTTCATTCATATAGCATATGGGCAAGATAACGAATGCTCTTTCTTATTTAATGGTAGAATATAATGAACATATTTCTTTTAAATGTACTAGTAAATTTCTCCCATAGAGGCTACACACTTCACAGTGTTGGATTTGTGTGGAGCATTTTTCAGTGTTCCACTGAGCGAAGAAAGTCAAGGATTGTTTGGATTCACGTACAAAGGACAAACCTTCAAGTACAAGAGGCTCCCTCAAGGATTCAAACATAGCCCTCACATTTTCAATAAAGTATTGCAGGATGACTTGGCTGGGATTGATCAGATCTTGAAAAGTACTGTCATTCAGTATGTGGACGACATCGTCATCTGTTCACCGGATAAGGAAACATGCCATGAGGATTCAATCAAACTGTTACAGCTATTGGCAGACAAAGGACACAAGGCCTCTCAGAAGAAGCTACAGTATTGTCAAGAAAAAGTTGTTTATTTGGGTCAAACAATAACCCATGGACACAGAAGCATCTCTGAGAGTCATTTGGAAGCCATTCGAACGGCACCAAAGCCTAGAACAGTCAGAGAGATGATGACATTTCTTGGCATTGCGGGATATTCTTCAGCCTGGGTAGAAGATTATGCCTGCCTAACAGGGCCTTTGAGAGCCATGATAAAAGAGACTGGGAATGCTCAACTCCATTGTAACCTCACCTGGACCCAAGAAGGTCTTATGGCATTTGAAACGATCAAACAGAGGCTACAAGAAGCTCCAGCGCTAGCGCTGCCAGACTACTCTAAGAACTTTTTGCTGTATGTGGCTACGTCCACTGGAGGCAAATATGCATGTGCAGTTCTTTGTCAGCCAACAGGTACAGGGACAAGTCCTCAACCTGTGTCGTATTATTCTACTGCCTATTCAGAAGTAGAATCGGGGCTACCACTGTGCTACAGAGCAATTGGTGGGAGTTTATCTAATGTATGAGAAAGCATCATCAGTAACTATGGGTTACCCAGTGACAATTCTTACCCATCATAGTCTCAGAAATCTTTTGAACTTCGGTAAATGTACATTGACTATGTCTAGGCTAAGAGACTATCATAGGCTCTTAGAGCAGGAAGATGTCACCTTAGTAAGGTGCGTCACGGTAAATCCAGCTGATAATTTACCAACACCAGGGGATGAAGAGCCACATGATTGTATTCAGGAAGTAGAGAGATATGCAAAGCTCAGATCAGACTTGCAAGCTTTCCCACTGCATGTGTCAGATGTGGAGTATTGGACTGACGGGTCCTGCTATCGAATAGGAGACACATTGAGTGCTGGTTATGCAGTAGTTAAAAGCCCAGGGAACTGAATTTGTTGTTGAGAAAGCAGAAGTAATACCACAACCTGCTTCTGCACAGCTTGCTGAGCTTGTGGGCCTGACTGAAGCTTGTCTATTGGCTGAAGGCAAGCGAGTGACAATATATACAGATTTGGCATATGCACATAATGTGTGTCGTTTATTTGGATCAGTATGGAAAAATCGAGGATTTAAGAAAACCGATGGTTCTCCGATACAGCATCATGCCCAAATAATAAAATTGTTGCATGCAATGATGAAACCAAAGGAAATAGCTGTAGCTAAGTGTGCAGCACACAAAATAGACACGTCAAGGGTCACACAAGGTAACAAAGCGGCTGATGAGGCTGCTAAAGCAGTTACAGGAGCAAACAAAGCAGGCAAGGTTCTTCTGGTCACTCATGAAGTGGACTTGGAAGATAAAATCACGCTCAGAGATGTGATCGCGATGCAAGAAGCGGCGTCAGCCATCGATAAACAATTATGGTTGGACCGAGGGGCCACACAAGATTCTGCTGGTCTGTGGAGAAATCATGAAGGACTGATGGTAGCACCCCCTGACCTACTAGGTCTGATGATTCAGGAAGCACATGGGTTAGCCCATGTTGCAAGGGGGGAGGTAAGGAGAAAGATCACGAAAGAGTATGGTTTTTGGGCACCGTACTTGCTTGAGCAAATTGATTATGTCATAGGCAGATGCACAATCTGTCTTAAAAATAACGTTCGGAGGGGTGTGTTGAGTCCACCCGGTCACATTCCAACTCCGACAGGTCCTATGCGTGAGTTGGTTGTGGATTTTGTTGACATGATAA
The DNA here is from genome assembly GCF_960531495.2 of Zeus faber. Classification (NCBI taxonomy): domain Eukaryota; kingdom Metazoa; phylum Chordata; class Actinopteri; order Zeiformes; family Zeidae; genus Zeus; species Zeus faber. Next base: position 27,215,635 of record NC_137198.1, on the reverse strand, counting down.
GACCAATAGGAGGTAAAAGATACATGCTAGTCGTCGTGGATAGATTTTCACGGTGGCCTGAGGCATGTCCAACCAAGCGTAAAGATGCTCAGTCGTTTGCCAAGTTCTTGTGTCGTGAGGTCATAAGCAGGTGGGGACTTCCAGATCGGATATCCTCAGATAATGGGAAAGAGTTCGAGGATAGAACAGTCAAATTAATTCTGCAAAAATTGGGAATTAAACAACGTTTAGGAGCTGTTTATCATCCACAAAGCCAAGGAATTCGTGTAAAAATGAATGGTGTGCTGAAAAATCGCATTGTTAAAATCTGTCAGCATACAGGTCTGAATTGGGTAGAGGTGTGTAGTTAGGAGCTAACACTAGTAGAGAATATCCCATTTTGAATATCTGATTCCATCATTTACTCAACACTATTGTTAACAAGGGAAATACATGGACAAAGGGGGGAAAAGAAAAAAAGTTAATCATATATTGGAATAAAGTTAAAGTATAATGCAAAAGTGAAATTATTATACTGTATTTGATGTTTGTGCAAGATACTGGCTGGTGATTCTTTCTTTCAGGACCAGTCAGAGGATGGCTGTGTCCAGAGATCCTAACAGCCTAATGGACTTGAACATTCAAACATGGACACTCGAAAATGGACGGCGGACCCTGAATGAAGACATCATGATCAGGAGTGTCGAGTGAAATATCATTAAAAGTTGATGGTGTTAAAAAGCAACAGTTTAATACATACATGTGTGTCCTGAATGTGTTTATAATATTGGAGTTTGTTTACTACAATGTAACCTGTATTATTGATAAATATCCTGTACTCTACGCTAGATATTTTTAGCAAGACATATTACTTTGATTTGCTATTGTTTTCTTTGAGTTGTCTGTAGTAGGATGAAGTGAATACATTGGGACCTCAGGTATTTTCTTTTTTTGCGGTTTTTGAGGGACATTGGTGCTAGGCAGGGAAAGGTCCACTGGAAGGTCCGATGGGTCGACCAGCCTGACTTTGGACTCATTTTTGATTTATTTCTGAGGCTCTAAATGTATGCATATATATGTAACATCCTATACAGTAGTCTAAACCCTTCGTCTTTTTCTGTTAATTGATTTGGAGTACCTTAGGTGGTTGCCTGGGGCAGAGGGACCGTGAGAGAATTTTCCTGTCTTGATTGATTGATGGATGTTCTAAAAAATGAAGCTGCCAGATGGGTTTTTCGCTCTCACACTCCACAAATTTGCTGTATTGCTATGACTAAGCATGGTCAGAAGGGTATATTATAACCAATTGTGTTTGTTATTAAGTGATTTCTATTAAGCCAATTAACATCGTATGTTCAATTACTCTTCTCTCTGTCGAGACTTTGTGTAGTCTCGAAGGGGGGAATATGAGGTGTCTGGAAGGTTTGAGCTGAATAGGTCACTGAGCTCCCAAAGCTGAGATATAGTGCGGTCATAATATTAACTATGTTATTATTAGATTTATTGCTTAAGAATGAGAACGTCAAGGTTCTGTTCAGAGGCCCTATGGGAGAGGAATTTTGTTTATTCCTCCAGCTCGACCAGAGGAGGAAATGTTTAGATTTATGACAGGACATAGGCTGAGCAGGCACCTATGGGTTGGAACCAGATGTGGTATGTTATCTCTGTACAGCTTTAAAAGCGAATGCAGAGCGTCACTTGGCAGAGATTCCATCCGGCTCGGGTCTCTCCCAGGACATCCATGGCAAGTCTGGTTTGATACTGATTTGTGTAATAAAATTATTATTTTATTCAAGTCAGTGTCAGCGGTCACTCCTTCATTCTTCAGCACTTCACACCCATCAAGAAACTAAACTACATGATAGCACATAAATGAAAGTGTGACATTGATTTGGATTTCAACAAATAGTTTGGCTCAATCCTTTAATGAGGAAGCTCAGCTCAGTGCCACACTTTTTATCTCAGTTTCCAGTGTTCCAGTCCCTGTTCAGATACATTCATTAATTGCAGAAGTTCACACAATTCATACAGGTAAACATTAGAGAGCATCCCAAGTGTCATTCCCAACTGGATGTTCATTATGGTTGATGTTGTCCTTTAAAAATCATGATAGACAGGCAATTTACATTTGGAATGTTGATTATTTGTAATACACTTCACCGGTACAGGTCGAAAAGAAGGTCTTGAATTAGTATGAGAGTGGATGCAAGCGTCAACGTGCTAATATCTTGGGAATGCTGAGAATAAGAAAGCAAGGTGCCCTGTTTCATCACAGGTTAAAGCTATGCTTTTTTCATACAACAGCTGAAAGTAGAGCACAAATGCAGTCCCCCATTACCGCATACTATGCAGTTGTGATTCCCACAATTTGGGAATTTGCAGGGGTCAACACAATCAGAGTGCTTTGACATTGCCTCACACTGGGCAAATGTCCTTACTGATCAATGTATCACCCCTGCCAGGTAAGTATGCCAAAGAGGTGCTTGCCTTCTCTTGTCACACTCAGCAGAAAATAAAAGAAACCAGTTCTCTTTGGAAGACAGGCTCAGGTGAGCATCAGACTTTTATTCGGAGGGTCCAAGGTTAGTCCCTGCTCAGCTGTGTTGTTCTGCTGAGGAAGTTCACTTCACTTGTACAGGGAAAAATTGGAGACTATGAGTGTGCAACCTAGGATTTAGAAGCTTGGGAATTCCATCACATCCCAAAAGCCTATCCTTTTTTCACACCACAACTCAGGGTTTGTGTGCAAAGGAAATCCCACACAACCACAAAGTGGTTCAGACTTTTAATCTGAGGGTCCAAGGTTCAAGTCCCAGTCTGTGTCACCCTGTGAAGACTCTGCCTTACCCCCACTGCATGGCAAGCAAGCCACAGGTAATATTTCTCAGTTTAATTGAATACAACATACCTTTTAAACAGAATTGTAAAGGCCCTTCTTTCATGGGGTTTGCACAACCCTGACCAGAATGAAATAGGCTTGGCCACATCTTTTGTTTTGTCTTGATATCGCCATTTGAGAGCCATTGTGCCTGATTGTTAAAATGCCAAGCCGTTTGATTTGAAAGAGCAAGTTTACTGGAGAATGCAGGCATTGATCCTGCTACCTCTCGCATGCGAAGCAAGCGCTTTACCATTTGAGCTAATTCCCCCTAGAATGTCAAGTATTTCCTTGAGAAACTTCATTACTAAGATTACCTGGGTGCTCACCGACAAGTGATCCACATTAAGGAATGCGTGCACACTGATTTGGATTTCAACAAATAGTTTGGCTAAATCCTTCCATGCGGAGCCTCACAAGCTCAGACTGCAGAATGCCCCACTTCAAATCTGAGGGTTCAAGTCCCTGCTCAGGTGTGTTGTTCGGCTGAGGAAGTTCACTTCAATTGTACAGGGGAAAGTTGGAGAGCAGTCAAAGTGTCATTCTGCACTAATGCATTACAATTAAAAATTCCCATGTGTAATGGACCACTATGAGTGTGCAACCTAGCATTTAGAAGCTTGGGAATTCCATCACATCCCAATAAGCCTATGCTGTTTTCACACCACAACTCAGGGTGTGTGTGCAAAGGAAGTCGCCCACAACCACAAACACTGCAGTTGAGATGCCCACATTTGGGGGAATTTGGCCAGCAGAGTCGGATGCAATGATATTACCTCACCCTGGCCAAACTTCCTTTCTGAACAATGTAAAACACCTCCAAATTAAGTGTACTGAACAGCTTCTTGGATGTTCTCACGCTTTGCCAGCTGTCCCAACAGTTTGTGGTGTTGTCACTTGGCTATTGTCAGGCTTTGAAGACTCTGCCTTACCCCCACTGCATGGCCAGCAAGACACATGTGTGAACAAAGCCCTGTCAATATTTTTCAGTTTAATTGAATACCACACACCTTTTAAACAGAATTGTGAAGCACCTTCTTTAATGTGCTTTGCACCACCCTGAATGATAGGCTTGGCCAAATCTTTTGTTTGGTCTAGATATCCCCCTTCTAGAGCCATTGTGCCTGATTGTTAAAATTCCAAGCCCTTTGATTTGAAAGAGCATGTTTACTGGAGAATGCAGGCGTTGATCCTGCTACCTCTCGCATGCTAAGCAAGCGCTCTACCATTTGAGCTAATTCCCCCATGTGAGAGATGAACATTTCCTTGGGAAACCTCATTATTAAGACTACCTGGGTGCTCACCTCCAAGTGATAGCACATTAAGGAAAGCGTCCGCAATGAGTGGCTCAGCTGGCAGAGGATCAGACTTTTAATCTGAGGGTCCAGGGTTCAAGTCCCTGCTCGGGTGTGTTGTACACTTGAGAAAGTCCCCTTCACTTGTACAGTTTGAGAGCAGTCCAAGGGTTGTCTGCACTGGTGCATTACAATTAACTGTTCTCACTTGTAAAAAACCGTTTGAGCTAATTCCCCCTAGAATATCGAGCATTTCCTTGAGAAACCTCATTACAAAGATTACCTGGGTGCTCACCTGCAAGTGATAGCACATAAATGAAAGTGTGACATTGATTTGGATTTCAACAAATAGTTTGGCTCAATCCTTTAATGAGGAAGCTCAGCTCAGTGCCACACTTTTTATCTCAGTTTCCAGTGTTCCAGTCCCTGTTCAGACACATTCATTAATTGCAGAAGTTCACACAATTCATACAGGTAAACATTAGAGAGCATCCCAAGTGTCATTCCCAACTGGATGTTCATTATGGTTGACGTTGTCCTTTAAAAATCATGATAGACAGGCAATTTACATTTGGAATGTTCATTATTTGTAATACACTTCACCGGTACAGGTCGAAAAGAATGTCTTGAATGAGTATGAGAGTGGATGCAAGCGTCAACGTGCGAATATCTTGGGAATGCTGAGAATAAGAAAGCAAGGTGCCCTGTTTCATCACAGGTTAAGGCTATGCTTTTCTCATACAACAGCTGAAAGTAGAGCACAAATGCAGTCCCCCATTACCGCATACTAGTCAGTTGTGATTCCCACAATTTGGGAATTTGCAGGGGTCAACACAATCAGAGTGCTTTTACTTTGCCTCACACTGGGCAAACGTCCTTACTGATCAATGTATGACCCCTGCCAGTTAAGTATACCAAAGAGGTGCTTGCCTTCTCTTGTCACACTCAGCAGATAAGAAACGACACCAGTTCTCTTTGGAAGACAGGCTCAGGTGAGGATCAGACTTTTAATCTGAGGGTCCAAGGTTAGAGTGCCTGCTCATGTGTGTTGTTCTGCTGAGGAAGTTCACTACACTTGTACAGGGGAAAGTTGGAGACTATGAGTGTGCAACCTAGCATTTAGAAGCTTGGGAATTCCATCACTTCCCAATAAGCCTATCCTTTTTTCACACCAAAACTCAGGGTTTGTGTGCAAAGGAAATCCCCCACAACCACAAAGGGGTTCAGACTTTTAATCTGAGGGTCCAAGGTTCAAGTCCCAGTCTGAGTCACCCTGTCTTACCCCAACTGCATGGCCAGCAAGCCATAGGTAATATTTCTCATTTTAATTGAATATAACACGCCTTTTAAAAAGAATTGTAAAGCGCCTTCTTTAATGGGGTTTCCACAACCCTGACCAGAATGACATAGGCTTGTTTCTGAATGAATGACATCTTTTGTTTAGTCTTGATATCCCCCTTTGAGAGCCATTGTGCCTGATTGTTAGAATGCTTTTGATTGATCCTTTTGATTTGAAAGAGCAAGTTTATTGGACAATGCAGGCATTGATCCTGCTACCTCTCGCATGCGAAGCAAGCGCTCTACCATTTGAGCTAATTCCCCCTAGAATGTCAAGTAGTTCCTTGAGAAACTTCATTACTAAGATTACCTGGGTGCTCACCGACAAGTGATGCACATTAAGGAATGCGTGCACACTGATTTGGATTTCAACAAATTGTTTGGCTAAATCCTTCCATGCGGAGCCTCACAAGCTCAGACTGCAGAATGCCCCACTTTAAATCTGAGGGTCCAAGGTTCAAGTCCCTGCTCAGGTGTGTTGTTCGGCTGAGGAAGTTCACTATAATTGTACAGGGGAAAGTTGGAGAGCAGTCAAAGTGTCATTCTACACTAATGCATTACAATTAAAAATTCCCATGTGTAATCGACCACTATGAGTGTGCTACCTAGCATTTTGAAGCTTGGGAATTCCATCACATCCCAATAAGCCTATGCTGTTTTCACACCACAACTCAGGGTGTGAGTGCAAAGGAAATCCCCCACAACCACAAAATCTGCAGTCAAGATGCCCACATTTGGGGGAATTTGGCCAGTAGAGTCGGATTCAATGAAATAAGCTCACCCTGGCCAAACTTCCTTTCTGAACAATGTATCACACCTACAAGTTAAGTGTACTTAACAGCTTCTTGGATGTTCTCATGCTTTGCCAGCTCTCCCACCAGTCTGTGGTGTTGTCACTTGGCTTTAGTCAGCCTGTGAAGACTCTGCCTTCCCCCCACTGCATGGCCAGCAAGGCACAAGTGTGAACAAAGCCCTGTCAATATTTTTCAGTTTAATTGAATACAACAAGCCTTTTAAACAGAATTGTGAAGCACCTTCTTTAATGTGGTTTGCACAACCCTGAGCAGAATGATAGGTTTGGCCAAATGTTTTGATATCCCCCTTTAAGAGCCATGTGCCCTGTTTCATTGTTAAAATTCCAAGCCCTTTGATTTGAAAGAGCATGTTTACTGGAGAATGCAGGCGTTGATCCTGCTACCTCTCGCATGCTAAGCAAGCGCTCTACCATTTGAGCTAATTCCCCCATGTGAGAGATGAACATTTCCTTGGGAAACCTCATCATTAAGACTACCTGGGTGCTCACCTACAAGTGATAGCACATAACGGAAAGTGTCCACACTGATTTGGATTTCAACAAATAGTGTGGCTAAATCCTTTCATGAGGAGCCTCACAAGCTCAGACTGCACAATGCCACACTTCAAATCTGAGTGTCACTTTTTATCTCAGTGTCCAGTGTTCTAGTCCCTGTTCAGACATTCATTAATTGCAGAAGTTCACACAATTCATACAGGTAAACATTAGAGAGCATCCCAAGTGTCATTCCCAACTGGATGTTCATTATGGTTGACGTTGTCCTTTAAAAATCATGATAGACAGGTAGTTTACATTTGGAATGTTCATTATTTGTAATACACTTCACCGGTACAGGTCGAAAAGAAAGTCTTGAATTAGTATGAGAGTGGATGCAAGCATCAACGTGCTAATATCTTGGGAATGCTGAGAATAAGAAAGCAAGGTGCCCTGTTTCATCACAGGTTAAAGCTATGCTTTTCTCATACAACAGCTGAAAGTAGAGCACAAATGCAGTCCCCCATTACCGCATACTATGCAGTTGTGATTCCCACAATTTGGGAATTTGTGTAGTGGAAAAAACTGCATCTAACAATTAAACTGAAGAAGAGAAGTTCGAGAGAGTCGAGGTCTGAAGATATAAGACTTTATTATCACTTGCAAGAAGTGACAACAGAATCTGAGTTGGTTTGGCAAAGAACTGCCGAGCCGCTCATGGACTCCTCCTTTTAACCTCTTTCTGTTGGTCGAGAATGTAAATCTGTTTACTCAATTAGGATCCCTTCCTCCTACACGGTCAATAGTGCAAAGAAGCCATTTGTCTGCATTCTTTGACATCAGTTACAACAACAAACCTCCCGACACTAGTCCAGGCCACATTTTATGAGGGGATGTTTGCATTCACACACCTTCCCATATCACATGGCCCACAGTCAACAAAGCACTTATTCATGTCTTTGCTGACCCCTGTCTCACACACACTTACTTCATTCATATAGCATATGGGCAAGATAACGAATGCTCTTTCTTATTTAATGGTAGAATATAATGAACATATTTATTTTAAATGTACTAGTAAATTTCTCCCATATATCCCCCCTTTGGGACTTATTAAGTCCCAATGTCAATTACCATTATCTTTAATAACCCAAATTTACAAATGATTACTTGCCGGACTGCTAGATAAACGAACAGTATTCACATTTGATTACCTGGAAAAAACGTCTTGCTTTCTTATCATCACAGGAATTTCAACCTGTTTCAGGGTTTTCAACCTGAACCTTCTGCTTAAGCAAGTTAAAAAAGGTTACCAAATGTGCGATACCCTATAAGTGTTTCAATCCTCTGAGTTGGTACCCATAATGAAATATATAATCGAATATAAAAACATGCAATACAAAAATTAAAAGTTAACATAAAAACCTTTAGCATACCTATATCAAATTGCATATTATTGGAAAACATCTTACCATGAGTACAAGTTAACTTAGTAAATCACTTAGCATAGTGAGTTCAGTTATAAATGTCATGTAAGCGGCAGCCTGTTATTTAAGTAGAGTCTTGCATGTGTTGTTTCCTCTATAAATCGTGAAAAACATCTAAATCATTATCTCTCCACAACCCATAACCTAGATAAACATCATATAAGTACTTCAACAAATGCATAACACAAAATTAAACAAACTTTCAGCATGCATTGAAAGTCATCCTTACAGGAAGTATGTAACACAGAATAAGAAATAAAACTTAAATTCTTTCAACATGCATTGTCGTGGATGATCAGGTGATCTTCATGTATTGGTGTGCTGTATGTTTGTGGGGGGTTTTGGGCATTATTGTAGTCGTTGCTTCAGCTTTCATCAGCCTCTTCATGTCCGGTTATTTGATGAGTTCAGTGTTCATCCTGCTTAACAAGGGTGTGACCCACATGGAGAGGTTACTAGCACAATCACATGTGAGCCTCCTCAAGGCCAGGTCAAACCTTGAATTTCTCCCCTTCCATGTCGTCATCATCCCCATATTCACTCTGGCTTTTATTCCCAACATATTCCCATTCTAATCCTTTCTCCTCACCTATGCCTTTGGACATAAGGAACATTTGCTTGTTTAGCCTAGATTCTATCATGGACCTTAGTATTGGAATACAACAACAAAAAATCAGTCCCATCATTGTGAATACAATCAAAAGAACTAATCCTATTTGAGCCAATATTGTTCCCCATTTTCCCATACGCAGTTCTAGCCATGACATCCAATCATTCCCATGTCCCGCATTGTCTTTAACCTCCTGTCTTAGCTTTTTAAGTTTATTCATGGCAGGTGTGAATGTTCCGTTCGGTGAAGTATTATTTGGGATAAAGGTACAACACATTTCGCCTATGAGTTCACACACTCCTCCATTTTCCGCTAAGAGCCAATCTAATGCTTGCCTGTTTTGCCAAGCCACAGCGCTTGTGGCTTCCAACTGTTGACCTAGGGCGGATAGAGCATCATGCGTATAGTTGATAAATCGTTGTTGATTGTAATAAATGTAGTTAATCCATTCTGTGTTTTTTACTAATCCTATCATTGGCATAATGGCTTCAAATCCTGCAGCTACTTCGTTCCTGGCCTTGTATATGCTTGGTATACCTCTGGGTTGTCCTATTTTATCAATTTTAATTCCCTCATCCGGTTTGTATTCTCTTTTTTTCCTATCTAATCTATTGGTCTTTACATTTTCGACATCCCTGTCTAATGCCGGAAGTAACACAATTTCCGTTATGACTCGTACTCTTGCACACCTTCCATACCATTGCACAGGTAGCATGACACAAATAATTTTGGTCCCACAGATCCAAAAATGGTCTGCTATAACTTTATCCTGCTCTAGTAGTACACCTTCATACCACATGTTTGCCATAAATGATTCTGCTGCTATTCGGGCAGGGTCTGTTGGATGTTTATCACTTTTTATCATCGGTGGTGGGCTTTTGTCGGTCTCATACATGGCAACATTCCAGATTGTCTTACATTTAGCTTCTTCCATATAGCCCACATCTACGGCATTATCTAGCTTTTTGTCGTTTTGATAACAGTCTAATCCTTCCTCTACGTAAAAATCTGTTCCTAACGGAAGTGTTGCCTTGCCTACTTCGTGGGTCAGAGTTACATCCGTTTCTATACATTTGTTCATTGTAATTCCCACAGGCCAATTTTTGTTTATCAAATATTGGGAAAACCTTTCTGTTCCTAGAAACATTAAACATCGTAGCGGACACAACTCGTAATGATATTGATTCTCGTCCCAGGATATACTCGTTGTTACTCGTAATTTATTTAGTTTGGCTAGTCCTTCCATCACTTCCTCCTCTGTTCCTTGAATCTGTTTTTCGTTGGTTCTGCATTCTTCCCAATCATGTTCATAGTTTACTACGTATGATGCACTTTGACGATTTTTACTACATAAATAACAATTATCTGCATCTATCTGTTCCCCAGTAAACCTAACCCATTTGTACCAGCTATTTCCTATTGCTTGATCATACAACCTGTCTACAGTTATTACTTTAATTTTCCGTTTGAAGTGATCAGATGTATCTTGTTTAACAGATATATCCTGTTTTGGCTCTTGTTGTTTTATTTGATTTTTTTTCAGGATGGACATCCTCTATTGCTGTCGCCTCTGTGCTTAAGACATTTTCTCTTGGAGCTATTGTGGTGATTGTCCCTTCCGTCTGAAAAATGGATACGGCATCATCTGTTGTTATCACACTACCCTTTACGGTGACGCTTGTTATATTAGTATTATTATTAATTATGTCCGAATCCATAGTTAATATTTTATTTGCCTTGGTCATATCATTATTCTCTTGTATTATACAAGAGGCATTTCGTCTTAATAAGGAAAATATTTTTGTATCTTCACGTATATTTGGAATCTGCAGTTTCGTAATTTCTAATCTGTAGTGGTTTATCTCATAGTTCCATTGATTTGTAGGTTCGACTGTAAAACACCAGTATGCATGAGTCTTTGAAATACTTATTTTGCATTGTTCTTGTCCCCAGATAATTGGTTTGAACTTCTTGAGCATCATTACCGCACATTGACGTTCTCCATCTGCCATAGCACTTAAGATAATTTGTTCATTGTCAAATTTTACTTCTTGTGGGGGTGTTTCAATATGTAAGGCATCTCTCTCTGACCTCTTTTTCCTTACACTATTTACTATTCCTGAATACCTCGGGGCTAGCCTTTCCTGCAACACTGTCATGTTTTCTCTGTTGTTACCATCTGATTCCTGGTTGTTCCAGGTCTGCTCTGTTAGTGTGATTTCATCCTTCCTCTGAATCCGTCCTTGGGCCACTGGGGTCTGCCAAAGCCGTAGAGGATCAGGAACAGCTTCATCAGCTTCAACATCATCATCATCCTGGCTGGGCTAGGTCTGGTCTTGGGGTGGTGGGTCAGTATCGGGTGCGTCTGCATCCGACTCCTCCCCACTCTCTTCCCTCGTCCTGGGTTGCGCAGCTTTCGTGCAGTGGTTGAGGTGGTACCACAACTGGTACTCGGTTCTTCTCCTGTTGGAATATATGCTTATGTATGCCAGTTAGTTGCTTGATATATTCTCTAATTTCTAATTGCAATTGTTCCAGTGGAGGACCCTTATGGGGTCCTCTGAGGATAGGTGCAGGCATGGGTCGACCCGTGAGCATTTCGTGCGGAGTTAAATGTGTCATTCTGTTAGTTTGCATGCGATAACTCATTAGTGCTAATGGGAGTGCATCTACCCAGTTCAATTTAGCACTTGCATAAATTTTGTTAATTTTTGTCTTGATTGTTCCATTCACTCTTTCCACCATTCCTTGTGATTGAGGGTGATACACACAACCCAATCTTTGTTTGACATGTAATTGCTGTATTACTTGTTTAACAGTTTTTTGGATAAACGCAGAGCCGTTGTCTGAGCTTATTTCTGTTGGAATTCCAAACCTTGGCATGACATCTCTGGTCAAAAATTTGATTACTGTAACCGCACTCTGATCTTTTGATGGGACTGCCTCCACCCATCTGCTAAATCTGTCAATGACTACAAGCATGTATCTTTTCCCATTGACTTTTTTTAACATGTCCACATAGTCTAAGACTAGATGTCTGAATGGTCCCTTTGGTGTTGGAATGTGTCCCAATGGGGTGGTGATTGTTTTTCTTACATTATTTTTCGCACATACTTCACATTCATTGAGCTGATTTTCAACCATTGTTTGCAAGTATGGTGACCAAAAACCTTGTTTTCTGATTCTCCTTACTACTTCCCCCCTTGCGCAATGGTCAAAACCATGCGCATTAGTGATAAGCAATCCTAACAACGCGGTCGGTGCCACTAACATCCCATCATGAGTTCTCCATAACCCAGTCGGAGTGCGCACCGCACCCCTCTTCAGCCACATGTTTTGCTCATAGACACCAGCCTTCTCTTGCATGCGGACAACATCATCTTCAGTAGGTGAAGCCACAGGCATAGTCAACACTGCCTGAATCAAAACACAACTGTTAGAGGCTCTCTTGGCCGCCTCATCTGCAGCACTGTTACCTTTTGTGATATAGTCATTTCCTTTCTTGTGTGCCTGACATTTGATTATCGCCACTTGCTTAGGTAGCAACAATGCCAACATCAGTTCCACAATCTGATCACAATGCATTATGGGGGACCCATCAGTCTTCTTAAAACCCCTCATTTTCCATACTGCTCCGAACAGATGACACACACCATGTGCATATGCAGAATCAGTATATATGTTCACAATTTTACCTGCCCCTTCCCGGCAGGCAGCTGTAAGAGCTCTCAATTCAGCCACCTGTGCTGAACATGGTTGTTTACAATAAGAACTTTGAATGACAGCAAAAGTTCTATCCGGGTTTTGTCGTACTACTGCAAATCCTGCATGGTTACCCAAATGATCTCTGTAGCACGAACCATCTACAAACAACTCCTCCTCAGCCCCAATTAGTGGTGTTGACAACAAATCAGGCCTTAACTTGGTAAACGTCAGAGAATCAGTCACACAGTCGTGTGACGTCCCTTCAAAATCATGCGGAATTTTTTCTGCTGGGTTCCCCGTTGAGCACCTTCTGATAGTAACATCGGGGAACGTAAGCAAGGTCAAATATTCCAACAACCTCGCGTTTGTCAACACAAATAGTCCTCTATCCAATCTGAACTAAACCCTGTCATCCCCAGAAATGTCATCATTTGTCGTACCGTGTCTGGTTTAGGTGCTTTGCTAATCCCCTCGAGCTGATTGGGTGCTATGGCTTTAGTTTGGTGTGCTATCAGCCTCCCCAAGTATTCAACATCTGTCTGGCAGTATTGTAATTTTTTCCTGAACACCTTGTGCCCCCCTATTGCCAATCGTGTTAATACAGCCATGGAGTCCTCATGACACTGTTCCAATGTAGGAGAACAGATCAGGAGATCGTCCACATACTGTGTCAGTGTACCATGTAGTACCAGTTCGTTCAAATCACTTTTCAACACCTGATTAAACAAATGTGGAGAATGTTTAAACCCCTGTGGCATTCTTTTATAAGTGTATTGTTTACCTTTATACGTAAATGCGAACAAATGTCTGCTTTCTTCTGCAAGAGGTACACTGAAAAATGCACCACATAAATCAATCACTGTGAAATACTTGGCATCAGGAGGAACGTTGGTCAGCATCGTGTGTGGATTTGGAACTTCAGCCTGCATGTCCTCAACAACATCATTGACAGCTCGCAAATCATGCACCAACCGCCATTTTTGTTTATCTGCTTTTAGCACAGGAAGCAAAGGAGTGTTACAGTTACTTTTTGTCTCTATTATAACACCTGCCTTTATTAGTCCTTCTATGGTGGGAGCTATGCCTGCCTCTGCCTCGGGTTTCATATAATATTGTTTTCGCCATGGTAGTTGAACGTTTGGTTTGGTTTGGATTTTTACCGCGTTAGCTGAATGCACTAAACCTACATCGGTGTCAGATTGTGACCATACCTGTCCAGGTATCGTCTCCTCCATTTCTGTCCTCAACTCCATCTGTCTGTCCCTGAGTAGCTGTCCTGCTGTTAGTGGTTCCTGTTGTTTTTGAATCACTTCCACTTCCTGTAAAACGCCTGTTATGTGTGTATAGCACAATATCTTCAAATATTTTTTACAACATGACTGGAGAATTAATTTGTTATCCGTTTCCTCCCATTCGAGTTGTTTTTCATAGGACATCATTGGCCCCAGGTGTTTAGCTTCGAAACCCTTGTTTATCAGTAGGGTAATGTGTGGTGCTCTGTCAGTGTCTGTGAACCAATCTTTGATTGCTGTCGACTGATCCGCATCTTGTGCCGTCATAGCAGCACCTTGTGGTCCAATTACTATGTGTTGCGATTCAATTGCCACTTTTTTTCCTGCGGCTTTCTTTTGCCATTCTTTTTCCAATTGCGGGTCCTGCTGTGGATCATATATCAGGGTGCAATGATATCCTATCTTTGACTCTCTTGCTTGGGGAATTTGAGCTCTAATGTATTTTCCCCATTTGTCCACTGTTTTGCTGACTTGCTCGTGGATATCACCTATCCAGTAAATATTTGCAGTGTCTGGTTTTGATACCACCATTTGAGGTGCTATCCCTGTTGATTCAATTAGTATGCCTTGTGGTGTGCATAATATTTGTATTCCTAATTTACATAGTGCATCTCTTCCTAATAAATTGACCGGTGTGGTGTCTGAAACCAAGATGGGTATCGTAGCTACACGTTCATGTAGCTTTAATGTCACTGGAGCTGTCATGGGTGTTAACTGCGTTTGTCCCGAAAATCCTACAGTTTTGGCAAATTTTCCTGCCATGGGGAGATGAGAGGCATCTTTTTTACTTAGACATGTGTAAGTAGCTCCAGTATCAACCATCATTGGTGTGCCTCTATCATTTATCAGAACCTGCAGTGTTGGTTCCGCTTCAGCATGTTTCGTAATTGCTACATGCTGACCCTCCCCCTGAGGATTCTCTGGGCACCCTTAGTACCCTTGACCCATAAACGGTCCTGTCTGTCTCCACTGACCTCTTCCTTGACCTTGCTGACCTTGCCACTGCTGTCCCTGCTGTTGTCTTGGTGAGGAAGGGTTGGTTAAACACTCGTTTCTTGTATGTCCTTCCTGGTTACATCCCCAACATACTATAGGCCCTCTGTACTGTCTCGGGGGCCCCCGTCCCATGGTGTAACTAGACTGCCCCTGCTGCTGAGCATACCTTGGATATTCTCGCTGTCCCCTATACTGGTTCTGTGTGTTTCCACCCCTCGGATTCCCACTATTCTGCGTATAAACATTAACCACAGGTGGGGTGAGTGACCCTTGGCTCTGAGGCTGTCGTGCCGGGGGGGTAGTGTCTGTTGAAGAGGTTGGATCTGTGGCGGGGCCTGTTGGACGTTTTGCATTGTTGCAACATCTGGTTTCACCACAACCGCCTGCTTTTTCTTTTCTTTCTTCGTGAGTTCTTCTAGCTGAAGCTGAGTCAGCTTTCTCTGCACCTCTTTGCTTTGTTCTTGAATCTTCTGTTCGTTTTGTCGATATCTCTCCACTGCGTGGACCAGATGATCGCTGAACTCTTTATGGGGCATTGATGAGGTCAGTCCCACCACATCTCCTAGCTTGCTTTTGACCGGGCCAGGCAATGCTTCTATTATGGCATTTCTGAACAGCATCGAGATCAATCCATCATTTTCTGGATCTTTCTCCGTCTCCAATTGCCACCTCCTAACTTGGTTCTGCAGGAATGTTGCAGGGTTCTCTGTGTCGCCTATTGTGTGACCTCTCAGGATCTTGTGGTCAATACAGACTGGGTACTCGCATCTGAGTGCTCTCCAAGTTCTTTGTCTATAAGCGTCAAATGTGGTTCCATCAGAGGCCTCGTCCAACAGTTGGCTCAAACCCCCGTTTGTTAGTATGCTCTTCATCTTCTCTATCCCCAACACTCTGGCCAACAAAGCTTTCAGATCACCCACCGCCATTATATTCCCTATGGTGTTTTCCTCAAACATCCCTATCCACTTTGCAGCCCCTTTGTTAATATTAGGTAACTTTTTTACCAATCCTTCTAAATCTTGGGACCCCCATGGGATATATTGGGCTTGTTGTCCTTTTACCAGGATGGGATATATTCCTGAATAAGTCTTAGCTGCTCTTTTCTTCCTTTGTGATCTCCTAAGTTCCTCTTGCAAGTCGAACACTAGGGGAACTTGCGCTGATATACTGCTGCTGGGCTCGGCCCCCTCCCTTTCTTTCCCTGGTGTCCCACTCAAGCTCTCTCCCTCATGGCTGCGCTCCGCTGTCATCTCCATCTGGCTATCTTTTAACCTTCTTCCTCTATTAACCACCTCGTCTCCATCACTATCACTTCCGCTATCACTACTCCACTCGTTTGCTGTCCTTCTAAGGCTTTTATAACAGTCCATCTGTAAGGGTGGTCCTCTCCCTCTCTGTGTTCTACAAGCCTTATCCCTCTCTTTGTCCAGCTTAACCTCCCCTTTAACCTCTACCGTACCTGTTATCATTGGGTACTGTCCTGTGTTATATGGAGGTGGCTGAACCTTTTCAACTTCCTCAACTCCACTCAACATTTCCCTAGCTGTTCTTTCTCTCTGCCTCCACTTTGTACCTTCTTTTTGAAACATTGCTAATATTATCCTCTCTCTTTCTCTTTTCTCAATCGCTTTTTTCCCGGTTTTATGTATTTTGTGATTCTTCATCATCACCTCCATTTCTTCACACACCGTTGCATCAAATGTTCCTCCCTCTGGCCACTTTGTTCCCAATTTGGCAGTCCTCTTACCCCATTTGGCTGAGATTTGTATTATCTCCTCTTTATGCCTCACACGTGCCTCACAGCAAGAAGGTCCTGGGTTCGATTCCCGCCTGGGGCGCTGTTGGCACCGTGCTCCGGCGGGTTATCTTCCAAAAACAGGAGCCTTTCTGTGTGGAGTTTGCATGTTCTCCCCGTGTTCACATGGCGTTTCCTCCACCTCACGTCAGTAAGGACCCCCACCAAAAACATGCACCCATCATCGTCTGACCAGCGATGGACACTTATCACCTGGTCCCCGGGCGCGTCCACGTATGCTGCCCACTGCTCCTGGCTGTGCCCCCGGAGGAAGGACAAGCCAGGATGGGTCAAAAGCAGAGGAGCCATTTCACCGGCCACCATCAAGCATGTGCATGTGTGTGTGTGTGCAAGCATGTGTTGTGGAGTGTCGTGTGACAATTAAAGACTGTTTCTTCTTCTTCTTCTTCTTCTTCTTTATTTAAAGGGTTTTTTTTAGTCAGTATTTCCACGGCTGTAGGTGCCATGATACTAATGTATGTAACTATTAATTATCTAGTTTTACTTTATTATTATTCACCACAGTTTACGTTCACGCCTTTTTCTCTATCTTCTCCAAGTGAATGTAAAGCTGCTCCACTCCCCTTTTTTTTCTTTTCTGACTTGCGGCTCCCCCGGAGCTCCTCGACCCCCACCTTTTCTCTTGTCTCCTCTCCTCCTTTCTAACCCCTGCTCTCTACAGGCTTCCCAAGCCACTCTGCTCGGCCCTATTATTAGAAATGTATTTTATATTAGTTGTTAATTACAATACCTTATCTTCACCTATATCTCTATCTATTACTTCTAGAACTCCTTCTCTAAGCTAATTAACTACAATGGACGAAGACAAACACAATTCTCTGACTATGCAGACCCTTTCTCTCTTGAAAGGCGGTATCCCAGATTTACCAACACATAACAAAGCTCCTAACAAACACAAAACAACACAAAATAACTCTTTCGACCAACTGGGCCCTCTCGTCAGAGGGAGAACCCCAGATTTTTAAACTTCAAAACAAACTTAAAATAGATAATCACATGAGTGATAAGCCTCTGAGCACTGTCCCTATGCTTTTAATGGACTTTCTATATGATTACCCGCAGACAAAATTAAAGAGATCTATACAGGCCGTCTCTACCCTGCTTACCAAAAATAGATCTTATACAGGAAAAACAAACTTATAATAGATAATCACATGAGTGATAAGCCTCTGAGCACTGTCCCTATGCTTTTAATGGACTTTCTATATGATTACCCGCAGACAAAATTAAAGAGAGATCTATACAGGACCGTTTCCACACTCTGCTACAATGTGTATAATTCACAGAGCGTTGTGTGTGCATGCATGCGTCAACTTCATTCCAAGCCACTCTCTTTCTCTCTCCTCCTTCTTTACAGATATGCTTTTGGTTCTTTTTGGAGAGACACAAAACCTACCACCGGGCATGAGAATCGGGCAGACAATGATCACACAAATTTACTAAACTAATAGGTAAGAACAATGCTTACCTTTTCAAATTGGGTGGCCACCCGTTTTTGTGTGACCCTTGCCGGTCCCCGACCCACAGCCCAGCAGCCGGCGGGTCCCTGTTCTTCAATCCTGCCGACAACGCCAAATATGTAGTGGAAAAAACTGCATCTAACAATTAAACTGAAGAAGAGAAGTTCGAGAGAGTCGAGGTTTGAAGATATAAGACTTTATTATCACTTGCAAGAAGTGACAACAGAATCTGAGTTGGTTTGGCAAAGAACTGCCGAGCCGCTCATGGACTCCTCCTTTTAACCTCTTTCTGTTGGTCAAGAAAGTACATCTGTATACTCAATTAGGATCCCTTCCTTCCTCCTATACGGTCAATGGTGCAAAGAAGCCATTTGTCTGCATTCTTTGACATCAGTTACAACAACAAACCTCCCGACACTAGTCCAGGCCACATTTTATGAGGGGATGGTTGCATTCACACACCTTCCCATGTCACATGGCCCACAGTCAACAAAGCACTTATTCATGTCTTTGCTGACCGCTGTCTCACACACACTTACTTCATTCATATAGCATATGGGCAAGATAACGAATGCTCTTTCTTATTTAATGGTGGAATATAATGAACATATTTCTTTTAAATGTACTAGTAAATTTCTCCCATAGTCCCTGCTCAGGTGTGTTGTTCGGCTGAGGAAGTTCACTTCAATTGTACAGGGGAAAGTTGGAGAGCAGTCAAAGTGTCATTCTGCACTATTGCATTACAATTAAAAATTCCCATGTGTAATGGACCACTATGAGTGTGCAACGTAGCATTTAGAAGCTTGGGAATTCCATCACATCCCAATAAGCCTATGCTGTTTTCACACCACAACTCAGGGTGTGTGTGCAAAGGAAGTCGCCCACAACCACAAACACTGCAGTTGAGATGCCCACATTTGGTTTGCACCACCCTGAATGATAGGCTTGGCCAAATCTTTTGTTTAGTCTAGATATCCCCCTTCTAGAGCCATTGTGCCTGATTGTTAAAATTCCAAGCCCTTTGATTTGAAAGAGCATGTGTACTGGAGAATGCAGGCGTTGATCCTGCTACCTCTCGCATGCTAAGCAAGCGCTCTACCATTTGAGCTAATTCCCCCATGCGATAGATGAACATTTCCTTGGGGAACCTCATCATTAAGACTACCTGGGTGCTCACCTCCAAGTGATAGCACATTAAGGAAAGGGTCCGCAATGATTTTGATTTCAACAAATAGTGTGGCTAAATCCTTTCATGAGGAGCCTTACAAGCTCAGACTGCAGAATGCCCCACTTTAAATCTGAGTGTCCAGGGTTCAAGTCCCTGTTCAAACACATTTATTTACTGCAGAAGTTCACACAATTCATACAGGTAAACATTAGAGAGTATCCCAAGTGTCATTCCCAACTAGATAAGAAAATAAACCAGTTCTCTTTGGAAGACAGGCTCAGGTGAGCATCAGACTTTTAATCGGAGGGTCCAAGGTTAGAGTCCCTGCTCAGGTGTGTTGTTCTGCTGAGGAAGTTCACTTCACTTGTACAGGGGAAAGTTAGAGACTATGAGTGTGCAACGTAGCATTTAGAAGCTTGAGAATTCCATCACATCCCAATAAGCCTATCCTTTTTTCACACCAAAACTCAGGGTTTGTGTGCAAAGGAAATCCCCCACAACCACAAAGTGGTTCAGACTTTTAATCTGAGGGTCAAGGTTCAAGTCCCTGTTCTGCTGAGGAATTCACTTCACTTGTACAGGGGAGTGTTGGAGAGCAGTCAAAGTGTCATTCTGCACTAATGCATTACAATCAAAAATTCCCATGTGTAATCGACCACTATGAGTGTGCAACCTAGCATTTAGAAGCTTGGCAATTCCATCACATCCCAATAAGCCTATCCTTTTTTCACACCACAACTCAGGGTGTGTGCGCAAAGGAAATCCCCCACAACCACAAAATAAGCAGTCAAGATGCCCACACTTGGGGGAATTTGACCAGCAGAGTCGGATGCAATGATATTACCTCACCCTGGCACAATCAGAGTGCTATGACATAGCCTCACACTGGGCAAACGTCCTGAACAATGTTTCACCCGTGCCATGTAAGGATACCAAAAAGGTGCTTACATTCGGTCACACCCAGCAGAAAACCAAAGAAACCAGTCCTCTTTGAGAGACAGGCTCAAGAACACCTGAGTAGCTCAGCTGGCAGAGCATCAGACTTTTAATCTGAGGGTCCAGGGTTCAAGTCCCTGCTCGGGTGTGTTGTACACTTGAGAAAGTCCCCTTCACTTGTACGGTTTGAGAGCAGTCCAGTGTTGTCTGCACTGGTGCATTACAATTAATGGTTCTCACTTGTAAAAGACTGTTTGAGCTAATTCCCCCTAGAATATCAGGCATTTCCTTGAGAAACCTCATTACAAAGATTACCTGGGTGCTCACCTGCAAGTGATAGCACATAAATGAAAGTGTGACATTGATTTGGATTTCAACAAATAGTTTGGCTCAATCCATTAATGAGGAAGGTCAGACTACAGAGTGCCACACTTTTTATCTCAGTTTCCAGTGTTCCAGTCCCTGTTCAGACACATTCATTAATTGCATAAATTCACACAATTCATACAGGTAAACAATAGAGAGCATCCCAAGTGTCATTCCCAACTGGATGTTCATTATGGTTGATGTTGTCCTTTAAAAATCATGATAGACAGGCAATTTACATTTGGAATGTTCATTATTTGTAATTCACTTCACCGGTACAGGTCGAAAAGAATGTCTTGAATGAGTATGAGAGTGGATGCAAGCGTCAACGTGCTAATATCTTGGGAATGCTGAGAATAAGAAAGCAAGGTGCCCTGTTTCATCACAGGTTAAAGCTATGCTTTTCTCATACAACAGCTGAAAGTAGAGCACAAATGCAGTCCCCCATTACCGCATACTATGCAGTTGTGATTCCCACAATTTGGGAATTTGCAGGTGTCAACACAATCAGAGTGCTTTGACATTGCCTCACACTGGGCAAATGTCCTTACTGATCAATGTATCACCCCTGCCAGTTAAGTATACCAAAGAGGTGCTTGCCTTCTCTTGTCACACTCAGCAGAAAAGAAAAGAAACCAGTTCTCTTTGGAAGACAGGCTCAGGTGAGCATCAGACTTTTATTCGGAGGGTCCAAGGTTAGAGTCCCTGCTCAGGTGTGTTGTCCTGCTGAGGAAGTTCACTTCACTTGTACAGGGGAAAATTGGAGACTATGAGTGTGCAACCTAGCATTTAGAAGCTTGGGAATTCCATCCCATCCCAAAAGCCTATCCTTTTTTCACGCCACAACTCAGGGTTTGTGTGCAAAGGAAATCCCACACAACCACAAAGTTGATCAGACTTTTAATCTGAGGGTCCAAGGTTCAAGTCCCAGTCTGTGTCACCCTGTGAAGACTCTGCCTTACCCCCACTGCATGGCAAGCAAGCCACAGGTAATATTTCTAAGTTTAATTAAATACAACATACGTTTTAAACAGAATTGTAAAGCCCCTTCTTTCATGGGGTTTGCACAACCCTGACCAGAATGAAATAGGCTTGGCCACATCTTTTGTTTTGTCTTGATATCCCCTTTTTGGAGCCATTGTGCCTGATTGTTAAAATGCCAGGCCTTTTGATTTGAAAGAGCAAGTTCACTGGAGAATGCAGGCATTGATCCTGCTACCTCTCGCATGCAAAGCAAGCGCACTACCATTTGAGCTAATTCCCCCTAGAATGTGAAGCATTTACTTGAGAAACTTCATTACTAAGATTACCTGGGTGCTCACCTACAAGTGATTCACATTAGGGAATGCGTGCACACTGATTTGGATTTCAACAAATAGTTTGGCTAAATCCTTCCATGCGGAGCCTCACAAGCTCAGACTGCAGAATGCCCCACTTTAAATCTGAGGGTTCAAGTCCCTGCTCAGGTGTGTTGTTCGGCTGAGGAAGTTCACTTCAATTGTACAGGGGAAAGTTGGAGAGCAGTCAAAGTGTCATTCTGCACTATTGCATTACAATTAAAAATTCCCATGTGTAATGGACCACTATGAGTGTGCAACGTAGCATTTAGAAGCTTGGGAATTCCATCACATCCCAATAAGCCTATGCTGTTTTCACACCACAACTCAGGGTGTGTGTGCAAAGGAAGTCGCCCACAACAACAAACACTGCAGTTGAGATGCCCACATTTGGGGGAATTTGGCCAGTAGAGTCGGATTCAATGAAATAAACTCACCCTGGCCAAACTTCCTTTCTGAACAATGTATCACACCTACAAGTTAAGTGTACTTAACAGCTTCTTGGATGTTCTCATGCTTTGCCAGCTCTCCCACCAGTCTGTGGTGTTGTCACGTGGCTTTAGTCAGCCTGTGAAGACTCTGCCTTCCCCCCACTGCATGGCCAGCAAGGCACAAGTGTGAACAAAGCCCTGTCAATATTTTTCAGTTTAATTGAATACAACAAGCCTTTTAAAAGGAATTGTGAAGCACCTTCTTTAATGTGGTTTGCACAACCCTGAGCAGAATGATAGGTTTGGCCAAATGTTTTGATATCCCCCTTTAAGAGCCAGGTGCCCTGTTTCATTGTTAAAATTCCAAGCCCTTTGATTTGAAAGAGCTTGTTTACTGGAGAATGCAGGCGTTGATCCTGCTACCTCCCGCATGCTAAGCAAGCGCTCTACCATTTGAGCTAATTCCCCCATGTGAGAGATGAACATTTCCTTGGGAAACCTCATCATTAAGACTACCTGGGTGCTCACCTACAAGTGATAGCACATAACGGAAAGTGTCCACACTGATTTGGATTTCAACAAATAGTGTGGCTAAATCCTTTCATGAGGAGCCTCACAAGCTCAGACTGCACAATGCCACACTTCAAATCTGAGTGTCACTTTTTATCTCAGTGTCCAGTGTTTCAGTCCCTGTTCAGACATTCATTAATTGCAGAAGTTCACACAATTCATACAGGTAAACATTAGAGAGCATCCCAAGTGTCATTCCCAACAGGATGTTCATTATGGTTGACGTTGTCCTTTAAAAATCATGATAGACAGGTAGTTTACATTTCGAATGTTCATTATTTGTAATACACTTCACCGGTACAGATCGAAAAGAATGTCTTGAATTAGTATGAGGGTGGATGCAAGCATCAACGTGCTAATATCTTGGGAATGCTGAGAATAAGAAAGCAAGGTGCCCTGTTTCATCACAGGTTAAAGCTATGCTTTTCTCATACAACAGCTGAAAGTAGAGCACAAATGCAGTCCCCCATTACCGCATACTATGCAGTTGTGATTCCCACAATTTGGGAATTTGCAGGGGTCAACACAATCAGAGTGCTTTGATATTGCCTCACAATGGGCAAACGTCCTTACTGATCAATGTATCACCTCTGCCAGGTAAGTACACCAAAGAGGTGCTTGCCCTCTATGTCACACTCAGCAGATAAGAAAAGAAACCAGTTCTCTTTGGAAGACAGGCTCAGGTGAGCATCAGACTTTTAATCTGAGGGTCCAAGGTTAGAGTGCCTGCTCAGGTGTGTTGTTCTGCTGAGGAAGTTCACTTCACTTGTACAGGGGAAAGTTGGAGACGATGAGTGTGCAACCTAGAATTTTGAAGCTTGGGAATTCCATCACTTCCCAATAAGCCTATCCTTTTTTCACACCAAAACTCTGAGTTTGTGTGCAAAGGAAATCCCCCACAACCACAATGTGGTTCAGACTTTAAATCTGAGGGTCCAAGGTTCAAGTCCCAGTCTGTGTCACCCTGTCTTACCCCAACTGCATGGCCAGCAAGCCACAGGTAATATATCTCATTTTAATTGAATACAACATGCCTTATAAACAGAATTGTAAAGCCCCTTCTTTAATGGGGTTTCCACAACCCTGCCCAGAATGACTTAGGCTTGTTTCTGAATGAATGACATCTTTTGTTTAGTCTTGATATCCCCCTTTGAGAGCCATTGTGCCTGATTGTTAAAATGCCAAGCCTTTTGGTTGAAAGAGCAAGTTTACTGGTGAATGCAGGCATTGATCCTGCTACCTCTCGCATGCGAATCAAGCGCTCGACCATTTGAGAATGCTCATCTTGGGAATGCTGAGAATAAGAAAGCAAGGTGCCCGGTTTCATCACAGGTTAAAGCTATGCTTTTCTCATACAACAGCTGAAAGTAGAGCACAAATGCAGTCCCCCATTACCGCATACTATGCAGTTGTGATTCCCACAATTTGGGAATTTGCAGGGGTCAACACAATCAGAGTGCTTTGACTTTGCCTCACACTGGGCAAACGTCCTTACTGATCAATGTATCACCCCTGCCAGGTTAGTATACCAAAGAGGTGCTTGCCTTCTCTTGTCACACTCAGCAGATAAGAAAAGAAACCAGTTCTCTTTGGAAGACAGGCTCAGGTGAGGATCAGACTTTTAATCTGAGGGTCCAAGGTTAGAGTGCCTGCTCATATGTGTTGTTCTGCTGAGGAAGTTCACTTCACTTGTACAGGGGAAAGTTGGAGACTATGAGTGTGCAACCTAGCATTTAGAAGCTTGGGAATTCCATCACGTCCCAATAAGCCTATGCAGTTTTCACACCAAAACTCAGGGTGTGAGTGCAAAGGAATTCCCCCACAACCACAAAGTGGTTCAGACTTTTAATCTGAGGGTCCAAGGTTCAAGTCCCAGTCTGTGTCACCCTGTCTTACCCCAACTGCATGACCAGCAAGCCATAGGTAATATTTCTCATTTTAATTGAATATAACATGCCTTTTAAACAGAATTGTAAAGCCCCTTCTTTAATGGGGTTTCCACAACCCTGACCAGAATGACATAGGCTTGTTTCTGAATGAATGACATATTTTGTTTAGTCTTGATATCCCCCTTTGAGAGCCATTGTGCCTGATTGTTAAAATGACAAGCCTTTTGATTTGAAAGAGCAAGTTAACTGGAGAATGCAGGCATTGATCCTGCTACCTCTCGCATGCGAAGCAAGCGCTCTACCATTTGAGCCAATTCCCCCTAGAATGTCAAGTATTTCCTTGAGAAACTTCATTACTAAGATTACCTGGGTGCTCGCCTACAAGTGATGCACATTAAGGAATGCGTGCACACTGATTTGGATTTCAACAAATAGTTTGGCTAAATCCTTCCATGCGGAGCCTCACAAGCTCAGACTGCAGAATGCCCCACTTTAAATCTGAGGGTCCAAGGTTCAAGTCCCTACTCGAGTGTGTTGTTCGGCTGAGGAAGTTCACTTCAATTGTACAGGGGAAAGTTGGAGAGCAGTCAAAGTGTCATTCTACACTAATGCATTACAATTAAAAATTCCCATGTGTAATCGACCACTATGAGTGTGCAACCTAGCATTTTGAAGCTTGGGAATTCCATCACATCTCAATAAGCCTATGCTGTTTTCACACCACAACTCAGGGTGTGAGTGCAAAGGAAATCCCCCACAACCACAAAATCTGCAGTCAAGATGCCCACATTTGGGGGAATTTGGCCAGCAGAGTCGGATTCAATGAAATAAGCTCACCCTGGCCAAACTTCCTTTCTGAACAATGTATCACACCTACAAGTTAAGTGTACTTAATAGCTTCTTGGATGTTCTCATGCTTTGCCAGCTCTCCCACCAGTCTGTGGTGATGTCACTTGGCTTTTGTCAGCCTGTGAAGACTCTGCCTTCCCCCCACTGCATGGCCAGCAAGGCACAAGTGTGAACAAGGCCCTGTCAATATTTTTCAGTTTAATTGAATACAACAAGCCTTTTAAAAGGAATTGTGAAGCACCTTCTTTAATGTGGTTTGCACAACCCTGAGCAGAATGATAGGTTTGGCCAAATGTTTTGATATCCCCCTTTAAGAGCCAGGTGCCCTGTTTCATTGTTAAAATTCCAAGCCCTTTGATTTGAAAGAGCATGTTTACTGGAGAATGCAGGCGTTGATCCTGCTACCTCTCGCATGCTAAGCAAGCGCTCTACCATTTGAGCTAATTCCCCCATGTGAGAGATGAACATTTCCTTGGGAAACCTCATCATTAAGACTACCTGGGTGCTGTTGGATGTAGTATAGCGCACAAAATGGCGGCAAATAGAAATAACAGGGCATTTTACTTAAAATGGTGCCCAACATATAAAATGTCTCTTTATGACATCTCTCATCCAAATAGCCTTTTTGACGACTTGCAAAATAACCTTTATGACAACTGGCCTAGCAGGATATATATATAGGAGCGTGTCTAAAGACTCGAGCTCTCTCTCGCTTGGTCGCTCCTGCTTTGGGGTCGTCTCCTGGTCTTTGTCATTGTGCCAATAAAGGATCCATTCTGCATCGCATCCGTCTCCATCTGATTGAAGAATCTCTCGACATCAACAAACCTGGGAGGGATCGGTTTCCCAGATCCCAACAGTTTTGGGGGCTCGTCCGGGATGTCGAGGAGATTTTAGAGATTGACAGACTGAAAGTTGCCCCGGACCTTTGCCTACGGATGACTCTGGTCGACCACATCTAAAAGGTAAGCACTGGCCTGTTACATCGAACCTGTGCAAATTGGACTTTGTCAAATTTTGAGTCGGAAGTAAAAGGGGGTCCGGGAGAGAAATTAAAGCTAAGCAACGATTGAGGTGGATGCAATGTTTGCAATGTACAATTTTATGCAGTGATGTGCGCTGGTTGTGAAACACACGGACATGTATTAAAACTATTTGTGGGACTGGGATAGAACCCCCAGTAGTCGGCCGCAGTTTTCTCAGGAAGCTGTAGAAGCTTGCCGATTAGGTCCCAGAATAGGGCATTGCGTCCATACATGGTCTGTTGATCACGTGGAAGAATTTTGAAGTTTGTGGCGGTTAGTACATATGTGGTGAAGTGGTGGCCGGCCTGTTCCCTCGTGCCTCTCTGGTAATACATGCATGTATGAGCTTGTATACGGATAAGAATCTATGAGCCTTTTTATAGGACGTTTATAAATTTGCCCCCTAATCGATTGATAATAAATCTATGAGCCTTCCCCAGGACGTTTATAAGATTGCCCCATAGTCAACTGATAAAAATCTATGAGCCTTGCCCAGGATGTTTATAAATTTAATTGATGAGTATATGAGCCGTTTTTCAGGACATTTATGAAAACATATATGGGAAACAAGGAACTTGGCCTTTTTGTCTGCGTTGCGGAGGATTGGGGGGGTCTCGTCTGCATGTGCGCATGGGCGTAGCACGGACGTGTGGTTGAACTTGGCCTTTTGATCTGAGTTACGGAGAATTTGGGGTCTCTCAAATCCCGGCCGGGTAATAGAACAGGCGGACAACAGACATCGTTTTACTGTTACAGGCGGACATTAGATACCGTTATACTGTAGCAGGCGGACAACAGATACCGTTATACTGTTAAAATTGTTTAAATAGAAGAGGCGGACAACAGACATCGTTATACTGTTATAGGCGGACAACAAAGACACCGTTATACTATAGCAGGCGGACAACAGATACCATTATACTGTCAAAATTGTTTAAATAGAACAGGCGGACAACAGACATCGTTATACTGTTATAGGCGGACAACAAAGACACCGTTATACTATAGCAGGCGGACAACAGATACCGTTATACTGTCAAAATTGTTTGGATAAAACAGGCGGACAACAGACATCGTTATACTGATACAGGCGGACAACAAAGACACCGTTATACTGTGGCAGGCGGACAACGGATACCGTTATACTGTTAAAATTGTTTCGATAAAACAGGCGGACAACAGAAATCGTTATACTGTAGCAGGACAAATATTGTTACAGGCGGACAACGGATACCGTTATACTGTTAAAATTTTAACCATTAGGCTAAGGGGATTCCTGTTTTTTCTGTGACGTGGACCGGGAGGTTGGTTTTGGCCGAGTGTCTGTGTGGCCTGTGTGTGTGTGTGTGTGTAGAGCACCCCTGTTTTTTCTGTGGTGAGGACAGAGAGGTAAAGTTGGACAATATGTCGACGGCAGGATATAAACCAATTAGTGCACAAGTGGAGTTGTTGTTGACGGCTCTGGAAGGGGCCAAAAAGACGGAATGGGGTCCTAGGAAGGACATGAAAGACGAGTTAAATCTCGCACTGGGGCGACAGGGAGTAAACCAAGATGACGAATTGCCTTTGGGGCCAGTGTTGTGGTAGAGGGAAAAAGAGTATAAGAAAGCGGTAGAAGACGCGGAGGAGGCCGCCAAGGGCAAGTTGTGATTGTCACGAAAGAAGTTGCATAAGGTCAGAGACGAGGAAGAGGGACACAGATGCAAGTGGTTTTCGTGGGCATTGTTTTGGCAGGGGATAGCTCATCAGTTGAAGAACAAACAATTAAAACAACAAGTAAAATGGAGGAAGAGGCCTCTTTGCAGCAGAAGGCCGAAGCGGCACCGACCGCGCCTCCGTTGCCCAGTGCGATGTATCCAATATTGGAAATAGACTCGGGCAGATTCCAAATAGAGGTAGAGAATGGTCCTGAAAGGGGGTCTGACGGGTGTGGGACAGGGACTCCACCGATGAGGGCTGAGGAAAAGGGAGGGACGATTGGAACCCACAGAGGGGTGGTGAGAGTGACGGATGGCTCCTCCCAGGAGGGCAGTTCCGATGATGACACAGAGGACGAGGAAACTAAGGTGTTAAGGGAAATAGCGGACTTGGGAAAAAAGATTGGGACGTCGCACAAACACATGCCCACCCCGCGCCCCAAAGATACAGTCGCACCGGACTACCCTACGGGCCCGAAGGCCCACAGTCCCGCTTAATGTTACCCCTAATGCAGGAAAGTGGAGGTCCTCCGGTGTACCGACCGTACGGGCTGAGTGACCTCCAGGCCCTAGCGGACAAATTACCGCCCCTACACGAGGGGGGCATGGTGTGGTTGGAAAAATTAAGCGGCCTAACGGCAGGCCACACCCTGGCCCTTGGCGATTACTGTGGGGTGGCGTCGCGGTGTATGACTCCGGGGGAGGCGCAAGAGATCAAACGCGACGCTAAAACCACGCATGCGGCCGATCAGGAACCGTTACACATGATTGCCCTAATGATGCCATACGTAAGCGGTTTCCTCCTACTGTGGCCCCCACCATCCCTAAGTTTCCCTGGTAGGAAGGACGGTCCCCTAGAGAGCACCTGACGGCATGTAAGGACGAATGGACTCGTTTGACCGGTAGTCACCCTGAAAAGGACCGAAACTCGATCGAATGGTATCGGAGGGCGGTGTTAGAGGGGGCTGAGGGGACAGTAAAGGACGCAATGATGGCCAATCCCGACATCCCGGGATGCCCCTCTACGACCTGGGAAAGACATTTTGTACACCACATGCAGCGAGCGCTCGACTCCAAGGAGAAGGAGGCCTCTGCGGTTAAGGACCTGCAGCTGCAACTACTAAAATTAGAACTAGACAAGGCCCGACGGGATGCGACCGATAAAAAGAAGGCGGGGACCGCCAAACAAATGTCTGCGCAGGCCGGCCCACCGGGTCCAGCCACTCCTGATTTGCACCCGATCCCATTATGGGAGGAACAAGGCCCCTACCCTCCAGGGCCTCAAAGGCGTGGATGGGGCCAGGGGCGGGGCTATGGGGCTCGACCATGGGGACAGCGAGGTATGAGAGGGGGACCTCCGGGGCGTCCGACGCAAGACGGATGCTACGCGTGTGGAGAAAGAGGCCATTGGTCAAGGGAATGTCCATACCAAGGGCAGGAGCCCCAACACCCGCGGGGAATGCGTGGGTCCAGAGGACCTTACCGAGGGGGTCGAGTGGCCCCCAACCCACGTTGGGCGCCTGGCCCTGCGGCAGGAGCCTTCCCGCTCCGGGATTATGGATGGGAAGACCCTGAGAACCAGCAGTGACACACCCCACAGAGAAAGCCAAGAGCAGGGGGCCAGGCAGACCCCATGCTCCCGATGGAAGTGCTAGGCGAATCACTGCCGTTCTTGGTAGACACAGGGGCCACCCATTCAACTCTGAACCGGCCTCTGTCGCCTCACCATATGTCGCGCAACACCGTGAACGTTGTGGGTTTCTCTGGGATAGGACAACAACTGCCCGTTACCAAGCCATTATCAACCAGACTGGGGAATCAACGGCTGCTCCACCCGTATGTCATGTCTCCCCAAGTGCCCGTGAACCTCATGGGTCGTGATCTACTAATACGATTGGGGGCCAGCGTGTTGTGCCCTACAGATGGACTAATTGTGACTCTCCCTGATGGAACTGAACTGGCCTGCGGCCATGCCCTGACAGAAGGGGGCCAGTGGCTATTGGCCTCCCCCGAACCCCAAATGGCAGATATCTACTGGGGTTTAATTGTTACCCCCGGCAGACCACATCCTGAAGGGATCCTCGCCCAGTACGCCCGGTGGAAACCCTGGATTTCTCTGCTGGCACCCTACCTCGTTCCCCCCGACCCGCCCCATGTCACATTATTCTACGATCGAGACCAAACCGAAGTATACGCGGATTTGTTCAGAGATATTGAGAATACTGAGTGGGAAATTGTCACTCACAATATTTACGTAGGTCCCCTAGGTGTCGCAACCGCGGTGGACCTCACGCCCGAGCAGGCGGTCTGGTATCAAATGGCTCCCACCGCGGTTCCCCATGTCTCCTTAGCAATACACCCCAACCATGACGCTAAGGACCTAGGGCCCATGACGAAGACCGCTGTGTCACTGACCGATTGGACTCAGACACAGATCCCCCAGGTGTGTTACTCCCCCTCGACCAAGATATATCGAATCTCACTCACAGGTCGCGATGCCGTCCGTCTAGAACACGACGAAGTAGCTCGTGACCACGGCTGTGAGAGAACTGACCACCCGAGGTTGGCACAGGCTCTGGAAACTTTGCCTCCCCACCTGTGGTCGACCGGACCGACGGACGTTGGCCTGGCTTCTTGCCCCCCGGTGACCTTTGAGGTGACCCCGGGGGGCCCCATTTGGCTCCCTCAGTACTCCAGGAAACCGGAGGCTGAAGCAGGGATAGCAGAGACGATAGAAGGACTAAAAGCCTCTGGGGTGTTAGAACCCTCCACCTCTCCATGGAACACACCTATTCTCCCGGTGGAGAAAGCAGGAACAGGGAAATACCGCATGGCACATGATCTCCGCGCAATCAATAACATCCTCAAAACCCTGATCATACCGGTTCCGAACCCTTACACCGCGCTAAATAGTCTCAGTCCCACGCATAAGTATTTCACTTGCATTGACTTGGCCAATGCGTTTTTCTGTCTACCCCTAGCGCAGGGATGTCGGGATTTTTTCTCGTTCACCTACAAAGGTGAACAATTACGCTACACCAGGATGCCACAGGGGTTTGCGGCGTCCCCAGGCCTTTTTAATCAGGCCCTGCGCGAGGCACTGGACGAGTGCCCCCTCCAGGAGGGCTGCACGTTGATCCAGTATGTTGATGATCTCCTACTGGCCGCCCCCGACGCCGACTCCTGCTTAGCCGCCACGTTGACGGTTCTCCACCGATTGGCAGACACGGGGTTCAAAGTGAGCAAAACCAAACTACAAGGCGTCCGCCAAACGGTCACCTTCTTGGGCCGCGTGGTTTCCAAAACAGGCGCGGGCCTCACCACGAGTCATCGAGACTCCATATTACATCACGCGCGCCCTCAGACGGTGAAACAAATGCTATCCTTCTTAGGATTGACCGGATATAGTCGCGCCTATATTCCAGATTACGCGGGCCGCACACGCCCGTTCCGTGCGCTCGTTAACGCACAAGGCATGCGCAATTTGCGGGCTCCGTTGGTCTGGACCGAACAGGCCGAAGAATCGTTTATCGCACTAAAGCAGGCCCTCGCGTGCGCAACCGACCTGGCCGTCCCAGATTACACTCAGCCGTTTTTCCTCGATGTTTCTGAAACACCAGGCGTCGCTAACGGGGTGTTGTTTCAGAAAAAAGGGGGAGGGAGGAAAGTGCTAATGTACGCCAGCAGCATGCTCGACGAAACCGAGAAACGCCATCCACCGTGCACAAGACATGCCGCAGGTGTTGCGAAGATATTACAGAAAACCGCGCACCTGGTCATGGGCCACCCGCTAACAGTGTTAACCACGCACAGCGTTGTGGCCTACGTGAATTCGGTAAAATTCACCCTCACCCCTCTAAAACAACACCGATTGAGCCGTTTTTTGACCGAACCAAACTTAGTGTTCACGCACGAGGGCATCAATATGGCAGACCACATGGATGTAGAGGGAGGAAAGCCCCACCATTGTGAGGCGCTGGTACAGACAGAGCTCAAAATACGACCCGACCTTGAGACTGACCCGATCCCCGACTCCGAACAACTGTTCACAGACGGCTGCTGTTACAAACACGACACCTACGGACTACAGGCGGGATACGCGGTAGTCCGACTGACCCCGACTGGACACGAGACGATACGATCAGTTAAAATGGAAGGGCAGCAATCGGCCCAGAGGGCGGAAGTCATGGGATTCATTGCGGCCCTGGAGTGGGCAGAGGGGAAAGCTGTGACCATTTATACCGATTCGGCCTACGCAGTAGGGGCAGCCCAGGTGGAGTTGACATTATGGAAACGGGGAGATTACCGCACAGCAGGCGGAAAACCCATCAGACATGCTCGTGAGATGCAGGACCTAGAAAAGGCGCTCCTCCTCCCGCGTAAGGTGGCAGTGGTGAAATGCCGAGGGCATGGGGTAGGAAACAGTGAGGTAGCGAGAGGGAACAGGCAGGCAGACGCCGCGGCAAAGGCTGCAGCCGGCTACCACGTGGCGTTTCAGATGGTGTGTGAGGATGGCCTCATGGGAGAAGAGTTAGACGAAGACACGGTTAGTGAGGCCCAAAAGGGGGCGACGGACCGGGAGAGGACATTGTGGACCCAAAGGGGAGCGACATGTGGGGGAGAATTGTGGAGAAGCCCGGATGGTCGGGTAGTGTTACCACCGGGACTCCAACAGAGTGTGGTGGGAGAAGCCCACGGGTTGGGACATGTGGGAGTGGCTCAGGTGAAACGGAACCTTTGCCACTGGTGGCACCCCTATTTGGACGAAATAATCAAGGAGTATGTGCGGTCCTGCCCGGTGTGCACCATGTACAACCCCCGGCCGGGGATCCGGCCGGAAATGGGAAAGTTCCCGCTTCCCGAGTGCCCAGGGGGAGAAATCGTGATTGACTACACCGACATGATGGTCCCGGTGAGGGGACAGCGGTACCTCCTCGTGTGTGTGGATGCTCTGACCGGCTGGCCGGAAGCATGCCCCACCAAGAGGGAGGACAGCG
Source organism: Zeus faber (assembly GCF_960531495.2). Classification (NCBI taxonomy): domain Eukaryota; kingdom Metazoa; phylum Chordata; class Actinopteri; order Zeiformes; family Zeidae; genus Zeus; species Zeus faber. The sequence continues at coordinate 27,182,226 of NC_137198.1, read as the reverse complement.
CCACGGTGGTCAAGTTCCTCATAAATCAGTACATCCCCCGGCACGGGTTCCCGCGCAAAGTCCGAAGTGACAACGGGACCCATTTTAAGAATAAAGACCTCCAGAGGGTGGAGGCGGCACTAGGTCTCAGACACGCGTTCGGGACGGTGTACCACCCACAGTCGCAGGGAAAAGTTGAAAGAATGAATCAGACACTAAAAACAAAATTGGCCAAAATATGTGCACAGACCTCCCTCAACTGGGTGGACGCCCTCCCAATCGCGCTGATGTCCATACGGAGTTCACTTAATAGGGGAACCGGGTTCACGCCGTATGAGTTACTTACCGGGCGCCAGTTCCCTGGGCCCAGCGCAGCGCCAAAGTGGGGGGAGGAACAGGAAATGTTGCTAAGAAAAGCATACTTTAACGACCTGCGAGCCCTTGTTGCCAGTTTTGCCTCACAGGTGGAAGAGACGAGGGGAAGCCCAGGTGACTCCGAGCTCCACACGGCAGAGTGGGTCCTGCTGAGGGTCATCAAGCGAAAGTGGGCGGACCCCCGGTGGACGGGACCACATCGGGTCACCGAGCGCACCTCCCGCGCCGTCCGGCTCGAGGGAAAAGGGGACACGTGGTATCACTGGAGCCAGTGTGCCCCAGCCTTCAACCCGGGCAGCCAACGACCAGATCCTCACAGCACCACAACACAGCCCGACCTCAGAGGAACGGGCGGCAGCCGCCCAATCGAGGAACTCACTGTTAGCTGCAAGGGTGATAGTGCTGGAAACCTCTCCCCTAGGTCATAGAGGAGCGAGGCGGGACGGTCACCATTCCCCGCCCAGAAGCAGACTGTCCAACTGCATGGAACCCCAGCTGCTTCTCCTTCTGAGTGGTTTATGGTCCATGGTGTGGTTGAGAGTTTGTGTGTGGATGTTTATAATTTTATTGATTTTTGTGCTGGTTTTGTTGACATTGGAACTGACCGGCAACATCCAGCTGTACTAGACGCTAATCGCAACAATGAAGGTTGGGGGACTAGCCCTGTTCACGGCCCTCCTCTTGTTCGGGGAACAGATCGAAACCGCGGCGGGGCCTGAGAAGGACGCGTGTTTGAATAAATATGGGGGGCTAGAGTTGAACTACACACTGGGGCACAAAACGACCTTTGTGTTTGATTTATGCATGGTTATTAATTGTGGGCCCCAACCATGGACCCAGGCAAAGACGTGGCGGGGCTATAAACTGTATGCCTGTTTTGACTCCAGCGTACATCGCCAATGCGCGACAAGAGGTTATACGAGCGGGCCTTGGTGTAGAACCTGGAGCCAGGTGGTAGCGTATACCAGCGGTTCCTGGACCTCCACTAAAAGGGCCAGGAAACTGGGAGGAGACATATGGGACAAATTAGAGCTACAACGAAATTACGACTGGATTTCGAATCCCGTGGCCCTTTCATTGGAGTGGGATGTTTCCCCCGCCCAGACCCCGTCCAATAGTAGTTTGTACCTGGTCGTAGGGGTGGAATTAACCGGAAAGGATACCATGGGGCTGATCAAAATCAATTTCTTGCCCCCTCAGCGCACCCCCAACACCCCTGAGGCTAGCAAAGATCATTTCATGCCTCCGCCTGACCGGGCTCCAGCTCGAGCCGTGGCCATAATCGATGGTACTTTGAAACCCCTAGACGTGATTCAGATGGCCACCGGATACCGAGAGAGTAATCTCTGGTTGAGTTGGATGGCCCAGACAGCCCGAGAGCAGGGGCTGGGGAACTGCATAGCGTGTGCGGCGGCTCGACCTTACCTAGTCACGGATCCTGCGCCGTTATATCCTCAGCACGCCTGGGGATACGGTTGTATGCTCCGATTGACCCGCGAGGCGACTCCACCAAAGTGCAACACCTTAGCTAGACTATTCCCGCCCATGGACAACGAAACACTTTCGGGACCATTTACGCCCCATAAGGGCGCAGGTAATTACACCTGTTTCAATTTGACCCACGACAAACCCCAGTTTCAACTAGGACAGATCCCGGAGGACTGGTGTAACACCACCCGAGCGGGAAATGGCGCTATTGATCGAGCTCTCTGCATGCGCCTGATAATCACGGCAGTGGAAAAGAGGGACAGCACGGTCCCCCACGTACAGATAATGCCGTTGTTGGCCGAGAACTGGGTGGATGACTCCGAGAGAGAGGAGAACCCCCGCGTGGACGAGCAGATGATGTCGTTCTCGATCGAACCCCGGGCAGATGACTCCTATTTGTATGAGCTGGAAAGACCTCATTTTAGATGTGACCCCTAGGAGGAAAAGGACATGTAAGCCGGAGTGTTTGTGGGTTTCTAGCGCACAATAGTCGGGTAAGGCTGTAAGAGTCTCCGACTGGGTGTGGATGAAAGTGGTGAAAATGACAACCGCCTTTAGTCGACCCGGGTTCAAGAGAGAAAGGTCAAAACAGCGGAGTAAGCACACCTCGCATGAGGTTAAGAGCAGAAAAACTGTGAGACCCAGTATCACACCCAGGGAGACACTGTTCCATAAGAAATCACCCGGTACTTTTTGTTTGCTCATTAAATAAATGCTTAAGTTTAGTATAAGGTTAATAAATGTTTACATTTAGTATAAGGTTAACGAAAGTTTAATAATAAGTTTAGTATAAGGTAAAAGAGAGTTAGATCTGTGCAGTTGGTTGAAGATTTTGTTGTTAAACATGGTCCAGGTGGTGAGTGAATGCCATCCTCGCGTTCAGTAATATGGATGTTGGTAGGTTTTCCCACTAAGACAAATGGGGTTTTCCCTACCAATCACTCCTGGTGCCATGCATTGTCATGAATTGTGTAGTGTTTGTTGTACATGTCATTGCGATGTTGTATTTGTTTTCCCCATGGTTATTATATGTAGTAATTACTGTTTTAGAGTGACCTCATATTTAATGAGGTCAAAAGGGGGATTGTTGGATGTAGTATAGCGCACAAAATGGCGGCAAATAGAAATAACAGGGCATTTTACTTAAAATGGTGCCCAACATATAAAATGTCTCTTTATGACATCTCTCATCCAAATAGCCTTTATGACGACTTGCAAAATAACCTTTATGACAACTGGCCTAGGACGATATATATATAGGAGCGTGTCCAAAGACTCGAGCTCTCTCTCGCTTGGTCGCTCCTGCTTTGGGGTCGTCTCCTGGTCTTTGTCATTGTGCCAATAAAGGATCCATTCTGCATCGCATCCGTCTCCATCTGATTGAAGAATCTCTCGACATCAACAAACCTGGGAGGGATCGGTTTCCCAGATCCCAACAGTGCTCACCTACAAGTGATAGCACATAACGGAACGTGTCCACACTGATTTGGATTTCAACAAATAGTGTGGCTAAATCCATTCATGAGGAGCCTCACAAGCTCAGACTGCAGAATGCCACACTTCAAATCTGAGTGTCACTTTTTATCTCAGTGTCCAGTGTTCTAGTCCCTGTTCAGACATTCATTAATTGCAGAAGTTCACACAATTCATACAGGTATACATTAGAGAGCATCCCAAGTGTCATTCCCAACTGGATGTTCATTATGGTTGACGTTGTCCTTTAAAAATCATGATAGACAGGTAGTTTACATTTGGAATGTTCATTATTTGTAATACACTTCACCGGTACAGGTCGAAAAGAATGTCTTGAATTAGTATGAGAGTGGATGCAAGCATCAACGTGCTAATATCTTGGGAATGCTGAGAATAAGAAAGCAAGGTGCCCTGTTTCATCACAGGTTAAAGCTATGCTTTTTTCATACAACAGCTGAAAGTAGAGCACAAATGCAGTCCCCCATTACCGCATACTATGCAGTTGTGATTCCCACAATTTGGGAATTTGCAGGGGTCAACACAATCAGAGTGCTTTGACTTTGCCTCACACTGGGCAAACGTCCTTACTGATCAATGTATCACCCCTGCCAGGTAAGTATACCAAAGAGGTGCTTGCCTTCTCTTGTCACACTCAGCAGATAAGAAAAGACACCAGTTTTCTTTGGAAGACAGGCTCAGGTGAGCATCAGACTTTTAATCTGAGGGTCCAAGGTTAGAGTGCCTGCTCAGGTGTGTTGTTCTGCTGAGGAAGTTCACTTCACTTGTACAGGGGAACGTTGGAGACTATGAGTGTGCAACCTAGCATTTAGAAGCTTGGGAATTCCATCACTTCCCAATAAGCCTATCCTTTTTTCACACCAAAACTCAGGGTTTGTGTGCAAAGGAAATCCCCCACAACCACAAAGTGGTTCAGACTTTTAATCTGAGGGTTCAAGTCCCAGTCTGTGTCACCCTGTCTTACCCCAACTGCATGGCCAGCAAGCCACAGGTAATATTTCTCATTTTAATTGAATACAACATGCCTTTTAAACAGAATTGTAAAGCCCCTTCTTTAATGGGGTTTCCACAACCCTGACCAAAATGACATGAATGACATCTTTTGTTCAGTCTTGATATCCCCCTTTGAGAGCCATTGTGCCTGATTGTTAAAATGCCAAGCCTTTTGATTTGAAAGAGCAAGTTTATTGGAGAATGCAGGCATTGATCCTGCTACCTCTCGCATGCGAAGCAAGCGCTCTACCATTTGAGCTAATTCCCCCTAGAATGTCAAGTATTTCCTTGACAAACTTCATTACTAAGATTACCTGGGTGCTCACCGACAAGTGATGCACATTAAGGAATGCGTGCACACTGATTTGGATTTCAACAAATAGTTTGGCTAAATCCTTCCATGCGGAGCCTCACAAGCTCAGACTGCAGAATGCCCCACTTTAAATCTGAGGGTCCAAGGTTCAAGTCCCTGCTCAGGTGTGTTGTTCGGCTGAGGAAGTTCACCTCAATTGTACAGGGGAAAGTTGGAGAGCAGTCAAAGTGTCATTCTACACCAATGCATTACAATTAAAAATTCCCATGTGTAATCGACCACTATGAGTGTGCAACCTAGCATTTAGAAGCTTGGGAATTCCATCACATCCCAATAAGCCTATGCTTTTTTCACACCACAACTAAGGGTGTGTGTGCAAAGGAAGTCGCCCACAACCACAGACACTGCAGTTGGGATGCCCACATTTGGTTTGCACCACCCTGAATGATAGGCTTGGCCAAATCTTTTGTTTAGTCTAGATATCCCCCTTCTAGAGCCATTGTGCCTGATTGTTAAAATTCCAAGCCCTTTGATTTGAAAGAGCATGTGTACTGGTGAATGCAGGCGTTGATCCTGCTACCTCTCGCATGCTAAACAAGCGCTCTACCATTTGAGCTAATTCAAATTCCTTAATAGCACATTAAGGAAAGCGTCCGCAATGATTTTGATTTCAACAAATAGTGTGGCTAAATCCTTTCATGAGGAGCCTTACAAGCTCAGACTGCAGAATGCCCCACTTTAAATCTGAGTGTCCAGGGTTCAAGTCCCTGTTCAAACACATTTATTTACTGCAGAAGTTCACACAATTCATACAGGTAAACATTAGAGAGTATCCCAAGTGTCATTCCCAACTAGATAAGAAAATAAACCAGTTCTCTTTGGAAGACATGCTCAGGTGAGCATCAGACTTTTAATCGGAGGGTCCAAGGTTCGAGTCCCTGCTCAGGTGTGTTGTTCTGCTGAGGAAGTTCACTTCACTTGTACAGGGGAAAGTTGGAGACTATGAGTGTGCAACGTAGCATTTAGAAGCTTGGGAATTCCATCACATCCCAATAAGCCTATCCTTTTTTCACACCACAACTCAGGGTTTGTGTGCAAAGGAAATCCCCCACCACCACAAAGTGGTTCAGACTTTAAATCTGAGGGTCCAAGGTTCAAGTCCCTCTTCTGCTGAGGAATTCACATCAGTTGTACAGGGGAGTGTTGGAGAGCAGTCAAAGTGTCATTCTGCACTAATGCATTACAATCAAAAATTCCCATGTGTAATCAACCACTATGAGTGTGCAACCTAGCATTTAGAAGCTTGGCAATTCCATCACATCCCAATAAGCCTATCCTTTTTTCACACCACAACTCAGGGTGTGTGTGCAAAGGAAATCCCCCACAACCACAAAATAAGCAGTCAAGATGCCCACACTTGGGGGAATTTGGCCAGCAGAGTCGGATGCAATGATATTACCTCACCCTGGCACAATCAGAGTGCTATGACATAGCCTCACACTGGTCAAACGTCCTGAACAATGTTTCACCCGTGGCATGTAAGGATACCAAAAAGGTGCTTACATTCTGTCACACCCAGCAGAAAACCAAAGGAACCAGTTCTCTTTGAAAGACAGGCTCAAGAACACCTGAGTAGCTCAGCTGGCAGAGCATCAGACTTTTAATCTGAGGGTCCAGGGTTCAAGTCCCTGCTCGGGTGTGTTGTACACTTGACAAAGTCCCCTTCACTTGTACGGTTTGAGTGCAGTCCAACAGTTGTCTGCACTGGTGCATCACAATTAACGGTTCTCACTTGTAAAAGACCGTTTGAGCTAATTCCCCCTAGAATATCAGGCATTTCCTTGAGAAACCTCATTACAAAGATTACCTGGGTGCTCACCTGCAAGTGATTGAGGTGTCTGGAAGGTTTGAGCTGAATAGGTCACTGAGCTCCCAAAGCTGAGATATAGTGCGGTCATAATATTAACTATGTTATTATTAGATTTATTGCTTAAGAATGAGAACGTCAGGACATAGGCTGAGCGGGCACCTATGGGTTGGAACCAGATGTGGTATGTTATCTCTGTACAGCTTTAAAAGCGAATGCAGAGCGTCACTTGGCAGAGATTCCATCCGGCTCGGGTCTCTCCCAGGACATCCATGGCAAGTCTGGTTTGATGCTGATTTGTGTAATAAAATTATTATTTTATTCAAGTCAGTGTCAGCGGTCACTCCTTCATTCTTCAGCACATCACACCCATCAAGAAACTAAACTACAAAGTGGCGTCACGAATCAGGATCTGTTGGGCCTCATCTGCCGATGCTGCCTGCTCCAGCGAACTGCCGCTCTCAGGGTGAGTGACCTCTCACAAAATTGAGCTGTTATGTGGGCTGGAGCAGTGTGTTTTTGGCAGGGAGACTGCACTGAGATTATGCGGAGATGGAGATGATGTGTTGATGTGTGAAGTGAGTTTCCGTCTAAATTGGGGTTAATTAAGATGTAAAAGATGTAAATAAGGGGAATAAGAGAATAATAAGTGAAGAAAAAGATAATTAAGTTGAAATAGAGAATAGAGACAAGAGAAATAAAAGTTAGAAGTTGAAATAGAGAATAGAGAGGAGAGAAATAAAAGCTAAAAGTTAAAAGTTGAAATAGAGAATAGGGACGAGAGAAATGAAAAATGAAGTTAAAAGTAAAAGTTAAAGGCTTAAAAGATGTTGAGAAAGTAGAAATAAAAAGTAATTGTAGAATGGCAGAACTAGTAGCCAAAAGTTATTTAAATAACCATGCAAGATAAACGAAGACAGGGCCCGTATCTCGTTAAACAGTAAGACATGTGTACATTAAATGCTGTGTGAAAGTTGGCCGAATGAAAATATAATATAGTCAAATCTAGGTAGGAAAAAACAAGAGGAAATAACCCTGGCCAGGGGAATTGACTCAAAATAAAGTTATATGAATAAAGATGAAAAAGAAGAAAGTAAAGTGAAAAAGAGATAAAAGTTAAAAGCCTAAAGTGAGATGAAAAAGATAAAAGCAAATAAAAAGAGTTACAAGTTAAAGGCTAAAGATGAAAAATAAAGTTTGAGCTAAAGTAAGATGAAAAGGATAAAGTGAAATAAAAACAGTTACAAGTTAAAGGCTCAAAAGATGAAAAAATAAAGTTTGTAAAGAAAAGTGAGGAAAAACAGGGCAGAACCTGCTCTGGAGAACTAGTGAACATGCATGATGAGAGAATCTGATTAAAAAGAATTTTTTAAAAGTGTGGCCAAAGTAAAATTTTAAAAGTCTGGCCAAAGTGAAAATTTTGATGAAATTAGAAAAGTATAAATGAGTCGACGTAAAACATAAAGCTAAGCACTGTTAAAGTCTCTGGGGATTAGATGTTCTGCTGGTCAGACATATCTTTTTCTTTTTTTTTTCTTTTTGTGTGTGTGAGTGTGAAAGTGCCGCGGCTGCAGAGGTAGAAGAGCTTTGTGTAATGTTTTGTGTATGTGATATAGAATATATGTGTTATTAATAGGTATACATATGTGGTGAGCATTTGAATAATACATAAAGAGAAACATTTCTTGCCCCTTTAGTGATAAACATATATGAGCCTGTTTACGGACTTTGTAAAGTTGATAAAAATATATGAGCCTTTCTTTAAGGACTTTTGATAAATATATATGAGCCTTTTTCTCTAAGGACGTTTGATAAATATATATGAGCCTTTTTTCCAAGGACGTTTGTGCATTTGATAAAGGATATGAACCTTTACAGGACTTTATATAGTTGATAACAAAATGATCCTTCTGAAGGACTAGAGCCACAGTCTGCCTACACATACATGTACACATCCAGAAAAGAAAAGAAAATCTCCTGCTCTGAATTGGAAGTGGGATTTGTGATTTGTTTGATTGGCGTGTGGGTTTTTTCTTTTTCTTTTTGTGCTTGGGGTGTGTGTGGCGGTGATTTCTGTGAGTCCTGTCTGGTTAAAAGAGCAGATGGTCTTGTTGGGGTGAAGGGAGACTCTGGTTCTTGATGCAAGAAAAGAGGTTTTGTGTTTCGACTGCTGAGAGAAAACAGTTTTAATATACGAGTGTGCGTAACTGCATTGAACTGGGCTGTCCCTACGGGAGCCAAAACAGGATGTTCACTCGCTGACGACCAGTCCATACTGGAAGTCTTTGCTAAACTTAAGAGGTGGAGCAAGGGGTGGTGCTTCACACAAGAGTGGAATTTAGTTAACTCCTCCTGACAAGAGGGGCTGGTGAGCCCCCTCTCTACTCTTTTCTCTCAGTAGTTAGAAGAAAGAATAAAAAGGATAAAATACAATTAAATAGATAAATAGAATAAAAATAATTAAATAAAATAAAAATAAATAGATAAATAGAATAAAAATAACTAATTAAAAGTGATATCAGATTGACTAATATATTCTTTGGACTTTAAATGCATTGCATGATTAAAAGTAACCATTGCTTTATTTCAAGTGTGCGCAAAATAAAAAAGCTGATAATGTATGTCACACTGAATTGTATCACAGTGTGTATAAGAATTTAGAGTGAGCCTAAGGCATTGAACTCTTCTGTTATTCTTTTTCTTTTTTCTTTCTTCCTCTCTTTTACTATGCTGAGTGAAAGCTGAGTGAAAGCTGGGGGAAAGACAGAGAAGATGGAATGAGTCTGAACTGAATCATCCATAGGGCAGATGACAAGACATCTGGCAGATCTTCACAGACACTGAGGCTTGCGGATGACAACGTTCTGGAATCCTGAATCCATCCAAACCAATTAAAGGCCAGTACGGTTTTATCCACAAACTCTTTCAACAGACCTCACCTGCATTTACCTATATACCTATAAATTTAGTTATAATAAATGTGTTTAGCTTGTCTTCACATATGCGTTTGTAGTAGTTCTTTTTCATACATTGCATTTGCAATTATTTAGTGAGAGACTTGGCAACGGACTGACCAATTAAGGCATTTGCCTAATTAATAGGGTATTATTGACTGATTGATTGATTGATCATGTGGAAAAGCTGATTTGATTTAAATACTGTTCTGTGAATATTGGTTTCATTATCTGGGTATGATTTATCTATGCTGTTTTGAGAATGAACACTGATATCATTTTGATAATTGAACATAAATGAGTGTGAATGATAGTGAACAAGTGAATTGGCTTTCACAAGTGGGAAGCGATTGGTCTCCTTTGGGGTTGGCAAATTCAGCTGTTGTTGGTTGAGTGTGATTACACGGTGCTTTATAAAGACATTTTTAAAATAATTCAATTTGATTTACAATAAAAGAAAAATAAGAGAGTCATTAGGATGTCAAAAATGGATACTAAAATTACAAAAGTAATCACTCCTATTGATGTAGTGCAAAAGAACAATCCCCTTATTAAAGATATTGCAAAAATATCAGGAAAATGGAGCAAGCGTTGGCCGGACATTGAACAACCATGGCCAGTTGAAGGAACTCTTAACCCGGATGTGATTAAAACAATGCAGGTGCTTGTGTCCACATATAAAGTAAATCAAAAGAAAGGCAAGAAAGGAATGAGACGCACGGAGAAAAGACAAACAGAATTTGGCATTCTGCAACTGTTTGCAAAGGAGGGACAGACATGGTTCGAAGCTGCAAAGGAAAAAAGAGAACAAAGTAGACAAGAAATAAAGAAAAATGAAAAGGAAACAGAAAAATTGATGGAGAAGATTACCACGCCCTTCTCACATACAGCATCTTTACAGAAGCCCCCGCCTTATGAGAAGGAGGTGAAGTTCACTGATGTTTATCCCCAGCTCCCAGTGATTACACAGGAAGGCAACTATCTCTGCAAAGATGAGGATGAACAAATAATAGAGATGGGCAAGGCTAAAACAACCATGAAGATGTACCCGAGCTCCAACAGTACAAAGAAGAAGGAACAGGATCAGGAGACTCTCAGAAAAGTCAACCAAATACAGTTGGTGGATAATAAGAAGAAGAAAAAGAAACAAGCTGTGGTTATGCAGAGCCAGTCACAACTAAATCAATTACCACCACAACCACAGCAAGGACAGATTCAGGTACTTCCACCTGTGGTCTTCACTGTCTCCTTTCCACAGCCAGTTTTTGACCAACCACAAACATGGAGAGGAAGAGGTCAAGGAAATATAGGAAGAGGAAGAGGAGGAAATTTCCAACAGTCTCAAGGAGCGTGTCATAATTGTGGACAACAAGGTCATTTTGCACGTGACTGCTACAGGTTCAGAGGAGGCTTCAGAGGAGGCTTCAGAGGAGGCTTCAGAAGAGGCTTCAGAGGACAACCACAGCCACCCAGGGGACCAGCGAACCCTTACAGGGGTCCAGAACCTGGTTTCTAGGGGTGCCCAGAAGACTCGAAAGGGAGGTGTCAGCTGGTAGTATCAGGGCCGGAGCAAGATCCAAAAATAGAGGTGAAAATAAATGATAAGTCATTGGAAGTAATGGCAGATTGCGGAGCAGCTTTCACCTGTGTTCGGCCTGAAGATGCTATACATCTCCCCATGTCTGACCAATTGGTACGGACAATCGGGTTTGAGGGTGTGAAACAGCTGATTCCTCTCACAAAACCAATTGAGCTCTGCTGTAGAAATCGGAAAATCACACTACCTATTTTGGTGTCAGAACATACGTCCATTGCACTCTTGGGAAGAGATGCTATGTGCAAACTAAATTGCACAATACGGTGTACACCGGACAGCTGTCTGGTGGATGTGCCACCTGATGTCTACCACCAATTATTTAGCGCACCAGAGACCGAGACTTCTTCAGTATATTGGCTTGGAAATCTTAGTCCAGAGCTATTAGAGCCAGCCAAGCCGTGGGAGAAGTTCATTGTGGCAAATATGCCTGATGCTAAGCCCCCTGAGTATCCACATCATTGCACGTTGAAATATTTCAAGAAAGCTGACCAATTGTATCCAGAAGAATGGTTGAGTAGTCAACCGAAGCATGTTCAGCTGATCTCATGCTGCATAATTGTGGGACCACAAGGAGCAGCTATGAAGATAAACACCAATGAATATCTTGAGAAAGAGTATGACATTGTGAAAAGTGTGCCACATGTGACTTTAATGGTGGCTGAAGGATTTGAGCAGAAGCAAATAGGAGAAATGATGGCAGAAGCTGAGGAAGCCATTTTTTCACCCATAAAGGAGAATCTTGCTATCTGGATAAGTGAAGAACAGAAGTTCATGAAAATCATGATTTCAGCTCAAGGACAAGGACAACCACAAGTGATACAGATGACACATGAGTCAATGTTCAGCGCTAAATTGGACTCAGACAGCATGAGAGAGGAGATGCTGCAACAAATTCCAGAATGTTTGTGGTCACGACATAGTACTGACATCCGACTTGTGAAGTCAGCCCAACCGGTGAGAGTTGAACTGAGACCAGGAACCAAACCTCCTTGGAAGAACCAATATCCACTAAAGGAAGAGGCAATCAAAGGGATTGAACCACAAATTGAAGGACTGTTAAAAGCAGGTGTAGTGGAAATATGTTTGGATCCTCAGAGCAATACACCTATATTGCCTTTAAAGAAACCAGATGAGTCCTATCGCTTGGTACATGATTTAAGAGCGATAAATGAAGTGGTGCAGGATTTTCCAGCAGATGTACCAGATCCACATACCTTGTTAGCCCAAATCCCTCCAGAGGCTACACACTTCACAGTGTTGGATTTGTGTGGAGCATTTTTCAGTGTTCCACTGAGCGAAGAAAGTCAAGGATTGTTTGGATTCACGTACAAAGGACAAACCTTCAAGTACAAGAGGCTCCCTCAAGGATTCAAACATAGCCCTCACATTTTCAATAAAGTATTGCAAGATGACTTGGCTGGGATTGATCAGATCTTGAAAAGTACTGTCATTCAGTATGTGGACGACATCGTCATCTGTTCACCGGATAAGGAAACATGCCATGAGGATTCAATCAAACTGTTACAGCTATTGGCAGACAAAGGACACAAGGCCTCTCAGAAGAAGCTACAGTATTGTCAAGAAAAAGTTGTTTATTTGGGTCAAACAATAACCCATGGACACAGAAGCATCTCTGAGAGTCATTTGGAAGCCATTCGAACGGCACCAAAGCCTAGAACAGTCAGAGAGATGATGACATTTCTTGGCATTGCGGGATATTCTTCAGCCTGGGTAGAAGATTATGCCTGCCTAACAGGGCCTTTGAGAGCCATGATAAAAGAGACTGGGAATGCTCAACTCCATTGTAACCTCACCTGGACCCAAGAAGGTCTTATGGCATTTGAAACGATCAAACAGAGGCTACAAGAAGCTCCAGCGCTAGCGCTGCCAGACTACTCTAAGAACTTTTTGCTGTATGTGGCTACGTCCACTGGAGGCAAATATGCATGTGCAGTTCTTTGTCAGCCAACAGGTACAGGGACAAGTCCTCAACCTGTGTCGTATTATTCTACTGCCTATTCAGAAGTAGAATCGGGGCTACCACTGTGCTACAGAGCAATTGGTGGGAGTTTATCTAATGTATGAGAAAGCATCATCAGTAACTATGGGTTACCCAGTGACAATTCTTACCCATCATAGTCTCAGAAATCTTTTGAACTTCGGTAAATGTACATTGACTATGTCTAGGCTAAGAGACTATCATAGGCTCTTAGAGCAGGAAGATGTCACCTTAGTAAGGTGCGTCACGGTAAATCCAGCTGATAATTTACCAACACCAGGGGATGAAGAGCCACATGATTGTATTCAGGAAGTAGAGAGATATGCAAAGCTCAGATCAGACTTGCAAGCTTTCCCACTGCATGTGTCAGATGTGGAGTATTGGACTGACGGGTCCTGCTATCGAATAGGAGACACATTGAGTGCTGGTTATGCAGTAGTCAAAGCCCAGGGAACTGAATTTGTTGTTGAGAAAGCAGAAGTAATACCACAACCTGCTTCTGCACAGCTTGCTGAGCTTGTGGGCCTGACTGAAGCTTGTCTATTGGCTGAAGGCAAGCGAGTGACAATATATACAGATTCGGCATATGCACATAATGTGTGTCATTTATTTGGATCAGTATGGAAAAATCGAGGATTTAAGAAAACCGATGGTTCTCCGATACAGCATCATGCCCAAATAATAAAATTGTTGCATGCAATGATGAAACCAAAGGAAATAGCTGTAGCTAAGTGTGCAGCACACAAAATAGACACGTCAAGGGTCACACAAGGTAACAAAGCGGCTGATGAGGCTGCTAAAGCAGTTACAGGAGCAAACAAAGCAGGCAAGGTTCTTCTGGTCACTCATGAAGTGGACTTGGAAGATAAAATCACGCTCAGAGATGTGATCGCGATGCACGAAGCGGCGTCAGCCATCGATAAACAATTATGGTTGGACCGAGGGGCCACACAAGATTCTGCTGGTCTGTGGAGAAATCATGAAGGACTGATGGTAGCACCCCCTGACCTACTAGGTCTGATGATTCAGGAAGCACATGGGTTAGCCCATGTTGCAAGGGGGGAGGTAAGGAGAAAGATCACGAAAGAGTATGGTTTTTGGGCACCGTACTTGCTTGAGCAAATTAATTATGTCATAGGCAGATGCACAATCTGTCTTAAAAATAACGTTCGGAGGGGTGTGTTGAGTCCACCCGGTCACATTCCAACTCCGACAGGTCCTATGCGTGAGTTGGTTGTGGATTTTGTTGACATGATAAGACCAATAGGAGGTAAAAGATACATGCTAGTCGTCGTGGATAGATTTTCACGGTGGCCTGAGGCATGTCCAACCAAGCGTAAAGATGCTCAGTCGTTTGCCAAGTTCTTGTGTCGTGAGGTCATAAGCAGGTGGGGACTTCCAGATCGGATATCCTCAGATAATGGGAAAGAGTTTGAGGATAGAACAGTCAAATTAATTCTGCAAAAATTGGGAATTAAACAACGTTTAGGAGCTGTTTATCATCCACAAAGCCAAGGAATTAGTGTAAAAATGAATGGTGTGCTGAAAAATCGCATTGTTAAAATCTGTCAGCATACAGGTCTGAATTGGGTAGAGGTGTGTAGTTAGGAGCTAACACTAGTAGAGAATATCCCATTTTGAATATCTGATTCCATCATTTACTCAACACTATTGTTAACAAGGGAAATACATGGACAAAGGGGGGAAAAGAAAAAAAGTTAATCATATATTGGAATAATGTTAAAGTATAATGCAAAAGTGAAATTATTATACTGTATTTGATGTTTGTGCAAGATACTGGCTGGTGATTCTTTCTTTCAGGACCAGTCAGAGGATGGCTGTGTCCAGAGATCCTAACAGCCTAATGGACTTGAACATTCAAACATGGACACTCGAAAATGGACGGCGGACCCTGAATGAAGACATCATGATCAGGAGTGTCGAGTGAAATATCATTAAAAGTTGATGGTGTTAAAAAGCAACAGTTTAATACATACATGTGTGTCCTGAATGTGTTTATAATATTGGAGTTTGTTTACTACAATGTAACCTGTATTATTGATAAATATCCTGTACTCTACGCTAGATATTTTTAGCAAGACATATTACTTTGATTTGCTATTGTTTTCTTTGAGTTGTCTGTAGTAGGATGAAGTGAATACATTGGGACCTCAGGTATTTTCTTTTTTTGCGGTTTTTGAGGGACATTGGTGCTAGGCAGGGAAAGGTCCACTGGAAGGTCCGATGGGTCGACCAGCCTGACTTTGGACTCATTTTTGATTTATTTCTGAGGCTCTAAATGTATGCATATAAATGTAACATCCTATACAGTAGTCTAAACCCTTCGTCTTTTTCTGTTAATTGATTTGGAGTACCTTAGGTGGTTGCCTGGGGCAGAGGGACCGTGAGAGAATTTTCCTGTCTTGATTGATTGATGGATGTTCTAAAAAATGAAGCTGCCAGATGGGTTTTTCGCTCTCACACTCCACAAATTTGCTGTATTGCTATGACTAAGCATGGTCAGAAGGGTATATTATAACCAATTGTGTTTGTTATTAAGTGATTTCTATTAAGCCAATTAACATCGTATGTTCAATTACTCTTCTCTCTGTCGAGACTTTGTGTAGTCTCGAAGGGGGGAATATGAGGTGTCTGGAAGGTTTGAGCTGAATAGGTCACTGAGCTCCCAAAGCTGAGATATAGTGCGGTCATAATATTAACTATGTTATTATTAGATTTATTGCTTAAGAATGAGAACGTCAAGGTTCTGTTCAGAGGCCCTATGGGAGAGGAATTTTGTTTATTCCTCCAGCTCGACCAGAGGAGGAAATGTTTAGATTTATGACAGGACATAGGCTGAGCAGGCACCTATGGGTTGGAACCAGATGTGGTATGTTATCTCTGTACAGCTTTAAAAGTGAATGCAGAGCGTCACTTGGCAGAGATTCCATCCGGCTCGGGTCTCTCTGATCATCTTAACAGGAGATCCAGGGTTGATGTCCCAGCAGCGCTTTTCGGACTTGAATGCCGTTCAGTGGAGGCAGTATACATACCACGATAATATATTTTAATGAAAAACCAGACAATAGAGGCTCTGTAGCGCAATGGATAGCGCATTGGACTTCTAGGACTTGTTCACAAGCAAATCAAAGGTTGTGGGTTCAAGTCCCACCAGAGTCAAATGGCTGTCTCACTAGTTTTCACTCCATTCCTGAAGTTCTGAATGCTTGTCAACATCACCTGACTGTAAAAAAACCCCACAGTAACATCAGTCGCTTTTCCTCAGAACTTACACAATTTGATTGAGTATGTTACAAATGCTTGTTTTGAGGATGTGCCACACCCCTTCCAATGAGGTGGTGCAGTGTTGATGGCCATGGGCTGCTCATCCATTGTGCTCTGCATGTATTGGTACAAGTCCCCTCCACATTTGTGGCTGGTGCTTTAACATTTGGTTAAAGGATGATGGATTTAAATCCTTGCACTGTTATTTTACTTATTTCGGTCAACATGCATTTTAACACAGTTGTATCTCTATTTTCAGATGTAGCTCCTGGTGCTGTGGCTTACTGGGTTAAATAGCCCGCCTAGTTAACAGGAGATGCTGGGGTTGAAGTCTCTGTTTGGATTTGAATTATTTTCAGTGGAGGCAGTATGCATATCATAAGAATATATATCAGTGAAAATATTTCCTGAAGTGGCTCTTGAGTGTAATTTGAATTATAGGCGTCGCAAGCAAGTAATTCCCCGCTTGTGGTTCGAGTCCCTCTAGATTCACTTGTCTTGCTTATTATGTTTTACTTAATTCTTAAAATTAACATCCTACGTACTATGGCCTTAGTATGGTCTTATGACTGTCAAGAAAACTCTATGCTCTAAATTCCTTTACAAAATGAGGAAAATGTTACACATGGTTGTATTTGAGAATGCAATACACCTTTACAGACAAGGATGCCTTGTGATTGAGGTAGTGTGCTGCAAAACTGTTGTGCTGTGCATGCATTTGTTCAAGTCCCATCCACCTTTTGGCTGGCAAGCTACATTTGGCAAAGGGATCCTGCATTTAAATCCCTGCAGTGTTGCAGTTATTTCTTTCAATATGCATTTTGAACAGAGTTGTGTCTTCATTTCCAGGTGTAGTGCATAGTGCTGTGGCTTCGTTGGTGAATACGCCTGTCTAACAGGAGATCCAGGGTTGATGTCCCAGCAGCGCTTTTCGGACTTGAATGCCGTTCAGTGGAGGCAGTATACATACCACGATAATATATTTTAATGAAAAACCAACCAAAAGAGGCTCTGTAGCGCAATGGATAGCGCATTGGACTTCTAGGACTTGTTCACAAGCAATTCAAAGGTTGTGGGTTCAAGTCCCACCAGAGTCAAATGGCTGTCTCACTAGTTTTCACTGAAGTTCTGAATGCTTGTCAACATCATCTGACTGTAAAAAAACCCCACAGTAACATCAGTCGCTTTTCCTCAGAACTTACACAATTTGATTGAGTATGTTACAAATGCTTGTTTTGAGGATGTGCCACACCCCTTCCAATGAGGTGGTGCAGTGTTGATGGCCATGGGCTGCTCATCCATTGTGCTCTGCATGTATTGGTACAAGTCCCCTCCACATTTGTGGCTGGTGCTTCAACATTTGGTTAAAGGATGATGGATTTAAATCCTTGCACTGTTATTTTACTTATTTCGGTCAACATGCATTTTAACACAGTTGTATCTCTATTTTCAGATGTAGCTCCTGGTGCTGTGGCTTACTGGGTTAAACAGCCCGCCTAGTTAACAGGAGATGCTGGGGTTGAAGTCTCTGTTTGGATTTGAATTATTTTCAGTGGAGGCAGTATGCATATCATAAGAATATATATCAGTGAAAATATTTCCTGAAGTGGCTCTTGAGTGTAATTTGAATTATAGGCGTCGGAGGCAAGTAATTCCCCGCCTTTGGTTCGAGTCCCTCTAGATTCACTTGTCTTGCTTATTATGTTTTACTTAATTCTTAAAATTAACATCCTACGTACTATGGCCTTAGTATGGTCTTCTGACTGTCAAGAAAACTCTATGCTCTAAATTCCTTTACAAAATGAGGAAAATGATACACATGGTTGTTTTTGAGAATGCAATACACCTTTACAGACAAGGATGCCTCGTGATTAAGGCAGTGTGCAGCAAAACTGTTGTGCTGTGCATGCATTTGTTCAAGTCCCATCCACCTTGTGGCTGGCAAGCTACATTTGGTAAAGGGATCCTGCATTTAAATCCCTGCAGTGTTGCAGTTATTTCTTTCAATATGCATTTTGAACAGAGTTGTGTCTTCATTTCCAGGTGTAGTGCATAGTGCTGTGGCTTCGTTGGTGAATGCGCCTGTCTAACAGGAGATCCAGGGTTGATGTCCCAGCAGCGCATTTCGGACTTGAATGCCGTTCAGTGGAGGCAGTATACATATCACGATAATATATTTTAATGAAAAACCAGACAAAAGAGGCTCTGTAGCGCAATGGATAGTGCATTGGACTTCTAGGACTTGTTCACAAGCAATTCAAAGGTTGTCGGTTCAAGTCCCACCAGAGTCAAATGGCTATCTCACTAGTTTTCACTCCATTCCTGAAGTTCTGAATCCTTGTCAACATCATCTGACTGTAAAAAAAACCCACAGTAACATCAGTTGCTTTTCCTCAGAACTTACACAATTTGATTGAGTATGTTACAAATGCTTGTTTTGAGGATGTGCCACACCCCTTCCAATGAGGTGGTGCAGCGTTGATGGCCGTGGGCTGCTCATCCATTGTGCTCTGCATGTATTGGTACAAGTCCCCTCTACATTTGTGGCTGGTGCTTTAACATTTGGTTAAAGGATGATGGATTTAAATCTTTGCACTGTTAGTTTACTTATTTCGGTCAATATGCATTTTAACACAGTTGTATCTCCATTTTCGGATGTAGCGCCTGGTGCTGTGGCTTTCTGGGTTAAACAGCCCGCCTAGTTAACAGGAGATGCTGGGGTTGAAGTCTCTGTTTGGATTTGAATTATTTTCAGTGGAGGCAGTATGCATATCATAAGAATATATATCAGTGAAAATATTTCCTGAAGTGGCTCTTGATTGTAATTTGAATTATAGGCATCGCAAGCAAGTAATTCCCCGCTTGTGGTTCGAGTCCCTCTAGATTCACTTGTCTTGCTTATTATGTTTTACTTAATTCTTAAAATTAACATCCTACGTACAATGGCCTTAGTATGGTCTTCTGACTGTCAAGAAAACTCTATGCTCTAAATTCCTTTACAAAATGAGGAAAATGTTACACATGGTTGTTTTTGAGAATGCAATACACCTTTACAGACAAGGATGCCTCGTGATTAAGGCAGTGTGCTGCAAAACTATTGTGCTGGGCATGCATTTGTTCAAGTCCCATCCACCTTGTGGCTGGCAAGCTGCATTTGGTCAAGGGATCCTGCATTTAAATCCCTGCAGTGTTGCAGTTATTTCTTTCAATATACATTTTGAACAGAGTTTTGTCTTCATATCGCCATGGCGATAGTGGCCCGCCCCTAGCGGTCGCCTGCGCCGGCGCTCCGGTTACTCTCTTACCTTTTTAGTATTTTTTTCCTTTTTTTATCATAATGTCTGCCAAAAAACATCAACAGTCTACGACCGCGATGCAATCATAGATATAAAAATTTCCCTAAACGAACAACTTTGGGACTTTTTTTCCGTGGGAGCAGAGTGGCCGGCGGAAATCCTACGCGGGAACACTTTCAACAACAACAACAAGAATGGAGCCGCTGTTCCACGAGCGGGCCCACGGAGGAAGCACCAAGGTAAACGAGGCGGCATTCGGGTCAGAATGAGGGCGCAACCTTACCGTCCACCTCTGCCAAGCATCCTTCTTGCTTACGTCCAGTCCCTGGAGAACAAGATGGATGAACTTCGAGCGAGGATTCAATTCCAGCGAGACACGAGGAACTGTTGCGTCCTCTGCCTGACGGAAACATGGCTGAACCCACTGGTGCTGGATGAAGCCATTCGTCCAGCCGAGCCCTTCTCCGTGTTACGCGGCGACAGAACGGGAGAGTCGGGGAAATCCAAGAGGCTTCTGCCTAATGGTAAACAACCGCTGGTGTAACGCCAACAACACCAGATTCCTCTCCCACTCCTGCTCGCCGAACCTGGAACAATTGACCATACTATGCCGTCCATTTTATCTCCCCCGGGAATTCAGCACGGTCATCATTACAGCCGTTTATATCCCAACGCAAGCGGACACCGACGCAGCTCTGTCGGTTCTGTACGATGTGTTGTGCGGATTTCAGAACAGACATCCCGACACGGCTGTGGTGGTGACTGGGGACTTTAACAGGGCCAACCTTAAAAAAGTTCTGCCGAATTTCCACCAACACATCACGTGTGCCACCAGGGGAGACAGAACTCTGGACCATTGTTACACTCCTAACAAGAACGGATACAAGCCCGTCTCGCTCCCTGCTTTCGGGAAATCAGATCACGCCGCGATCTCGCTGCTTCCTGTTTACAGGCCTCTGATCGCGCGGGATCTGGTGATGACGAGGGAAGTGAAGCGGTGGACGGACAAATCAGAGGCTGCGCTTCAGGACGCTCTGACTGACGTAGACTGGGACGTGTTCCAAACAAGTTCAAGTGACGTCAGCGAGTTTACGGAGGTTGTAGTAAATTTTGTGGCTACGCTAGCGGATGAAACCGTTCCCACGGTGAAAGTTCGGATATTTCCAAACCAGAAACCATGGGTTGATAAATCCATCCGCTGCGCTCTGAATGATCGTACGGCCGCTTACAACGACGGTCTTGTATCTGGTAATATGGACAATTACAATGCGGCGTCGTACAATCTGCAGAGGGCGGTGAGGGACGCCAAACGGACGTACAGAGAGACCGTGGAGCTACAGATGGCGCGGGGGGACACCAGATGCTTGTGGGAGGGGCTGGGAACAATCACAAACTACAAGAGCAGCTCCTCCCCAGCCACGAGTGTGGGCGCCTCCCTGGCCAACCAACTGAACTCCTTTTATGCGCGGTTCTAGTCTGGCAGCAACACCGCTAGCTCACCGGCTAATTGGAGTTACACCGCTGGGGATGGGCGCGCACTCTCAGGAGAGCTTTGATGCGAGTGAACACCAGGAAAGCTGCGGGCCAAGATGGCATATCTGGGCGAGTACTGAAGACCTTTGCTAGCCAGCTAGCTCCGGTGTTCACTACAATATTCAACATCTCACTGGCTGAATTAGTGGTCCCGTCCTGCTTCAAGAGGTCCACCGTCGTTCCTGTGCCGAAGATCGCCTCTCCTTCCTGCCTGAATGACTACCGTCCGGTGGCCCTCATCTCGGTGGTCATGAAGTGTTTCAAGAGGCTGATTAAGCATTACATCTGTGCCTCCCTTTCCCGCACCTTGGACCCGTTGCAGTTCGCGTCCCGGCAAAACAGATCCACGGATGACGCGGTCTCCCAGGTACTGCACACCACGCTCACGCACCTGGATGGCCCGAAGGGGGCCTATATGAGAATGCTGTTCATCGATTATAGTTCAGCTTTCAACACCATAGTCCCCACCAGACTGGCTGTCAAGCTAAAGGAGCTCGGATTGAAGGGTCCGCTGTGCACCTGGATCCTGGACTTCCTCACAGGCTGCCCCCAGGTGGTCAAGGTGGGGAAGTACATGTCCAGCTCCCTCACCCTGAATACAGGATCCCCCCAGGGCTGCGTCCTCAGCCCCCTACTGTACTCCCTGTACACACATGACTGTGTGGCCAGGTCCAGCTCCAACACCATCATCAAGTTTGCTGACGACACCGTGGTCGTGGGCCTGATCACCGACTGCGATGAGAAGGCCTACCGCGAGGAGGTGGCTGACCTGTCACTCTGGTGCCAGGACAACAGCCTACACCTGAACGTCAGCAAAACCAAGGAGCTGATTGTGGACTTTAGGCGTGGATCACAATCGAGGACGCACGCGCCCTTGTGGATTAATGGGACATCTGTCGACAGGGTTAGCAGGTTCAGATATCTGGGAGTCCACATCACAGAGGACTTAACATGGACTGTACACACAGACACTCTGGTGAGAAAGGCGAGGCAGCGTCTCTACCACCTCAGGCAGCTGAGGAAATTCCGGGTCTCGGTGAGGATCCTCAAGTCCTTCTACTCTGGATCAGTGGAGAGCATCTTGACAGGCAACATCACTGCCTGGTTTGGGAACTGTACTGCCCAGGACAGGCGGGCCCTGCAGAGGGTGGTGCGTTCAGCTGAACGTACCACTGGAACTACCCTCCCCCCCTTGCAGGAGCTATACACCAGGAGGTGTAGTAGCAGAGCCCGCAGGATCATGAAGGATCCTCATCACCCCAACAACGGACTGTTTCAGCTGCTGCGGTCAGGCAAGCGCCTCCGCAGTCACACAGCTAGAACAGAGAGACTGAGACTGAGTTTTTTTCCGCAAGCCATAAGAACTGTCAATGCTGAACTCACCAGGGGTCCTGAGCCATACACTAGGCTCCACTACCTACTGTACTGTATGTAGCATACTGTACCGCATACTGTGTCACTGTTCAGGGTTGTTCGTGATGCCGTATTGCTGCGCCGTACTGTTGTATACTGTGCTGTATTATCCCAAACACTACCTCACTCTATTCACATCCACATGCCACTTTAATGCACATATCTGTTCATACATAGGCATATTCCTTCCATCTATTCCATTTTATTTCATTTAATTTTTATTGTATTTTATTCTTCATATTTTTATATTATTCTATAAGTATTCAACTTCCTGTATTACGTTTTAGGAGTCAGTTAGTTGGTCTAATAGAAATTCTTAGCTCGCTACTTCAGCCTAGGACATATTGTGTGCTATCACTGGGTGCGTTGCATTACATTTCACTGCATATATGTATGAAAGTGTGTATATGTATGTGACAAATAAAAATCTTGAATCTTGAATCTTGAATCAATTGACTCTCCCTTGGTGGGGTTACATTTGGTAGGGGTTGGGACCTACTCATCACCCATTCCCATATAGACACCCACCATCGAGTCAAGCTCTAGTGCTGAGGTTGCTGTGTAGTGTATCACTGCTCGTATTGTAGTATTGCCACTTAGACTACTGGTTTGACTCTGCACATTTCACTGCTGTTTGCTGATCTGCCAACAAGCTTGTGTTCCAGACACACCCCCTATTCAGGTAAGTCCTCTCTTATGTGGGCGTGCTCTTAGCCAGGTGCAACCCTAATCACATGAGCAGCTGTATTCTATCACCTATTTATGGTCCTACCCTTGAAGCGTGAGCTTCAAGCGTTGGCCCATTTGTAGTCGCGCTCGTGTGAAGACGCTCTGTGTAAAGACGCACGTCTACCTCTGCACGTCAAATAGAAGTGCATTACTGACTAAATCTGTTTTATTGTTGTCGTTTGTTGTTGTCCTTTTGCTGTTGTTTTTCTTGTTTTTATTGCTGGTTCAGTCTTATTTGGCACTTACTTTGTCCTAGCTGGTTCAGGGTAGTACCGTCATATCTGCTGCTAATTGCTCAGCCATCAGCAAGGGTGTGAGCCAAGTAACTCCCTCTAATCAGTAAACCCTTTGTCTAACTTTCTGGGCGTGTCCTCCTTCCGCTGAACAGGGATAAATACCCTTCACTACAAACTGAACTCTGAGTCGAGCTCTAGTGCTGAGGTTGCTGTGTAGTGTATCACTGCTCGTATTGTAGTATTGCAACTTGGACTACTGGTTTGACTCTGCCCATTTCACTGCTATTTGCTGATCTGCCAACAAGCTTGTGTTCCAGACACACCCCCTATTCAGGTAAGTCCTCTCTTATGTGGGCGTGCTCTTAGCCAGGTGCAACCCTAATCACATGAGCAGCTGTATTCTATCACCTATTTATGGTCCTGCCCTTGAAGCGTTAGCTTCAAGCGTTGGCCCATTTGTAGTCGCTCTGTGTAAAGACGCACGTCTACCTCTGCACGTCAACCGAAGCCAGGACACCGAACAAGGCAAACCTGCCTTCTTTCTCTCACTCCATACAAAATGCTACTACCGCATCCCTACAACTTCAAGGTCACCCAGAAAGCCTCTTTATACCATACACCGATGCAATCCGGGTAACCTCAGGTCCCTGCAGCAAACATCTTCTGCAAAGACCTCCTTCTCTGTTGGCTTGTGGAATTGTCGATCTGCAGTTAACAAGGCAGACTTAATTTCTGGTCATGCCAACTACATCTCCTTGGAGCTCCCTGCTCTCACTGAGACATGGATTTAACCGGAAGATGGCGCAACCCCGGCTGCACACTACACATTCTCCCACACATCCAGACCATCTGGCCGTGGTGGTGGGACTGGCCTGCTAATTTCCAACACATGGAAATTTAATCCACTGCTGCCTTTAAACAACTTTGCCTCCTTTGAATATCACGCCGTCTTGGTGACTGCCCCGGTGAAAGCCTATGTGGTCGTCATCTACCGTCCACCAGGACAACTAGGTGACTTCCTACCTGAGCTTGACACCCTGCTGTCATAAATTCCTGAGCATGAGTGTCCCATGCTCGTCCTCGGAGACATGAACATCCACTTGGACAGTACGAGCTCGGCTGACTTCCTGTCTTTGGTTCGCTCATTCGACCTAAGACAGGTCACGACTCCATCGACTCACAAGGCTGGCAAAGAGCTTGATCACATTCTTGCTCGGAGCTGCACCACGGACAACCTAAGGGTCACTTCTCTTCATCTCTCTGACCACTTCTTCATCCACTTCAATGTCCAGCTACCAAAACAACCCCACACCTCCCCACCCATGGTTACTATCCTCCGCAATCTCTGCAACCTGTCTCCCACCCACTTCTCCTCTTTGCTCTCCTCTTCTCTTCCACCCCACGGCACTTTATCCTCTCTGCAGGTAAATGATGCCACTGACTCTCTCTGCTCCACCTTGAGCTCTTGTCTGGATAGCCTGTGTCCACTATCCACCAGACCTGCTCGATCAACCCAGTCGCACCCTTGGCTGACTGACACCCTC
Source organism: Zeus faber (assembly GCF_960531495.2). Lineage (NCBI taxonomy): Eukaryota > Metazoa > Chordata > Actinopteri > Zeiformes > Zeidae > Zeus > Zeus faber. Next base: position 27,157,134 of record NC_137198.1, on the reverse strand, counting down.
CGGACAACGCGCACTGACCTCAGAGCAGCCGAGAGGAAATGGCACAAATCCAAAACAATTGGGGATCTTGCAAGCTACCAGACATGCTGTCCTCCTTCTCTTCCAGCATCACTCCTGCCAAGAAGGCCTTCTTCAACAGTAGGATCAACGGTGCGTTAGACACACGTAAGTTATTCGCCACCTTCAAGTCTCTGCTTTACCCTCCACCACCTCCCCAGCTACTAACCTCACTGCTGACTGCCTTGCCTCCTTTTTTACTAAAAAAGTGGCAGCCATCAGCAGCCAATTCACTAAACAACTTTCTCACAACCTGTCTTCTCTAGCCCTAGGCTCATCGTTCCCTGGTTTCACCCCCCTCGCTGAAAGTGAGTTATCTAAACTACTAACATGTAGCCGTCCTACTACCTGTCCGCTAGATCCGATCCCATCTAACCTCCTTCAAGCCATATCACCAACTATCATCCTGGCAATCACACACATGAGTAATTCTTCCCTAACTTCCGACACTTTCCCTTCCGCTTTCAACGCGGCTCGGGTCGCACCACTGCTCAAAAAACCACCACTCGATCCCAATCAAGTAGAAAACTATCGGCGGTCTCTCTCCTCCCATTCCTTTCCAAAACCTTAGAGAGGGCGGTCTCTAGACAGGTTACAGAGTACCTGTCAAGAAACAACCTTCTTGATACACTTCAATCTGGCTTCAAAAGTGGTCACTCCACCGAAACAGCCCTGTTGTCTGTGACAGAGGCCTTAAAAACTGCTAGAGCTGCTGCCAAATCCTCGGTTCTCATTCTGCTAGACTTATCAGCTACTTTTGACACTGTCAATCACAGCATACTCCTGTCCATACTCTCAAGTATGGGCATAACGGGCAGTGCACTTTCCTGGTTCAAATCTTACCTTACTGGGCGCTCGTTCAGTGTGACATGGCGAGGCCAGCTGTCTGTGCCTCACAACCTCACCACAGGGGTGCCCCAAGGCTCGGTGCTAGGACCCCTCCTCTTTGCCATATACACCACCTCACTGGGCCTGATCATCCGCTCACATGGCTTTTCATATCACTGCTATGCGGATGATACTCAACTCTATCTGTCTTTCCTGCCCGACGACCCCACTGTCTCGACGCAGATCTCGGATTGTCTCGCTGACATATCCACAGGGATGAAGGATTGTCATCTTCAACTATATATGGCGAAAACAGAACTGCAGGTCTTCCCGGCCAAACAAGGTATTTATCACAACATTGATATTAAAATCAACTCTCTATCTCTTGTTCCTGCCAAGGCTGCAAGGAATCTTGGTGTCATTATTGATGACCAACTGACATTCTCGGACCATGTTGCCGCCGTCTCCCGGTCCTGCCGCTTCGCACTACTCAACATCCGAAAAGTCAGGCCGTACCTGACCCAATATGCCACTCAACTGCTGGTACAAACCTTGGTGATGTCCCGTCTCGACTACTGCAACGCCCTCCTAACAGGCTTGCCGGCCTGTGCGGTGAAGCCACTACAGATGATACAGAATGCGGCGGCGCGACTGGTGTTCAACCAGCCAAAGAGGGCACATGTCACTCCGCTGCTCATCGAGCTCCACTGGTTACCTGTAGCCGCCCGCATCAAGTTCAAGTCTCTTATGCTGGCCTACAGAGTGATTGCTGGGAATGCTCCCGCCTACTTAAATGCTCTTGTAAGAGCACATGTTGCCCCCCGGATGCTGCGCTCGTCAAATGAGCGTCGCCTGGCTCTGCCGGCCATACAGCCACGGCAATCCAGGCTATTCTCATTTGTAGTTCCACGTTGGTGGAACGAGCTGCCAAAAATGACCAGAGCAGGTACCTCCCTCTCTGTCTTTAAGAAGCACTTGAAGACCCAGCTCTTCAGTGAGTACCTCCTGTCCTAACCTACAATTACTTAGCACTACCTAGCAGTATTTATTGTTACACTAATCTCTGTCGTAATGTAGCTTGAATGTTATTCTCCCTTGTAAGTCGCTTTGGATAAAAGCGTCTGCTAAATGACTAAATGTAAATGTAAATGTAAATCCCTTTCCTTCTATATTTGAGGAGTTAGTGACACCCCTTTCATTTTCCTCAGGAGTGGATGCTACATTGGTTAGAGAATCCAAATGTATACGAGAGTGTATGGACCCTATTGGAAACCCTACCACACTTGTTTCTACGTAGGTCTGGTGCATCGTCTGGTCCAATGTCCCTTCCCGGTACCTTAGTACAATGGTTAAGATGATGGCATGTGGTGCTTCCCTCTACCTGAATAGTAGTTGGCATTGCTCTATCCACTGTGTAGGGTCCTTCCCTCCTTGGATAGTTCCACCGTCTCCGGAAGACTCTCAGGTAGACACTTTCTCCAGGTTCCACCCCCCTTGGTGGCTCCTATTCCGGCTCTGGAACTCTATTATTTTCCTGTTGGTATATCACTTAATGTATTGCAGTTAGTTGTCTGACATATTCTCTTAATTCTATTTGCAATTGCTCTAACGGTGGACCTTCATGTGGTCCACGTAACACAGGCACAGGCATGGGTCGACATGTAAGCATTTCATGCGGGGTTATATGTGTTTCTCGGTTAGCTTGCATACGGTAGCTCATTAGTGCTAGTGGGAGTGCATCCACCCAGTTTAAGTTTGTGCTTGCACATATTTTGTTTAATTTAATCTTAAGCGTGCCATTCACTCTCTCAACCCTTCTCTGTGATTGTGGGTGATGCACACATCCATGCCTTTGCGCTATTCTCAGGTGCTGCATAGCTTGTTTCACTGCCTTCTGAATGAATGATGGTCCATTATCTGAGCTTATCTCTGTTGGATTATCAAATCTAGGTATTACTTCTATAGTCAGGAACTTCACCACTGTCCCTGCTCCCAAGTCTGCTGATGGAACAACTTCCACCCATCTACTGAATCTGTCTACTATCACCAGCATATACCTTTTACCATTGACCTTTTTAATCATATCCAATAATAAATCTGTAACTGTCTAAAAGGTCCTTATGGTGTTGGAATATGTCCTAATGGTGTAGTGATGCCTTTTTGCACATTGTTTTGGGCACATACTTCACATTCAGCCAGACCTACTGTTTTTAAATTTACCTATTTTCTTTTAATCGTGCCTAGTTTTGCTTTATAATAGATGAAATGAAAATAATAAGATGAAATCATCCTTAAATATACAAATAATTTATTTTATTTGCCTATTTATTTAACTTTTTTATTTGTTTTGTTTGTTTGTTTTTAATTCGCCTGAATATTAAATGCAGTTTTACATTAATTTATTTGCCTTTAGTTTATTGAATTTTCTATTTGATCGTATTCCATCATTATTCCCAAGGGGATCACGCTCACCGACACAAATACTGACACTGACAATTCAATTTCAAATATTCAGACAAACTGTGCACACAAACAACAATATTCTATCAGAATCCCTAGTATTTAGACAATATATCATGAACAGTTACTTTTAAGGGTCTAATTCATAGCTTTTCTATTGGGGCCTGTTTTCACACATAATGTCCCTTGGAGGCAGGATCATAAGCATCGAGACTTAAATCCGAGTCCTTTCAATGAACATATTCCTGCTGCCAAGAGGTCATACCTGTTTAACGGGCGCTAAGGGATCAGACTTATCAATCTCTCTTGTCCCTTTATAAAATGTATCTCCGTTATTGACCAAAATTGTTATCTATTTTAATCACAATATTTCTTACCACTAAACATGGACTATACTCCACAGTTATAATAAACAGCAACTTTACACTTTTTAAATCCACAACTAGCTTTATCAAACACAATTTCACACACAGCTTTGAAAAAAACATCAGCACAATGCTTAACTGACTAATGCAGCTGAAACACACACACACACACACACACACACACACACACACACACACACACACACACACACACACACACACACACACACACACACACACACACACACACACACACACACACGGAGAGAGAAACCCGCTCCTTTTTTCCCTCTCACTCCCCCTTTTTCACCAGCCAAACAAAATATACTCTACCCATTTTGACCCTCCCAAGCTATTTCTTGCTAAGCGGTATCCATAGAGTTTATTTACCAAGTTTATACTCTACCCATTCAGTTTTACAAAGCCATTTCTTGCAAAGCAATATCCATAGAGTTTATACTATACCCATTCAGACCTTACCAAGCCATTTTTTCCTGAACGGTATCCATAGAGTTTATTTCCTAAGTTTATACTCTACCCATTCAGAACTTACCAAGCCATTTCTTGCTATGCGGTATCAGTAGAGTTCGTTTTTGCCCAGGTAGACCCTCTCAAAGTGCATTTTTGTGCGGCACGAGAGCAAAACCAGTCTAATGATCAGCCCCTTAACAAGACTTCTCTCCTTAAGGCAGTATCATAGACTTTAGTTTCCTTTGACCAAGCAGTCAAAAGAAAAAATGTGTTTGACTCGGCAGGCCTTTAACAAGACTTATCTTATTAATGCGGTATCTCAGAAGCACAATGTACTATACTCTAACCATTCAGACCCTCTCGAGACACTTCTCTGAGGTGGTACCTGAGAGATATTAATACATACACATGCTTTTTTACATGTTACTCATGATTTTTTTTGAGGATGCACCAAGCTGCTTTGGATGAGGAGGATATGTAGTTTAGGCGATGGTTGTGGCTTCAAGTCCTACCATGATGAACCATTAAAATGCTGGTTTGATGAGGTGGTCTAGCGGTTAAGGTCATGGGCTGCTAATCAGTTGTGCTGATTATGCACAACTGATTGTGTGTGAACATGCAAGTGTTCAAGTCCCATCCATGTTGTGGCTTTTAATTAAACATTGTGTTAATGGATTTACATCCCTGAAGTGTCCCTATGCTATTTCGGTCAATATGCATGTTTAACAGAGTTGTATCTACATTGCCCAGTTTAGTGCATGGTGCTGTGGCTTAGTATACTGCCACCACCCTTCAGTGGTGGCAGAGAGTCCACCAGTGGTGGTTCAAGTCCCAAAAGTGCCTTTTGCACTTGAATGCCAGTCAGTGGAGGCAGTATACATAAAACAATAATATATCTCAGTGAAAAATTACCTATAACTGAGTCTGAAGTGCAATGGAGCGCACGCAGGACTTCTAGACCTCATAAGCAAGGAATTCAGAAGTTGTGGGTTTGAGTCCCTCCAGCGTCTTGTGTTGGTCTTGTTTCCTTTTACACAATTCTAATCATTAAAGTCCCATGTCCTTGGCAATGTAGTCTCACTGTAAAAAAAACCTCTGTACTTTAAATAGATTTTACTCAGAATTAACGCATGAAGGATGTTACACATGGTTGTTGATGACGATGTGCCAAGTCTTTTGGATGAGGTGACCGAGTGGTTAAGGTGATGAACTGCTAATCCATTGTGCACTTGTGGATTCGAGCAGCTAGAGATCCATGAATCCATCCCCTTCATTTTATGAAGGGATCATGGATTTCAATTCCTACAGTGTTCCTTTGTTATTTCTAGATCGATCGTTTCCTTTAAAGCGACCATCCAGGTGAAGATCATTCATCCATATTCCATGTGATGTGAAGTCACAATTTGAAACCGTTTTGATAGAGTTCCGCCTTTAAATATTACCTGTTTTATATGCACACGGAGACAACGTTATGGATGGGCCGTGTCACTGATGTCACCGTCATTTCCGTAAACAAGACGAGGCTCCGGTTTCAATTGTCTGTTAAAACTCTGGATGATTAGCAGAAGCGGGTGGAGGAAGATCTAAATCATATCGCGGACCTTCATCTGACCAGTGCAATAGATCCAAGTCAGTTTATGCAGTGCGCCCTGGACTTCATTTTCCGATCATTCATCCATATTCCATGTGATGTGAAGTCACAATTCGAAAGCGTTTTGATAGAGTTCAGCCTTTAAATATTACGTGTTTTATACGGCCACGCGGCAACGCTGTGGAGGGGGCGTGTCACTGATGTCACCGTCATTTCCAAGTCAGTTTACACAGTGCGCACTGGACTTCATTTTCCGTGATGATAGACAGTTCTCCGACAGCGATGCTGAATCTGATGTTACTCCGGACTTGGGGAACATTTCAAACAGCGGATTTCAACCTGAATGTGACGATGAAACTGAATATTTTTAAGAACCACCGGAAGATAAATTCCACTTTTATAAAACATGCATAATCTTACTGTTAAAAAAAGCTTTTATCAAAACAAAAATACATTCAACGTTCACTGAAAACACAAGAACAAAGGAGTAATTGGCCCACTCAGCAGTATGTTAAGTTGCCATGTGGCTTTGGCTACCCCATTTGCATTCTGGGAACTTTCAAGGTGATCGGTATCTCAGAAACACAGTTTGCCACACCCTTGTCATTAACAAGTCATAGTTTTAAAAATATTTGCTTGATTTGCACAAGTGACACCTTGTTTGGAAGCTCTGATTCTCAATCCATCCATCCTTTTTCTTCCGCTTTTCCGGGGCCGGGTCACGGTGGCAGCAGGCTGAGCAAGGAGCTCCAGGCCCCCTTCTCCCCGGCAACGTTTTCCAGTTCATCCCGGAGGACCCGAGGCGTTCCCAGGCCAGCTGGGATATATAATCCCTCGAGTGCGTTCTGGGTCTACCCCGTTGTCTCCTACCAGTTGGACGTGCCCGGAAAACCTCCAAGGGAAGGCGCCCAGGAGGCATCCTGATCCGATGCCCGAACCACTTCAACTGGCTTCTTTCGATGCGATGGAGAAGCGGCAGGAAAGTGTGCACACTGATTTTGGTTTCAACAAGTAGTCTAGGGTTCAAGTCCCTGTTCAGACAGATGAATATACTCAGGAGCTTCACATTTCTCATACAGGTAAAAGTTGGAGAGTGGAGCAAACATATATCTGCACTGGAGGTGCAGGTTATGATTAATGTAGTGCCTTTCATTTTATGCTAGTCAAACAATCCCATTATTTGTAATACACCAGAAGGTCTTCAATTAGTATGAGTGTGCATGCTAGCATTAATGTCGTTGAAGCTTGGGAATTCTGGGAAAAGCAAGCACGGTGCAGCATTTCATCACACCCAAATAAGCAGGTGAATGCAATGGAACATCTGTGAACAAAGTCCTGTTTTAAAACATACAACTTTTAAGCACCTATGTCTTGTTAAACCTTGAGCACAATGAGAAATGGTTATATATTTTGTTTGATAATGGGAACATCCACTCAAGTGCTATTGTGGCTGGTTGCTTTGAAAGAGCAAGCTAGCTGGAGAATGGTCCTGCTATCTCTTACGTGAAGCAAGCACTGTACCATTTGAGCTAAATCCCCTGCCTGTATAGCAAACATTTCCTTGAGAAACATCATCACTTAGTATCCCTAGGCTCTCACCTACAAGTGATAGCACAAAAAGGAAAGTGCTGATGGGAATTTTATTAATTACTTTGCTATGTTATGTAACCATGTCCAGATAAACTTGTGTGTGTAACAATATATCTAAATCTATGTAATCACATATCAGCACACAGTGTTAATTCCCACAGACAATACGCACTGTGAACTATCTAAAGAGAACAATATCCAATCCTGCGACCGTCAGAGTTTGCCTTATCTTGAACACGTACAAATGTGTGAAGCCAAACTGATTATATATTCTCTGACTCCCCAAAATAAACTGTTGATCCCAGAAAGCTGCCTTAAGCACATCTCTTGTCAAAGCCTTGTATAACCAGCTCTTCGACAAAATAATAAATTCACTTTGAGACTAGAAACTTTTTCCTCTTCATTGTTAATTAGAAAACAGGGCATTCAGCAAAATAATCTTTCTAACAAACTTGGCGCCCAACGTGGGGCTCCAACATCCTTGGTTTTCGTCCAGGAAGCACAGATTGAAAGACCTCCGCCTCTTTTTTTTCCCTTAATAAATGGGATTTGGAAATAGGGAGGCAATCTCTCACTGGAGGAGAACCGGGTGACCTGCGCAAACCAACCCAGAGGAAAAGGTAAAAGGTAAAATAATTCTCGCTATAAAACAATTAATTTAAATTGTTAACTAGGCTGTTGTACTGACAAACTAAACTGTCCACTCGTACAGGTCAGTGCCCTGAGGAAAAGTAGGAGAGAGAAGGTAAAGGTGATCATAGTCTTCGAGACTTAGCCTCATCTTAAAGAAAATCAGTCTGGGACTGAGGCATTTTGTAACTGTTTAAAGACACGAGGGACAGCGAACACAGTCAGGATAAATAACCCTGGGTAACAACAACAGAAAAATCACGAGAAGCAATCTCAAAGGAGATCTGTCATTTATGCATGAGAAAGACAAAACAAATTCAAAATACTATTATAGTTGGAGTAAGAAATATGGGTTCAGAGGGAAGATGAATGTGGATGAATGTAACCAACTGTGGCTGATATTGCAAAGGAGGCCAGAGAAAAAAAGAAAGACAAAGAAAAGCTACTTTTGCCTAACTTTTCTTTGTCTTTCTTTTTTTCTCTGGCCACTTTTGCAAGCTTTTGAGGAAACAAGACGATGGCTGGAAGAGGCTAGGAAGAGAAGGGACACAAATGAAAAACATTAACTAACGCTTTTATGCATACTGGAGACAATGAGGTATTTTACAGATGGAGACATCTCGGACCACAGCCCGATCCTCCTCCATACCCAGAGCTGTCCCTCCTCACTCCCAAAGTGCCCTCCTGCTCCCCTCCTTGCCAGGAAACAGACCCTCCAACTCCATCAATATACCCGGACTTACAAGAGTACGTGGCCAAGATCCCGATGGCCACATCAACACCCAACCAATCCCAAACACGATCAGGTAAAACCTTTTTTTATCCTTTGAGTCTGACACCAAAATTAGCCGACTTGACTTGAAGCGGCAGAACGGTATCCTATGATAGCAATGCCAAATCTAAACGCTGGAGATGACAACCAACCAGCCAACCAGTACACTGTTCCAGGGGGCCTGGAACAGTGTACATGTACAGGCCCTAGAATATGAATGATGTAAAGAAAGCTGTTGCCGTTATACCACATCGGCGAGATAACCTAGGTGCCTTTCTCACAGGGATCAGAAATTTGCTAGCTAGCTATCGACTCAATGCTGTAGAATGTGATCAGGCACTAAGAGAAATCTTGCAGACAGATTGGCGTTTGGGAGAAATGAGCCCGTCAACTACGACCAAACACCAGGAGTATACCAGAAACAGAAACAGTCTTTAATCGTCACACGACACTCCACAACACATGCACATGCTTGATGGTGGCCGGTGAAATGGCTCCTCTGCTTTTGACCCATCCTGGCTTGTCCTTCCTCCGGGGGCACAGCCAGGAGCAGTGGGCAGCATACGTGGACGCGCCCGGGGACCAGGTGATAAGTGTCCATCGCTGGTCAGACAATGATGTGTGCATGTTTTTGGTGGGGGTCCTTACTGACGCGAGGTGGAGGAAACCCCATGTGAACACGGGGAGAACATGCAAACTCCACACAGAAAGGCTCCTGTTTTTGGAAGATATCCCGCCGGAGCACGGTGCCAACAGCACCCCAGGCGGGAATCGAACCCAGGACCTTCTTGCTGTGAGGCAGCAGTGCAATGCACTGCGCCACCGTGCCATACCAAGGCTTAGTGGAAGGACTGACCGGCAGAATTAAGATTAATTTTGCCAGCAGGGCAGACCACTCAAAAATCTGAGAAACTACACAAAACAAAGAGGAAGCGGACGACCATTACTATGCCAGCCTAAAGGTTATCTTTGATGCCAATTGCGGGCAGGTGGCACCTGAACATTATGATGACAATGGGCCATATGCCCAACAGTTAAAAAACTAATTCTTAAATGGGTTAAGGCCCAACATCTCTGGTTTTGTGAAAAAATATATTTTTGGGATGGAAAAATGGTGTGCTCTCGCTAACATTAAAACTTAAGCAATGCATGCTGAAGAACTGGAAGTGAGCAAGAAACCGACAACTAAGATATTTGTCTTAAAAGATTTAAGTTGTGAGGAAGTCTACATTTATGGTTAGTGTGGTGCTTCTGCCTCTGTCATGTTCCGAGACGACCAAAATAGTAGAGGCCGATGACGATGAGGACGGTTCTAAGGCAGAGGGGGGAGATGAGAAGCGGGAGGAGGCAACAGGCTGGATGATGGATGTTTTATCCGTGGAAAAAGGGATCGCTGGGCCCGTGATTGCCCTTAAAAGAGCGTGACTGATCGACTGCAAGGATGAAAAATACAGGTCATGACACCTTATTTTCTGTAAAAGATGATGAATTTGAGGAAGAAACTGAGGTTCTAGATCTGGAGGAAATATTTGCTAGTGCCAAGGAGAGTAATCACAGACAAACTGTAACATTAAAGGTTAATGGGAAGGAGATAGTGGTCTTGTTTGATTCAGGGGCATGTAAACCTGTGATAACGGCAGCAAATAAACCCATTGGAGTCAGTAAAAAAGCAACCAACATCAGTCAAGTGAAAAAGTGACCAACCCCATCCATTACCTCGATGAGGAAGCAAACCTATTTTGTAAAGCAAAAATCTATTAGGAAAAGAATAGATGACCAAACTAAAAATTGGCATCATACTGACCCCCGAGTGCGTGCGCGCAGTGAGAATGGTATATTCTCCAGAAAAAGGGGAGGGAGAGCTTTTTTTCGAGAGGGGGTAGGGGAACACAATTACACACTCGCTTTGATAAACACGGGCCCTGGCTTAGACACAGGAGATCCAAGTAAAATAGCAGAACTCCTAACTAATAAAGACCCAAACCTACAGACTCCAGAGGACATGCATTGTACAATGTGGTTCAAATATACTGCAGGGCCAGACCCGAAATATGAGAAGTAATTCTATAAAGACAAATGCAGCAGGGTGTGTCAGACAAATCTCTATTGGGACGAACATAAGAATAGTGGGGTGGCATGCCAGCTGATTGTTACGACAGGAGCTAGGAGGGACCCAAACGCACGGGCTGGATGGAGAGGGACGGACAGACGTGGTCAACGAGAGGGGACAAGCAGGTGAGGGGAAGACGAAACAAGTAGACATAAACTAGGAACAAGTGCTAGGACTAGGAACTGGCCAGTAGCAGTACAACTTGGGTAAGCTAGTTGACAGTCTGGCAATGAGTGATTGGGGAATAAATACTGTGTGGGTGATGAATGTAATTGATCCCAGGTGTGTGAAATTGGTCTAAGGGAGGTGCCGCCGATGGGTCAAGAGCGGCCTCCAGTGGTGCTGGGAGGCTGTGGGCCTAACAGAACCACGGAACTTGACAACAGCCTTCTTGCCGCGAACTGGGTGATCGAAGATTCTCTTCATTTCGTGGTTGAACAGATCATAGGAGAGACTCTCGGGGCCCCCCTGATCCCAAACTGCGGAACCCCAGCCAAGAGCTGCCCCTCTCAGACAGGAGATGAGGAATGTGATGTCGGCGCCGTCGGAGGTGTACGACGATGGCTACTGCTGGAAAACCACCACGCACTGCACTAGGAAGGCGCGGCAGGTGCTGAAGTCGCCGTCGTAGGGCGCTGGAGCCGGAACGTGGGGCTCACTGGGAGCCATGGTGGAGGGGGGAGGGAGGGCCGTAGGAGCAGGGGGGGCCATGGAAGTCGGAGGGTCCTGCGGAATCTGCAGGCTGCTGACGACCGCCAAGGTGGTCCGCAATGTACCGGAGGACCTGGTCATGTTGACCAAGCAACACTCCTTGGTTCTGGAGTGCGCAGCGGAGTCCCACTGTGTTGGCTGGGTCCATGTCTTTTGGCCAGACCCTACTGTTACGATCGGAGCTAGGAGGGACCCAAACGCATGACACAGAGAGACGGGAGGCAGACGAAGGATGTTTATTAGACCACACGGTGGAGATGGCCGGAGGGACCCGGTTAGGTAGGGATGGAGCAGGGCAGGGCAGGGATGATGACAACCGGGAAGGAGGGGTCCAGGATCTGGGTGGAGAGACGGGGAACCGTGCTGGATGGAGAGGGACGGACAGGTTAGGGGAAGGGGAAGACAAAACAAGGAGCCAGGAGCCAGGAGCCAGGAGCGAGCTAAAAGTAGTACAGCTTGGGTAAGCTAGTTGACGGTCTGGCAATGAGTGACTGGGGAACTGGAGAATAAATACTGTGTGGGTGATGAAGGTAATTGATCCCAGGTGTGTGAAATTGGCCTAAGGGAGGAACCAAGGATGGGTCAAGAGTGGCCTCTAGTGGTGCTGGGACTGATAGGGCCAGAAAAAAAACTATACGGAAGCTACCCAGTTATCTCACAGGTTTCACTGTCCAAACAGAGGGACATTGGTACGTTGAAGGATGTTTATCAGAAGTATTCGTGTCTATCAGAAGGAGAAATGCTCACTGATACGAAGCTGGCAGACTCAAGGGAGCAAGTTTATTACAGCGACAAGGCCAAGCTATACAAGTAACCACTAAACTGGGCCACTATGACAAAGGAAAGCAACACATATCGCAGGCGCAACCAAAAGGCGGTGACAGATTCTAAACTAAGCGGTTGAGGAAGAAGACCTAATAATAAGGAAGGTTTCAACTTCATTATGGTCTTTAGGGCCAGCTGATGTGCGAATAATTGAAAGAGTGGAACAAGTAGGAATAACACCAAAATCTTCCTGAAGATCTTTTCAGAGGCAATATCCCCTGAAACCAGAGGCCATCGAGGGAGTTTTGAGTCACTGCGACACAAGTATTTTATCGTTATCAACTTTGCAAATGCATTCCTTTCTATACCAGTTGGGAAAGCATCACAGTTCTGGTTTGCATCTACCTATCAGGGAAAAAGATGGACTTGGACCACATTTGCACAAGGATATACTGTAAGTCCAACCATATTTCCATGGTGATGAGTACAAATCTAGAAAGGTTTGATCCTCCAAAAGGTACCAAAAAACAAATTTTGCTTTGCTCAAAAACTATGTCAGACTGTGAAAAACAGACGTTAGCTCTGTTGCAATTCCTAAAAGAACAAGGGCATAAGACCATTAAAAATAAATTACGCAGAAAGAGGGTGCGATACTTGGGCTATAATATCAATAAGAAGGGGAGAAAGCCATCTTCAACACAACAAAACCTGTGACGAAAAAGCACATGATGCAGTTTCTAGACATGACAAATTTCAGTAGACAATGGCTCCCTAGTTATTCCGAAAGCACACAACCACTATTAAATTTAATCTATAAATAACAAAAATCATTTGTACAAATGGTGATGGTTTCATGACATCGGTGCTGTTACAGGAACCTGGTGGCAAACAAAGACCAATAACTTAATACTCTATTAAACTCGATGCAGTAGCTTGGGCCTTGCCGCCCTGTTTATAATCTGTAATAGCGGCAGCCTTAGCAGTGCAATCCTCTGCTACCATCGTCCTGTACTCACCATTAACCATAAAAGTACCATATGCAGTATCAGTAGTATTATTGCAGTACAAACTATCATACCTCTCAGCGGCAAGACACTTGTCTTGCATAACAGTATTGTTATCACAACCTAATATGGTCATAGTAAGGTGTACTACTCTGAACCCTGCTACTCTATTGCCTACAGTCCATGATGGTGTACCACATGACTGCATGACGGAGATAGATAAAGTAGTTATGCCCAGAGCAGACTTAGAAGACACAACATTAGATACATCTGATCGAATAATATGTATGTATATGTATGTTGATGGCTCAAGTCGAAAAAACCCTGATGTCTCCAACAAATTGGGTTTTGCAGTGATGACAAAAACAGATGTATCATTAGCCAAACCACTATCATCATACTATTCTACCCGAGCCGCTGAACTAATTGCGCTCACTTTAGCATGCAAAAAAAAAGGGAAAAGAGTGACAATTTATCCAGATATATGTGCATATGCTTTCTCTAGCATTCATGTGTTTGAAGCCCAATGGAAAAATAGGGGAATGGTAACATCGACAGGAAAACCAATCCTCCACAAAGATCTTATCCTAAAAGACGCCATTCTCCTGCCTTCACAAGTAGCTATTTGTAAATATGCAGCACATATGAGAGGGACAGATGACATAACAACAGGAAACCACAAAGCTGACGAAGCAGCCAAAGCAGCAGCTCAACAGGTACTAACAGATTAAGTGTTTTTAACCGAAAAACAGGAAATTGATCATGACATACTGAGATAGTCAAATCAAGTCAAGTCACACTTTATTTATAGAGCGCATTTCATACCAGGCCAACACAATGCGCTTTACAAAGAAATTCAAAAAAGAAAGAGAGAACCTGGTTGTCAGCCGGTCATTACAAAAGAATGCCCCTGAAACAACAGCATCAACAAAAACAACAACAAAGGCAACAAAAACAACAATAAAAGTGACTCCAACCACAGTGGCAGCAACAGCAACAGAAAACAACAGCAGCAACGTACATGCAAAGACGTCACCGGAATGGTAAGTGGTATCTCTCACCGGAACTTAACAGGTCACCCGGGTTAGAGATGGTAAAGTTGAGGTATAAGGTAAGCGAGAGTGAAGTTTAGGTACAAGGTTAGCAGCAGCAACAACACCATTTAAGGTATAAGGTTAGCAGGAACCAACAACAGCACCAGCGGCAGCAGAAATGACAACACCAGCAGTGTCAATACCAGCAGCAGACAACAGCAGCAACAAGAACAGCAACAGCGCACAAGCGAAGACGTCACCGGGACCGGAAGTGGTAGCTCTCACCGGAACCAGAAATCTTCTCATCTGTATTGAGTCAAGAGTGTGAACCATCTCATCTCAACGAAGTAAAGCACAGCAAAGACGTTACCGAAATCGGAAGTGATAGCCCTCACCGGATTCGGAAATTTCAACTGTGTGCACCATCTCATCTTAATCCAGTCACAGTCCTTTAATTAGTGTCCCTAAGTTACGGGTCATATTTCCAAACAATATCGGGAGGGAGATCCTTTTGACTCTCTCACCGGAACCGGAAAGGTCACTCAGGTTAGAAATGTTGAGTTGAGGTACAAAGTTAGAGATATTTAAATTTGGGTATAATGTTAGAAATAGTTAAGTTTAGGTATATGTTTAGGGATTGTTATGTTTAGGTATAATGTTCGAGATGATTAGGTTAAGGAATAAGGTCAGAGATGGTTAAGTTTTGGTATAAGGTTAGCAGCGGCAACGACAACACAGGTTAAGGTACAAGGTTAGCAGCACCAACAACAACACCAGCAGCAATAACAACACTAGCGGCTACTAGACCAGCAGCAACAGCAGCAGGAACAGCGTACAAGTGAAGTCGTCACCAGAACCGGAAGTTGTAGCTCTCACCGGAACCAGAAATCTCATCTGTTTTGAGTCAACAATTGTCAGGGAAGCAACGCATAGCAAAGACGTCACAGGAACCAGAAGGGGCAGCCCTCACCAGACACTGAGATTTCAATTGTGTGCACCATCTCATCTTAATCCAGTGACGGTGGATGGTTAAGTTTAGGTATAAGGTTAGCAGCAGCAACAACAACAACACCATCAGTGACAATACCAGCAGATAGCAGTAACAATAGCAGCAACAGAAAACAGCAATACTTGCAGCAACAGCAACAGCACACAAGCGAAGACGTCACCGAACCAGAAATCTCCTCATCTGTATTGAGTCAACACTGTTTACCATCTCATCTCAACGCAGTAACGCACAGCAAAGACGTCACCGGAACTGGAAGTGGTAGCCCTCACCAAAAACAGAAATTTTAACTGTGTGCACCATCTCATCTTAATCCAGTCATGGTCCTTTAATTAGCGTCCCTAAATTACGGGGCAAGTTTTTTCATTCTGACCTCGGGAGCGAGATCCTTTTGACTATCTCTCTCCGAAAACACACCCTTCTTATGATCCTCTCACTGTAATATCACAACAGAAACAACAACAACAGCAACAGAAATAGCAGCAGCGGCCACAAAACAACAACAACAACAACAGCAGAAGCAACATCAACTCCAGCAGCAGCAACAACAAAAAACAACAGCAACAGAGATGTTTAAGTTAGGGTATAGGGTTAGAGATGCTTAATTTCATCCATAAGGTAAGCAAGGGTTAAGTTTAGGTATAAGGTTAGCAGCAGCCACAGCACTAGCAACACAGACAGACAGACATCAGTCAGTCAGTTAGTCAGTCATAGACTGTAGTGAACAGCAAGGTTTTTAACCTGCTTTTAAAAGTATTCAGTGTGGGGGCCTCTCGCAGGTCCCTCGGTAGGGTGTTCCATTTACTTGGGGCATAGATACAGAAGGCAGCTTCTCCTGCTTTAGAGTTGGTACAAGGGATAGTTAAGAGACCACTGCCTCTGGACCTGAGAGGTCTTGCTAGTTTGTGTATATTTAGCATTTATTTGATATACTGAGGTGCAAGGCCATTTATAGCTTTATACACAAGTATCAGAATCTTAAAATCAATTCTAGTTTTGACGGGGAGCCAATGTAGAGATCTAACAACAGGTGTGATATGTTAAAACTTTTTTTGTCCCAGTGAGAACCCGTGCAGCCGCATTTTGGATTAACTGTAGCCGCTGCACAGCTGATGTGGGGAGGCCGTGAATAGGCCATTACAGTAATTCAATCTACTCCTCAAGAATGCATGGAATACATTTTCAGAGTCTGCTTTTGACAGGAAGCATTTCAATTTTAAAAATTTTTTTAGATGGTAGAAGGGAGATTTGATGTATTTATTTCTTAAAATTTAGCCGTTTATGATTACACCCAGATTTTTGGCTTCATTCTTGCTCTCCAGAGACCGAGAACTAAAATGAGCTGCAATTTTCTGTCTATGAGGCTTTGCACCAAAAATGTGTATTTCTGTTTTTTATTTGTTCAGTTGTAAAAAGTTTGTTGACATCCATGCATTAATATCAATAATACACTGAGTGAGGGAGTGTATGGGGAGTAGGTCATCAGGAGATAGGGATATGTACAGTTGTAAATCATCTGCATAATTATGGTAATTAATTTCGTGTTTCTTTCCAATATGTGCAAGTGGAAGCATACATAGGTTAAACAATTATGGCCCCAGAATCAAACCTTGGGGCACTCCACATACAATATCCACTTTGTTTGACACAAAATCGCCAATGGACACGAAGAACTGCCTGTTCTGTCCATAGGTTTTGAACCAATTTCGAACTGGGTCAGATAGGCTGACCCATTTTTGTAATCTTGCTAATAAAATCTGATGGTCAACAGTGTCGAAGGCAGTAATGAGATCCACGAGCAGAAGAACAGATCGGTTTTTTTTGCATCAGTGTTTATGTGTAGATTGTTCAGAACATTCATAAGTGCTGTTTCCGTGCTATGGTGAGCTCCAAAGCCAGATAGGTGTCTAAAAGGCTGTTTGAGGTTAGATAGTTGTTAAGCTGAAGGTAAACTGTTTTTCAAGTGTTTTGCTGTGGAACAGCAGGTTGGAAATGGGCCTGTAGTTGGCAATAACTGTTGCATCAAGGTTGCTCTTCTTCAGGAGTGGTTTAATGACAGCTGTTTTAAATGCTGTAGGAAATATATCTGATTGAAGAGAGCCATTTATAATTTATAATACCTCATGTGCTAGGCAGTTAAAAACTGTTTTAAAAAATGTGGTATGGAGCGGGTCCAGGCAGCAGGTAGAGGACCTGAGCTGACCAACAATATCATCGAGACATTTAATGTCTAAGGGGATGAAATGGGACATGGCAGCCATGGGGAACTGAAGGCTAGGTTCATTTATGAATGTTGTCTAATATCCTGTCTGATAGCTATAATTTGGTGACTGAAGAATGTAGCGAGCTCCTCACATTTTTCAGTGGAGAGCATCTCTGACGGGGTTGTAGGTGGTGGATTAATAAGTCGGTCAACAGTGAAGAAGAGCACTTTACTATTGTTGAGGTTTTCATTAATGATTTTAGAGAAGAACGATTGTCTGGCCTGTTTAATTTCTATATTGTATTGATTGAGTCTATCCTTGTAAATTTCATGATGAACCTTAAGATTTGTCTTTCTCCATTTTCATTCTGCCTGGCGACACCCTCTATTAAGCTGCCAAATAACTGCTCCATTTCTCCAGGGGGCTTTTTGTTTTTCTATGGATTTAGTTTTTACAGGTGCAATCTTATCAATGATATTTTGTATTTTGGAGTTGAAGGTGTTCACAGGATCCTCAGTTGATGATGCCTTGAACAGTGGTAACTCATTTACAATTCTCTTCAAGGTTTCAATGGTATTCTGTTAATGATACGTTTTTTTATTGTTCGGTTACCCTTCTGTTGTACAGGAAGAGCAGACACGTCAAGGAAAATGCAACAGTGATCTGAACTAGCAACATCCATGACAGAGGGTACAGTGATATTTAGCCATGGACTAAGTCCAGAGTATACCCCTTATTGCGGGTGGGTCCAGAAACGTGCTGAGTGAGGTCAAATGCCTCAACATGAATATTAAAATCACCTGAGATAATTACACAATCATAATCAGTGGAGACCTTGGATAGCAGCTCAGAGAATTAATCAAGAAAGCCACATTTAGATTTTGGTGGCCGATAGAAAGTTATGATTAAAAATGGGGCACTGCAGTTTATAGACATAGCAAGGTGTTCAAAAGACATGAATTCTCCGAGGAAGATTTCCTTGCAGGTATGGATATCAGAGAAGACAGCAGCTATTCCATTGCCTCTCTGGTCAGCTCTAGTGGTTTGAATGAACTTGAAATTAGGAGGTGCTGTCTCAATGAATGTGACTGAGCCATTTCTATCCCGCCATGTCTCAGTTAATAGAACGAAATCCAGGTTATGAGTACTTATAAGCTCGTTAACTAAAAATAACTTGTAAGTAAGTGACCTTACGTTTAATAGAGACATTTTTATTGTTCTGGGTGCACGGCTTTGCGGGGAACTGAGAGTTTGAGTCCGAACCGGTAGTAAATTGTTAAGATTCCTGTATGTTACAGGGAAGTTACGTAATTTCGGTCTGTGGTTTATAAGTACAGGAATTTGTAGAGCAGAGTAACAGTCATTAATATCAGAGTGGATTGGACTCACCAAACATCAGCAGCGAACAGAAGATTTCAGCATAAGTTACATGTTGAAGGCGAGGAGGCGTGATCCGTGAAAGTTTGGATGAACTCCATCATGATGCAACATAATGCACTGGCAAAAAAAAGACAAATAAAAAAATATAATGGATCTATGGACGACACCCCCCTGTGGAGATGACAACAGAGCAAGCTTATTTTACCTAAATCTTTGTTTAGATATGGAGCCGTGTTGAGCCATGGTGTAACACATGTCTCAACAGGGAGGATGGTGGATAATATTAAAACGTATTTAATACATACTGGTTTCCAATTTATGCAAACCAATATTGTGCAAGCTGTGAAATATGTGCAAGGAACAACCCACAGGGAAATGAAAAGCTGAAGAAACAAAAGTTCCCATTACCAAATTACCAATTTCAAAATTAAATATGGACTATGTTGTAGTTTCTTTGTTGTCGCTGATGTGCTGATGAAGAAGGAATCTCCGCTGACACTGACTTGATTTTAATAATAAGTTTATTACAAGGATGAACAGCATCAAACCAGACTTGCCATGGATGTCTGGGAGAGAACAGAAGTCAAATGCATTCTCTGCCGAATGGAGCCAGATTCTGTCCTTTATACCTGTACAGATACAACGTAACATATCTGGTTCCAATCCATAGGTCTCAGCGCAGCCCCTCTCTGACATGAATCTAAACATGTTCCACTTCTCTACTCACAGGGCCCCCAATGTAAACACTCGAATGTTGACGTTCTCTGTGTCACTTTAGAAGCAACATATGTTAATCTTTCATGGGAGCCCAGTCCCCTTCTTCACCCCAAACATTCCAGACACCTCCAGACACCAAATTTTACCCCCTTCGAGACTGCACAATGTCGAAAGAAAGAAGATTATGCACTTATGATGCTAATTGGCTTAATAGAAATCCCATAATAACAAACAAAATGATTATAATGTACCCTTCTGACCATGCTTAGTCATGGCAATACATTAAATGTGTGGAGTGTGAGAGCAAGAAACCCATCTGGCAGCTTCCTTTCTGAGTACATCCATCAAACAATCTCGACGGGAAAACTCTCTCACGGTTCCTCTGCCCCAGGCAACCACCAATTGTATTCAATTAACAGAAAAAGAAGAAGGGTTTAAAAAACTCTATAGGATGTTACATATAAATGCATACAATTAGAACCTCAGAAATAAATCTAAAAAATTGTACAAATTCAGGCTGGTCGACCCATCGGACCTTCCAGTGGACCTTTCCCTGCCTAACACCAATGTCCCTCAAGACCGCAAAAAAAGAAAACACCCAATGGTGTTGAGGTTAGATTTAGATTGCAGTTAGATTTAAAGTCACGCAGAGGCCACCTTGTTTGGCCAAAATATAATCAAAAGCCATTTTGTGTTTCAGCAACGTCAATCGATGTCTCCTCTGGGTGTTTGACAAATATTCAAAACCTCTCATGGCCTCATTTGCAAAACCTTGTAGGGTATATGTGATATTATCAATATGATCAGCTAAGAATGTGACCCCATACCATGGAAACAATCATGTGGCCCATTTTTCTCCTAATTATATCCTCCAATGATAAGACTCCAGACTGTGAAATTGTGCCAAGTCTCTTTTCCTCCTACTTTCAGAAGTCTTTGTAGAGTTACCCTCATCTGTCTCTTGTACCTTCTGGATACAGAAAAACATCATAAGGAAGTTCCAACTGTGCCAGATAGCAACATCCAATCCATCCATACAGCAGAAACAAGTATGCTTTATCACCACATACCCACCAAATATCTTTAAATGTTCCTATAGTTGCATTGTCTGGTAAAGTTTGATTCTTTACGCTTAAAGTTTTACTCTGTTGATGATGTGGTGCATGAAATGTCACTGGATATGTGTCATCAACCGTCCTTTGTACACTTTGTCCAAAACGCATCATGTAGCTTTCACATTCTGATATCCCCATAAACATACCATCTCCACCATGAGTATCATTTGAACAAAAACAAGCTCTACCCTCCGCAGGTGTCACTTCCATAGTATCAGGTATTGTTGTTCAAATATCTTCATACTTATCAAGAACATTTAAATATGATAATTCGTTCAACCAGGAAAATCTACGTCGAGGTTTAAATATATGGACCGACACAGCCATCCATATTTTATTCGCTGCTTGTTGTTTGAATAGTAGCCACAGTAATGCATTACTTTGACACTCAGGGGTCAAAGGTTCCGGTACCATCTCTAGAATTGAAGGCCATGTGCGCGGAGCTGGAACCCTCACCACACATGGACAATCAAATTAGTAGTCATTCTAACGTAGTGAGTTATCTGTTGGAACCACAGATTTCTATTTGCCCACGTGTCCGCTATTTGGGCACCGAGGAATCAAACCCATATGCTTTCGACTGGGTTTCTCGTTCCTGTAAAGCATGAAGATGTTCAGTCATGTATTTTGATGACCACTCAGCATCGAGAAAATTATTGACCACATCCGACATAGTCATCTGAACTATTTCACCTGAATCCCTATCAATCTCCTCAGCAATTGGCTCTCTAACTACAGAGCTATGCAGTCATCTTGAACTTTAACCCATCTCCTGTCATTATACATATAATTTAATTGATCGCGAGGCATGCTGCTAACATCAGGTTCTGTTCGCACTATGTCTTCACCACGCGCATTTTTCCATTTAGAGGAAATATTTCCACCAGTATTCCATTTACTACATTTACATGGAATGTAAGCTGCATTTCCTAATTTAGTTCTAATTACAGAATTCGCAGATATTGGAGGTGTAGAAATCATCTGAGGCGCAGCAGTAGTGAACTGCAATACCTCTGCAACATTAATGACTTTGAGAACTGAAGAGGTGGACGTCTGCTTTATTTTTTCAGTTGGTGGGAGAGTTGATACTTCAGTTGTCAATTTTCCTACTTCTTTAACAACCGCGGGTTCTACAATTTTACTTTCATTTAGTACCACAAGAGTCACAATTTTGTATCCGTAGTCTGTCCTTGTTTGCACTCCATCCTCCTTTCATATTCACTAATTTTGGATCAGAATAAGAACACTTTTAGTCTCCTTGATCTTCAATCTGGGATCTACGTAGATAAAGACTACAGTCATCCTCAATATTCAGCCTTCTTCGATCATTTAGCAGCACATACTTCTCTAGTGATGATGTTCCTGACAAGTCAATTACCTTACCCAGGTTATCTTCCCACTGGACTCTGAATTCCCCTTTTTCATAATTTTCTTTTGTACACTTACATGGCAGCTGAACTGACTTTCCCAAAGGCACTTCAACCCTAGTCCTCGTATCGCTTTGGTCTAACCCTTTTTCGGGTTGGCCTTGGACTCCTTGGTCCAACTGGGTCTGTGTATTTTCCTGGAGAGGTATCACAGCCCTCTGGAGTCTTTGACAACTCATACTCTCTGGAATTAGACTCCTTGTTCCTGCGACATGTTGTAAATCAATATCACCAAAGTGTCTTTCTTGCTCAGGCACTGACAATTCATCCCTGGGATCATCAAAAGTGTGCTCAACATCATCATGCACACCCACATCATCCTCAATCCCTTCTTCTGGGTCTTGACCTTGGAGGTCCTCATGAACCTCTGCTGTGTCTGCAGCTTCTGTTGGCTCCCGAGCTTTCAAAATCTCTGCTCTTTGATCGTGGCTTCTTTTGGCTCTCTAACACAATGTGATAAATGGTACTATGTAGGAGAACCTTTAACCTGAACCACAGTTCCCGTACTGCGAACATCTTCGAATGGGCCTTCGCGGCATTCGTTAAACCACTTCCTCCTTAACACTTTCATGAATACCTTGTCTCCAGGTTGCACCGCGTTCCTCTTTTGCTCATCAGATCTCTCTCGCACCTCCTCTTGCTTTTGCCTGTCAGAGACATATGTGTGTATTCTCCTATGCAGTGCAGCCATATAGTTCACATGCACTCGCATTTCATCTTCTAAAAGGGCTAAACTTGGACCCTTTCCACTTGTGCGCAAACAAGGTGTTGGCATCCGTCTACCCGTAGCCAACTCATGGGGGGTCATGCGCAAATTACGGAGCCCACTTGAACAACACACCATTAATGCCAACGGAAGCGCCTCTACCCTTTTCAGATCTGTGTGCTGATAGATTTTCACAACATGATTTTTCAGCACACCATTCATTTTTCAACATACACCTCGGCTTTGTGGATGATAAACAGTTCCTAGATATTGTTTGATTCCCAATTTTTGCAGAATTAA